>NC_054499.1:11364503-11994828 GCF_017639515.1 Carcharodon carcharias | reverse complement strand
CACCTCGTCATCCAGGAGGAGTAAGGTCACCCGTGGGTTAAATTAGCGCAAAGGCGATGGGTCTCCTGACTGTTTGCTTGTCGCCCTTTCTGTTTCCTGTTTGTGGCTGAAAACCCAGACCCAAAGTTACTGGCGAGGTGACGGTGAATGTTCCCATTGGGAATGTTCCCATCACTTCTGAAAATGGCTGTTCCTCTCGGCAGGCACTTGGAACTGATGGCAGAATTTTCTGAAGTATCTGGCACCATTTGGTAGTACCGAACTTGAACTGAACATAAGTGCCGTCTGGTTGAGGACGGTCTGTACTCTGCCCACCATGGACAGCTGGATGAATGTGCTTTTTAAAAAATTCATTCATGGGATGTGGGCATCACTGGCTAGGTCAGCATTTATTGCCCATCCCTGATTGCCCTCATCCAGAGGACATTTAAGAGTCAACTACATTGCTGTGGGTCTGGAGTCACACGTAGGTCAGACCGGGTAAGGACAGCAGATTTCCTTCCCTAAAGAACATTAGTGAACCAGCTGGATTTTTATAGCAGTTGGAAATGGTTTCAGGGTCATCATCAGACTTTTAATTCCATCTTTATTGAATTCGAATTTCACCATCTGCCATGGTGGGATTTGAACCTCAGTCCTCAGAGCATTACCCCTGGGTCTCTGGAATATTAGTCCACCGGTCCCACCACCTCCACCTGATTGATTCAATCAGCCAATCACTGGGAAGTATGGTCTATGTACCTGGTGTTACAACAGCCCTGAAGTTCATACACAATGTTGCTCAAAAGGTTGGTAGGAGCACAGACTGTTCTCAACCAGCAAATACAAATGTCTTCTGTTAGATGTGATGCTGCAAATGGGCAGCATACAAGCATACGAATTAAGAGCAGGAGTAGGCCACTTGGCCCCTCGAGCCTGCTCCACCATTCAATAAGATCATGGCTGATCTTGTTGTAGCCTCAGCTCCACACTCCTGCCTACCCTCGATAACCTTTCAACCCCTTGCTTATCAAGAATCTATCTACCTCTGCCTTAAAGGTATTCAAAGGCTCTGCCTCAACCACCTTTTGAGAAAGAGAGTTCCAAAGCCCCTCAACCCTCTGCGAGAAAAGATTTTTCCTCATCTCAGCCTTAAATTATTTTTAAACAGTGACCCCTAGTTCCAGATTCTCCCACAAGAGGAAACATCCTCTCCACATCCACCCTGTCAAGACCTGTCAGAATCTTATGAAGTCACCTCTTACTTTTATAAACCCCAGCGGGGGTACAAGCCTAGCTTGTCCAGCCTTTCCTCATAATACAAGCTGCCCATTCCAGGTATTAATCTAGTAAACCTTCTCTGAACTGCTCCCAACGCATTTACATCCTTCCTTAAATAAGGGGACCAATACTGTGCATAGTACTCCAGATGTGGTCTCACCAATGCCCTGTATAACTAAAGCATAACCTTCCTACTCCTGTATTCAATTGCTCTTGCAATAAATGAAAACATTCTATTAGCCTTGCTAATTACTTGCTGTACCTGTATAGTAACCTTTTGCGGTTCATGCAGCAGGACACCCAGATCCGTCTGCATCTCAGAGCTCATAGCTCTTCACCATTTAGATAATATGCTTGCTTTTTTATTCATCCTGCCAAAATGGGCAACCTCACTTCTGCTCACGTCATACTCCATTTGTCAGATCTTTGCCCACTCACCTAACTTATATATAGCCCTTGTAACCTCCTTATGTCTTCTTCACAACTTACTCTCCTACCTACTTTCAGCACTTGCTGAACAATCCTGAATGTGCTATAAGTTACATTAAGAACAGGTTTAAGACAATCAGTCAAGCTCGTGACATGGCTCATTTAAGCTTGCTAGAAATGACATATATTCACACGCTGGGACACATCCTCTGCAAGCAAAAGGAATATGTTTAAGCCTTGCACCTTTTTTGAAGTTACCTGGAAGCTTGGGGAGCCTATAGTTCCCCATTGCTTTCTCCAAAGAAATGCCTCGGCCAATCAGGTTCAACTTCCCAGCCAACCAGCACCCCTTTTTGCTTGCGGTATAAATTGTTGTGACTGTTTGAAATTTGGCATCCTTGCATTTGTCCTGATGAGTCCCAGATGAAAAGATTCAGCAATATGTCTCCCTCTCAGCAAAAGGCCATCTGCTTTTGTCAAGAACTGCTGGAACAAGATTGACCTCCCATAACGTACTAGATGTTGCTGGAGAAGGGCCTGATTAGTTAAGCATTTATCCTGCACCTCTTGCGCTGTTACTTGCTTGACAAGGGAAGGAAAATATCCCAAGGTGCTTCACAGAAGTGTTATCAAAATAAGTTTGACACAGAGCGACATAAGATGATATTAGGATGTATGACTAAGCTTGGTTTATCGACTGTCTTCAAGGAGGAGGCAGAAGCACAGAGGTTTAGGAAGGAATTCCAGACTTAGAACCCAGGCAGCTGAAGGCACGGCCACCAATGGTGGAACAATTAAAACCAGGGATACGTAAGAGGCCAGGATTGGAGGGGAGAAGAGATCTAGAAGGGATGTAGGGCTAGAGATGACAGAGTTGGGGAGAGGTGAGGCCATGTGGGGATTGGAATGAGAGGAAGACAATTATAAAATCCAGGTAGTATTGGACTGGGAGCCCATGTAGGTCAGTGAGCACAGTGGGGGTAAAGGGTGAGTGGCACTTTGTTTCAGATAGGATGCGGGCGACAGAGTTTTCGATGAGCTAAAGTTTACAGTAGCTGAAAGGTGGGAGTTTGGCCAGGCAACCCCTCACCTGGGGCAACACAACACAGGAGCATAAGATTTAGGAGGCGGAGTAAGTCATTCGGTCCCTCGAGCCTGCTGTGCCATTCAATAAGATCATGGCTGACCCGACTGTGACCTTAACTCCACTTTCCTGCCTGCTCCCCATAACCCTTGACTCCCTTGTTGGTCAAAAGCCTGTCTCACTCAGCCTTGAATATATTCAATGACCCAGCCTCCACCGCTCTCTGGGGAAGAGAATTCCAAACACTAATGACCCTCTAAGAGGAAATATTCCTTCTCATCTCCTTCTATTTTGAAATTGTGATCCCTTGATTCTTCCACAAGGGGAAACATCCCCCTCAGCATCCAACCTGTCAAGTCCCCTCAAAATATTAATGTTTCAATAAGATCACCTCTCATTCTTCTAAACACCAATGAGTACAGGCCCAACCTGCTCAACCTTTCCCCATAAGACAAATCCCCTTCACCCCAGGAATCAGCCGAGTGAACGGTCTCTGAACTGCTTCCAATGCAAGTATATCCCTCCTTAAGTAAGGCGACCAAAACTGTCCACAGTGCTCCAGGTGTGGTCTCACCAATGCCCTGCATGACTGTAGTCAGACTTCCCCGCTTTTATACTCCATCCCCCTTGCAATAACATTCTCTTCGTCTTCTTAATTACTACTTGGCTGACATTTTTTTGTGATTCATGTACCAGGACACCCAGATCCCTCTGTACCGCAGCATTCTGAAATCTCTCTCTATTTGAATAATAATAACGTTTGAAATAAGTAACTGATGATGAGGATGCCTATGGCAACTGTTGCTGACCCTTCCCCCCCAAAAAAAATTCTGACCGTTCGGTTTCTTAGTTACAGATCTCTCAAAGTAAATGAACAAAACATTTCTGATGTAGCCAACGGATTGCCCTTAAAAGCTTTTTAATTTGTTCCTGTTTTGAAGGCCATCTTGTAAAAGCTCTATTATCTGCCGGTTCAAGTGTATTTTCACCTCATTGACTTGTAAATTGAGTTTTGTAAATTAAACACGCCTTGTGTAGAGGGCAAGTGTTCGATTAGGTTTGAAGGGTGAATGGATAAAGCTGGGCTCCACACGCATACACAACAAGCGTATTGTCATTCAAAACACTCAGCCATGTTGCTGAGAGGGTGGACATAGTGCCCGGAGCAAACTCGTTCAGCATCTTCAGCTGTTTGAAGTGTCTCATGCATGGTGTCCAGGGTCAGTGTGCAACATCAGTGCTTGCGGTTCTCTTTTTATTTACAAAAATGTACTTTATTCGTAAAATTTCTAATAAAGTACATTCTCGAGCGTTTCAAATTTAGTATTGCAGGAAGTGCAATAGAATTCAACTTTTTTCCCTGCAGTGTGTTCCACTCTGAGGCGCCTCCAGACAATTTTCAGTACTTCTCACGTTCACAATGTACATCCATGTCAGACATACACCCAAGGATTCCTACACGGGTTACCAGCTTCCCTCAGCATCTTAATGTCTCGATAAGATCGCCTCTCATTCTTCTAAAGTCCAATGGGTATAGGCCCAACCTGCTCAAACTGTCCTCATAAGACAAACCCCTTCACCCCAGGAATCAGCCTAGTGAACATTCTCTGAATTGCTTCCAGTGCAAGTATATTCCTCCTTAAGTAAGGCGACCAAAACTGTCCAGGTATGGTCTCACCAATGTCCTGCACTGTGGCTGAAAGGCCTTTGACAGTGTCCTTTCCCCATTGCGCCTCTACAGCGGCTTCCCCAAGCTTTAGGGTGTCCCTCAGCACCCCTTTCTCCCAGCTAGCTGGGAGCCCCCTTTTTGCTGAGTCACAAGATTGTGGCTTCAAGCACCACACAATATCATGACCTTCTCCCAGCGCAGTCACTGGGGGAATGCTGCATTGTCAGCAGGGTACGGCCTTCCGAGTGAAGTGTCAAACCCACGCTCGGCATTCCCTTTCAGGTGGGTCATTCCCGAGTCAGGGAGTCTGCAGTCTGTTATGATCCCAATAGCGACTGATAATTTTAAAAAATAAATTCAAATTTCCAGTGACTGAGATGACCACATGACAGAAGTTCAAGTTTTAAGACTTCTACTGTAACAAGCAAACTAAAAGCAACTTTGACCAAACACTATTTCAGGAGGCAACTTATACTCTAAACCGCAGAAAATTTTCCCATGTAACTTTTAAAATGTCCAGAAATCCCCTTCCATGGTTATACTTTACTCTGCCCCTTAAGTGGACACTTCATTCTCCAGGAACCAGTCCAAAGCTATTCTCAGCTCTTGATGGCTTGCTTTGCTTTTCCTTTTCCAGCTGGATAACTAATCCCTGAACTGACTTTCATGGTGAGGGTTACACTCAAAATTCTCCCCTTTGACCAAAGGTAAGCAAATCTTCCAGCCCTGTTTAAATCCTCACAAACTTAGTCTCTTTAATCCACGTATGAGCTTCCACTGCATTTTGTGTGGTGAACAATAGAGACTGGCTGCCTCTATTTCTCTGCTCTCTCTCTCTCTCTTTCAGATTCTTGCAGACTGACCCCTCCGTGAGGTTCTGGTGTATCTTAAGTAAAACCCTGTAACCCAATACCCCAGTGATTTGCTATGGACTCTTTCCCTCTCAAAGTCCATCTCCACGGCAATGTGAATCATATGGGCCTTGTATCTGGGTAGAAATGCTGATTAGCTATCCTCTAGACCCCCAGCTCTATTCTATCTTGGAATTAAATAGACAGTTTAAAGTATAACCCTTTACAAAACCTGGCATTCCCAACACCTCCCTATGAGCCTTGTAGACTAATTGTCTACACATAATTAGCACGGATGTCCTTGCTATAGTCCATAGATGTGAACATTTTGTTTCTTCTTCCCAGCAAAACAACATGCCCCCCTTTAACCTTTAGCCTTTAACAACCAAGCTCATTGTCAGACAGAAATCAGAACAGGCCATACGATCCTCTTCATTCCTCCATTTTACCCTAACTTAAAGAGACAGCCCCCAAACATAACAATCTGATAAACTTTGTACTTGTAACAGATCACATACAGAAATCATAGAAAGATTATGACACAGGGGAGGCCATTTGGCCCAACATGTCTGTGCTGGTTGATGAAGAACCACCCAGTCCTGTCCCACTTTCCTCAATAGCCTTGCAGTTCATGGCTTTTGAATAGACATCCAAGAATTTTTTTGAATGTGGTGAGGGTTTCTCTCTCTAGCACTCTTTCTGCAATGAGTCCCAGGGAAATAAAGTGTTTCGTCCTCTCACCTGTAATTCTTCTACCGATGGCTTGAAATATATGCCCCCTGGTTTTAGAAGCCGCCCCCCGCCCCCCCACCCCGGCCCCCCAAACCCAAGCCAACCCAGCGGCCCAACCGTGCTCAGGTAAATCGGTCGTTTGCTGTTTACTCCACCTAGACTCTTCAGAATTTTATGTACCTCAGTAAGCCAGCCCTCTAGTGCTATGAAGACAACCCCAGCCTATCCAATCTTTCCTCGTTGCTAAAATTCTCCAGTCCAGGAAACATCCTTGTGAACTGCCTCTGGACCCTCTGCAGTGTGGTCACACCTTTCCTGCAATGTGGTCACCAGAATGGAACCCAGTACTCAAGCCGTGGTCTACCTTGTGTAATACACAGCCTTTTTTCCCCATTTCTTCTTTCATGGGATGTGGGTGTAGCTGGCAAGGCCATAATTTGTTGCCCACCCCCAATTGCCCTTGAAACGAGAGGGCAGTTAAGAGTCAGCCACATTGCTGTGGAACTGGAGTCATATATAGGCCAGACTTGGTAAGGATGGCAGATTTCCTTTCCTAAAGGGACGTTGATCACCAATGTCGTCATCAGGTCCTGAAATGAAGGTGAACTCGAACCCAGAGTTTCTGGCCTAGAGGTAGGGATGCTACCCTTAGATGGATTTTTATGTTGAAGGTTTCATGCTCACCATTTCAATTTCAGTTTATTCATTGAATTTAAGTTCCATCAGCTGCCGTGGTGGGATTTGAACCCATGACCCCAGTGACATTACCATTACACCACTGCTTCCCGTAGCCATTATTGAACAGGAAGGCAGGGAAGTTTGCCTGGTGTCCTGGTCAACATTTATCCCTCAAGCCGCAATGCCAAGGTTGTTCGCCTAGTCATTTATCTCATTGCTGTTTGTGGGATCTTGCTGTGCGTGTTTCCCTACCTTGCAACAGTGACTGCATTTCAAAAGTTGTTGCATCATCTGTAAAGTGCTTTGGGATGTACTGGGGTCATGAACAATGGTGGATAGACACAAGTCTTTCTTTAGTGCCATCTGTATTACCTTATTCGGAGTGAATTCATTCCATTGATCCCTGTACATCATTATAACATCCTTACCACAATTGGCGGTATAAGATCTAAGAACGTTAGAGGGAGGTCTTGTGGTGCAGAGGGTAGCACCCCTTCCTCTGACTTTGAGTTCCACCTCAGGACTTGATGGCCATGGCAGATACTTTTGTGACATGGCCAATAAATTGATTTACGATTCCCTCAATCAGGTCGATTATCCGCCTGTACATCCTTCCAATGAGTAAGAGTTGTCAGGCATACTGCAGAAGGTAATGGCAAACCACTGCACTATTTGTCAAGTATAATCATATCATTATGATCCATAATCTTGGACCAATCTAATGGAGGTCCATGGCTGCCAATGCCTTCTTAGGGCATGGTAACTGAAGGAGGAGGAATAACATTAGGAGTAAGTGGGCCATTCAGCCCCTTGAGCCTGCTCCATTACTCAATAAGATCATAGGCCATCTTCTAGTTCAACTTCATTGTCCTTCCCCACCCTTTAATTACCTTAGTACCAAAAAATCTATCAATTTCAGCCTTGAATATACTCAACAATTGAACATTCACAGCCCTTTGGGTGAGAGAATTCCAAAGATTCACAACCCTCTGAGCAAAGAAATTTCTCTTCAGCGCGAAGTAGCCTTATTCTGAGACTGTGACCTCCTAATTCTCTGCTGTCCAGCCAGGGGGAACATCCTCCTAGTATCTAGCCTATCAAATCCTTTAAGAATTTTATGTTTTAATGAGATCGCCTCTCATTCTTCTAAGTTCTCTAGGCTCAGTCTCTCGTAATAGGACAATCCCTTTATCTCAGAAATTAGTCTAGTGAACCTTTGTTGTGCTCCCGCCAGGGCAGGTATATCATTCCTTAAGTAAGGAAGCAAAAACTGTACACAATATTCCGGATGTGGTCCCGCCAGTGCCTTATAAAGTTCTAGTAAGACTTCTTTACTCTTATAGTCCAATCCCTTTGTATAAAGGCTAATATCCCTTGATAATCTATTGATCTCTGTCCTGAATATACTCAACGACTAAACTATCTGGAGCATAGAATTGCAAAATTCAGAACTCTCTGTCCTGATAAACATGTATGGGACACTAAATTGGCCTCAACTGCAGTCTTGCGTCCAGTTCTGGGAGCCACACTTAAGGAAGGGTGTGAAGCAATTAGAGAGGATGCAGAAAAGTCTCATGAGAATGGTTCCAGGGATAAGGAACTTTAGGTTGTAGAAGTTGGGACTGTTTTCCTTGGAGAAGAGAAGGTTGAGATGAGATTTGATAGAGGTGTTCAAAGTCATGAGGGGTCTAGACAGAGTAGAGAGGGAGAAACTGTTCCCAATGGTGGAAGGATTGAGAACCAGATTGCATAGATTTAAGGTCATTAGCAAAAGAAACAATGGTGACATGAAGAAAATTTTGTTTGCACAGCGAGTGGTTGGGATCCGGAACGCACTGCCTGATAATATGGTGGAGTCAGATTCATTCGAGGCTTTCGAATTGGAGAGAATTGGATTGTTATCTGAAAAGGAAGAATGTGCAGGGTTACAGGGTGAAGGTGGGAAATGGCCCCAGGTGACTTGTGCCTTCAGAGAGCCAGCACAGACATGATAGGCCAAATGGCCTCTTTCTGTGCTGTAACCATTCTCTGAATGAAGAAATTTCTTCTCCTGTTAGTCCTTATCATCCTACCCATTATGCATCCTCCTTTTACAATTCTAGGGAAACAACAGTCCGAAGACTTTGTGTCCCTGCCTTTCCACAGCCATCTGATGTGTTCTGGAAGTACTTAGATCTGGCTACTTTTAGTCTCCTTTATGCTTTGCCATTGCTGGTGATCACCATTGTCTACACTGCGGTGGCCAAGAAGCTCTGGCTGAGGAATGCCATTGGGGACATCACCATGGAGCAATACATCGCCCAGCGCCACAAGAGGAAGAAGACAATCAAGATGATGATGCTGGTGGTGGTGGTCTTTGCCGTTTGCTGGTCTCCCCTCAACTGCTACGTGGTCCTCATCTCTAGCCAGCTGATTGAGAGCAGCAATGCCCTCTATTTCACCTTACATTGGCTGGCCACAAGCAGCACCTGCTACAACCCCTTCATTTACTGCTGGATGAACGACAAGTTTCGCACTGAGCTCAAGACCCTCCTCGGCAGATGCTGGAGACCGAAGAGCTCAGAGGGCAAGATGGTGCCCCCTGTCTCCAACAGGGCCATTAGGAGGGCCTGGCTGGAGGACCAGAGCAGTTACAACCCTTGCCTACCTATGGCAGCTAAGAAATCTAAATTGCCTGGGCTGGAAGGCGTAGTTGTAAGTATATGTTTAACCGACTGGTATATTTTCTGTGTTGCTCGGTCAGTTTGAAGAATAGCCTTTTTTTTATGTGTAGAAGAGTTGGAAGTCACTCCACATCACCAGCTACTGGCCAGAGCTGGGATGAGGTTTCATGAAGGGTTTATTAATTAAATAAAAAGTTTTGACAAAATTATTGGACATGTCCCAGCTCATGTGACAGTTTCACATGAGGGGACATGTCCTTAAAAGTTTTTTTTTCTTTAATTAAATTTTTCATAACTTAAACTAAGCTCCTTGAGGTGCGGAAAAGAGCGCAGGCCCCAACTCAGGGAATCCCCAACCGCCCCCCCCGCTCAGACAGGGAGCTTCTTGGTATGCATCGCGCTGGGCGGGCCTTAATTGGCCCACCCACTTAAAATGGAGGAGCCGATCTGGTTCACGCTTGCTCCCACCCACCCCCGCACAACCCCGCCCCCCCATCCAATGGGGGGAGAATTCAGCCCACTGTTACAGGCAACTGTTTACATACAAAGATTTTCATTCTAACTGTTTAGACACACAGCACTGAATGAATGGCATATAAGAATGATTGACAGCCACAGCAATAAAAGTGGGACTGGAAGTAAGCACTACCCAAGGATAAATATAGATAGATATATGACTAAGCAAAATTTTACAGCACAGAAGGAGACAGTTCAATCCTAACATGACCATGCTCCACACAAGCCTCCTTCTACCTGTCTTCATCTAACTCAGTCACAGCCATCTATTCCTTTCCCCCTCATGTGTTTATCCAAGTCCCCTTTAGCTGTATCAATGGGGGAGATGGTGGTCTTGTGGTAATGTAACTGGACCAGTAACCTAGCAACCCAGATTAAGGCTCTGGGGGGTATGGGCTCAAACCCCAGCAGAACGGTTAGAATGAATTAATTTTCAATTAATTAAAAATACCTGGAATTGAAAGCTAGCCTTAGTAAGGGTAACCATGAAACCATTGTTGAAAAAACCCCCTCAGGTTCACTGATGTCCTTCAGGGAGGGAAATCTGCTGTCCTCACCTGGCCTGGTCTTGATGTGACTCCAGACCCACAGCAAAGTGGTTGATTCTTAACTGCCCCTCTGAAATCACCTGGCAAGCCCATTCAGTTCAAGGGCAATTGGGGATGGGCATCAAACGCTGGCCACCTCCCATCAAAGAATAAAAGGTCTACACTATTCGCTTCAACCAATCCTTGCGATAGTGAGATTCACATTTTCACCACTACCTGGATAAAGAAGTTTATTTTGAATTCCTGCTTGGGTTGGTTAGTGTTTATCTTATATTTATGACCCCTTACTCTCCTCCAACAAGTGGAAACATCATCTCCACGTCAACCCTGTCAAACCCCTTCATAATCTAAAAGACCTCTATCAAATCAACTTGGAGAAAAGAAGTCCAGCCTGTTCAATCTTTCCTGACAAGTGTCTCCTCTCGGTTAAGGAGCCTCCTATTTAAGACTGAGATGAGGAGAACATTTTTTTTCCTTTCAGGTGGGTGTTAGTCTGTGGAATTCTCTTCCTCAGCGAGCAGTGGTGGCTGGGTCATTGAATATATTCGAGATAGATTCTTGATTGATAAAGGAGTCAAGGGTTATGGGAGATGGACAGGAAAGTGGAGTTGAGGCCGCAGCCAGATCAGCCAAGATCTTATTGGATGGCAGCTCAGGGTTGAGGGGCCAAATGGCCTATTCCTGATTCTAAGTCTTGTGTGTTCTGGTGACACCTTCACAAATCTTGTTTGCACCTTATCAGTATCACGATATCCATTTTTTAAAAGGGGCAGAACTATGTGCAGTACTTTAGGTGTGGCCTGAACATGGTCCATTACAATAGGATACTATATAGAATAACGAGAGCTCAATAGGGGGTTGGTAAATGTGGATTAGTTGGGCTAATTTCTCTCGGGACATCTCCAGTTCTGCTCGCCACACCTTGGGGAGGACGTGAGGGTCCTTGAGAGGGTGCGGAGGAGATTTACCAGAATGGTTCCAGGGATGAGGGATTTTGGCTGCAAGGTTGGGTTGGAGAGGCTGGGATTGTTCTCCTTGGGGCGAAGGAGATTGAGGGGGGATCTGATCGAGGGGCATGAGGTGATGACAGGTTTAGATAAGGTAGACAAAGAAAAGCTGTTCCCATTGGCTGATGGTACAAGGACCGGTGGTGGGAGGCGGGGTTGGGGTACATAGATTTAAGATTTTGGGCAAGAGATGATGTGGGTGGGGGGTAATGACCTGGAACTTGCTGCTCACAAAGGGGGGTGGAAGCGGAGACACTGAATGATTTTGAAAGGAAATGGATGGACACTCGAGGAAAATAAATTTGCAGGGATGGAGCAGGGGTGGGGGGGAGGGAATGGATTGGCTTGCTGGATTGATCTCATTTCCATCCACATACCCAAGTGACCCTTGTGTCAGTGACACCTGGGCCTCCGTCATGCAAAGCGTCACTGCAATACCCAGCAGGAGCACTGCTGATTTGGCCCCTTCCCAGGCCAAAAAGATACTGAGGCCAATTTGGATACCAGCTGAAAGGATCCAACTCAATACAGACCAGGAAGGGAGTCAGGGGCTATCATATGTGATATCTATCTCTGTGCTTATGGAATCAATGGAAATCAGCTTGGTCACAGGATCATATGAAATAGGAGCAGGAGTAGGCCATTCGGCCCATCAAGCCTGCTCCCCCTAGTCAATACCATCATGGCTGATCTGATTGTGGCCTTAACTCCACTTTCCTGCCTGCCCCCCATAACCCTTGACTCCCTTGTTGATCTGTCAAAAAAATCTGTTAAACTCAGCCTTGAATATATCCAGTGAGCCGGCCTCCACTGCTCGCTGGGGGAGAGAATACCAAACACGAATGATCCTCTGAGAGAAGAAATTCCTCCTCATCTCCAGCTTAAATGGGAGACCCCTTATTTTAAAACTGTGACCCCAAGTTCTAGATTCCCACCCCCACCCCCCCCACCAAGGGGAAACATCCTCTCAGCAGCTACCCTGTCAAGAATCCCCCCTCAGAATCTTATATATTTCAATAAGATCACCTTTCTTCTAAACTCCAATGAGTACAGGCCCAACCTGCTCAACCTTTCCTCATAAGACAAACCCCTTCATCCCTGGATTCAATCCAGTGAACGTTCTCTAAACTGCTTCCGATGCAAGTTATATCCCTCATTAAATAAAATGGCCAAAACTGTACATGGTACTCCAGCTGTGGTCTTGCCAATGCTCTGTAGAGTGGGTCCTACAATAAATTGAATGACTTGCAATTATATGCGCCTTTCATGACTGCCCAGATGTCCCAAAGCACTTTACATAGCCAGTGAGCCACTTTCGAAGTGTAGACATTGTTGCAAGGTAGGAAACATAGCAACCAATTGTGTACAGCAAGCTCCCACAAACAGCAATGTGATAAATGACCGGATAATCTGTTTTTAGTGATGTTGGTTGAGGGATAAATCTTGTCCCAGAACACTGGGGAGGGCCCTCCTGCTATTCTTTGAAATAGTGTTGTGGGATCTTTCGTGCCCACCTAAGATGGCAGTGCAGCACCAGTGCCAAGGGAGTGTTACAGTGCCGAGGGGGCATCACAGTGCTGAGGGAGTGGCACAGTCCTGAGGGAACCCTGCAGTGCTGAGGGAGAGTCATAGTTCCAAGGGAGCATTACAGTGCCGAGGGAGTGGTGCAGTCCTGAGGGAACCCTGCAGTGCTGAGGGAGAGTCACAGTGCTGGGGGAGTGTAACACTCCCTCAGGCGCAGTCCTGAGGGAGCTCTGCAATACCAAGGGAGCACTGCAGTGCTAATGGAGTGCTGGACTGCCGAGGGAGTGCGGCAATGCAGTGCTGAGCGAGTGCAGTGGCACAAAGAGAGTGCCACATTGTCAGATGTGCCATAATTCAGCTGAGACATTAAACCAAGCTTTATGGTTGGATGTTTCAGAAGCTATAAGGGGTAGACCACAGGACTGGTAATCTGCTGTGATGAAATCAGATGGGCTGAAGGGTCTCAGATGGGCTGAAGGGTCGCCTTCTTCCAAACTCACCTGATTATTTTTCTCTCACAGGCAAATGCATCGAACCCTCGCAACCCCTGATGACCACAGGCAAATTCCGAAAAACACATACATCGGTGACTCCCAGGAATAAGGGCCCGGACTCTGGTTCATCCACCTCAAACCACCAGATGATTTATAAAACAAACATCCACACAAAATTTGAATGCCACGCCCTTATCCGTGGCTTAGTCCAAGACCAGATCCGAAGCACAGCCTTGATGTTTGACCAATGCACTTTCTTTCAACTCTGGCCACCAACCTCACTCCATCAGAATCTTTGTTGTACTTATTGATACTTTGTTGATCGTAATTTGAGAGTTCCTCCCATACTTACCCTAAGATGCAACTAAGCCCATCCTACACGATCTACTCATGCACCATTGCTGTGCTGAAATCGAGACTCCTATGGATAGGTCACATGGGCTGAATCATACTTTAGACCATGGATTGTGTCAATTGGAATGAACAGCAGAGGAGTGAGAATAATTATATATGAATATATGAATTAGGAGCAGGAGTAGGCCACTCAGCCCCTCGAGCCTGCTCTGCTATTCAATAAGATAATGGCTGACCTGATTTATAACCTCAAACTCACATCCCTGCCTATCCCCCGATAACCTTTCGCCTCCTTGTTAATCAAGAATCTATCTAGCTCTGCCTTAAAAATATCCGAAGACTCTGCTTGCACCACCTTTTCAAGAAGAGAGTTCCAAGTGCTCATGACCCTCTGGGAGAAGAAATTTCTCCTCATCTCTGCCTTAAATGGGCGACCCCTTATTTTTCAGCAGTGACCCCTAATCCTAGATTCACCTACAAGAGGAAACACCCTCTCCACATCTACCCTGTCAAGACCCCTCAGGATCTTAAAGGTTTCAATCGAGTCGCCTCTTACTCTTCTAAACTCCAGCATAACCTGTCCAACCTTTCCTCTCAAGACAACCCTGGTATGAACCTAGTAAACCATCTTGGAACTGCTTCTAATGCATTTACATCCTTCCTTAAATAAGGTAACCAATACTATACACAGTACTCCAGATGTGGTCTCACCAGTGCCCTGTACAACTGAAGCATAACCTCCCTCCTTTTGCAATCGATTCTCTTGTAATAAATGATAACATTCTATCATCTTTATAATGACTTCACCGTAACTTTGGAAATGTGCTGGAAATCTGAATTATTAGCAGAAAATGCTGGGAGCACTCAGCAGGTCTGTCAAGCATCAGTGGAGAGGGAAGCAGAGCTAACGTTTCAAGGTCCCGTGTCAGAACTTGGAAAATGTTTGAGATGTAAGAGGTTTTAAGCAGCGAAAGGCAGGGAGGGGAGGGAAGAGCAAAAGGGAAGGCAGGAGGAGAGAATAAATGGAGACAGAGGGTAAGGAGGCGAGGCAAAAGGGGATGGTAATGGGGGCAAGTAAGGAAGCAAAGTCTTAGGGGAGGCAATGGCATAGTGGTATTGTCACTGGACTAATGATCCAGTGTAATACTCTGGGGACCTGGGTTTGAATCCCACACGACAGGCGGTGGAGTTTGAATTCAACAAAAATCAAATAAAATTCAAAGTCTAAATGATGACCATGAAACCATTGTTGTAAAAGCCCATCTGGTTCACTAATGCCCTTTAGGGAAGGAAATCTGTCATCCTGTCTGGCCTACACGTGACTCCAGACAGCAATGTGGTTGACTCTTAAATACCTTCTGCAATAAATGCTGGCCTAGCCAATGAATAATTAAAACATTGGAAGATGGCCCAGTGGCAGTAATGTCACTGGGCTACTAATACTCTGGGGGACATGGGTTCAAATTCTTTCACTGCTGCTGGTGGAATTTAAATCCAATTAATAAATCTGGAGTTGAAAGCTAGTTCTCAGTGATGGTGACCATGACAGTTATTGCTGATTGATGTAAAAAGCCATCTAATGCCCCTTTAGGGAAGGAAATCTACCACCTTGACCTGGCCTGGCCGATATGTAACTCCAGATCCCCAGTCACGTGGCTGATTCTCAACTGCCCTCTGAAATGGACTAAACTGCCACAGAGAGTTGAACCAGGTGGACTGCAGCGGTTCAAGAAGGCGGCTCACCACCACCACCTTCTCGAGGGGGCGTTGAAGGATGGGCAACAAATGCTGGCCTTGCCCGTGATGCCCAAATCCTATTCAAGAATTAAAAAAAAACAAAGGATGGGCCTAGAGGAGGTGTGAATGGCAAACATCGCCAGCATCTTAGAGAATGGGAGTAGAGGAAAGTTACTGAATTCGAATATAGCCATGTCGTGGGAATTGCACTGATGCATCACGCCGCTCCCAGCCGGAGTGTGGAAAAACCCCTCTGGCTCGTAGGCACGAATACCACGGAAAGAAACACAATGCAGATTCATAATACAGCAGGTTGGGATGACCCGGAACACGTTCACCAGAACAGTAACTTCCAAAAAGGAATTGGACGAACACTTGAAAGGGAGGGAATTTGCAGGGGCTGTGGAGAAGGAGCAGGGTGGGAGTAGGGCTAACCAGGTGGCTCCTCCAAAGGGCCGGCACAGGCTTGATGGGCCGAACAGCCTCCTTCTGCGTCCTATGATACAAACGGCGCAACAACCGGGGCCCATTGGGTGCTGTGCATCGCGTCTTCTGTAGGTCAGCCACAGAGCAGTAGTAAAATGAGGTGTCCCATCTCAGCAGTTTGAGTGCGGAACCCACCACAGGGAGAAGCTGAGGCATAGAAGCATTGAAGGGGAAGCACATGAGGAAGAAAGGAATAGAAGGAGATGCTGGTTGGGTACGAGATGCATATAAAATCGTGATCATACTTGTAAGTTTTTTTACATTTCTAGTAACAACAATGCAGGCGAACAAATTAATGGTCATCAATTGTTTGAAGAACGGACTCACATCAAAGGACAAAGGCAAGATTCCTTCGGTGAAATTCAACCAGGATGAAAAATCCGTGACAAGGAGAAGGATTAAAATATTGAAATGATAGCGATTTATGATTCGGGAACTTGCCCGCTGTGTCATATTTTACTTTCCGTCCCTTGGCCCTCCTTTAATCCTGTCACTAAGCGAAACAGTAAATGATCACTCGAGGCACAAACTGGGAAGAAAATCGGCTGAGTTGAAATAAAAATAAGCAGGAAAGTGATAAATCGGCACATAAAGAATTTAAGTGATTGCTTAAAGGAATAAATAGAGGGGATATTATATCAACAACAGCAACCTGCATTTATGTAGTGCCTTTAACATAATAAATTTCCCAAGGCACTGCACAGGATCATTATAAAGCAAAAATTTGACACCAAGTCATATGACCAAAAGAGGAGTTTCTAAAGGAGGAGGAGAGACACAGAGAGAGAGAGACAGAGAGAGAGAGAGGTGGAGAGGTTTAGAGAGGGAATTCCAGAGCTTAGGTCCCAGGAATGGCTGCCAATAGTGGAGCGTTTAAAATCGGGGAATGTGCAAAAGGATCAAATTGGTTGCCTGGCAGCACAGAACCTGAGCCTTGCTGAAGAAAGAGACATGCCGTTGAAGCTTTTCATCTTGCATTCATCAGGACAGATGCAAGAATGCCAAACTTCAGAGAGAGCAACAATTTAGACTGCATTCAAGAAAAGGCTGCTGGCTGGATGGCAGGTCAGTTCTGATTGGGTGAGATGTTGCCATGGAGAATGCACCAGGTAGCTATTGCTCCCCCATGCTTTGGTTTAATTCAAAAAAAGCGCAATACCTGGATGTGTTCCTTTTGCCTGCAGAGGACAAGTTCCTGTGTATGAATATGTATAGCTTCTAGCATGTGTAAGTGAGCCACATTGCCAGCTAGAATGATATCTTCAATTGGTTGTTAGTGTAACTCTTAACACACTTGGGATTGTTCAGCAAGTGCTGCCCAATTGCAGAATAACATCCAATGTTATGTCCAGTTACATAAAGCTCCCCATTACTTCACCGGTCAGTATACCTGTTGGGATTTGTATAGCTCCCCACGCTATAAGATTGTCCTTATCAGCAATCTTATAAATAGGGCTGCATTCTTATTGAAAAGAAGATGGTCTGAAACTGCTTAAAATCCTATTGGAAAAGGGCAGGTCAGGTGCAGTCAATGGTTACCCCCTGCGCGGAGCTAAAAAAAGAGACTAATGCAGGAGAAGGTAGAAGCTCAGGAAGAGGAAATTTGTCAATTTACGAGATTGTAGGCACCAATGGCTCAAATGGGAGCATTTAAGGTTTTTGTAAAAAGGAACAGTCTCAAAACTAAGAGTTGGGTGGGGAGCTGGTGGGGAGCGTGGTTGGGGGGAGAAGTGGTGTAATGTTACAGGAGTTGCAATAATTCAGAAAGGTAGAAGTTTTACTGGGGTTTGTAATGAGAATCTTAGTATGTGCTTCTTTGTATGCTTAAGTTATAAGAATGTGGGTGGTGGGGAAGGGAGAAGTTATCCATTGGTCAGAAAAATAGAAAAGCAGAATGTTTTATAAGTGGCGAGAAAGTGGGAAACGCTGGTGTTCAGAGGGACCTGGACATCCTCATACACAAATCATAGAAAGGTACCAACATGCAGCCACAGCAAGCAATTAGGAAGGCTGTGGAAGCCTTTATTACAAATGTGGCTCATTTATACCTGCTAGAAGTGACATACATTCATATGCAGGGACCTGTTCTCTTCAAACAAAAGGAGCATGTTCAAGCTTTGCACCTTTTATCAATCACCCGGGAGCTTGGAGAGCCTATAGTTCCCATTGCTTTCTCCATGCCTCGGCCAATCAGAGTTGACTTGCCAACCAATCAGCACGCTTTTCTCCTGTATGCATAAATTGTTGTGATCATTTGAAATTTGGCATTCTTGCATTTGTCCTGATGAGCGCAAGAGAAAATGCTTCAGCAATATGTCTCTCTTTTCAGCAATGTTCAAAGGGATTGGAGTATAAGGGTAAAGAAGCCTTGCTTCGGTTGAAGGAGCGGGCACACTGAAGTCCACTTTCTGTGGAAAGTTTTGCTCTCCATATGTTAGAAAGAGTTTAGCGATTTCTGGGATGAGAGGAAAATTTGAGTAAATAGGCCTGTATTGCCCAGAATTTAGAAATAAGGAGATGACTGAAGCATAATCATTTGGAAGAGAGGGTGGTGTTGAGGTCATGTCACTGGACTAGTAATTCAGAGACCCCGGTTAATACTCTGGGGACATGGGTCCAAATCCCACCACTGCAGCTACTGGATTCAAAATCAATTAACAAATCTAGAATTGAAAGCTAGTCTCACTAGTGGTAACCTTGAAACTCTCATCGATCGATTGATGTGAAAAAACCCATCTGGTTCACTAATGCCCTTTAGGAGAGGAAATCTGCCATCCTATCCTGGTCTGGCCTACATGTGACTCCAGACCCACAGCAATGTGGTTGACTTTTAACTGTTCTTTAAAATGGCCGAGCAAGCCACTCAGTTCAAGGACAATTAGAGATGGGTAACAAATGCTGGCTCTTCATGAAAGAATAAAAAAAAACCCTAAGAAGGTTAGCGGGGAAATACTGAGAAAATGTTTCCCCTCGCAGGAGGATTTAGAACATGGAGCTACAGCCTCAGAATAAGGGGTTGACCATTGAGGACTGAGACGAGAAGAGATTCCTTCACTCAAAAGATTATGAGTCTTTGGAATTCTCCGTCACAGAGTGCTCAGTTGTTGAGCATATTCAAGGCCGAAGTGTGTAGATTGTGGGTGCCATGGGATTCAAGGGAGGAAAGATCAATAAGTAGAGGGCACAGATTTAAATTGATTGGCAAAAGAATCAGGAAGAGCTGGTACAAACTTAGTAGGCCAAATAGCCTCCTTTCTGTGCTATCTGGTATTATATTGGTTAGTGCAGGAAAGTGGAATTGAGCTAGAAGGACTTACTGAATGACAGAGCAGACTCAAGGGGCTGAATGGCCCACTCCTGCTACTATATCTTATGTTCTTATGCCATTGCACTATTTTCATTTGTCAAACAGAGAGGGAGTGGAGAGGAGGAATTCTAAAATTCCTGAATCCTGTTGTACACATATATGTGTAGGATTAGGATTTGGTTTAATCTCACATGATTAAGTCTTTAGCTTTGTTTTAACTTGTGGGTCTGTACTGTAGCTAGAAATAATGAAATGGTTAAATTGTTCTGGTCTAACAACCTAGCGACTAGTGCTGTTTGTTTTCTGCTGAGGTGCAGGATATAACTGGTCTATGCCTGTTAACTTGACTAAGCTGTGTCTGTACATTGATAAACAGGTAGCAATAGAAAGTGGACCAATGGGCCATGGCTGATAAACAAGTTAATATCTTCTGTTTTGTAGGGACTACCTCATTTGTAGGAAGTCTTGTTCACAATAACACTTCTGATGTCACAATGAACCATCTAGGACATCATGTATGGCTAGAGAGTTACAAAGATCTTGAGCTGACTTTCATAATTTGTAGAGTGATGGTTATGTCTCTAACCCCAGAGGGGAAAACTAGATAATTGTGTTTGTTTCTCTGCATGACTGCTACTTAGACATTGGGTACGTCAAGGCTTGGTCAAACACAATAAAATTGAGACCTTATTTAGTGTCAGATTCAAATTCTCTTACACAATTGCAAAGTCTTCATCACAGAACGCCTAAGATCAACAGTAACTTCATCTGAAGGGAAGTGAAATATAAATTGATGCATTTTTTGAAGCCAGGGACAGGGCAGGTTGGAAAAATAACATTAAGTAGTCATCAAAAAGTGCTCAATCAACAGCACTAACAGCCCACATCGATACAGTGCCAAGTCCCAAGGCACTTCATAGCAGTGTTTCCAAACAGAATTTGATATTGAATCAGATATGGAGATCTTAAAAAGTTTTGTCCAAGAGGAATGCCCCTTAAAGAAGGATGGAGAGGTTTATTGAGGGGAGTTCCAGAGCTTAGGGCCCAGGCAACTGAAGGCAAGTCTGTCCGCCGATGGTGTATTAAGGAAGTGGGCATATGAATTGGCGGAATGTAGAACGATTGTAGGGCTGTGGGAAGCTGCAGGGATGAGAAAGGGTGACATCATAGATGGCTTTGAACATGAAGGTGCAAACTTTAAAACCAAGGTGTTCCTGGGCTGGGAACCAATGTCATCACCTTAACCTTCAGTTGAAGATCTAGGATGTGGTAGATGAAGAGTCCAAATATAAATATTGGCTTGATGATAATGTGATACAATATACATTGCTTTGTTTCTTTATTGTATTCTTGATAATTTAAAGTTAAACAAAATTCTTCAAGTGATTTACCCTGTATGAAATGTCTCCTACAATGTAAATAAATAAATTATGCTGTCATCCACAGTCAAGTGACGAATACAAGTTTATTTCTTCTAGCAGATGGCAACAGAGTTGCAAGGCATGTCAGAATTTAGCTCCAAAGCGCCACCTAATGGCCAGAGCCTGCAGCTGCATTGTGACAGTTGACATAGCAAAACTGAATGGGAAACACTGACATGGCAATTTATAGCAGGAAATGGTGACCGAACAGCGTGACCAAATATCATCACACTAGGAAGTGGGCTCTGTTGGATAGGGAGTGCAGGCCTATTATCAGATTTGTAATTATATAGAGATACCACACATACAAATAGTCGTTGGGTACTATACAACTTGAATATTGCTGACAAAGACATTTTGTCGAGTGTAAAATTTGGACAAAATTTATTTTTTCATCAATACTTTGCATACATTGTAAAACAATGTCATTAGCCAATAGGTGATGCATCTTACAATTAGTTTGAAGGGAAATATCAGACTTCCAAATACAAATGCACCACCCAGTGCTCCACTGACCCCTACAGACTCAGAAGGAGGCCGTCAGATTCAGTCTAAGTAGCCTGATTTCAGATGAATGACAATATGATGGATCGAGACACCTTGAAAACCAAAGTGGGGAAATATTCTAGCATTTCCAGTGCTGATTTGATGCATGCACATGACTGTGATTGGCTGTGGTGCTTTTACAGTCAAATAGCCAGGTTTCAGTTGCCAGGCACAAAGAAAGGCTCTTTGGGCATGGGGGCTGAACGGGAAACTGGTGGTTGTCACACTGCAGCTCAGAAAAAGGCAGGAGAGGAAGAGGTCAGTGTTGGGATGGTGTGAGGGAAACATTAGAAGGAATTCAGAGCTGAAGGTGTAGTAGAAGGTTCTCGTACCTATAGGGTTAATGTGGGACAATAGCACAGTACCACCTACACAGTGATGTTAGAAGGCACATGACACAGTCTAGAGATGGACAGAGATGTGTAAAGGCCTAGGATGGAGTCAGCTCCATACTGACACCCTCTATTGTATATGATGATATAGTTATGAGTTGTTAATAAGCTTTTGTTGTTAACATATTCAAGACTTTGAAGCCTACTTCATGGTGTTTGAAAAGGGTTCTTCAGAAAGCATAGCTGCCAGTGGTGCAGCAATGAAAATTGGGGATAAGCAGGGGGGCCAGAATTGGAAGAGCACAGAGATTTGGAGGGTTGTAGGGCTGGAGGATTTTAGACCCAGAGCCCCTGAATAGATCATCACCAGATTGACCAGGCACCACCTTACTCATCAGAATGAGGACGGAGACCAGGTCAAAAAACTCTAAATGGGGGAGTGCGCATCAAGGTGCTCTTCGGTGGCAGGCAGCCTACCAACTCTTCCTCGTCCAGCAATTGTCTCGCTCATGGGATCTTCATCTGAACTCCTCGCTGTCTTGGCACCTACACTTTCAACAGAGGCCTTTCTCCACTGCTCTGAATGCTGGGATAGGCCCCCGTCCATTGACACTGGTCGGCACACGAGCAAGCAGCTCAGTCCTGAAGGGATGGGAAGGGAGAAAATCAATGGATGGGGAAAAAGAAGCAAAAAGTGACAGGGAAGCGATCATGACAGCAGGGAAACGGGAAATTTGTTAATGTCACCCAACCATTCCCTCTGTTTCTGGATAGTGGGTGTCGCTTGGTAATGCAATGCTTCTGATTTCAGTATAACATCAAATTAGGTCAGCATTGCTTAGAATAGGCACACTGGTGTTAACACGGTTTGTCCACTATATACAATGGCATGGATCAAAAAGCAATATATTTCATAGAAGCAGGAAATCTCCCCATGGCAATTGCCCTTTTCAATTATTTGTCATTCCATCCAGGACCACGTTGGCAATTTTACCTGAGCTGATTGAAGCAGCTCAAAACCAGCCCCCCCCAACCCCCCTCCCGCAAAACCTTGTCGGAAATCAGCACAGCTTTTCAAATTGCTCAGTAAGTGGGAGGCGAATGCTTACTGAACTCACCAAAATAGCTGGCCTGCTTATTACGGGTTAAGTGGTGCCTTTGTAATTGACACCTGTGATGACGATGAATGGTTCGATTCATCTGCTATCCAATGATGTGTGGGTTGGTTTAAGTGGTAGCGACTGGGTGTGGCTTATGGCTGACAACCTCACGCCTGGGATATGGGCATGCATACATACGAGCATATGAATTAGGAGCAGGAGTAGGCCACTCGGTCCCTCAAGGCTTCTCTGCCATTCAATAAGATCGTGGCTGGTCTGATTGTAACCTCCACTCCACATTCCCGCCTACCCCCAATAACTTTCACCCCATTGCTTATCAAGAATCTACCTAGCTCTGCCTTAAAAATATTCAAAGACTCTGCTTCCACCGCCTTTTGAGGAAGAGAGTTCCAAAGGCTCACGACACTCTGAGAGAAAAAGAACTTCTCCTCATCGTCCAAAATGGGCAGCCCCCTTGTCTTTGAACAGTGACCCCCTAGTTCTAGATTCTCCCACAAGAGGAAACACGCCCTCCACATCCACCCTGTCAAGACATAGAAACATAAAAAATAGGAGCAGGGGTAGGTCATTCAGCCCTTCAAGCCTGCTCTGTCATTCAATATGATCATGACTGATCCTCTATCCCCACATCATACTCCTGCTCACTCCCCATACTCCTTGATACCTTTAGAGCCTAGAAGTGTATCTATTTCCTTCTTAAATATATTCAGTAACTTGGCCTCCACAGCCTCTGTGGTAGAGAATTCCACAGGTTCACCATCCTCTTATTGAAGAAGTTTCCCCTCATCTCAGCCCAAATTGGTCTACCCAGTATCCTGAGGCTGTGACCCCTTGTTCTAGACCCCTCAGCCAGAGGAAACATCATCCTTGCAACCAGCCTGAGATCCCCTCTCATTCTTCTAAATTCCAGTGAATACAGGCCTAGTCAGCCCAATCTCTCCTCATACCACAATCCTGTCTTCCCCAGGAATCAGTCATGTGAACCTTCGCTACATTCCCTCTATGGCAAGTATATCCTTTCTTAGGTAAGGGGTCCAAAACTACGCACAATACTCCAGTTGTGGTCTCTCCAAGGCCCTGTACAGCTGCAGTAAGACATCCTTGCTCCTGTACTCAAGTTCTCTCGCAATGAAGGCCAACATCCATTTGCCTTCTTAACTGCTTGCTGCACCTGCATGCTTGCTTTCAGCGATTGGTGTACAAGGACACCCAGGTCCCTTTGCACATCAACATTTCCCAATCTATCACCATTTAAATAATACTCTGCGATTCTATTTTTCCTACCAAAGTGGATAACTCTACCATTATCCACGTTATACTGCATTTGCCATGTATTTGCCCACTCATTCAACTTGTCTAAATTGCCTTGAAGCCTCTTAAGACCCTCCTCACCTCTTATGTTCCTACCAAGATTTATGTCATTAACAAACTTGGAAATATTACATTTGGTTCCCTCATCCAACTCATTGATATATATTGTGAATTGCTGGGGCCTAAGCACTGATCCCTGCAGTACCCCACCAGCCACTCTGAAAAAAGACCCGTTTATTCCTACTCTGTTTCCTGTCTGCTAACCAATTCTCAATCCATGCCAATATATTACCCCAATCCCATGTGCTTTAATTTTACACATTAACCTCTTATGTGGGACTTTATCAACAGCTTTCTGAAAATTCAAATACAGCACATCCACTGGTTCGCCCTTATCCATTCTGCTAGTTACATCCTCAAAAAATTCCAGTAGGTTGTCAAACTTGACTTCCCTTTCATAATACCATATTGACTTTGACTAACCCCACTGATATTTTCTAAGTGTCCTGTTATCACATCCTTTATAATAAGCTGTAGCATTTTGCCTACTATTAATGTTAGGCAAACTGGTCTGTCGTTTGCTGTTTTCTCCCTCCCTCCTTTTTTAAATAGTGGGGTTACATTTTCCACCCTCCAATCTGCTGGGACTGTTTCAGAATCTACAGAATTTTGGAACATGACAACCAACGCATCCACTATTTCCATGGCCACCTCCTTTAGTGCCCTGGGATGTAGATCATCAGGCCCTGGGGATTTATCAGCTTTCATTCCCATTAATTTCTCCAGCACTGTTGTTTTAGTAATACTAATTTCCTTCAATTGCCCCTTCTCAATTCTTCTTCCCGTGGTTCCCTAGTATTTCTGGGAAGTTATTTGTATCTTCCTCCGTGAAGACAGAACTAAAGTAGTTGCTTAATAGCTCTGCCATTTGCTTGTTCTCTATAATAAATTCCCCTTTGATCGTAAGGGATCTACATCTGTCTTCACTAATCTTTTTCTTTTTAATATACTTATAGAAGCTTTTACAATCTGTTTTTATGTTCCTTGCAAGCTTACTCTCATACTCTATTTTTCCCCTCTTAATCAATCTCTTGGTCCTCCTTTGCTGAATTCTAAACTATTCCCAATCCTTAGGCTTACTACTTTTTCTAGCAACTTTATATGACACCTCTTTGGAGCTAATACTATACTTAATTTCTTTTGTTAGCCATGGTTGGGCTGCTTTTCCTGTTGTGCTTTTGCACCAGAAAGGAATGTATAACTGTTGCAATGCATACATTCATTCCTTAAGTATTAGCCATTGCCTATCCACCTTTTAATGAAGTTCCCCAATCTACCATAGCCGACTTATGCCTCACGCCTTCATAGTTTCCTTTGTTTAGAGTTAGGACCCTAGTTTCAAATCGGACTACTTCACTTTCCACCCAAATGATGAATTCTATCACATTATGGTCACTGTTTCCTAAAGGACCCCGCACAACAAGATTATTAATTAACCCCTTCTCATTGCACAACACCAAACAATACCAAACCTAGGATAGCCTGTTTCTTAGTCGTTTCCTCGACTTACTGGTAGTAAAAAAATCCATCTTGTACACGCTCCAGGGGCTGAAATTTTCGCTTGGTGGGTGGGTGCATGCCTGACACATTTGAACGTGAAATGATGCGCGTAGGTGTTGGCCGAGCATGCCAATATCAACACGCAGTTGCGCAATAATTCGGTTGGCGGGCATGTGCCAGAGTCGGCAGCGCGCTCGCCGACAATTAAAAGGCCTGTTAGGGCCATTAAATAATCAATTAAATTAAAGTTTTCGCTGTCTATCCAACCTAACGGTTGGAGGGCAGGTGAAAAGGCCAAGTGGCCTTTGCATTTTTTTGGAAACCTCACCCACAGGCGGGATGAGGTTTCCAAAAGCAAATAATAATGAACTAAAAGTTTTAATATTGAATTAATAGCACGTCCCTGCTCATATGACAGAGTCACATGAGGGGACATGTTTCATTACTTTTTTATTTTCTTAATTTCTTTTGTACCTCTTCATCTCCCCGAGGTAGCTCCGTGCCTCAGGCAGATTACGCAACGCTCATTTGTGTGCATGCGCGAAGTTTGTGCTCGACCTGCTGGCCCTCCCACCCACCCCCCCCCCCCCCCCACCCCGCACTCCCCCCAACCCGCGCCGCCCCCCCCCCCCCCCCCACCTCCCCTGCACAGGCAGCACTGCCGCTCACATTTCAGAAATAGCGGTCCGATGCCGATCGTGAGCGGCGGGCAGCTTCCCGATAGCCCCCACTCGCCTCCACCGAGGACAAAATTCTGCCCCAGAAATTCATCCACCACAGGATTGTTGCTAATTTGGTTTGCCCAGTCTACATGCAGATTAAAGTGGCCCTCAGGATCTCAAAGGTTTCAATCAAATCACCTCTCGCTCTTCTAAACTCCAGTGGATACAAGCCTAACCTGTCCAACCCCTCCTCATAAGACAACCCACCCATTCCTGGTATTAGTCTAGTAAACCTTCCCTGAACTGCTTCTAATGCATTTCCATCGTTCCTTAAATAAGGAGACCAATACTGTACAAACACTCCAGATCTGTTGGTTCATTGTGGTCCTTATCTCTCAGGCTCAGGATAGGAGTTAATCTTGCGTTAGAAAGCATTTTAAAAAAAATTCATGGGTTGTGGGCATTGCTGGCTAGGTTAGCATTTATTGCACATCCCTCATTGCCCTTGTTCAGAGGGCATTTAAGAGTCAACCACATTGCTGTGGGTCTGGGTCACATCCAGGCCAGGTAAGGATGGCAAATTTTCTTCTACAGCAATCAACAATGGTTTCATGGTCATCATTAGACTTTTAATTCCAAATTTTTATTGAATTAAAACTTCACCACCTTCTGTGGCGGGTTTTGAACCCTGGTCCCAAGACAATTACCTTGCGTCTCTGGAAAATTAGCCCAGTGACAATACCACTACACCATTGCCTCCCATAAGCGATCTAGCAGTTTATGTGCAGGGAGAATGTGCAAGGCTATGGGGAGAAGGTGGGAAATGAGCATCGCTCATTTAGAGGGCTGGTACAGACATGACACAATGAAGGGTCTCCTTCTGTTCTGTAACTGTTCTGTGATTCTGTGAAATGCTGCTTCTTTATTTATTTACCCATAAGCTATCCAACAGTTTATGGGTAGACAAGGGGAGGTTGGTGGAAGGTCAAACCTTGGTTCTGTTATGGGATGAAACACATTCCTGAATGACGGGACAAATCTCAATTTTGCTGCCACTTTTTGATCTTCCTGGTTGCCTGAGTTAATCTCTATTCACCCCGCTCGAAATAAATAAAGAAGCAGCATTTTACAGAATGGTTACAGCAGAGAAGGAGGCTATTCATTCCATCATGTCTGTACTGGCTCTGAATGAGCGATGTGCTGAGTGCCAGTCTCCTGCCTTCCCCCGTGGCCTTGCACATTCTTCGTCTTCAGGTAATTATCTAATTCCCTCTTGAATGCCTCGACTGAATCTGACTCCACCACACTCTCAGGCAGCACGTTCCAGATCCTAACCATTCGCTATGTGAAAAAGTTTCTCCTCGTGTCTTCATTGCTTCTTTTGCCCAATTCCCTTAAATCTGTGCTCTCTTGTTCTCGATCCTTCCACCAATGGGAAGAGTTTCTCCCTATCTACTCTGTTCAGACCTCTCATGATTTTGGACACTTCTATCAAATCTCTTCCCAGTCTTCTCTTTGCCAAGAAAAACAGTCCTAACTTCTCCAATCTATCCATGTAACTGAAGTTCCTTATCACTGGAACCATTCTCATGAATAATTTCTGCACCCTGTCTAATGCTTTACATCTTTCCTAAAGTGTGGCACCCAGAACTGGATGCAATACTCTAGTTGAGGCCGAACCAGTGTTTTATACAGTTTTAACATAACCTCTTTGCTCTTGTACTTATGCCCCTATTAATAATGCCTGTGATACTGTATGCTTTATTAACTGTTTTCTCAACCTTATATAGCGTGTTCCACAACCTCAGATGTTCCAAAGCACTTTAACACCAATGAGGTACTTCTAAGGTATAGTCAAGGTTGTAATGTGGGAAATCAGTTTGCAAACAGCAAGCTCCTGGCCAGATATTCTTTTGCAAAATTGGTTGAGGGGACAATCTTGGTCAGGACACTGGGGGAAACTTCCTGACTGTCCTTCAGAATGGTGTCCATGGGATCTTTCATGAGAGATGCATGAGCTCCTTCTGTGCTGTAAGCTTCTACAGACAGAAAGGAACTGGTTAAAAAAAATGACATCCTGCGCTGAGACATGGTGAGATTGAGAAGCCTTCGTGTATGGGGCTAGTTGGTTATGGAGAGGTGAGTCTGCCTCTTTGTTACTATGGCAATACTGAATCAAAGCTCCTTTGCTCTAGGTTTTATCTCAAGTGTTTAAGTGAACGAGGAGCAAAGAGCAACCTCCATTAGTGCCCATTGTCAGATACACTGAGAGCAGGGCATGGATCAGCCATCCCATTGTCCAAGCTGGCTTGACAACACCTGAGGCAGCCGTGTCACAAGACAAGGGCACGAACTAGGGCTTCTGCCCTAACCTGCGCACCCCCCCAACCCCCAAATCTCTCAGAGCACCGCACCAGCCGACGGTGATACTAAGGCTCCCAGCAACAAGGTCCAGAGGTGCCAGCGAACAAGAGGGTACACTGGCCTAGAGGTGCCAACTGGGATATGACAAGGAGTGGGAGTGCTGCATTGCCAGGGGCACTGCTTTTCAGGTGAGGCATTAACCCGAGTCCCCAGGTGCCCTCTCAGATAGATGTAAAAGATCCCAGGAAGATTATTTTGAAGAAGAGCAGGGGAGTTCCCCCTGGTGTCCCCAGTCAGCGTCATGTAAACAGATGACCTGGTCAATCGACAAAGTGCTGATTGTGAGATCTTGTGTGGACAGATTGGCTGCTACGTTATAACAATGGCCATGCACGTCAAAAAATGAGCTTCCTCAGCTGCGAAGCACTCAAGGATGGCCTGAGGCCAGTGAAAGGCGCTATATCAATGCAAATCCTTTCGTCTTTGCTCTGGACGAAAGACAAGCAGGTCTTCCACACGTGAGACTTTTGAAGGCACAAGGGAGAATTTAAGGAGACTAATTCTTCTCCTCATTTGCTTGACAATGTTGCCCCTTTCCTCTCTTCCTCCAGGCTTGACTCCTCAGCAGGTTGGAGTCCTGTGGGTGCAAGCACCCACCCCGGTTCATCAGCCCAATGACAATCCTTCATGGAAGAATTTGAGCCTTGATTGCCAGCTATTTATTTGACATTGTAGTGGGCTGGTAGGGAAGGGCAGAAGGAGTAGCATCAAGGATGACCCTTAATCCTCTTCCTCCCTATTGCCAACACACCCAAGCACAATAAATAGATTGATAGATTGATAGATGGATGGATGGAGGATTAATGGATAGATGAATAGATAGATTTATAAATGGGTGGATAGAAGATCAATGGATAGATGGATAGATGGAGAGATAGACAGAGAAAGAGACAGAGAGATAGACAGACAGACAAGTGGAAAGATAGATGGATAGATAGATAGATAGATAGACAGACAGATAGATATATAATTAGACAGACAGAGAGATAGATAGATAGACAAACAGACTGAGGGATAGATATAAAAACAAAAAAACTGCGGATGCTGGAAATCCAAAACAAATTGTTTTGGATTTCCAGCATCCGCAGTTTTTTTGTTTTTATATCCATCCCTCAGTCTGTTTGTCTATCTATCTATCTCTCTGTCTGTCTAATTATATATCTATCTGTCTGTCTATCTATCTATCTATCTATTTATCTATCACCTATCTATCTATCTCTCAGTCTGTTTGACTGTCTGTCTATCTATCTATCTGTTTGTCTGTCTAATTATGTATCTGTCTGTCTGCCTATCTATCTATCTATCTATCTATCTATCTGTATGTCAGTCTATCTATCTATGTATTTATGTATCTATCATCTATCTGCTTTTGTTGTGAGGGATAGATAGATAGACAGACAGACAGATAGATGATAGATAGATACATAGATAGATAGATAGATAGATAGATAAATAGATAGACAGACATACAGATAGATAGATAGATAGATTGGTGGATGATAGGGAGATAATTGGTTTATTAAGAAACCGTTAGGGTGACAGGTACCGAATTGTGATGAAGATACAAATAAAACAAGAATTCACAATTCATAGCCTAGTTATAGATAAACCTTTAAAGAGAAATAGTAAAAGGTTTTCACATCTATGAACATCTAAGTATACAAATAGTTACAATACATTGCAAAATGCAGGTCTCATTACTTTACAAAATAAAAATAAAATGTCTACTGCTCTCCACATTTTGCATTAATGTAGCAAAGCTACTCTGAAGTACTCAAACAACTGAACTTGTGTTCCCTTTGTGAAAGGCTCAGTCTGGGCTTGAACCCCAGTTCCCACTGCCACTATCACTTGCCACAACCACACGAAAGTAAATGTGCGATGGAATTAAGGAGAAAAGACACCATTCCACAAAGAAAGTATAGACGGAATAGATTACGTGGCAGCCAAATCCACTACTTTACAAAACTCATAAATAATATGGAAATGATTGAGAATTTAATAAACTCAACCTGACAACATGTGATCTACTAAATAAGAAAAAGGATGATAGTGTAATAGAAAAGGAGACAGTAAGGGGCAAGTAAAGAAAAGATGGGTTGGGAAGAGGTGTGAATGGTATCAGTGGTGACGAAGATTTAACGCAACTGGAAGTTTGGGGTCATGGACAGAATGGTAGATGTTCAGCAATGTGGACCCCACCCCCCAAATCTGTGTTTGGACTTCCCAGTGTAGAGGAGACCGTTGCGCGAGCAGTGGCAGTAAGTTGGACGGAATTATTTGGAACCAGGCAAGGGAATTGTGTGCTCCTGATTTGTACAGCTCGGTTGCCTAATGGATAATCTCATTGAGTGTTGGCAAATTGATGCCTCTCAAAAATCACAGGAACCAAGCAAGGGACAGGAAATTGCGAGGGAAATCAACACCCTGCTCCAAAGATTTGCACGTAAATGCCAAGGAGGAAGAGAATGCAATTCATCTGTAATAAAGGTGGTTCCAATCGATGCACGGATTAATGAGTTCCATTAGCACAAAATAACAAGCAATTTTACCCATTGCATTACACATCAAAAAAAGGGTCCGATTAGTGAAATCCACATGATGGTGAAAATCACAGAGATTGGAATCTAATTTGTCAAATTCGAGTCTTTTGCGGTGAAAGTCTACTTGTCTTCTGAAGAAGCTGTGCTCCCTTTGATGTTGTGCATTAAGGAGCATTGGCTAGTTAAGTGGGGCGAGAGGAGATAGAAGACTTGAAGCTCCCGGATGGTTACAGGGAAGAAGGAAAGTACTCTCTCTGGGTAACTGTTGACAATCTGAGGGCACTGGTCCTGAAGAACATAAGGACATAAGAAATAGGAGCACAATACTAGGCATTTTGGTCCCTTGAGCCTACTCCGTCATGCAATAAGGTCATGGCTGATCTGACTGTGGCCTTAATTCCACTTACCTGCCTGTGCCCCATGCCCTTGACCCCCTCATCAATCAAAAATCTGTCTAACTCAGCCTTGAATATATTCAGTGACCCAGCCTCCACTGCTCTCTGTGGAAGAGAATTCCACAGGCTAACTTCTTCCTCATCTCCAGGACATGAAGGAGAACTCCCCTCCTATTCAAAATAGTTCCAGGAGATCCTTAACGTCCAACTGAGAGGGCAGACGGGGTTTGACATTGGTCTGAAAAGCGGTACCTCCAACAGTGCAGCACCCTCTCAGCACTGCACTGTGGCGTGTCAGCTGGGCATTAAATAGGATACCCCTTATTTAGAAACTGTTCCCCATAGTTCTATACTCCCCCATGAGAGGAAATATCCTCTACTTTGTCAAGACCCCTCAGAATCTTATATATTTCAATAAGATCACCTCTCATTCTTCTAAACTCCAACAAGTATAGACCCAACCTGCTCAGCCTTTCTTCATATGACGAACCCGCTCATCCCAGGAATCAGACGAAGGAGCCTTCTCTGAACTGTTTGCAGTGCAAGTATTTCCTTCCTTAAGTAAAGTGGCCACAACTAACTGCACAGAGTAGTTTAGGTGTGGTCTCACCAATACCCTGCACAGTTGTAGCAAGACTTCCCTACTTTTATACTCCATCCCCCTTTCAATAAAGGCCAACATTCCATTTGCCTTCTTAATTACTACTTGTACCTGCTTGCTGACTTTTTGTGATTCATGTGTAAGGACACCCAGATCCCTCTGTATTGCAGCCTTCTGCAGAGCATCTCCATTTAAACAATAGGCTGCTTTTCTATTCTCCCTTCCATATAAGGGTGTCAGGCATGCCTTAATCAATGACACACTTGTTATCTGTACCTAAACGATGATAAAGATGTCAGGTGTGGCTCAGTCAGTAACATGCTTGATTCTGGTCAGAGGAACATGGTTCGACACTCAGTCCAGCTGACACGCCACAGTGCAGTGCTGAGGTGGTGCTGCACTGTTGGAGGTACCGCTTTTCAGACCAATGTCAAACCCTGTTGCCCTCTCAGGTGGACGTTAAGGATCTCCTGGAACTATTTTGAATAGAAGGGGAGTTCTCCTTCATGTCCTGGGTCAATATTTACCACTTGAGCAGCATGGCTCATACAGCTGAATAACCTGGTCTTTACTTCGTTGCTGTTTGTGGGAGCTTGCTGTGCACAAATTGGCTGCCACGATTCTGACATTATGACCGGGGATTTCAAACAAAGGAACTCCTTGGGTGTGAAGCCCTATATGACCAGGACTCACTGTAGAACAGATTCATGCACATTGACACTCACCCTCGACTTACAGCAGGCCATATCCAGCACAGTTTGGAGGTACATTGACTTGGTAGAGATGCACAAGATTATGACAGGTTTAGTTAAGGGGAGACAGTAGCATGGTGGTAATGTCACTGGGCTAGTAATCCAGAGGCCCAGGCTAGTGCTCTGGGGCCCTGGGCTCAAATCCCATGAGGGCAGCTGGTGGGATATAAATTCAATTAATAAATTGGAATGTAAAGCTAATGGTAACCATCATTGGACTATCTGGTTCACAAATGCCCTTTAGGGATGTAACTCTGCCATCCTTAACTGGTCTGTTCTACGTGTGACCCCACATTCACAACAATGTGATCGATTCTGAGATGGCCTATTAGGGCTGGTTAACAAGAGCCAGGCCTGCCTATGACACCCAAGAAAAAATCCCTCCCTCTGAGCCAGAAGCTCCAGGTTTGAGTCCCACATCAGGATAGATGGTCAAGGAAGGTGTGATCATTACATGGACAAACAGGCTTGTGTATCAACTTGTAAACCCTTCCGACACACAACAATGGCAGGTGGTAAGAGTGGGAGAGATTCCTGGTCAGCCATGTGATGGACAGAATATTTGAGCCTCTACTATCCATAGCTCCAGACTGCAACATGCAGGTAAAAGTGCATGTTGCCACAACAGCTCAGGGTCCCTGAATGAACTGTAACACACTGTTATATTATTTTTAAACAAAATTAACCTCATTATTATTAAAGTTCTGTTTAGCTGGATTAATTTGGGGTGGGCACAGATTTAAGGTATTGGGGTGGGGGATGGGGGAATGGGAAGATGAACTTATTAATGCAGCGAGTTATAATGGCCTGGACTGGAAGACGAGACGATGAATGATTTCAACATTTTTTGTTAATTCATGGGATATGGGCATTGCTGGCTAGGCCAGCATTTATTGCCCATCCCTAGTTGCCCCTTGAGAAGGTGGGGGTGAGCTGCCTTCTTGAACCGTTGGAGTCCGTGTGGTGTAGGTACATCCACAGTGCTGTTAGGGAGGGAATTCCAGGATTTTGACCCAGCGACAGTGAAGGAACAGCCGATATATTTCCAAGTCAGGATGGGGAGTGGCTTGGAGGGGAACTTTCAGGTGGTGGTGTTCCCATCCAGCTGCTGCCCATGAATTTCTAGATGGCAGCAGTTGCAGGTTTGGAAGGTGCTGTCTAAGGAGCTTTGGAGAGTTGCTGCAGTGCATCTTGTAGATAGTAGACACTGCTGATGCTGCTCATCAGTGGTGGAGGGAGTGAATGTTTAAGGTGGTGGATGGGGTGTCAATCAAGTGGGGCTGATTAGTCCTGGATGGCGTCGAGCTTCTTAAGTGTTCTTGGAACTGCACTCATCCTATGAAATGGGGCAGGCGCTTTAGGGGAATAAATTTGCAGGGCTACCGGGATAGAGCGGGGAAATGGGACTGACCACAGTGCTCTACAGAGAGGCAACATGGACCCGATGGACCAAATGGCCTCCTTCCATGCCATAAATGACTTTGCTTAGCTGCACTTGCTCAACCAATATCACCCACCCCCCAACCCCCAACCTCCTCCCTCCAGCCTCGAATTACAGCCTGGAACGTTTTTGCCCAGTTTGCACTGGGCTTCTGCATCTGAATCACTCTCATGTATTGAGAACAGCTCTCGGAGCCCGAGAAACACCAATGTGCTGGGGTAAGCGCCCCAAGGAGCTGGGGGTTTAAGGGGACAGGGGTTACTGGCCAACACCTGCATTTTAACGGAGTGAGCCACTAGCTTAAAGTCACGTTTCTCACCTCCGAGTCCGATTTAAAAGTAATTCATTGCTGCGGAGCGCTTTGACTTGTCCTGTGGCCATGGAAGTCACTATAGAAATGCAATTTCTTTCTTTCTGCTTTTCCCCAGTTGTCACCTGCCACATGCTCGGTGCCCTTTGCCCTCCCCTAGAGCACCATGGGAATGATTTGCTACGTATATTAGTGAAGTTAGGTGCTTGGGGTGGAGAGTCATTTGTTTTGAAACAGAGTTCTTTGTCCCGGACTCAAGAGTCAGGAGTGAGATGTTGAACATGAAATTCTTCATGTTCACTAAGGCATCAGAGGGTCATAGATTCATCAGAAGGAGGCCATTCAGCCCATCGAGTCCATGCTGGCCCTCTGTAGAGCAATCCAGTCCCATTCCCCTCCCCGCTCTATTCCCGTATCCCTGCAAGCTTATTTCCCGCGAGTGCCCATCCAATATCCTTTTGAAGTCATTCATTGTCTCTGCTCCCACCATCACCACCCTGGGCAGCGAGTTCCAAGTCATTACCACTCACCATGTGAAATAGCTCTTCCCCACATCCTCACTGTGTCTCTTGCTTGAAGCCTTAAATCTATGTCCTTTAGACCTTAGACCATCCGCGAACAGATTTTCTTTGCCTGCCCTATTCCAAACCTGTCACAATCTTGTACTCCTTTATTAAAACTCCCCTCAACTTCCTTCACGCCAAAGAGAACAAGCCCAGCTTCTCCAGCCTAGCCTTGTTGGTAAAATCCCCTCATCCCTGGAGCCATGCTGGTAAACCTTCTCAGTGGCGTGGAGATGATGCAGAAGAGTCTGACTGGAATGGTACCACAGATGCGAGAATTGGAGAGACTGGGATTGTTCTCCTTAGGGTAGGAGGAGGTTTGGTAGAGCTGTTCAAGCTCATGACGGGGTTTGAGAGCGTAAACATGAGAAACTATTAACAGTGGCGGAAGGGTTGATAACCAAAGGACACTGATTCAAGGTGATTGGCAAACGAACCAGATGCCACATCCTTTCAAGCAGCGAGTTGTTGGGGTCTGGAACACGCTGCCTGAAAGGGTGGGTGGAAGTAGATTCACGAGGAACTTTCAAAAGGGAATTTGATAAATACTTGAAGGGAAAACATTTTTAAAAAAAGGCTCTGGGTTACACGAGCAAGGGAATAGGGCTAATTGTTAGCTCTATCCAAGGGCTAGCACAGGTGGGCTGAATGGCCTCCTTCTTTGTATCATTGTATGATCAGCAAACTGAAATGGAGCTCATTTGCGAAGCTGGGCTGAAAACCTCTGTAATGAAGTGATAATGGATTCCCAGGATGCTAAATCACTATTGGCTAGTTGAATCAAATTACTCTTAATGAATAAAGTGAAGTGCGCCTCATTATGCCAAATCGTGCTGGTTTTTTAAAAAAAAGTCTTTACTGGTTAGATTTAAAAATGATGAATCTCTTTTGAAAGCACCAGGTTGCTTTAAGGCTTCGATAAAAGCAAAATACTGCGGATGCTGGAAATCTGAAACAAAAACAGAGAATGCTGGAAAAACTCAGCACCTGTGGAGAGAAAGACAGAGTTAACGTTTTGAGTCCGTATGACTCTTATTCAGACCTGGAAGAAGAGTCATACGGACTCGAAATGTTAACTCTGTTTCTCTTTCCACGGATGCTGTTAGACCTGCTGAGTTTGCCCAGCACTTCCTGTTTTTTCTATAAGGCTTTATTTCTCAAAGCCTTGGGGGAAAGTTCTTGAAACTTGATTGTAAAATTTGCAGCCTTCGTTTCAAATCCCACCATGCCCTCGTCCCCTCCCTATCTCTGTAACCTCCTGCGGCCCCACAATCCTCCGAGATCTCTGCACTCCTCCAATTCTGGCCTCTTGCCCACTGCACCCCCCCCCCCCCACCCCACGATTTTAATTGCCACATCTTCAGCTGCCTAAATGCGGGATTTTCCTCGCTAAACCTCCCATCGATTTTTTTGTTTGTTCGCCCTACGGAATGTGGGCATCGCTGGCAGGGACAACATTCTTTGCCCATCCCTCATTGCTCTTGAACTGGAGTGTGCCTCGCTTGGTCATTTCAGAGGGCCAGTTAAGAGTCAACCACATTGCTGTGGGGTCTGGAGTCACGTGTAGGCCAGACCGGGTAAGGACGGCAGATTTCCCTCCCTCAAAGGACATTAGTGAGCCAGATTTTTTTTAAAAAATAACAATCGATGACATGGTCGCCATTACTGAGGTGAACTCACTCACTCACGTTTCCAGAACCACTCAATTCAGGGTCGCAGGGGGTCACAGGCAATGGGCGCACCCTAGGGCAGGGCACCAGTCCATCACAGGGCACACACCCACAAGGGGGGACAATTTAGATGGGCGGTGGAGGGAAACTGGCAGAAACCCACACGGACATGGGGAGAATGTGCAAACTCCACACCGACAGACACCCGAGGTCAGAATCGAACCCGCGTCCCCAGAGCTGTGAGGCAGCAGCGCTAACCGCCCCGATCAGCTTTCAATTCTAAATCTTTTTTTTTATTAATTGAGTTTTGCTTAATTAATTGAACTCAAATTCCACCAGCTACCATGTATGGCAGGGTCAGAACCCATGGTCCCCAGGATCTGGATTATTTGTCAAGTGACATAACTGCTACGCCACCAACTCCTCCTTTAGGATGAGCTAAAACCCAACTCTTTGATCCAGCTCTTAGCCACTGAGTATGTCCGAGTATCTCCCCAGATGTCTTGTGATCATCGCTCCTGTGAAAGCCTTTGGAGTGCTTCACGATTCATAGAGGTGCCATGTAAGACTAGGTTGTTGTTGTCAAAGGCCCAAGACAGCTTCATGGAGGCCATAATGTAGAACTGTGCACTGGGCAAAGCCAAAAGGAATGGTCAAAGACGTGAAGTATTGAAGCGGTGTTCGAAGCTGGGCTGAGATGAAGCTGTTGAGGTCGGAAGATGCAGAGTTGGGGAAGCTATGATCGGGCAGTGGGGAGGGAGTCAGGGAAGCGAGCATCATGGTCGATCGGAGGTGACGATGGTTGGGGAGTCAGGCAGCTGACCATCAAGTGACCGGAGATGCGACCAAAGACTTTGGGCTGATTTCTACGGCCCTGTCGTGGAGGGGATGGAGCCATAAGATGTGGCGGGCCATTAGGAACAGAGGAGCAGAGGCCTGAGTTTTACGCTTGGCGCCTGCGCGTGCTGAGTCGGCAGGAGCGGGAGCAGATGTGGAATCCGGTCCCGGTCACGGGCGCGTTGCAAACTTGACTTCACGCGGGCTGGCCAGTTAAGATCCGCTCAGCGAGAACCACGTCCTCCCAGTGGTCAGGAAGGGCCGGGCGGGGGCGGGGTCAGGCGCTGCGTCCAATGGCAACCCAGCGGGCACTTTAAAACCGCCGGGGGCGGCTTCCTGAAGGCTGCCAGGGGACAATCTCTGGAGCCAACCCAGGAGACCATTTCGCTCGAACAATGGCCTCACCAGCGGCTGAAGATGTCAGGCGGGAGGGCAAGTCGGGTGGGTACTTGATTCCCCCCACCCCCCCATTTCTCGGACGAGTGCCTCGTGGTCCTTCTGGAGGAGGTCGGCGCCAGGCGGGACACTCTAGCACCCAAGGGTGGCAGGAGGAGGAGTCCGCCACACCTGACCAAAAAAGCCTGGGAGGAGGTGGCAGCTGAGGTCAGCGATCACAACGTTGTGCACCCATGGGTGCAGCTCCACAAAAACATTAATGATCTAGATGAAGGAAGTGAGGGCATCCTGGCTAAGTTTGCAGATGATACAAAGATAGGCGGAGGGACAGGTAATATTGAGGAGGTGGGGAGGCTGCAGAAGGATTTGGACACAGGTTAGGAGAATGGGCAAAGAAGTGGCAGATGGAATGCAACATGGGGAAGTGTGAGGTCATGCACTTTGGTAGGAAGAATAGAGGCATAGACTATTTTCTAAATGGGGAGAGAATTCAGAAATCTGGAGTGCAAAGGGACTTAGGAGTCCTAGTCCAGGATTCTCTTAAGGTTAACTTGCAGGTTGAGTTGGTAGTTAGGAAGGCAAATGCAATGTTGGCATTTATTTCGAGAGGACTAGAATATAAATGCAGGGATGTGCTGCTGAGGCTTTATAAGGCTCTGGTCAGACCACATTTAGAATATTGTGAGCAATTTTGGGCCCCGTATCTCAGGAAGGATGTGCTGGCCCTGAAGAGGGTCCAGAGGAGGTTCACGAGAACGATCCCAGGAATGAAAGGCTTAACATATGAGGAATGTTTGAGGACTCTGGGTCTACATTCGATGGAGTTTAGAAGGATGAGGGGGAATCTGATTGAAACTTACAGAATACTGAAAGGCCTGGTTAGAGTGGACATGGGGAAGATGTTTCCATTAGTAGGAGAGACTAGGACCCGAGGGCACAGCCTCAGAGTAAAGGGAAGACCTTTTAGAACAGAGATGAGGAGAAACTTCTTTAGCCAGAGAGTGGTGAATCTATGGAATTCATTGCCACAGAAGGCTGTGGAGGCCAGGTCATTGAGTGTATTTAAGACGGAGATAGATAGGTTCTTGATTGGTAAGGGGATCAAAGATTACGGGGAGAAGGCGGGAGAATGGGGTTGAGAAACTTATCAGCAATGATTGAATGGTGGAGCAGACTTGATGGGCCGAATGGACTAATTTCTGCTCCTATGTCATGATCTAAGAGGTTCAACGACCTGCTGCACTCGGTAAGAGTGAGTCCCGAGTTGGCACGGATCAGTGTGGAGACATGTTAAGGACTGGCTCCCCTCCGTGCAGCTCAGTCATGTTAGAGTCTGAGCGTCAACTGTCACTGACACCAGAGCTGGCCGGTGGGGGGGCTGAGCCCTGGCTGCTAGGTCTGAGGGCCTTGTGGGTCAACAGCCACGACTCGGATGTGCCCTGCAAGTTGGGGGCTTGGGGGGGGGGGCGCGGATTGCCAGGCTGCAGTGGCGCTGCAGGTAGAGAGTGGACAAATCAATGCTCCTCTGTCATTTCAGAAGGGAAGACATAACGCCAACGAAAGAACTAAGACAGGCAGAGGCCCCCTCCCCCACCAAACCTCCTCATTCTGACGAGGTACAAGATGGATGTGTTGGAGCTGGAGAGCCGTCACCCACCTCGGTCAGCCGGTCGTGGAGAGACGGGGGGGTCTCTGGCGAAGGTAAGAGTGCAGTGCGCAGGGGTGAGAGTGTCGGATTATGCAAACATTCTTGTTTTGGCTCATTGCTAATGGGAGCATCAAACCTGGAGTCCCCATTGATCACTGAAAGAAGATGGCACCATGATGCAGATCTCCATTGTCTCACCAGGGTGCTGGGCATGCACAGTGACAGTGTGATGACTTAAACTAATGACATGTCCTTGTTCTCCCTTAGAATCACCAGCTGGACCTTGAGGAGCCACCCTTGACATTAGAGGACCACCGGTCTTTAGATGCACCTGAACCAGGCATCAGCGCAGATACCAGCACCTTGGTGGGCATTAGGTTGTTGGCTAGAATGTTGGGCACAGCAGTGAGGGGCACTTCACACTCGCTTCAGAGGCAGAGAGTGCCCAGGGCACCAGCAGTCGGAGGACTCCTGGAGACCAGGATGATGCCAAGTCAAAGGCAGATGATGAGCCTCTGGAGGCCCCCATTAGGTGGCAGATGCTGGATGCCCAGCAGGATGTGCAGGAGGATTTGGCGGAGATCCATGAGGGTATGCGTGCCATGGTCTCTGTTGTGGGGGAGTCCAGGCAGATCACCACCACTGCGTTGTTGACCCTCATGGCCGAGTGCACTGCCTCCTCCGTTGAGAGAGTGGCGAGTCTCATGGAGAGGCAGCTCCAGGAACAGTATGAGTGGTTTCCGGGGGTTGCGCTCGGGCCTGCAAACCCTCACACAGGCAAAGTCTGAAGCCCAGGACGGTGATGAAGCCGTCAAATTCAAATAAGCAACCAGCTGCAGACTGTCTCCTAAACTCCTCACTGCTCACAATGGCAATGCTGCTGACCCTTTTTATCCCTCCCTTGGATGAGGTTTTGTTAAAAGTGGGCTGCTCGCCTGCCCATTTTGCCCGCGCGATGAGCGCAAAATTGCAACGTAGATGCCGCATCAAAATTTTAATCGGGACCTTTTTCAGAGGCCTTGAGAGGCCCTTTCATTGTTGGCGGGATGCCCGCCTGCGCCCGCTGACCTGGAGATCGCTTGCGTTCGGGAAGATGTCGCTATGCCCGCCTGATGCTGTCTCGCGCTATTTCACGGCTGTTCGGCTCTGCCTGCGCCTGCCCATGAGACGTAAAATTCTGGCCATAGATACAGAGAAAATTAGGAGCAGGAGTTGATCATTCAGGCCCTTCGAGTCTGCTCTGCCATTCGGTATGACTGGAAGGCCCATTGACTTTGGTGGGACCATAAAATTCTACCTAATCGGTCACAGGTCAAGACAGGGACACTGGACAACTGGGTCTTGGGGCAGGAGTGAGAGCGAGAGAGACAATGGACTGTTGGGATTGGACATCTTGATGGGCAAGGACCATTAAAGGTAACACTTATTTCCCATCTCATTGAGAGATGCCACGTGACAGCACATTTGATAACTCCAGAGTTTTCCTGCTGCAGCAGGGATTGAGGTTAAACTCTCTTATGGGTTTACACACAGCACAGATATCAAACCAGGCCCAGAGGTCAGAGACGTACAACTCAGAAGGACGCCACTCGGCCCATCTAGTCCATGCTGGCTCTCTCTAGGTCAGTCCACTCAGTCCCATCCTCCTTGCTCTATCGCCGGAGCCCTGCAAGTTCACTTCTCAAAAATGCCCATTTAATTTTCTTTTGAAATCATTGATGATGCAGCAACAGATCCTCTCTAGTCATCAGGTTTCTACGTTTTATGAAGAATATCACATTATACCAACAATAAATATATTTGTCTGCAATGTTTGCAGTATTCTCTGCTAAGCAGCTGATTCATCCTCTAAAGTTTAACTGGGATTGTGTCATTGTCTCCTGCCCTGGGAGTGTTTGATGGGGACAGTGTAGAGGGAGCTTTACTCTGTATCTAATCCCATGCTTTACCTGTCCTGGGAGTGTTTGATGGGGACGGTGTAGAGGGAGTTTTATTCTGTATCTAACCCCGTGCTGTACCTGCCCTGGGAGTGTTCGATGGGGACAGTGTAGGGGGAGCTTTACTCTGTATCTAACCCCGTGCTGTACCTGCCCTGGGAGTGTTTGATGGGGACAGTGTAGAGGGAGCTTTACTCTGTATCTAACCCCGTGCTGTACCTGCCCTGGGAGTGTTCGATGGGGGCAGTGTAGAGGGAGATTTACTCTGTATCTAACACCGTGCTGTACCTGTCCTGGGAGTGTTTGATGGGGACAGTGTAGAGGGAGCTTTATTCTGTATCTAACCCCGTGCTGTACCTGTCCTGGGAGTGTTTGATGGGGAGTGTGTAGAGGGAGCTTTACTCTGTATCTAACCCCGTGCTGTACCTGTCCTGGGAGTGTTTGATGGGGACAGTGTAGAGGGAGCTTTACTTTGTATCTAACCCCGTGCTGTACCTGTCCTGGGAGTGTTTGATGGGGACAGTGTAGAGAGAGCTTTACTCTGTATCTAACCCCGTGCTGTACCTGTCCTGGGAGTGTTTGATGGGGACAGTGTAGAGAGAGCTTTACTCTGTATCTAACCCGGTGCTGTACCTGTCCTGGGAATGTTTGATGGGGACAGTGGAGAGGGAGCTTTACTCTGTATCTAACCCCGTGCTGTACCTGTCCTGGGAGTGTTTGATGGGGACAGTGTAGAGGGAGCTTTACTCTGTATCTAACCCCGTGCTGTACCTGTCCTGGGAGTGTTTGATGGGGACAGTGTAGAGAGAGCTTTACTCTGTATCTAACCCCGTGCTGTACCTGTCCTGGGAGTGTTTGATGGGGACAGTGTAGAGGGAGTTTTACTCTGTATCTAACCCCGTGCTGTACCTGTCCTGGGAGTGTTTGATGGGGACAGTGTAGAGGGAGCTTTACTCTGTATCTAACCCCGTGCTGTACCTGTCCTGGGAGTGTTTGATGGGGACAGTGTAGAGGGAGCTTTACTCTGTATCTAACCCTGTGCTGTACCTGCCCTGGGAGTGTTCGATGGGGGCAGTGTAAAGGGAGCTTACACTTCCATGTAACTCAGTCAGTTCATCATCCTTTGTAAATATTATTTAGTTTATTTATCAATCTCACTGAATAGGATTCTCCACGTAAAGGTAATGATTGAGAGAAATGCATTGCCCAGGATGGTACTGGAGGTGTCGGATGGTTGAGTCACATCCTGGTCCGACAGTTGCTGGAAGGGGAATGGAATTTGAGACGATGAGTTTCTGTTCTGTTGCCCCGATGACCCGGATGAAGTGCCCCTGCTCGAGAGGTAGGGCTTCTCGGTCTGTTCAGCCATGGCTTCCAGCCACTCGATGTAGTTTGAAAGAAGGGTGTACACTCCGGGGCTGTGGGATTCCCCGCATCCGTTGCCCCAGCTCACAATCCCAATCTGGATCCAGGCCTCCGAGTCCATGCACTCACACATCAAGGGACCCCCGCTGTCTCCCTGCGAGGGAAGCACATGTCACTTGGAGTTTGCATTGTGGAAAACCTCTCAATCATATTGCCTTTGCATTCCCCGAAGCCACACTCCTTCCAGCTCTGCCACTTCACCCATCTCTGCCCCTTCCTCCTCCTCTGAAGCTTAGCGTACAGGTACAGCAAGGAATTAGGAAGTCAATGGCTTTCATTGTAATGGGATTGGGGTATAGGAATAAGGAAGTCTTGCCACAACTGTACAGGGCTTTCGTGAGACCACACTTGGAATACTGTGCGCAGTTTCAGTCTCTGTGTTTAAAGAGGGATATACTTGCACTGGAGGTGGTACAGCGAATGTTCGCTATAGATTAATCCCTGGGATGAGGGGCTTATCCTCTAATTAGAGGCTGAGTAAATTGGGCCTATATTCCCTGGAGTTTAGAAGAATGAGAGGCGATCTCATTGAAACATACAGGATTCTGAAGGGGTTTGGAAGGGGGCAAAATCCGAGAGATTGTTTCCCCTGGCTGGGGAATCCAGAACATCTAGGGGCACTGTCTCGGGATAGGTGGACGATCATTTAGGACTGAGATGAGGAGAAGTTTCTTCACTCAAAGGGTTGTGAATCATTGGTATTCTCTACCCCTAGAGGGTTGTGGATCATTGAACACATTTAAGGTTGGGATCGACAGATGTTTAGTCCCTCAGGGAATCGAGGGATATGGGGAGTGGGCAAGAAAGAGAAGTTGAAGCCAAAGATCAACACTGATTGTATTGGATGGCAGAGCAGGCTCGATGGGATGAATGGACTCCCGTTCTTATCTCTTGTGTTCTTATGTTCTTTAGCATGATATGATCCTGGACCAGATGCCCACGTTTTTGACAAGATCTGGTCAGGGACCAATAACATTTTGTTTAAAGCAGACCAAGTTTTAGATTCAAGGCTCTTGCTAAGAGGATGAAGCCAATGCAATTCCAGGGGCTTTGACCAAACAAAAATAACACTTTACTCGACAAGGTCAGAAAAATAAAAGGATTTACAATATCTATCTTATTAACCCTGAATGTTAGAGTATATGAGGTACGTGTGAATTCACAGGCAAACTGTGGTTGAACACACCACGCTGCTCAATAAATAGCAAATGCAACCAGACAGATCCCATGGATTTCTCAGCAATCCACCCAGACATCAGTAAACACTGAGTCGATCAATCTCGTTGACACTCTGTCTCCTTCATGAGGGGCCCCAAACTTTCCACTTTTGAAGATCAGGCCTCTGAACTCCTTCGAAACTGCTCTGACTCGGACCACCTCAATGACTGCACGCCTCCCAGGGTTTCAATCTCACCTCCTGATGACCCGTTCCCCTGGATTTCTGGGTCTGCACTCCAGCCTCTGCTCACTGGCGCAGTTTCAGCTCTTTAATGGCCGGCTAGCTTCACTGGGCTGGCACGACCCCTGGATTTCACCAAGTTCCAACCTCCCCAGCTACACCAAGATGTAAATGGCTCCCAGGGCTTCTCCTGAGCCCCAACCCTTTCTAGCAAGGAGACAGTGACTGTCTGCCACCTTCTCAGCTCCCCGAGGCTTCTCCTGTGCCCTAATTGCACAGAGCCAGCTAACAGCAACACTCTGGCTGCCTGGGCCCTGCTAACTGCAGCACCTCTTCAGTTTATAGCCTTTTCCCCTGATGCAGAACACTCACTCCCCCGGGAAATACACAGATAAGCTGAAACCCTAGAACTTTCTTAAGCTCCACCCATCTCTGTGATGACATAGCCGTGTAGGATTCACTTTTAAACGTTTAATTGTGGCTCTAACTCCCAAAGTGAAACAACTCTCTGAGCTGCATTTCTTTGCAAACAGTGTAGACCCCACATCTCCAAATCTCTAGCTAAGTAAGCCCACTGACTAGTTTACGATCTGACCTTTCTAGCTGTTAACCCCTTAACAACATGGCCCCAACCTTTTAAGTGTAATAGACTTTAAGCTGCTTTGGTTGCATTTATTCCATTTTCTGCAGTCAGGTTTTAATCTTCCCAGAACTAAAAATTCTCTCTAAAATACTACATTAAATCATGAACTAGATATTTATAACAATCTCCTCTGCTCTAACCCACGTCTATGCCTTTGTTACCTCTAGACTGGACTATTCCAATTCCATCCAGGCTCTTCCACCTTCAATAAACTCGAGCTCATCCAAAACTCTTCTGCCTGTATCCTGCCTTGCACCAGGCCCCATCTACATTGGCTCCCAGTCCTGCAATGCCTCCATTTTAAAGATCTCACCTTTGATTTCAAATACCTCCATGGTCTCGCCCCTTTTCCGATCTTTCTAATCTCCCCCAGCCCAACAACTCTCCAAAATATTAGCTCCTCCATTTCTGGTCCCTTGTGTACCCCTGAGTTCCAATGCTCCTTAATGGGTGCCCGTGCCTTCAGCTGCCTGGGTCCTAAGCTCTGGAATTCCCTCCCTAAACCTCTCTCTCCTCCTTTAAGCCGCTCCTTAAAACCTACCGCTTTGACCAAGCTCTTGGTCACCTGAGTTGTCCTTGCCCCTTTGTCTCGTTGTCAATTTTGGTTTGATAAGTCTCCTCCTGCACTGCACCTTATCAAGCCCCCTAAGAACCCTATATGTTTCAATAAGGTCACCTCTCATTCTTCTAAACTCCAATGAGTACAGGTCCAACCAACTCAACCTCTCCTCATAAGAAAATCCTTCCATCCCTGGGATCAACCTAGTGAACCTTCTCCGGACTGCCTCCAGTGCCAGTATATCTTTCCTACTCTTCTCCTGATCTCTGCTGCTGGAGGGAGTGCGAGGGGCAGGAGGGTGGGTGTTTTTTTCATTTGGCGGGGGTGGGGCGAGGTGGGGGGGTGGTGGGGGGATATATCTCCACAGGCACTTGATGGATCCTTCTTTACTAAGCTGTATAGTGCCGAGGTCCGATTGCAGTTTGAGGACTGTGAACTGTCGCCAAGGTTTAAGCATCAAAGGAAATTCAGAGAAAAGACAAGAGTTTGATTCCTAGTTGGGAAATGTTTGATTGGGAAACGTTGAGGTACAAAGGGACCTGGGTGTCCTTGTACACCAGGCACTGAAAGCAAGCATGCAGGCACAGCAAGCAGTTAAGAAGGCAAATGATATGCTGGCTTTCATTAAGGGCACTGCTACTCCAGGAGCAAGGATGTCTTACTGCAGCTGTACAGGGAGACCACACCTGGAGTATTGTTTTTGCAGCCTTATCCGAGGAAGGATATACTTGCCATAGAGGGAGTGCAGTGAAGGTTCACCAAATTGATTCCTGGGATGGCAGGATTGTCGTATGAGGAGGGATTGGGCCGACTAGGCCTGTGTTCACTGGAGTTTAGAATATATCGGCCGTTCCTTCACTGTCGCTGGGTCAAAATCCTGGAGCTCCCTCCCTTACAGCACAGTGGGTGTACCTACACCGGATGGACTGCAGCAGTTCAGGAAGGCAGCAGCTCACCACCACCTTCTCAAGGGCAATTAGGGATGGGCAATAAATGCTGGCTCAGCCAGCGAGGCCCACATCCCATGAACGAGTAAAAAAGGATGAGGCCATGTTCATTTGGATACCTTTCTGTGCCAGTCATGAGGCCCAGTTAAACTCTGCTGGCTGTCCATCTAAAACATTGAGAGATGGGACTCAATCAGTTGTTAACTTCAAGTTTGGGAATTAAAGATTTTTGCTAATCAAATGTCGAGGGATATGAGGCAAAGATGGGGAAATGGATTTGGGTCGCAGATCAGCCATGATCTCATTGAATGGCAGAGCAGGTTTGAGGGGCTGAATGGCCTCCCCCTGTACCTGTGATAGGAATATAGGAACAGGTGTAGGCCATTCAGCCCATCAAGCCTGCTCCGCCATTCAGACAGATCATAGCTGACCATCTATCTCTACAGCATTTTTTCCACTATCCCCATTAACTTGGAGTCATCCGTATCCAGAAATCTATCGATCTCAGTCTTGAACATGCTCAATGATTGAGCTTCCACAGCCCCCTGGGGTAGAGAATTCCAAGGATTCGCCATCCTCAGAGTGAAGAAATTCCTACTCATCTCAGTCTTAAATGGTTTGCCCCTTAGTCTGAGACAGTGTCCCCTGGTTCTAGATTCACCAGCCAGAGGAAACATCCTATCCACATCTACCCTGTCACGCCCTGCGAGAATTTTGTACATTTCAATGGGATCACCTTTCATTCTTTGAAACTACAGAGAACACAGGGCCAGTTCCATCAATCTCTCCTTATCAGACATTCCTGCCGTCCCAGGAAACAATTTAGGGGAGGTGGTGACATAGTGATATTCTCACTGGACTGGTAATTCAAAGCCTCAGGATAATGCTGTGGGGAACTGGGTTCAAATCCCACCATGGCACGATGGTGGAACTTGAATTCAATTAAAAAAAAATATCTGGAATTAAGTCTAATGACGACCATGAAACCATTGTCAATTGTCGTAAAAACTCATCTGGTTCACTAATGCCCATTAGGGAAGGAAATCTGCTGCCTGGACTGGCCTACATGTGACTCCAGATCTACAATAATGTGATTGAGTCTTAAATGTCTACTGAGCAAGGGCAATTAGGGATGGGCAATAAATGCTGACCTCGCCAGCAAAGTCTGCATCCTGTGAACGAATAAAAAAAAAAGTCTGGTGAACTTCCATTGTACCCCCTCAATGGCAAGTATATTCTTCCTTAGATAAGGAGGCCAAAACTGCACAAAATACTCCAGGTGCAGTCTCACCAAGGCTCTATACAATTAAAAAAAATGTATTCATGGGGCATGGGCACTGCTAGCTGGGCCAGCATTTATTGCCCATCCCTAATTGCCCCTTGAGAAGGTGGTGGTGAGCCGCCTTCTTGAGCTGCTGCAGCCCATGTGGTGTATGTACACCCACTGTGCTGTTAGGGAGGGAGGATTTTGACCCAGCGACAGGGGAGACAGTGAAGCAAAGACATCTTTACTCCTGTTCTCAAGTCCCCTCGCGATGGAGACCACCTCACCACTTCACCCCAGACACTGTAACCACACCTCCCACCCACCGAACATCCCCAAAACACAGATGTTACCTGGCAGGCATCTCGACCTCCTTCCTCATAGCCGGCGCACAGCATGTTGCTCGTGAGGCCCACCACCCATTTCCGGCAGCTGTGCCAGTCGATCAACTCCACCTCCACTTCTTGCAGGATGACTGGCCGCTTCTCTGAGGAAAGGGATCGGTCTCAGGCTGACTGCGTCGGTTCAAAACCCGAGGCGAGTGAACTCAGGGAGGGGGAGCGTGAAAAGGTGGGGGTGAGGAAGAGAAATGAGAGCGGGAGGAGGAGAGGGGATGAGGAGTTGGTGGGGGGGACAAGGGTGAGAGGGACGAGAAAGGGGTGGAGGGGGAAGGAGAAATAGCAAGCAGGAGGACTGGGTAGGGGAAAGGGAAAGAGGGTGGAGTGGGAAAGGGATAGGGGATAACGAAGTTGGAGTAGAGAGAAAATGAGGAGGGGGCAGAGGGGAAATGGGGAGGGGGAGGAGGAGGAACAAAGTGAGGGCATAGAACAATGGAGAGGATATAAACCCACGAGCCCCTCGACTAGATTCCAGCCTGTAACTCACTCCCGGGTAACTGTTACTCTATATATAAACCACCCCGAACCCCTCGATTAGATTCCAGCCTGTAACTCACTCCCAGGTATCTGTTATTCTATATATAAACCACCCAAATCCTCGATTAGATTCCAGTCTGTAATTCACTCCCGGGTATATGTTATTCTATATATAAACCACCCGAACCCCTCGATTAGATTCGAGTCTGTAACTCACTCCAGGGTATCTGTTATTCTATATATAAACCCCTGAACCCCTCGATTAGATTCCAGTCTGTAACCTAGACTGTGGGTGGAGTCTTGTGGACTGACCGGGGTCTTGGCTGCCGGCTGGAGCGCCGGCGAGATCCCTCCGTCACCTATTTTCAAGAAGGCCCACCAGGCCTTAAGAGGCCTGCAGCTCCTCTGTGCTCATTAGCGCCATCAGTAAGGTGGTAGCCGCTGCCGACAATACACCACTTGAGGCCTTGGGTCCAGGAGGGACCAGGCCACAGGTGAGTGATGCCGGGAGAGAGAGAGAGAGATCACGTGATGGGGATGGGGTGGGGGTGGTGGTGGCGGTGGTCCTGGGTGAGGGGCGTCAGCTTCAAGGGCAGGGGGGGTTAGCTTTCAGTGGGCGCGCCCTTTCCAGTGCGAGGTCCTGCGACTGGACATCAGGCGCCTTTGAATGAGGGGTACCTGCCCGGAACCCGCAAGCAAATATGCCAGGGTTTATCTGGCAGCCTGTAAGGCGAGCGCATCCCCTGCCCACTGGGTTCATACCAGTGGTGGCGAGATGAGGCCCTCAACTGGACATTAATTGCCCACCTACAGGCCTCAATTGGCGGCTAGGCAGACTGGCCGACCCTGGGCTTAATTGGGCTCCACACCTGCTGCCATTGCGCCCGATTATGTAATCTCCGCTTCCAAACCCGCCATGGTTCCCTGAACCTGATACCTGTCTGTGATAGGTTGCACCAGTGCCTCACCATGTCGTGTTGTGCCCCAGCCAATGACGAAGCAGGGTGCCCAGGCCTTGATGTCAAAACTGTCGCTGAGAGGCAGAAGAACAGGCATCTGGTCACCGCTGAAGGCGATGGATGTCTTCAGCTGGAGCATGCTGATGTCGTTGTCAAAAGTCGAATGGTTGTATTGTTTGTGGATAATGATCTCAGCCACCTGGTATCTCTGTGCGTTACGGTTTCCCAGTTCTATTGTTCCGGTTTCCACCGAGATTTGTTCAGCTCTGCGAGTAAACAACTCCATTAGTTTCTATCCGACCCACCCCCCCCCCCCCACCCCCCTTTCCAAGATAGCTCCAGCCTCTGGCTCAACTCCAATACATCAGTCAAGTGCTGCATCCTCAATTAAGAGCCCCAGAGGCCCAAATCTACACAGGCTCAGGCCTTCTATGGGAGCTACCATTGTCCATGTTAGTGGGGGTGGTGCTGGGGAGGGGCACGTGGAATCTCTCTCTGTCACAAACAATGCCAGTGATGTAGGGGGCCCAGGAAGTCTCCATGTCGGGACATCTGCTTCCTTTGTGCTAATGGGCCCTTGTGTAAGTGTGAAGGCTAGGAGACTCAGTGAGATGAGATGTCCTGGTGGAAGAGCATAAGGGGGACCCCATGGAAAACTGATTGGGCCAAGGGCTGAGATAATGCAGGGTGTATATCTCCCTAAGGGAGGGGACTGGGAGACACCATTCAGTGTACAGAAATATCCCTGAGAGAGAGAGAGGGGACTGAGAGACACCAGACAGTGTACAGATATCTCCCTGAGAGAGAGGGGATTGAGAGACACCAGTCAGTGTACAGATATCTCCCTGAGAGAGAGGGACTGAGAGACACCAGACAGTGTACAGATATCTCCCTGAGAGAGAGAGGGGACTGAGAGACACCAAACAGTGTACAGATATCTCCCTGAGAGAGAGGGGATTGAGAGACACCAGTCAGTGTACAGAAATCTCACTGAGAGAGAGGGACCGAGAGACACCAGGCAGTGTACAGATATCTCCCTGAGAGAGAGAGAGGACCGGGGACTGAGAGACACCAGTCAGTGTACAGAGATCTCCCTGAGAGAGAGAGGGGACTGAGAGACATCAGTCAGTGTACAGATATCTCCCTGAGAGAGAGGGACTGAGAGACACCAGACAGTGTACAGATATCTCCCTGAGAGAGAGAGGGGACTGAGAGACACCAGTCAGTGTACAGATATCTCCCTGAGAGAGAGAGGACTGAGAGATACCAGGCAGTGTACAGATATCTCCCTGAGAGAGAGAGGGACTGAGAGACACTGGTCAGTGTATAGATATCTCCCTGAGAAAGAGGGGACTGAGAGATACCAGTCAGTGTACAGAAATCTCACTGAGAGAGAGGGACCGAGAGACACCAGGCAGTGTACAGATATCTCCCTGAGAGAGAGAGAGGACCGGGGACTGAGAGACACCAGTCAGTGTACAGAGATCTCCCTGAGAGAGAGAGGGGACTGAGAGACACCAGTCAGTGTACAGATATCTCCCTGAGAGAGAGGGACTGAGAGACACCAGACAGTGTACAGATATCTCCCTGAGAGAGAGAGGGGACTGAGAGACACCAGTCAGTATACAGATATCTCCCTGAGAGAGAGGGGACTGAGAGACACCAGTCAGTGTACAGATATCTCCCTGAGAGAGAGAGGGGACTGAGAGACACCAGTCAGTGTACAGACATCTCCCTGAGAGAGAGGGACTGAGAGATACCAGGCAGTGTACAGATATCTCCCTGAGAGAGAGGGGACTGAGAGACACCAGTCAGTGTACAGATATCTCCCTGAGAGAGAGGGACTGAGAGACACCAGGCAGTGTACAGATATCTCCCTGAGAGAGAGAGGGGACTGAGAGACACCAGTCAGTGTACAGATATCTCACTGAGAGAGAGGGCCGGGGAGACACTGGTCAGTGTACAGATTGCTCTAAATGTAGCTGGATTCCTTCACTACTGGTTTCTTAAGCAAAGAAAGTTATTCTTTAAAAACATTAGAATTGTGCTTGAAAATATAGCAAAGCTGTATTTGTCGGGGAGGTTACATCTTCCTGTCACTCCTCACCCGAGTGTCCATGAGCCAACTACCCAGTCTTACAGGTGGAATTCAAATCAATATTTCATTCAGAAGTTTAAATAATGACACTCAAACATGAACGTTATGTAAGTGTGGTGTTTTCGACTTTTGGATGCATTGGATAAAAATCAGTTAGAAAATGAAAGATTAAAAGTTAAGGTGAACTTTTTTGTTGTTTAAAAGTTTCCTGTCTATTCATGAAATTACATCAATAAACAAACAGGTTGCAGCAGTGGGAGCGATAGATCCAGACCTACTGAAATACAGCCACATATCCTGGCAAACATCGAGATTTCCATGGATTTACATTTCAGTCTTTCCAAAAATGTCACATTATCTTCCACGTTTTGTTACACGACAGTTTTAGAAATTTGTGCATGTACACGGCTATTCCAAAGCTGAAAACCAGGTAAACAGTATCAACGAATGTAATTTAAAGTAGCCCATTCGATCGTAATGAATATTGATTCTGTAAATTGTGCATAAAATCATCTGGTAACTGCTACAGGTGCACACGCTATCACGTCATGGGAGCTATATCATAGTGTGCAGTTCATCTAGGATGTATCTTGTGAAAAGTGTAGCCAATGAGAGTGTACAATCAGTATCATAATATTCCCCCTTTTACATATAAGATTAATCTATAATATAAATGCAGAATTTTTATTCATCTAATGTAGAAAATACATTTTTGAAACTTAATTTTGGTGTATGGATGGTGAATAATCTCACTGGCCCAGACTGAGAGACACCAGTCAGTGTACAGATATCTCCCTGAGAGAGAGGGACTGAGAGACACCAGTCAGTGTACAGATATCTTCCTGAGAGAGAGGGACTGAGAGATACCAGTCAGTGTACAGATATCTTCCTGAGAGAGAGGGGACTGAGAGATACCAGACAGTGTACAGATATCTCCCTGAGAGAGAGAGGGACTGAGAGACACCAGGCAGTGTACAGATATCTCCCTGAGACAGAGAGAGGGACTGAGAGATACCAGTGTACAGATATCTCCCTGAGAGAGGGGCGACTGAGATATACCAGTCAGTGTACAGATATCTCCCTGAGAGAGAGAGGGGCAGAGAGATACCATTCAGTGTACAGATATCTCCCTGAGAGAGAGAGGGGCAGGGAGACACCAGTCAGTGTACAGATATCTCCCTGAGAGAGAGAGGGACTGAGAGACACCAGTCAGTGTACAGATATCTCCCTGAAAGAGAGAGACTGAGAGACACCAGTCAGTGTACAGATATCTCCCTGAGAGAGAGAGGGACTGAGAGACACCAGTCAATGTACAGATATCTCCCTGAGAGAGAGAGGGGCAGAGAGACACCAGTCAGTGTACAGATATCTCCCTGACAGATAGGGGACTGAGAGACACCAGTCAGTGTACAGATATCTCCCTGAGAGAGAGAGGGGACTGAGAGACACCAGTCAGTGTACAGAAAACTCCCTGACAGATAGGGGACTGAGAGACACCAGTCAGTGTACAGATATCTCCCTGAGAGAGAGAGGAGACTGAGAGACACCAGTCAGTGTACAGATATCTCCCTGAGAGAGAGAGGGGACTGAGAGACACCAGTCAATATACAGATATCTCCCTGAGAATCCTACTCGCAGGTATTTTTTGATTTAAATCTTTGGTCCCACCTTGAGCTTACCTCGATCTTTGGACACAGTGTGCTGCTGTTAATACCCACCACTGGCTGAGAATTGATCCCCCGCAGATGTGAACCCCACCTTTCCGGAGACTCACTTGCCAGGGCCAATCCCCTGGCTTGGTGTTGCTCCCTCCAATGATCTGCGACTCCAGGCGTTTCTGTCTGTATTGGGATCGACCTCTGCAGCCTAAAACCACACAAGCTCATTAAATACAACAACAATAGCAACTTATCCTTAGGCGGCGCCTCTAAAGTAATGAAACATCCCAAGGGGCTTCAGAGGGGCAAATAAAACAAAATTCGACCGTGAGCCACAGGTGGAGGAGATATTAGGTCAGCTGACCAAAAGCTTGGTCAAAGAGGGAGGTTTTAAGGAGCGTTGTAAAGGAGGAGAGAGCGATAGAGAGCTGGAGAGGTTTAGGGAGGGAATTCCAGGGTTTGGGGTGCAGGCAGCTGAAGGCAAGGCCGCCAATGGCGTTGAGGTTAGAGTTAGGAATGGACGAGTGGCCAGAATTGGAGGAGCGCAGGGATCTCAGAGGGTTGTGGGGCTGGAGGAGATTACAGAGATAGGGAGTGGATGAAACCATTGACGGTTTTGAACACAAAGGTGAGAACAAGGATGAGAATGAAGTACATAGACACAGGCCATTCAGCCCATCTGGCCCAGGTTGCTGTTTAGGCTCCATATAAGGCCCTTCCACCCCCTCTTCATCTCGCCCTATCACTATACCCTTCCATTTCTTTCTCCCTCGTGTGTTTATCCAGCTTCCCCTTAAATGTATCAACACTATTCACCTCAACCACTCCCTGTGGGAGCAAGTTCCACATCCTCACTACTCCCTAGGTAAAGAGGTTTCTCCTGAATTCCTGATTGGGCTCACTAGTGACGATCGTAGATGCGAGGAGGTCTTGTGGCGCAAGTGGATTATGTCATGGCCTCTGAGCCAGAAACTCCAGGTTCACATCCCACTTCAGCACTTGGCCAAACGGGCTGATGATGATTGACCTGCAAATCCTTCCAACACCTGCCAATAGCAGGTGGGTAAGAGCAGGAGAGATGCCTTGGTCAGCCAAGAAGGTTGGAGCCTCTACTGTTGCTGTCCACAGTTCTAGACTGTAATGTGCATGTTGCCATAGCAGCTCAGACTCTGGGGTGGAGGAATGGCTCTGGTGTGCCTGGTTCCTTCCTGGCTGCTGGGGTGGATTTTGGGACCTGCTTCCTTGTCCCTGTGCGGTGCTGTGGCTCGGACTGGACCTACCTTCAGTTCTCATTTCCTGATTAAATTCTCATTTCCTGTCTGTCCGTCCCTTTAAAAGCCGGGCCCGCTGGGAGGCATGATAAGTGGCCATTTTAGTTGGGTTGGGGTGTAGGAGAAAGCGGGCTCACTGGAATTGGCCTCAGTGCCCTGAAGGTGCTCAGGGGGCTTTTTTTTTTCTCTTTCATGGGGATGTGGGCATCAGTGGCAAGGCCAGCATTTGTTGCCCATCCTCACAAGGTCTTAACCAGGTGGACGTGGAAAGGATGTTTCCTCTTGAGGGTGAGTCCAGGACTAGGGGGCACTGTTTTCAAATTAGGGGTCAACCCTTAGAGATGAGGAGAGATTTTTTTTTCTCTCAGAGGGATGCGCGACTTTGGAACTCTCTGCCTCAGAAGGCGGTGTAGGCGGGGGTCAGTGAATATCTTTAAGGCCGAGGTAGATAGATTCTAGTTAGGCAAGGGGGTCAAAAGTTATCGGGGTTAGATGGGAAATGTGGAAATCGAAACGCAAACAGGGTCAGCCATGATCTTGTTGAATGGCGGAGCAGGCTCGAGGGGCCGGATGGCCTACTCCTGCTCCTATTTCACATGTTCATAATTGCCCTTGGACTGAGTGGCTTTGCTCGGCCATTTCAGAGGGACACAGTTAAGAGTCAACCACTTTGCTGTGGGTCTGGAGTCACACGTAGGCCGGACTGAGTAAGGACAGCAGGTTTCCTTCCCTCAAAGGCATTTGTGAACCAGATGGGTTTTTACAACGGCCAATGATGGTTTCACGGTCCCCGTTACTGAGACTGGCTTTCAATTCCAGATGTTTTATTAACCGAATCGAAATTCCACCAGCTGCCGTGGCGGGATTTGAACCCGTGTCCCCAGAGTCTCAGCCTGGGCCTCCGGATTACAGGGACTGCAGCAGCAGTTCAGGAAGGAAGCTCACCAAACCCCACCCCCCACCCCCCCACCACCTTCTCAAGGGGCAACTAGGGATGGGCGGCAATAAGGTGCTGGCCCAGCCAGCGAGGCCCACTTGACACGAATGAACCGATAAAAAGTCCAGTGGCATGACCCATCCCCAGACGGAATCGGCCGCCCACTGGCCGAAATGTACCGGGGCCTGTTGAGGCCACGAAGAAAGTAATTGAAGTGCTTGTGAGCACTGACCCCCGACCTTGAGGTTGGCGATCGGGTGAAAGGCCCAGGCGGCCTTTACGTTTTTTTTTAGGAAACCTCATCCATGGGCGAATGAAGCTTTTATTAAATAAATAAGCACATTTTCATAAATATAAAAGCACGCCCCATCTCAAGTGACCACAGTCACGTACAAGGGGCCATGTTTGAATACATTTTCAAACCTTTCGTTCGCTTTGTTTAAACATCGATTCAATCCCCCTGAGGCAGGTCTTCTGCGTGAACTGTGCGCCAGGCATGCTCTCCCTCCTCCCCTCCCCCACCCCCACCCCCACCCCCGCCCGCACAGGTAGCGTCGAGTGCTACAGCCGCGTGGAGCCGACCGCGGGCGGAGGTTGGTTCTGTGCCCGCCCCCCCTGCCCGCTCCCATCATAGGAAAAATTCTGCCCTCTGAGTCCGGCGGTTGTGGGCTTGAGTCCCACTCCGAAGCCTTGAGCTGGCACAATCTCGGCTGACGCTGCCTCTGGCGCCGGCGCTGAGGGGGTGCAGCACTGTCAGAGGCGCTACCGTCCGTCCGCAAAGTGCCCTGGGATGTCCTGAGGTTGCGAAAGGCCAGAGAAATGGACCCTTTCTCTGTCGGTGGTATTCTCAGTTTGATAATTAAGCACATTAATTGGAGGGACCTTTCTGGAATCCCAATCAACAATTGCCCGCCTTATCTGACTGGTCACTGCTTTGCGGGTCTGAGTTGCTTTTCGGGTGTTGACTGGCGAGGCTGCACAATTCAGAGGCGTCTCTCAGATCCACGTTAAAACACAACTGGCCCGGCTTGTGTTCCTATCAGTGAGCTGGGCGTCTGGTTCCCTCTGCTGGACAAACTGAGAGCTGCCACTGGGTCACACTGCAGGCTGCCCCCCATCTCATACAGCACAGGCGGAGGCCATTCAGCCTGTTATGCCTGTGCTGCCCCATTTGGTAAAGCTGTCGAATTAATCCCACTCTCTCAATGCTCTTTCTCCATAGCCCTGTAAAGTTAGCGCCTTCATTTATTCATCCAATTATCCTTCGAAAATCACTATTAAATCTGCTTCCAGTGTAGGGACGTAGGAACAAGAGGCCATTTAACACACAGCCACACACGCATGCACAAACACAGAAACGCACACAGACACACACGCAGATGCACACACACATGCACGCACACATGCACACAGTCATGCACGCATGCACACAGGTACGCACACAGAAACACGTGCACATGCACACACATGCACACACAGTCACGCAAACATGCACACACACACGCACGCACAAACGCACATACACACACGCGCACACACACATACACACACACAGACATGGACTCAAACTGATATTCATACACAAGCTGACAGAAAAGATGCCATGGCGCTTTTATCCTGGAGCTCAATGGCATGGTGGTTATGTTACTGGACTAGGAATCCAGAGACATGTGTTCAAATCCCATCAGAACATCTGGGAAATTTAAGTTCAATTAACAAAATAAAATCTGGAGTAAAAAGCTATTCAGCCTTGATGGTGACCACAAAACAACTAAATTGTCATAAATGCCCCACCTGGGTTCACTAATGTCCCTTTAGGATAAAAAATCTGTCATCCTTACCCAGTCTGGCCTCCATGTGACTCCAGACCCACAGCAATGTGGTTGACTCTTGACTGTTCCCTGAAATGGCCGAGCAAGTCACTAAGCAGGTGGCTCACTGCCACCTCCTCGAGGGCAATTAGGGGTGGGCAATACTTGTCAATGGCGCACCATGATGAGTTAAAAAAAATGGAAAAAGAGTAGGGCAGTTTCTTCCACAGTCCTGGCCAACATTCCTCCCTCAAGCAGCAGATGAATCTAAACCAGATTATAGAGAAATATACTGACGGGCATGTACATGAATAGAGATACACACACACAGGTACATTATGGAACCACAGACAGGGACAGGAGAAGACCATTCAGCCTCTCGAGCCTGTTCACCATGCAATGGTGGTATTGTCACTGGACTGGTATTCTAGTGACCCAGAGTAATGCTCTGGGGACCCGGGTTCGAATCTCACCATAATAGATGGTAAAATTTGAATTCAATAAAAATCAAGTCAATTAAAAGTCTGACGATGACGACCGTGAAATCATTGTCGATAGTTGTAAAAACCCATCTGGTTCAGGAATGCCCTTTAGGGAAGGAAATCTGTTGTCCTTACCTGGTCTGGCCTACATGTGACTCTGGACCACAGCAATGTGGTTGAGGAAATGGGAAATAAATACTGGCCTAGCCAGTGATGCCCTCAAGCCATGAATGAATAAATTAAAAAAGCTCCTTCCAGGGCCAATACTACTAAGTTGTAGGGCCCAGAACTGCCCACAGTAACTCCTGGTGTGGCTAAATGAGGGCTTTGTACAGCTGAAGCATGACTTCTACCCCCTTGTATACTCATCCCCTAGACCCTAGTTATAAGGGCTAAACTTACCTCCTGACTCCCCAGAGTACAAGTCAGGAGTGTGATGGAATTCTCCTCACTTGCCTGGATGAGTGTGGCTCCCACAACACTTAAGAAGCTCGACACCATCCAGGACAAAACAGCTCATTTGATTGGCACCACATCCACAAACGTTCACTTCCTCCACCACCAACACACAGTGGCAGCAGTGTGTGTACCATCTACAAGATGCACTGCAGAAACTCACCAAGGCCCTTTCGGCAGCGCCTTCCAAACCCACGACCACTACCACCTAGAAGGCATCAGATGCATGGGAACACCACTCCTTGCAATTTCCCCTCTCTTGTATAATGGTTTAGAGTAGAAAGGGTTAATGTGGGACTGAGTACAGTACTGCCCACAGTGTGATGTAAATGAACACATGACCCATTTGAGAGGGCAGTCTTGTACTGGACAGAGACAAGGGTAGAGGCAAGCATGGAGATGGCTTCTAACTTAGACCTTATTCTGTATATAATAAACACTTACTGGTAAACTATACAAGACACAGAACCTCTTTGTGTGAACTACAATCAACATCTTACAACACCTTCCAAGCCACATACCATCCTGACCTGGAAATATATCGGCCGTTCCTTCACTGTCGCTGGGTCAAAATCCTGGAACTCCCTCCCCAACAGCACAGTGGGTGTACCTATACCACATGGGCTGCAGCCGTTCAAGAAGGCAGCTCACCACCACCTTCTCAAGGGAAATTAGGGATGGGCAATAAACGCTGGGCCCAGCCAGCGACACCCACATTCCATGAAGGAATTTAAAAAAAATTCCATTAGTCTATTTTCACCACTCTTTCGGCCAGCTCACTGTTGTCATGAAACTATTTTGTTTTTATTCATTCATGGGATGTGGGCGTCATTGGCTAGGGCAGCATTTATTAGCCATCCCTAGTTGCCCTAGTTCAGAGGGCATTTAAGAGTCAGCCACATTGCTGTGGGTCTGACTGGGTAAAGATGACAGATTTCTTTCCCTAAAGGGCATTAGTGAACCAGATGGGTTTTTACAACAATTGACAATGGTTTCAAGGTCATCATTAGGCTTTTAATTCCAGATTTTTTTTAAAAATTGAATTCAAATTCCACTATTGGCTGTGGTGGGATTTGAACCCAGGTCCCCAGAGCATTACCCTGGATTTCTGGTCCAGCAACAATATCACTACATCATCAACTCCCCATGTAGTTGGTGTTATTGGAAATTATCTTTTTTAAGCAGAGGTTTAGTCTATGGTTGTGTCTGTGTTAAAGCCAGCTGGTGTGGGTGCTTTGATGTAAAACAATAATAAAAATAGCTGGAAAAACTCAGCAGGTCTGACAGCATCTGCGGAGAGGAACACAGTTAACGTTTCGAGACCATATGACTCTTCAACAGAACTAAGGAAAAATAGAAAAGAGGTGAAATATATGCTGGTTGAGGGGGGTGGGATAAGTAGAGCTGGATAGAGGGCCAGTGATAGGTGGAGATAACCAAAAGATGTCACAGACAAAAGGACAAAGAGGTGTTGAAGGTGATGATATTATCTAAAGAATGTGCTAATAGCTGACGTTAAGGGTAGAAAGCAGGACGAGCAAGATACAGATAGCCCTAGTGAGGGTGGGGTGGGGGGAAGAGATTGAAATAGGCTAAAAGGTAGAGATAAAACAATGGATGGAAATACATTTAAAAATAATGGAAATAGGTGAGAAAAGAAAAATCTATATAAATTATTGGAAAAAAGGGGGATCGGAAAGAGGGTGGGGATGGAGGAGAGAGTTCATGATCTAAAATTGTTGAACTCAATATTCAGTCCGGAAGGCTGTCAAGTGCCTAGTTGGAAGATGAGGTGCTGTTCCTCCAGTTTGCGTTGAGCTTCACTGGAACAATGCAGCAGGCCATGGACGGACATGTGGGCATAAGAGCAGGGTGGAGTGTTGAAATGGCAAGCGACAGGGAGGTCTGGGTGATGCTTGCGGACAGACCGAACGTGTTCTGCAAAGTGGTCACCCAGTCTGCGTTTGGTCTCTCCAATGTAGAGGAGACCACATTGGGAGCAGCAAATGCAGTAGACTAAATTGAGGGAAGTGCAAGTGAAATGCTGCTTCACTTGAAAGGTGTGTTTGGGCCCTTGGACAGTGAGGAGAGAGGAAGTGAAGGGGCAGGTGTTGCATCTTCTGCAGTTGCATGGGAAGGTGCCGTGGGAGGGGGTTGAGGTATAGGGAGTGAAGGAGGAGTGGACCAGGGTGTCCCGGAGGGAATGATCCCTGCAGGAAACCGCCAGGAGGGGCGAAGGGAAGATGTGTTTGGTGGTGGCATCATGCTGGAGTTGGCGGAAATGGTGGAGGATGATCCTTTGAATGCGGAGGCTGGTGGGGTGATAAGTGAGGACAAGGGGGACCCTATCATGTTTCTGGGAGGGAGAGGAAGGTGTGAGGGCGGATGCGCAGGAGATGGGCCAGGCACGGTTGAGGGCCCTGTCAACCACCGTGGGTGGAAAACCTCGGTTAAGGAAGAAGGAGGACATGTCAGAGGAACTGTTTTTGAAAGTGGCATCATCAGAACAAATGCAACATTCCTTAAATAATATCACCACCTTCAACACCTCTTTGTCCTTTTGTCTATGACATCTTTTGGCTATCTCCACCTGTCACTAGCCCAGCGCAATACGAGGAAATAAAAAAGGGAGGCTTGCATTCAAATAGCACCCTCCCCAACCTCGGGGAGGCCCAAGGTACTGCACGGTCATATTTCCCTTTCTTTGGAAGTGCAGCCCCCTTGCCACGAATGGGGGGGGGGGGGGGGTTGGCGACGCAGCAACCAATTTTGGCACAGCAGGATCCCACGCACATCGACGTGATAAACGGCCAGGCCATCCTGCTTTTCAGTGATTAAGAGATTGATCCTGTGCCAGGAGACCAGCGGACAGTTCCCTACTTCTTCCTTGTAACAGTCTTTGACCTTTACACCAGCACGGAGGTGGGGGTGGTGGGGGGGATGGGCCTCAGTTACTTATCTCATCTGCCAGATGGCTCCCTCAGTAACTGCTGAGCCCTGTTAATAAGTCAAAAGGAGGGTTGGCGGACAGACAGAGCTATGAATAATAGAGACACAGCCTTTGCTCTTCTTTTGAATGTTTCTGTTAATAAAGCTTCAAAGGTTGATGCTTAATTGTCACCCCACAGTTTCCAAGCCTTGGTTTATCTTCCCCTTCAAAGACATCACTCTAGGGAGTCATGGGTGGGGGGTGCATAAATAGTAGGACAGCTGCAATTAAAAGACTAGCGAATTAATTAAAGGGGAAGAGTCTTCCACTGGGAGCTGATGGGGTAGAGGGAGAGAAATTATTGCCACAAGTTGGGGGAACCAGCACTAAAGGGGTAGGGTTTAAAAATTAGATTCAGACTCAGGAGCAAAATTCAGAGGCACATTAATGTAGAGACAGTGGCATAGTGGTAATCCTAGTGGACTAGTAATCGAGAGACCCAGGCTAGAGTGGATATGGGTTCAACTCCCACCATAGTAGCTGGTGAATCTTAAATTCAGTTAATAAATTTCTGGGTCTTAAGTTCAATTAAGAAATTGAAAGTTCATCCTCAGTAATGGCAGCCATGAAACTATCATTAATTGCTGTTAAAACCTCATCTGGTTCCCTAATGCCTTTTAGGGAAGGAAACCTGCCATCCTTACCCAGTCTGGCCTACACATCACTCCAGACCAACAGCAATGTGGCTGTCTCTCAACAGCCCCTCTGAAATAGCCTGCCAAGCCACTCAGTTCAAGTGCGATGAAGGATGGGCAAGAATTGCTAACCTTGCCTGTGATGCCCACATCCCATGAAAGAGCCTCTAAACACAAAGGGTAGAAGTCTGGAACTTCTTTCTCAAAACAGTAATTGATGCTGGGTCAATTAATTTTAAATTTGAGATTGATAGCCAAAGGCAATAATAGATATGAGGCAAAGGCAGGGATATGGAGTTAGGCCTCCAACAAGCCATGTTGAATGGTGGAACAGGCTTGAGGGGCTGAATGGCCTCTCCTGTTCCTATTACTACACATGTCTTTCCGTATCGTGTCTGTGTGTATATCTACCGGTGAATGACCCGGCACCCGTACATGCCCATCGGTATATTTCTGTATAATCGGTTTTAGGTTAAGCTGCTGCTTGAGGGAGGAATGTTGGCCGGGGCTGTGGAAGAAACAGCCCCACTCTTCTCCCGTTCTTTAAAAGTTTATGGTAGCTTGGAGGAAGAGCAAGAGAGGCGCTTTGCGACGGGGCGGGGAGCGGGAGGGAGCCGGGGCTGGATTTTATGTGTCCCCACCGGGTGTGTTTTTGGTGGGCTGGGAGGGGGCAGGTAAAGTAGGCCAGGTGGTGGGCCCACCTCCTTCTCGCTCGCCCCCCGAAGCTGACCCCCATCATTCGCCAGGTGGACAGGCACTCAAATGAGCCACAACCGCCATAGGCAAATGAATAATTAAGGGCCATTTAGGCTCATTAACAAGACTATTGACCTGAATGATACGCTGCCCACACCATAATACAGTCGGCATGGGCAATCGGGTGGGAGAGGGCAGGTCATTTTTGAAGGCTTACTTGAGAAAGGATGGGAAGGAAGGGGGGCATCTAACTTGTGGGGGGTGACCTGCACGCATTGGGGGCATCCCTCCCACCAGCGAGATGTCACCCCTCCCCCGCCCCGCACCCCTCCCCGATCTGCCTGCTCGACAGAACCTGCCCCCACCCTCCGCCCAACACCCCCAGCCCAATTCTCCCCCCCCCACCCCCCCCCCCACCACCCCCCCTCCCCCCCACACCCCCCCCCCCCCCCCACCACCCCCCCTCCCCCCACCCCCACTCCCCCCCCCGCCCTGGGCTCTGGGATTCCTCCCCCCAACTAAAACCCCGGGATTCCACCCTCTCATGGGCAGCCAGGATCGTCCTTCTTCCCCGCGGTGCCCACTACTCAGCCGGCCCTGGTGCTGCCGGGATGGGTGGAGCTTCCGGCCAATCGGATTGGCGGACGGCTCCCGAGGGCGGGACTTCCACCCGAGGGAGGGACAGAGGTCTCACTGTTCACCGATCTAGCCCACCCACAGCATGTTTTGGCTGCAGGGCGGGCTGGCACGTAGAGAGTTGGTTTTCTGTTGACTTTACTTCCGGTGTCGGGGGTGGGGTCGAGGGGTGTGGGGGTGCGCGGTGATTTGGGTTCTGGGGAAGCCGAACACCCATTGCTCCTGGGCACATCTTTTGTTGCTTTACTAAACACATTACCACCCACTTCAGCACTTGTACCATGAAACCTTTTGTCATTTATGCTCTCCTGCCCTCCAACCTATCACAGATATTTCCTTTTGCTGTTTTCCTGCCCTTCCTCCCCTTTCATTTGCACTAAAGCTGTCACATTTCCATCTTTCTTGAATACTGAGAAAGAGTCGACAACCCTGAAACGTTAACTCTGTTTCTCTCTCGCTCATGCAGAGGCTGCCCGAGTGTTTTCCGTTTTTATTTCAGATTTCCGACACCTTGACATTCAATGGCATTACCATCGCTGAATCCCCCACTATCAATGTCCTGGGGGTTACCATTGATCAGAAACTGAACTGGACCAGCCATATAAGTCCAGTGGCTACAAGAGCAGGTCAGAGGCTGGGAATTCTGTGGTAACTCACCTCCTGACTCCCCAAAGCCTGTCCACCATCTACAAGGCATAAATCAGGAGTGTGATGGAATACTCCCCACTTGCCTGGATGAGTGCAGCTCCCACAACACTCAAGAAGCTCGACACCATCCAGGACAAAGCAGCCCCGCTTGATTGGTATCCATCCACCACCTAAAAATTCACTCCCTCTGCCACCGACATACAGTGGCAGCAGTGTGTGTACCATCTACAAGATGCACTGCAGGAACTCATCAAGGCTCCTAAGACAGCATCTTCCAAACCCACCACTACCACCTAGAGGGACAAGGGCAGCAGACGCATGGGAACACCACCACCTGCAAGTTCCCCTCCAAGTCACTGACCATCCTGATTTGGAAATATATCGCTGTTCCTTCACTATCTCTGAGTCAAACTCCCTCCCTAACAGCACTGTGGATGTACCTACACCACAGGGGCTGCAGTGGTTCAAGAGGGCAACTCACCACCACCTTCTCAAGGGGTAATTAGGGATGGGCAATAAATGCTGGCCCAGCCAGCAAAGCCCACATCCCGTGAATGAATTAAAAAAAACCCACCTGTTTTGACTACTATGGAGAGAGTCAGTCAGCTCCCACAGAGGGAGGAGGAAGGGGAGGAGGAAGGGATTATGAGATGTGTGAAGAGCAAGAACTTCACAATCACTGTTTGAAACAGTCCAGAAACATTTAACAGAAGCCTCGGAACGGAAACAGAAAAATATGGACATATTTAAGTCCATGGTTGTGTACCTGTGAGTTTAGGTGCACTTCGCATCGGTGTGTGTTTCTGTGTGTATGTGACTGTGTGCTTACAGGGATATTCAGTTAACATCAAACAGTTCAAGTTTATTCTCATAAGTGACAAGATCTCTACAGGCCAAAGAAAATCAGTCCATGGATGAATGAAGAGTAAGGACAACATAGAACTAAAACCAGAAACTTGAACAGAAACTGAACTGGACTAGCCATATAAATGGCTGTGGCTACTGGAGCAAGTCAGAGGATGGGAATCCTGCGGCGAGTAACTCACCTCCTGACTCCCCAAAGCCTGTCCACCATCTACAAGGCACAAGTAAGGGGTTTGATGGAATGCTCTCCACTTGCCTGGATGAGTGCAGCTCCCACAACACTCAAGAAGTTTGACACTGTCCAGGACAAAGCAGCCCGCTTGATTGGCACCACATCCACAATCATTCACTCCCTCCACCACCGATACACAGTAGCAGCAGTGTGTGTACCGTCTACAAGATGCACTGCAGAAACTCACCAATGTTCCTTAGGCAGCACCTTCCAAATCCACGACCACTACCATCTAGAAGGACAGGGCAGCAGATAGATGGGAAGACCATCACCTGGAAGTTCCCCTCCAATCCACACACCATCCTGACTTGGAAATATATCAGCCGTTCCTTCACTATCACTGGGTCAAAATCCTGGAACTCCCTCCCTAGAGGCACTGTGGGTGTACCTACACCACATGGACTATAGCTCACCACCAACTTCTCAAGGGCAATTAGGGGTGGACAATAAATGTTGGCTTAGCCAGCAGCAGTCCCATCCTGTGAAAGAAGAAGGAAAGGCAAACTAGGATGCAAAACATAGTACAGTCCCTGGCAACTGGGAGAGATACAAAGGACAACAAAGGGTGACAAGACAGCTAGAAAGAACCATAAAGAAGGAGTGTGAAAAGAAACTTGCAAGTATATCAAAATCAACAAAATATTTTTTAAAGATGCTAGGAAAAAAGAGGGTGATCAGGAGTCTTGTGGGTCCTTTGAAAATTGATAATGGTGATGTTCTAAATGAAATTAGGGTATGGTGGACCTGTTTAATAATTTATTTGCCTTAGGGTTCATAGTAGAGTGTTATGATCTGGTGAGGGACCATTATTTTTTGTTAAAGTAGACAAAGTTTGAAATCCCAGTTACCCACTAGGAGAATAAAGCCGCAAGATTCCATGGTTTTGAACAAACAAAGCAAACTTTACTATACAAGGTTGGAAAAGTAAAACAATTTAGAATATACATCTTACACACTAAGATTCAGAATTAGCATGTGGTAGATACGAACTAACAGGCAAGCTGTGGTCAGACACACCACACAGCGCATTAAATGGAGGGTGTGACTAAGACAGCTCCCACAGATTTCTCAGCAACCCTGCCAGACGTCAGTGACCAGTGTAAGTCACAAAATCTCTTTAAAACTCTGTCTCCCTCACTAGGGATTGAACTGTTCACTTTTGAAGATCTAGCCTCTGAATTCGCTCAAAAGCTGCTCCGACTTGGACTGCCTCAATGGCTGCTCATCTCCTGTTGGTTCAGTCTCTTCTCCTGAGACTGCATTCCACAGGATTCACAAAGCTGCACGCCAGCCTCGAAATACCAGCTTACTTCCAACTCTTTCACAGGCCACTAGCTTCGCTAAGTTGACACTGCTCCTGGGTTTCTCCGAACTCCAGTCTCACAGCCATACTGAGGTATAAATGGCTTCCAGGGTTTCTCTGAGCCCAAATATCTCCAGCACGGAACCAACGACCTACCACCACCTTCTTGGCTCCCCAGGACTTTTATGACTCCTCACTCCCTGGTGCCTGCTAACAGCTTCCAGGGCTTCTCTGTGAGCTGCAAACCACACAAAGTCCAAACTGTAACTAACTTCCTCTCCCAGCAAGCACACAGATAAATTGAAACCAGAGATCCTTCTTAAGATCCACCCATCTTTATGATGATGTAGCGTTTCAAGATTCACTGAATGCTTTTGAACTGATTAGCTCTAACTTCCAAATCAAAGCATCTCTCTGGGCTGCACTTCTTTGCAAGCAGTGTAAACACCACATCTTCATCTCTCCTGCTAAGTAAAGCCTACCTGTTTTATGATCTTACCTTTCTAGCTGTTAACCCCTTAAGTCAACATGACTTTTAAGTGTAACAAACTCCAAACTGCTTTAGTTGCATTTCTCCCATTTTCTACAGTTCGACTTTAATCTACAAATTACTTCTAAAATATTAACATGAGCCATGCACTAGATATTCGTAACAAGAGGAAGATGTTAGCATGCCAGAGATCCCAAGGGGGGTAATGTTGAACCAGGGACAGGGACTTATCAGGATTGGCGTAGGCAAACTATAATTAATGGAGAAAATAATGGGACTGAAGGAAGCAGGTGCCCTAACTATAATCTTCCAAAGTTCTCGTGATTTAGGGAGCATTACTTTAGATTGGGAAATTGTATGTCAACCCACTATAGCATTTAAGAAAACTGAGTGATGAAATTGAGGGAATTAGAGACCAGTTAGCTGAACATCTACTTTGAGGAAATCACTAGAGTCTATAATTAAGGATCAGGTGACTGAATACCTTGAAAATTTTCAGTTGACCAGAGCGAGGCTGCATGTATTTGTAAAGGGTAGGCCATGCCTGATTAACCTGAAGAGGTGGCTAAAGTAGTGGGCAGGGGAATGTCAATGGATGTTATTTATATGGACTTCAAGAAGTTATCTGATAGTCTCTCATGAGGGATTTTGTCATCTAAAGTTGAAGCCACACTTTGTCCAAAGGTTACTTCACAAAGTAAGAGCTCATGGTCTAGGGGGTAATATATTAGCATGGATAGAGGATTGGTTTGCTAAAAGAAAACAGAGAGTCAGGTGAAAATTTTGGGTCGGCAAGATGTAAGGAACAGAGTGCACAGGGATCAGTGCTGGGGCCTCAACTATTTACAATCTATATCAATGAGTTGGATGAAGGGACCGAATGTATGGCAGCTAAATTTATTAATAACACAAAAATAGGCAGGAAAGTAAGTTGTCCAGATCACATAAAGAGTCTACGAAGGGATTTAAGTTGGTTCACTGAATGGGTAAAGGTTTGGCAGATGGACTACAAAGTTGGAAAACTTATGGTGGAATGAATGGAAAAGCAGAAATTATTCAATGGAGAAAGACTGCAGAACTGTCTGGTACAGAGGGATCTGGGTGTCCTGGTAGATGAATCACAAAAAGTTAGAATGCGGGTGCAGCAAACAATTAGGAAGGCAAATGGAATGTTGGCATTTATTGCAAAGGGAATGGAATATAAAAGTTAAGTTTTCTGATGAGGCTTCACAATCTATAAGTGGCTTGGAAATAATCAGTATTTAGTTTTTCTTAAACTATTTATTTACACTATTTACACCCATGACCTTATAGTAAGTATTTTGTTCCCTGGACACTGATCCATCAGAGCCTCTCTACTGACCCTGATGTCATACTTACATCATCATTAACATCATTGTCTAATCAACATGACCATTAACCCTTTGCTCCACATAGTGAAATGTTGCCACAGGTGTACAGGGCCTTAATGAGACCACATCTGGAGTATTATGTACAAATATGGACTCCTAACTTAAGAAATGATATAAGGAGCTGAGGTGAGAGTGACTGACCTTGACATCAAGGCAGCATTTGACCGAGTGTGGCATCAAGGAGCCCGAGCAAAACTGGAGTCAATGGGAATCAGGGGGAAAACTCTCCATTGGCTGGGGTCAAACCTAACCCAAAGGAAGGTGGTTGTGGTTGTTGGAAGTCAGTCATTTCAGTTTCAGGACATCACTGCAGGAGTCCCTCAGGGTAGTATCCTTGGCCCAACCATCTTCAGCTGCTTCATCAATGACCTTCCTTCCAATGAGAAGGTCAGAAGTGGGGATGTTTGCTGATGATTGCACAATGTTCAGAACCATTCGCGACTCCTCAGATACTGAAGCAGTCCATGTCCAAATGCAGCAAGACTTGGACAATATCTGGGCTTGGGCTGACAAGTGGCAAGTAACATTCAGGCCACACAAGTGTCAGGCAATGACCATCTTCAACAAGAGAGAATCTAACCATTGCCCCTTGAAGTTCAATGGCATTGCCATTGCTGAATCCTCCACTATCAACATACTCAGGGTTACCATTGACCAGAAACTGAACTGGATCAGCCATATAAATACTGTGGCTATAAGAGCAGGTCAGAGGCTGGGAATCCTGCAGTGAGCAACTCACCCCAAAGCCTGTCCCCCATCTACAAGGCACAAGTCAGGAGTGTGATGGAATACTCTCCACTTGCCTGGATGAGTGCAGTTCCCACAACACTCAAGAAGCTTGATATTATTCAGGACAAAGCAGCTTGATTGGTACCACATCCACAAACATTCGCTCCCTCCACCACTGACACACAACAGCAGCAGTGTGTGTACCATCTGCAAGATGCACTGCAGAAACTCACCAAGGATCCTTAGACAGCACCTTCCAAGCCCACGACCATGGCCATCTAGAAGGACAAGGTCAGCAGATGATGGGGACACCACCACCTCGAAGTCCCCCTCCAAGTCACTCACCATCCTGACTTGGAAATATGTTGGCCGTTCCTTCAGTTTCACTAGGTCAAAACCCTGGAACCCCCTCCTATCCCCCTCTCCCCTCCCCCTAACAGCGCTGTGGGTGTGCCTACGCCACATGGACTGCAGCAATTCAAGAAGGCAGCAGCTCACCACCACCTTCTCAAGGGCAATTAGGGATGGGCAATAAATGCTGGCCCAGCCACTGAAGACTACATCCCATAAATTAATTAAAAAAAGAATTGCATGAGAAGCAGTTCAGCGAATGGTCACTTAACTGATTTCTGGGATGACTGGGTTATGGAGAAAGGTTGAGCAGATTGCACCTATATCCATTGGAATTTCAAAGAACAAGATGTGATCTGAATGAAACATAAAAGCTCCTGAGGGGATTTGACAGGGTGAAAACTCCTCTTCTGAAGGGGTCTAGAACTACTGGATACCTTTTAAAAATTAAGGGTTTCCCAAAGACTAAGACAGTCTTAGACAGTCACTAGTCTGTGAATTCTCTTCCCCAGAGAGCAATGGAGGCTGGGTCATTGAATAGATTCAAGGCTGAGCCAGACTCTTGATAGAGAGGGAAGTCAAGTGTTATGGGGCAGAGGGGAGGGGGTGCAGGCAGGAAAGTGGTGTTCAGACCACAACCAGATCAGCCATGATCTTATAGAATAGCAGAGCAGACTCAAGGGGCTGAATGGTCTGCTCCTTATTCTTGCCATCTTGTGAAAGTAAGTTATTGCCCTGCTTATCAAGTTGGATGAGTCATGGAGACAGAGCGTAAGCGAATAATTAGTGTGGTACCACAGTTCAGACACCACGATCTAGACAACCCAGCTCAGGCAACCCACCTCAGACACCGCACACTAAATTCCACACTCCAGACATTACAGGACCGGACCAAACATACCAGATTGGGGAATCAGTCACCCGCTAGGGGAGACAGTGGCATAGTGGTATTTCCATTGGGCTGGTGTAATGCTCTGGGGATGTGGGTTTGAATCCCACCATAGAAATCTGGAATTGAAATCTGATGATGATCATGAAGTGATTGTCATAAAAACCCATCTGGTTCACCAATCCCCATTAGGTAGGGAAATCTGCCTTCCTTATCTGGTCTGGCCTGCAGACCCACAGCAAATGTGGTTGACTCTTAAATGTTGGACCAGGGTAATTAAGGATGGGCAATAATTGTTGGCCTAGTCAGTAAATAAAAAAATAATGGGCAGGCATTCCAATTGGCAGGATGTGACTGGTGGTGTCCCACAAGAATTTGTGATGGGGCAGCAACTACTCACTGTATTTATGAACGCAAATCAAAATTGATCGGTGGCATTCTAGGTAGTGTAGTTTAAAGTGCAAAAGCTCAGAGATATCAGTGAATGGGACAAATTGTGGCCAAGGGATTTCAACGTGGACAAATGTAAGGTCATCCACTATGGGCCTAAATGGTGAAAAGCTACAAACTGTGGATGAGTACGAGCGCACGTGAAGGACCTGCTTCTGAACGGACGGCTGCATTTGCTGAGAATGCATTGCAAACAATGCAGATGAAAATTGTTGAGCATCCTTTCTCAGTGGCTGTAAGTCAGCCCTGTTTCACAGCCATGCAACAAGGTGCTGAGAATGCAGACCTCATCAACACGTGTCTTGGTCCAAAGAGTCAACTGTCTGTCTCTCTGTTATTCTGGGTGTCTGCCTGTATGCCTGTCATGTGTGTGTCTCTCTCTGTCACTGTGTGTCTCTCTCTGTTACTTTGTATATGTGTGTGTGTCCCTCTCTAATACAATGTATGTGTCTTTCTCTCTCTAATACAATGTGTGTCTGTCTCTGTAACTCTGTGTCCACATGTATGTCTGTCTTTCTGTATGTGTCTCTCACTGTGTGCATATGTGTCGCTCTCTCTGTTAATCTAGATATCTCCCTCTGTTACAGTGTGTGTGTGTGTCTCTATTTCTATAATACTGATCACCTCTGCCCCCATTCAATCAGCACACTCACCCTCTGGGATGCGCTCAATGCAGAGTAGTATGAGCAGGATGTAGAAAGGGAGCATCTCTCTGGTGATTAATGTTCTGTGAGGAACAGCATTGTCAGTTTGCGGAGGGGGAGAACCAGGACACCTGCGGAACAAGACGGGGTGCAAACCATAACTCTAAGAAGGCCCCGATATCCAGGTTGGAGAATTATTCTGGAGGACCCATCCCAGAGACTCAGTCACTGTGATATTACCTCCAACACTGCACGCCAGTCCCACAGTGATTACTCCATAAACACGTGCCACTGCTCACATCATAGTCATTGTCTCACCAATCAGCGTGCATTGGGCACAGTAGAACTACATCCGATAGGTCAATGACAATCTTGTCCATTGCATCCATCACAATAGGCTGTAGCAGAACAAACAATGGCTATTTAGAATGTTAGATCTACACTGCATTTTTTGGATCAGTTACCCTATTGGTTCCTGCATGGATGGAGGGGTTTGGATACATTATAGTGAAGTAATAATGCAAAAAATATCAACCAATGGGACAGATCCTGGCTTATGAGGTTCGAACATGTACATCTTGTATTATTATTCTAACCCATTTCCAAACCTCTGATCCACAAATTTCTGACTTTCACTCGGGTACAATGTCTCTCACTAGGGTACAATGTATCTTGCTGGAGTTCAATGTCTTTCACTGGGGTACAATGTCTCTCACTGGTGTATACTGACTCTCACTGGGGTATACTGACTCTCACTGAGGTACAATGTCTCTCGTTGGGATACAATGTATTTTGCTGGGGTATACTGACTCTCACTGAGGTATAATGTCTCTCACTGGAGTATACTGACTCTCACTGGGGTACAATGCCTCTCATTGGGATACAATGTCACTCACTGGGGTATACTGACTCTCACTGGGGTATACTGACTCTCACTGGGGATACAATGTCTCTCACTGGGGTGTACTGACTCTCAATGGGGTATACTGACTCTCACTAGGATACAATGTCTCTCACTGGGGTATACTAACTCTCACTGGGGTATACTGACTCTCACTGGGGTACAATGTCTCTAATTGGGATACAATACTTCTCACTGGGGTATACTGATTCTCACTGGTTTACAATGTCCCTCACTGGGGATACAATGTCTTTCACTGGGATATACTGACTCTCACTGAGGTACAGTGTCTCTCATTGGGGTACCATGTCTCTCATTGGGTACAATGTCTCTCACTGGGGTATACTGACTCTCACTGGGGTACAATGTCTCTCATTGGGGTACAATTTCCCTCACTGGGATATACTAACCCTCACTGGGGTATACTGACTCTCAATGGGCACAATGTCTCTCACTGGGGGTATACTGACTCTCACAGGAATAGAATGTCTCTCACTGGCATATACTGACTCTCACTGGGGTACAATGTCTCTCATTGGGGTATACTGACTCTCACTGGGGTACAATGTCTCTCACTGGGATACAATGCCTCTCACTGGGGTGTACTGACTCTCACTGGTTTACAATGTCCCTCACTGGTGATACAACGTCTTTCACTGGGATATACTGACTCTCACTGAGGTACAGTGTCTCTCATTGGGGTACAATGTCTCTCATTGGGTACAAGTCTCTCACTGGAGTATACTGACTCTCACTGGGGTACAATGTCTCTCACTGGGGTACAATTTCCCTCACTGGGATATACTAACCCTCAGTGGGATATACTGACTCTCAATGGGCACAATGTCTCTCACTGGGGTATGCTGACTCTCACTGGGGTACAATGTCCCTCACTGGGGTATGCTGACTCTCACTGAGGTACAATGTCCCTCACTGGGGGTACAATGTCTCTCACTGGGGTAAAATGTCTCACTGGGAGTACAATGTATCTCACTGGGGTATACTGACTCTCACTGGGGTACAAAGTCTCTCACTGGGATACAATGTCTCTCACTGGGGTATACTGACTCTCACTGGGGTACAATGTCCCTCACTGGGGTACAATGTTTCTCACTGGGGTATACTGACTCTTACTAGGATACAAAGTCTCTCAATGGGGCACCGTGTCTCTCACTGAGTTACAATTTCCCTCACTGGGGTATACTAACTCTCACTGGGGTACAATGCCTCCCACTGGCGTATACTGTCTTTCACTGGGGTACACTGTCTTTCACTGGGGTACACTGTCTCTCATTGGGATACAACGTCTCTCATCGGGGGTACAATGTCTGTTATCGGGGTACACTGTCTCTCACTGGGGGTTAATTAATTCTCACTGGGTTACACTGATTCTCACTGGGATACAATGTCTCTCGCTGGCATGCACTGACTTTCACTGGGGTACAAAGTCTCTCACTGGGAGTACAATGTCTCTTACCGGGGGTACAATATTTCTCACTGAGAATACAATGCCACTCACTAGGGTACAATGTTTATCACGGGGGCTGTACTGACTCACACTGGGGTGCACCAGCTCTCACTGGGGCGCACTGCATTTCACTGGGGGTATAAAGTCTCTAACTCGGAGCACAATGCCTCTGACTGGGGTACAATGTCTCTCAATAGGGTACAATGACTCTCACAGAGGGCACAATATCTCTCACTGGGGTACAATATCTCTAACTGGGGGCACAATGTCTCTCACTGAGGGTCCAATGTGGCTACACTGACTCACACCGGGGTGCATCAACTCTCACTGGAGTGCACTGACTTTCACTAGGGATACACTGTCTCTCACTGGGGGCACAATGTCTCTGACTGGGGTAGGTACAATGTCTCTCATGGGGTTTACATTGATTCACACTTAGGTACACCAACTCTCACTGGAGTGGCCTGACTCTCACTGGGGGTATAATGTCTCATACTAGGCTACACTGATCCTCACTGGGGCAGAATGTCTCTAATTGGGGGTACCATGTCTCCCACTGGGGAAAACTGTCTCTCACTGGAATACTCCAACTCTCACTGGAGTGTGCTGACTTTCAATGTGGTACAATATCTCTCACTGGGGGCACGATGCCTCTGACTGTGGTACAATGTCTGTCATTGGAGTACAATGCCAATCACCAGGATACAAGTCTTTCTCTGGGTGTACACTGACTCATGACTCATGCTGGGGTACTCCATCTCTCACTGGGGTGCACTGACTTTCACTGAGGGTACAATGTCTCTAACTGGGGCACAATTTCTCTCACTGGGGTACAATATCTCCCACTGGGATACAATATCTCTCACTGGGGTACAATATCTCTCACTGGGATACAATATCTCTCACTGAGGGTACAATGTCTCTCACTAAGGGTATAATATCTCTCACTGGGCTTAATGTTTCTCACTGTGGGGTACAATATCTCTCACTGGGGGTACGCTATCTCTCACTGGGAGTACACTGTCTCTCACAGTGGGTTAACTAATTCTCACTGGCATGCACTGATTCTCACTGGTGATACAATGTCTCTTACTGGGGGCACAATTTTTAAAATATTCATTCATGGGAGGTGAGCATCGCTGGCTAGGCCAGCATTTATTGCCCATCCCTAATTTCCCTGAGAAAGTGATGGTTATCCACCATCTTAAACCGCTGCAGTCCCTGTGGTGTAGGTACATCCACAGTGCTGTTAGGGAGGCAGTTTCAGGATTTTGACCCAGCGACAGTGAAAGAATGCTGATGTATTTGCAAGTCAGGATGGTTAGTGGCTTGGAGGGGAACTTGCAGGTGGTGGTGTTCCCATGTGTCTGTTGCCCTTGTCCCAAAGGTGGTAGCGGTTGTGGGTTTGGAAGGTGCTGGCGAAGAAGCCTTGGTGAGTTCCTGCAGTGCATCTTGTAGATGGTACACACACTGCTGCCACTGTGTGTCAGGGTGGAGGGATTGAATGTTTGTGGGTGGGGTGCCAATCAAGCGGGGCTGCTTTGTCCTGGATGGTGTCCAGCTTCTTGAGTGTTGTGGGAGCTGCACTCATCCAGGCAAGTGGGGAGTATCCCATCACACTCCTGACTTGTGCCTTGTAGATGGTGGACAGGCTTTGGGGAGTCAGGAGGTGGGTTACTCACCGCACGATTCCTAGCCTATGACCTGCTTTTGTAGCCACAGTATTTATATGGCTGCTCCAGTTCAGTTTCTGGTCAATTGTAACCCCCAAGATGTTGATAGTGGGGGATTCAGCGATGGTAATGCCATTGAATGTCAAGGGGAAATGGCTAGATTCTCTCTTGTTGGAGATGGTCATTGCCTGGCACAATGTCTCTTCCTGGAATGTACCGACTTTCAAAGAGGGTACAATGTCTCTCACTGGAGGTGCACTGAGTTTTGCTGGGGGTACATCAGCTCTCAATGGGGGCACACAGGCTTTCACTGGGAGTACAATGTCACTCATTGGAGGGATACTGGCTCTCAATGGAGAGTCACAGAAACAGACAGAGAGACAGACAGATGGACAGATGCAGACACAGAGACCGAGAGAGACAGGTAGATAGAGAGAAATAGATGGACAGACATAGACAGAGACAGAGAGGGAGAGAGGTAGATATTCATATATTAACTCTCACTGGGGTATATTGGCACTCACTGCACTATCTTATCTATATATCACTGTGCCTCTCTCTCTCTCTTTCTATTTGTCCTATCTCAAGCTATCTGAGTAAGTAAATTATTCCGTTCTCATTCGATGCTCCTTTGTTATAGAGTTGGTGAGCTTATTTTCAACCAGATTTCATTAACCAGAATAATGTTGTTCATGATTCAGACACGTTTGCAATGGTCTTGTTTGTAACTTGATCAACTGAACTTAGTGCTCATCACTCACTGTGCCTGACCTGCTACTGAACATGTAAATGATTTGTGTTTAATAAAAGATATGTTCCATAACCCAGGTGTATTGTCAATTATGAAGTAATATTCCAACAGTTTCTCTCTCTTATTATTTATTAATCTGTCAATCTGCCTGTCTGTTTGACCACCTGTCCATCTGTTTGCCTCTATTTATGTATAAATATCTATCTCTCTCCCTCTCTGTCTCTGTCTATGTCTCTCTGTCTATTTCTCTCTGTCTACCTGTCTCTCTCTGTCTCTGTGTCTGCATCTGTCTGTCTGTCTGTCTCTCTGTCTATCTCTGTCTGTGTCTCTCTATGTCTGACTTTCTGTCTATCTCTGTCTGCCTGTCTCTGTCTGTGTGTCTGTTTCAGTCTCTGTCTGTCTGTATTTCAGTCTGTTTGTCTCTGCCTGCCTGTCTCTGACTGTCTATCTTTCTGTCTGTCCCTGTCTCTTTATCACTCTGCCTCTCTTTGTTTGCCTGTCTTTCTCTCTGTCTCTTTATCTGTCTCTGCCTCTCTATCTCTCTCTCTGTGTCTGTCTCTCTGTCTGTCTCTGTCTTTCTGCCTATCTTTCTCTCTGTTTCTTTATCTGCCTCTGTCTCTCTATCTCTACCTCTGTCTGTGTGTGTGTGTCTGTCTCTCTGCCTGTCTCTATTTTTCTGCCTATCTTTTTTCTGTCTCTTCATCTGTCCCTGTCTCTCCGTCTCTGTCTGCTTGTGTGTGTGTGTGTGTGTGTGTGTTTCTCTGTCTCTGTGTCTCAGTCTGTCTTTCTGGTTCTTTGTCTGTGCTTTGGTCTGGCTTACTGCTTGTCTGCCTATTTGACTATATATATATATATATGTGTATATATATAATATGTATGTACAAACGTCTATCTATCTATTTATACATGTCTCAGTCTATTTATATATCTCTATATCTGTCCACTTATCTCTCTCCTGTCTCCCTCACAGTGTCTGGCTGATGACTGTGCGAATTGCTTGGTACATTTTACTGCCCTGGGCAGAGTCCTATTAAATGTGATGACACTGAATATTCCAGCCTCTGTCCTTGCTCTCCCTCACGCTCTGACTGATCGCTCGTCTCTGCGGCTCAGCAGTCACCAAGTTTCAAAGAGCAGGTGGCAAATAAGGCGTAAGTTTAAAAGGAGGTGTGCAACTGCGACAAGTGTATAGGCCAGGGCGGGGGTGTGTGCGGCTGAAGCATGCAATAGAAAGCCTCTTCTCCTGAAGGATGATCCCGCAAGACTGAAATCTCCCCTCCTCACTTGAATAAGGACTTGGGGAAGGGTGGGGAGGGGTGGGGAGGGGGTGGAAATAAAAATAAAGGATAGGAAGACTGAAACAAAATGCTGTCGGAATGGTTAAGTCACCGGAAAAAAACTGTGTTGCCAGGAGGGCCAACCCGCTGGGGGTAATTAGGTGAAAAAAATATTCCACCCCCAGCATTAAGTTGCTTGTAATCTGCACACTGTGAGTTTGGAGTACCCAAATCTATCAATAGGGGATTTGACAAATGCTTTGAACTGGAATCTCTGCTTTAATGCTACAGTTGGTTTGGGGATGTGGAGACAGTTGCTAGGCGACTGCACCACGTCATCGGATGCTCTGGGCCCAACAGGGAGGAAAAATATAAAGAAAACAGTTTAATCTGACTGTGGACAGATAAAGCTCTCCTCTCTCTCTCTCTCTCTCTGTGTGTGTGTGTGTCTCTCTCTCTCTCTCTTTTCTAAACGAACACCACCCGCCCCAAGTCCAAACAGATGAGCCTAGGGAGGGGGGAGGCAGAGAGGGTGGGGGGAATGCTGGAGAGGGAGGAGACAGCATTCCTAAAGGGAGGAGGACCTCTCCTTGGAACAATTTCAAGCTGGAGAGCATGAGAGAGAGAAAGAGGCATCTTTGTCCTTCCCAGCCTTTAAGCAGAAGCTTTGGTAAGTAAATGGCATTTGTAGACGCTTTTGCGGGAGGTATACAAGCAGGTTAAAACAAAAAACGTGCCAGCTGATTTTGCAGCAATTCTCTGTCTCCTGTTGCTGTCTCTGTGTCTTGTTGTGTTGAGTTTAATGTGAATAATAAGATATATAAAAAAAAACCTCATCTCTAACCCGTCAATTCTTGACTTGTTCCGGCTCTTTGTGCATATTGTCGAGATTTCCCTTCTCATTCACAGGGTCCATGGGAGCGGTGTGTGGGCGAAAGTGATTAAGGGGATACCTTTGCTACTTTGGAGAAAAGGAGTCTTGAGACCTGGGCTCCTCCTCGCTTCAGGGAAAAGAGAAGGTGGAGGGGGAGAAGGAAGGGAGACCGAACAGAGGCCAGGATTATGTATGTGAGCTCTCTGCTTCTGGTGCTCATGGCTAGGGGACTGGCGAGGAGCTGTCCAGCACCCTGTTCTTGCTGGAATAAAGCATTGGACTGTAGCCAGAAGGATTTGGTTGTGGCTCCCTCTGGGCTGCCACTGCACATTACCAATCTCAGCCTGGCCCACAATAAGGTGCTCGCCATTCCCCTGGGTTACTTCGCCTGCTATACCGAACTAATGTTCCTGGACCTGCGGAACAACTCCCTCACCGACCTGCCCAACGGCCTCTTCGTTCCCCTCCAGAAGCTGACCCACCTCGACCTGAGCTACAACAACCTCAGCCAAGTGACCCGGGACCTGTTGAGGCCCACCCACAACCTGGTGAGGTTGCTCCTCAGCCACAACCCCGGGCTGTCCGTCATCGCCCCCCAGGCCCTCTCTGGCTTGCCCCGTCTCCAGCACCTGGACCTCAGCTACAATGGCCTCACCTTCATCGGCCAGGACCTCTTCGACAGCATCCCGGCCACTGCGTCCATCCGACTGGCCGGGAACCCCTGGTTCTGTGGCTGCTCCATGGAGCCTCTTCTCAAATGGGTGAACAGGAATCTCCACCAGTGCAACTCCGGTAAAGGGGAGCAAGGGGGGTGGTGGGAATTGAGGGGTGGGTGATGTAGTGGGTAGCGGGGCAGTGGTGGGGGTTGGGGGGCTGTGGTGATCAGAATATCAATAGGCTCACCTGGCCTATGCTTTAATTTACATTTTTGCAAAGCTGGCAACCAGGGAGGTCTTGTGGCACAGTGGGTAGCATCCCTGCCTCTGAGCCTAGACACTCTGGGTTCAAGTCCCACCCCAGGACTTGATGCCCAAGGGAGGTGAGTTCATAACAGGGCCAATTAAGTTGATTATCACCCTGTAAACCCTGCCTGCAGCAGGCAGCAAGAGTGGGTGAGTCTCCTGGTCAGCAATGTTTGATGCAGAGTGGTGTCCCTCTGGTGACAGGCTAGCAACTGGTTCCAAGGAAGAAAACTAGCTGTGGAACCAGAGATAAGCACACACATACATCTAAAGATTCCAAAAGCCTTGGAAGGCCTTGAAGCAGCTTACTGGAGACATGTCAGGAGTGAGAGAAGTGGGGAAACCAGAATTGCTCTCCTTTGAGTAGAGGAGGGTTAAGGGAAGATATAATAGGTATAAAGGGTTTTGCTAGAGTGAGTAAGGAAAAACTGTTAACCGGTGGTAGGAGGGACGCAGATTGAAGAGAATTGGCAAACAGGCCAGAAGCTACTTGAGTAAACTTTTTTTTAAACACAGCAGGTAGCTGCCTGAAGGGGCAGTGGAAGCAGGTTTTTCGGAAGGCAGTCAGATTAAAAAAACTTGAAAAGGGGAAGAAATAACAGGGGCAAGGGGAAAGGGAAGGGAACATTAATTGGACAGCTTTACCAAAGCCATGCTAGCAGAGGTAGAGTGGGCCAAATGGCCTCCTTCTGTGCTTCGTGCTTCTATGATTAAGGTCATCTGAGGATATGTCTTGTCTTTAAATTTATGGATCTTCATAGTTATGGCTTACATTTCATAGAATTTCAGCAGCACAGAAACAGGTCTCTGCCAATGTTTATGCTCCACATTAAACATTAGCCTCCTCTCTACTTAGAATGTAAACTTGTTACCCTGTGGAATAGTTGAGGTGAATAGCTTTTATGGGGAGTATATGAGGGAGTACACGAGGGACAAAGGAATAGCAGGGTATGTTGATTGGGTGAAATGAAGTAAGGGTGGGGGGATGCACACACAGGACCATTTGCGCCACATGCTCAATGTAGGTGGCGAGGGGCATTTGGCTTGGGCTTATTGGGTAGATTGGGCATCAAGGCCCCAGGTCATTCCAGATCGACATGGGAATGGAACACCCTCCTCCCCCACTGTGCCACACTCCATGGGTTGGCCTTTAGGTCACTGAGTAGTGGAGTGAAGGGGGTGCCCCACATTTAAATTTGGCAAACAATCCGTGAGAGACCTCAATTGCTGGATTGAGGCCCGGGGTCAGGTCTGGGTGCCCTCCAGCATAGTAGCTGTGGGGAGGAGGGAAGGAGGGGGTCCACAAAAAATAGCTGGAGATTGAGAATTGTCCCTGCAGCCTCCTGGCGCAATGAAGATGTATTATTTACAGCGTTTTTGTATCCTGAGGTTGTCCTGACTAGTGGAAGACATTGGTTACAAAATAGAAGAACTCTGTTATAATTAAGAACATGCAGTTCTGCAGCCCTAAGTTTACTTGATCCACCTATAAATACACAGTGTTCATCTCACAACTCAAGCATCTGAGAGAGCGTGTGACTAAGTGGTAGAATATTATTTTTGGAATCAGCCAGATGTTTTGCAGGTCCTCCCCATTCCTGGGTTCTTGTTCTCTGTTGTAGATTTTCAACTCTGTCTCTCTCTCTCTCTATCTCACACTCTCTCTCTCTCTCTCTGTCTCTCTGTATCTGATTCTCTCTCTCTCTCTCTGTTTCTCTCTCTCTGTATATGATTCACTCTCTCTCTCTCTCTCTCACACACACTCTATGTCTCTCTCCCAATGCCTCTTATGCTCTGCCTATCTCTCTGTCTCTGTCTCTGTCTCTCTCTCTCTCTGGCTTTGCCTCTGGCTCTGTCTCTGGCTCTGTCTCTCTCTCGCTCTTTGTACCTGATTCACTCTCTCTCTCTCACACTCTGTGCCTCTTTCTCAATGTCTCTTTTGCTCTGCCTTTCTCTCTGTCTCTGTCTCTGTCTGTCTGTCTGTCTGTCTGTCTCTCTCTGGCTCTGTCTCTGGCTCTGTCTCTGTCTCTCTCTCTCCCTCTCTCTGTACCTGATTCACTCTATCGCTCACACTCTGTGCCTCTCTCTCAGTATCTCTTTTGTTCTCTGTCTCTGTCTCTGTTTCTCTGTATCTGATTCACTCTCTCTCCCTTACATATTCTATGCCTCTCTCCCAATGTCTCTTTTGCTCTGCCTTTCTCTCTGTCTCTGTTTCTCTATCTCTGTATCTGATTCTCTCTCTCCCACATTCTATGCCTCTCTCTCAATGTCTCTTTTACTCTGCCTTTCTCTCTGTCTCTCTATCTCTGTATCTGATTCTCTCTCCCTCTCCCACATTCTATGCCTCTCTCTCAATGTCTCTCTTGCTCTGCTGTTCTGTCTCTCTCTCTCTGTCTCACTCTCTGTCTACCTCTCTATCACTCGTCCTGTCGACCTCTCTCTCTGTCAGTCTCCGTGTCTCACTGTCCCACTCTCTATCACTCTCTCTCTGTCAACTTCTCTAGCTATCTGTCTCCTATCCATGTCTCTCTTTCTTTCTTTACCTCTCTTTGTCTCTCAATGCATCTGCCTCTCTCCCTTTCTCTCACTTCCTCTCTCTTACATAAAATGTATGACCCATAGAACAGCTACCTGAATGTTTCACAAATAAAACTTTGGCCCACATAAGTTTGAAATACTTACTTTATTTTTGTTTTGATAATCCAGTTTGATAAACGCAAGCTTCCGTTATAGTTGCCTGTAATGTAGCAGATGTACTGACCCCAATAGTTTCCTGTGCCTGGCTTTAATTATGACTGGATAAATGTGCAGAGATCATTAATCTTTCAGTGCAGATGTTGTCACACAGATGAAAATGAGGGCATCCTGTGAGTCCGCCTTTACAATGGGCAGTTCCTTTTCAGAGACTGGGTGAGATGCTTCCTGTTTAAGGTACAGTGGAGCTGGCAGACCTGAGTTTATTACCACCTGCACATGGTTGTCGGGTTATGGGAAATCCACCTCCACACCACCCCCAACTCCCCCCCAACAACACACACCGCCCCCAACAATAAGCAAATGGTGGCTAAATTGTCAAGCTAACCAATAGTTAGTAAGACAAGAGGCTCCTAGTCATATTATCAATGGCAAAAGGTATAGGTCCTAGGGATCAGAGGTTGGTTCAAAGCATGTGACTACTTGCTTAAGGTGAGCCCATCCCCTTCAGATGAGACCACTGGCTTCATGAGGCTACCTCCTTGAGGTGAGACTATCTCGAGGTGAGGCCAACTGTAAGGCTATCTCCTTGAGGTAAGTCTATCTCCATGAGGTAAGCCTAACACCAGAAGTTTAGGCCTTTGAGATGAGACTCTCACCTTGCAATGACACTACCTTCGACAAGTGTGGCTATCTCCATGGGATTGAGAATTCATCCATGGAGTTAGAGTGTCTCCTTGGAGTTAAAGTAACACCTTGAGAAAGGGGAACCTTGGAACAGCATCGTACTGTGTGAGATGGTCACTCATTGTATGAGATGGTCACTCGCTGTGTGAGATGGTCACTCGCTGTGTGAGATGGTCACTCACTGTGTGAGATGGTCACTCGCTGTGTGAGACGGTCACTTGCTGTGTGAGATAGTCACTCAATGTGAGATGGTCATTCCCTGTGTGAGATGGTCACTCGCTGTGTGAGATAGTCACTCGCTGCGTGAGATGGTCACTTGCTGTGTGAGATGGTCACTCGCTGTGTGAGATGTTCACTCGCTGTGTGAGACGGTCACTCACTGTGTGAGATGGTCACTCGCTGTGTGAGACGGTCACTCGCTGCGTGAGACGGTCACTCGCTGTGTGAGACGGTCACTCGCTGCGTGAGACGGTCACTCGCTGTGTGAGATGGTCACTCGCTGCGTGAGATGGTCACTCGCTGCGTGAGATGGTCACTCGCTGTGTGAGGTGGTCACTCGCTGTGTGAGATGGTCACTCGCTGCGTGAGATGGTCACTCGCTGCGTGAGATGGTCACTCGCTGTGTGAGGTGGTCACTCGCTGTGTGAGATGGTCACTCACTGCGTGAGATGGTCACTCGCTGCGTGAGATGGTCACTCGCTGCGTGAGATGGTCACTCGCTGTGTGAGGTGGTCACTCGCTGTGTGAGATGTTCACTCGCTGTGTGAGATGGTCACTCGCTGTGTGAGATGGTCACTCGCTGTGTGAGATGGCCACTCGCTGTGTGAGATGGTCACTCGCTGTGTGAGGTGGTCACTCGCTGTGTGAGATGGTCACTCGCTGTGTGAGACAGTCACTCGTTTTGTGAGATGGCCATTCGCTGTATGAGATGGTCACTCGCTGTGTGAGATGGTCACTCGCTGTGTGAGATGGTCACTCACTGTGTGAGATGGTCACTCGCTGTGTGAGACGGTCACTTGCTGTGTGAGACGGTCACTCGCTGTGTGAGATGGTCACTTGCTGTGTGAGGTGGTCACTTGCTGTGTGAAGTGGTTACTCGCTGTGTGAGATGGTCACTCGCTGTGTGATATAGTCACTCGCTTTGTGAGATGGTCACTCGCTGTGTGATATGGTCACTTGCTGTGTGAGACGGTCACTCACTGTGTGAGATGGTCACTCACTGTGTGAGATGGTCACTCGCTGTGTAAGGTGGTCACTCGCTGTGTGAGATGGTCACTCGCTGTGTGAGATGGTCACTTGCTGTGTGAGGTGGTCACTTGCTGTGTGAGGTGGTCACTCGCTGTGTGAGGTAGTCACTGTGTGAGATGGTCACTCGCTGTGTGAGGTGGTCACTCACTGTGTGAGATGGTCACTTGCTGTGTGAGATGGTCACTCACTGTGTGAGGTGGTCACTCACTGTGTGAGATGGTCACTCACTGTGTGAGATGGTCATTTGCTGTATGAGAAAGTCACACTTTTTGAGATGGTCACTTGCTGTGTGAGATGGTCACTCACCGTGTGAGATGGTCACTCACTGTGTGAGATGGTCACTCACTGCATGAAATGGTCACTCACACTGTGAGATCAACATTCGCTGTGTGAGATGGTCACTCAATGTGTAAGACGGTCACTCGCTGTGTGAGACGGTCACTCGCTGTGTGAGGTGGTCATTCGCTGTGTGAGGTGGGCACTCGCTGTTTGAGATGGTCACTCGCTGTGTGAGATGGTCACTCACTGTGTGAGGTGGTCACTCGCTGTGTGAGATGGTCACTCGCTGTGTGAGATGGTCACTCGTTGTGTGAGGTGGTCACTCGCTGTGTGAGGTGGTCACTCACTGTGAGATGGTCACTCGCTGTGTGAGATGGTCACTCGCTATGTGAGGTGGTCACTCACTGTTTGAGGTGGTCACTCGCTGTGTGAGATGGTCACTCACTGTGTGAGATGGTCACTCACTGTGTGAGGTGGTCACTCGCTGTGTGAGGTGGTCACTCGCTGTGTGAGACGGTCACTCGCTGTGTGAGATGGTCACTCGCTGTGTGAGGTGGTCACTCGCTGTGTGAGATGGTCACTCGCTGTGTGAGATGGTCACTCGCTGTGTGAGGTAGTCACTTGCTGTGTGAGATGGTCACTCGCTGTGTGAGGTGGTCACTCGCTGTGTGAGATGGTCACTCGCTGTGTGAGACGGTCACTCGCTGCGTGAGATGGTCACTCGCTGTGTGAGGTGGTCACTCACTGTGAGATGGTCACTCGCTGTGTGAGATGGTCACTCGCTATGTGAGGTGGTCACTCACTGTTTGATGTGGTCACTCGCTGTGTGAGATGGTCACTCACTGTGTGAGATGGTCACTCACTGTGTGAGGTGGTCACTCGCTGTGTGAGGTGGTCACTCGCTGTGTGAGACAGTCACTCGCTGTGTGAGATGGTCACTCGCTGTGTGAGGTGGTCACTCGCTGTGTGAGATGGTCACTCGCTGTGTGAGGTAGTCACTTGCTGTGTGAGATGGTCACTCACTGTGTGAGACGGTCACTCGCTGTGTGAGATGGTCACTTGCTGTGTGAGATGGTCACTCGCTGTGTGAGATGGTCACTCGCTGTGTGAGACGGTCACTCGCTGTGTGAGATGGTCACTCGCTGTGTGAGGTGGTCACTCGCTGTGTGAGATGGTCACTCGCTGTGTGAGATGGTCACTCGCTGTGTGAGGTAGTCACTTGCTGTGTGAGATGGTCACTCGCTGTGTGAGGTGGTCACTCGCTGTGTGAGATGGTCACTCGCTGTGTGAGACGGTCACTCGCTGTGTGAGACGGTCACTCGCTGCGTGAGATGGTCACTCGCTGTGTGAGGTGGTCACTCACTGTGAGATGGTCACTCGCTGTGTGAGATGGTCACTCGCTATGTGAGGTGGTCACTCACTGCTTGATGTGGTCACTCGCTGTGTGAGATGGTCACTCACTGTGTGAGATGGTCACTCACTGTGTGAGGTGGTCACTCGCTGTGTGAGGTGGTCACTCGCTGTGTGAGACAGTCACTCGCTGTGTGAGATGGTCACTCGCTGTGTGAGATGGTCACTCGCTGTGTGAGATGGTCACTCGCTGTGTGAGGTAGTCACTTGCTGTGTGAGATGGTCACTCACTGTGTGAGACGGTCACTCGCTGTGTGAGATGGTCACTTGCTGTGTGAGATGGTCACTCGTTGTGTGAGATGGTCACTCGCTGTGTGAGATGGTCACTCGCTGTGTGAGACGGTCACTCGCTGTGTGAGACGGTCACTCGCTGCGTGAGACGGTCACTCGCTGTGTGAGGTGGTCACTCGCTGTGTGAGATAGTCACTCGCTGTGTGAGATAGTCACTCGCTGTGTGAGACGGTCACTCGCTGTGTGAGACGGTCACTCGCTGTGTGAGACGGTCACTCGCTGTGTGAGACGGTCACTCGTTGTGTGAGACGGTCACTCGCTGTGTGAGACGGTCACTCGCTGTGTGAGATGGTCACTCGCAGTGTGAGATAGTCACTTGCTGTGTGAGACAGTCACTCACTGTGTGAGATGGTCACTCGCTGTGTGAGACAGTCACTCACTGTGTGAGATGGTCACTCGCTGTGTGAGACCGTCACTCGCTGTGTGAGATGGTCACTCGCTGTGTGAGATGGTCACTCGCTGTGTGAGGTAGTCACTTGCTGTGTGAGATGGTCACTCGCTGTGTGAGGTGGTCACTCGCTGTGTGAGACGGTCACTCGCTGTGTGAGACGGTCACTCGCTGCGTGAGATGGTCACTCGCTGTGTGATGTGGTCACTCACTGTGAGATGGTCACTCGCTGTGTGAGATGGTCACTCGCTATGTGAGGTGGTCACTCACTGTTTGATGTGGTCACTCGCTGTGTGAGATGGTCACTCACTGTGTGAGATGGTCACTCGCTGTGTGAGGTGGTCACTCGCTGTGTGAGACAATCACTCGCTGTGTGAGATGGTCACTCGCTGTGTGAGGTGGTCACTCGCTGTGTGAGATGGTCACTCGCTGTGTGAGGTAGTCACTTGCTGTGTGAGATGGTCACTCACTGTGTGAGATGGTCACTCGCTGTGTGAGATGGTCACTTGCTGTGTGAGATGGTCACTCGTTGTGTGAGATGGTCACTCACTGTGTGAGATGGTCACTCGCTGTGTGAGATGGTCACTCGCTGTGTGAGACGGTCACTCGCTGTGTGAGACGGTCACTCGCTGCGTGAGACAGTCACTCGCTGTGTGAGGTGGTCACTCGCTGTGTGAGATAGTCACTCGCTGTGTGAGATAGTCACTCGCTGTGTGAGACGGTCACTCGCTGTGTGAGACGGTCACTCGCTGTGTGAGACCGTCACTCGTTGTGTGAGACGGTCACTCGCTGTGTGAGACGGTCACTCGTTGTGTGAGACGGTCACTCGCTGTGTGAGACGGTCACTCGCTGTGTGAGACGGTCACTCGCTATGTGAGATGGTCACTCGCAGTGTGAGATAGTCACTTGCTGTGTGAGACAGTCACTCACTGTGTGAGATGGTCACTCGCTGTGTGAGACAGTCACTCACTGTGTGAGATGGTCACTCGCTGTGTGAGACCGTCACTCGCTGTGTGAGATGGTCACTCGCTGTGTGAGATGGTCACTCGCTGTGTGAGGTAGTCACTTGCTGTGTGAGATGGTCACTCGCTGTGTGAGGTGGTCACTCGCTGTGTGAGATGGTCACTCGCTGTGTGAGACGGTCACTCGCTGTGTGAGACGGTCACTCGCTGCGTGAGATGGTCACTCGCTGTGTGAGGTGGTCACTCACTGTGAGATGGTCACTCGCTGTGTGAGATGGTCACTCGCTATGTGAGGTGGTCACTCACTGTTTGATGTGGTCACTCGCTGTGTGAGATGGTCACTCACTGTGTGAGATGGTCACTCACTGTGTGAGGTGGTCACTCGCTGTGTGAGGTGGTCACTCGCTGTGTGAGACAGTCACTCGCTGTGTGAGATGGTCACTCGCTGTGTGAGGTGGTCACTCGCTGTGTGAGATGGTCACTCGCTGTGTGAGGTAGTCACTTGCTGTGTGAGATGGTCACTCATTGTGTGAGACGGTCACTCGCTGTGTGAGATGGTCACTTGCTGTGTGAGATCGTCACTCGTTGTGTGAGATGGTCACTCACTGTGTGAGATGGTCACTCGCTGTGTGAGACGGTCACTCGCTGTGTGAGACGGTCACTCGCTGTGTGAGACGGTCACTCGCTGCGTGAGACGGTCACTCGCTGTGTGAGATGGTCACTCGCAGTGTGAGATAGTCACTTGCTGTGTGAGACGGTCACTCACTGTGTGAGATGGTCACTCGCTGTGTGAGACAGTCACTCACTGTGTGAGATGGTCACTCGCTGTGTGAGACCGTCACTCGCTGTGTGAGACAGTCACTCGCTGTGTGAGACAGTCACTCGCTGTGTGAGGTGGTCACTCGCTGTGTGAGACAGTCACTCGTTGTGTGAGACGGTCACTCGCTGTATGAGGCACAGCTTGAGTAGAAGCCCCTGGGTTTCCACTGACGTTATTGTGGGAGAAACCCTGAGGAGCCTCAATAGTGACCCCGCCCTCACCCCCACTCCCACCCCGGGCCCCCATTCAGTCAACCTTCTTAGGCGCAGGCAAGAATGGGATGGGTTTTTAGGGTCAATCCACGAGTCACAATTGCATTGGCGTTGTCAAAAAAAAACCCCAAGAAAAATAAGTGTGGACTATTTTTAGATTCAAAAGACATAGATTTATGGACCCATGACTGATATCGAGGTGACCAGTGGCCCAGGGTCCAAGATGAGCTTGTAAGGAGTGACAGTGGCACAGCAGTAATGTCACTGGCCTAGCAATCCAGAGGCCCAGGCTAACGCCCAAGTGACATAGGTTCAAATCCCACTCCGGCAGCTTTTAATAAAACCTGGAATTGAAAGCTAGTCTTGTTAAAAACCCATCTGTTTTGCCAACACCCTTTGGGGAAGGAAATCGGCCACCCTTACCTGGTCTGGCCTACACATAACTCCAGCTCTGCAAGCCAGTTCAAGGGGCAATTGGGGATGGGTAAGAAATGCTGGCCTTGCCAGCGACAGCGAAAGAATGAAGAAAATTAAAAACCACCGGTTACAGAACTTCTTCAGAACTGGGTCATTGTGCACGATGATAAACTTGCAACAAGGCACAGGGGACCCAAGGAACCTGCCAACAGAGAGCAAATATAACAGGCTCTTCCACATTCAATTTGTGCCTCTTTGACAAGAAGATAGAGAAGAAGATAAATGAATGGAGGTAGAGAGGACAATTTAGAGGCAGTAATAAATCTCGGGCCCAGGATGGCTGCGCCAGCTCTTGGTGCAATGGTAGAGAAGATAAATAATTGTCTCCCTTGCTCTACTGAGAGGGGTTTTTTCCGATTTCAATCACACGTTACAGCAGTTGGCAGTTAAGTAGTCAAAGTGCAAGGCTGAATTAAAACCTTGCTGTTTACCATCTACATCAGTGACTTGGATGAAGGGATTGAGCGCACGGCAGCTAAAGTCGCCGATGACACCAGCGTAAGTGGGAAAGTAAGTTGTCACGAGGAGGCAGGGAGCCTGTGAAGGGATATGGACAGGTTAAGAGAGCGGGGAAAAAAAATTGGCAGATGGAGTATAAGATGGGAAAATGTGGATTCGTCCACAGGAAGAATGGAGAGGCATTGAAATGGAGAGGGATCGCAGAATCTGGCAGTGCGGAGGGATCTGGGTGTTCAGGTACATGAGTCACAAAAGGCTAGCATGCCGGTGCAGCGAGTGATTGGGAAGGCAAATGGAATGTTGGTATTTATTGCAACAGGAATGGAGTATAAAAGTAGGGAAGGCTGTACAGGACCTTGGTGAGGCCATGCCTGGAGTACTGTGTCTCCTTACTTGAAAAAGATATATAATTGCATTAGAAACAGCACAGGGGAGAGCCATGGTCTTACTAAATAGCAGAGCAGGCTCAGAGGGCTGAATGGCTTACTCCTGCTTCTATGTCCTATGTCCAATGTTCCAATGATGGGAATTACTTACAAGCATCTGAGAACTGAAGGATAATCAAAAGGCCTGTCTGGTCCGCCCATGAAGCCGCTCATTAAAACCTCGACTGCCTGTAACTTGCATCAAGTCCTCTTCACCCGTTGCCCACCCTTCCACCCCACTCACTGCCCCCCTGCTCAATAACCTATCTTTACCCAGCAACACTGCAAATTTAAAGTTTCCACCCCGTTTTCAAATCCCGTGCGCATCCCCAATTTTATTCGCTCCACCATTGACGGCCTTACTTGCAGCTTTGCTGTCTCCAGTTCTGTCCTAGGCCCAACTGTATTCAACTACTTCATCAGTGACCTTCCCTCCATCAGGAGGTCAGGACTAGGGACATTCGTTGATGATGGCACAGTGTTCTGTGCCACTCATGACTCCTTAGATACTGAAGTAGCCCATGTCCAAATGCTGCAAGACCTGAATAAAATTCAGGCTGGGGCTGTTAAGTGGTAAGTAATATTTGCGCCACACAAGTGGCCAGATAATGACCATCTTCAACAAGAGAGAATCTAACCATTGCCCCTTGATATTCAATGGCATTGCCATCACTGAATCCCCCACTATCAACATCCTGCGGGTTACCATTGATCAGAAACTGAACTGGACTAACCATATAAATACTGTGGCTACAAGAGCAGGTCAGAGACTAGGAATCCTGCGGTGAGTAACTCACCTCCTGACTCCCCAAAGCTTGTCCACTATCTACAAGGCACAAGTCTGGAGTGTAATGGAATAGTCTCCACTTGCCTGGATGAGTACAGTTCCCACAACACTGAAGAAGCTTGACACCATCCAGGACAAAGCAGCCCTGCTTGATTTGGCACCACATCCACAAACATTCACTCCCTCCACCATCAACACACAGCAGCATCAGTGTGTGTCCCATCTACAAAATGCACTGCAGGAATTCACCAATGCTCCTCGGACAAAACTTTCCAAACCCATGACTACTACCATCTAGAAGGGCAAGGGCAGCAGATAGATGGGGACACCACCACCTGGAAGTTCCCGTCCAAGTCACTCACTGTCCTGACTTGGAAATATATTGGCCGTTCCTTCACTGTCGCTGGGTCAAAATCCTGGAGCTCCCTCCCTAACAGCACTGTGGATATACCTACACCACATGGACTACAGCGGCTCAAGAAGGCAGCTCACCACCACCTTCTCAAGGGTAGTTAGAGGTGGGCAATGAGTACTGGCCAGCCAGCGAAGCCCACATCCGGTGAATGGATAAATTTTTAAAAATCAAGAATTAGTGGAAGGATACAAAGAAATCGATAAATACCACATGGGCACAACAAAGGTAGCTGGTCTGAGGGAAACATTAAGGCACTGGGAGTGTGTTTAATCAAACAGTGTAGAGAGAGCTTTACCCTAAATCTAACTACCTGCCCTGGGAGTGTTTGATGGGGACAGTGTAGAGGGACCTTTACTCTGTATCTAACTCCGTGCTGTACCTGTCCTGGGAGTGTTTGATGGGGACAGTTTAGAGGGAGCTTTACTCTGTATCTAACCCCGTGCTGTACCTGTCCTGGGAGTGTTTGATGGGGACAGTGTAGAGGGAGCTTTACTCTGTATCTAACCCCGTGCTGTACCTGTCCTGGGAGTGTTTGATGGGGACAGTGTAGAGGGACCTTTACTCTGTATCTAACCCCGTGCTGTACCTGTCCTGGGAGTGTTTGATGGGGACAGTGTAGAGGGAGCTTTACTCTGTATCTAACCCCGTGCTGTACCTGTCCTGGGAGTGTTTGATGGGGACAGTTTAGAGGGAGCTTTACTCTGTATCTAACTCCATGCTGCACCTGTCCTGGGAGTGTTTGATGGGGACAGTTTAGAGGGAGCTTTACTCTGTATCTAACTCCATGCTGCACCTGTCCTGGGAGTGTTTGATGGGGACAGTGTAGAGGGAGTTTTACTCTGTATCTAACCCCGTGCTGTACCTGTCCTGGGAGTGTTTGATGGGGACAGTGTAGAGGGAGCTTTACTCTGTCTCTAACCCCGTGCTGTACCTGTCCTGGGAGTGTTTGATGGGGACAGTGTAGAGGGAGATTTACTCTGTATCTAACTCCGTGCTGTACCTGTCCTGGGAGTGTTTGATGGGGACAGTGTAGAGGGAGTTTTACTCTGTATCTAACCCCGTGCTGCACCTGTCCTGGGAGTGTTTGATGGGGACAGTGTAGAGGGAGCTTTACTCTGTATCTAACTCCATGCTCTACCTGCCCTGGGAGTGTTTGATGGGGACAGTGTAGAGGGAGCTTTACTCTGTATCTAACTCCGTGCTGTACCTGTCCTGGGAGTGTTTGATGGGGACAGTGTAGAGAGAGCTTAACACTCAGTGCTAGATTCAGAAAAATGAACTGTGACTCGTGCACAATATTAGTCTATTTTCTAAGTGTCTAATTATTGTTCATTGGAGTCAAATACAGAGTTCATTAGATCAGGAGCTTGTTGAGAGTCTTTGATTTGACTTTGCAGAGGAAGTGGATGATGAAGCCTTGCTGTCACTGTAGGCCCAGCTCTGCTTCACACCAAAGTGTTTGTGACATTGGTTTAAGGAGTGACTCATAAGTTCTTCAATTGAAATGAATGAACATCAGCCCCTTGCTTTTGGCACCCTGCCCATTTTAAAGCTTACACCTCATTTCTCAAAACAACATCTCATTCACTGTCTGCCTGTAACACAGCTGAATTAGCCAACACTTGTTTCAAACTCCCATTTGCTGCAGCTTGTGTGCAGACAGTCAGACACCAGGAGCCTCTTCACTTCTCATCAGTGGCTCCATAGAACTTCAGGATGTGAGAACACAATCAATGCAAAGTGTTAGAGAGAATCCCATTGCCTACTCTCCCTGTCATAACCCTCTATCAATCCCAAACCAATCTCACAGCCCTGCTCTCTCCCCATAGCCCTGTATCAATCCCAAACTAATCCCACTGTCCCCACTCTCTCCCCATAGCCTTGTATCAATCCCAAACTAATCCCACTGCCCCACTCTCTCCCCGTAGCCCTGTATCAATCCCAAACTAATCCCACTGCCCCATTCTCTCCCCATAGCCCTGTATCAATCCCAAACTAATCCCACTGCCCCACTCTCTCCCCATAGCTCTGTATCAATCCCAAACTAATCCCACTGCCCAGCTCTCTCCCCATAGCCCTGTGTCAATACCAAACTAATTCTACTGCCCTGCTCTCTCCCCATAGCCCTGTGTAAATCCCGAACTAATCCCACTGCCCCACTCTCTCTCCATAGCCCTGTATCAACCCCAAACTAAACCCACTGCCCCACTCTCTCCCCATAGCCCTGAATAAATCCCAAACCGATTTGTTTGCTGTCCCATTAATGTTAGGCGGAGGAGTGGTAAAACCTGATGACAGGACAATCAGATGTGTAACATGTAACATGGACTAATCACTCCCTGTGTGAAGCAGGACCTGATCCCCCCCAATACCATTTTTACAGGAATGGGGACCTGGTCCGTGAGTAACACTAGGAGGGAGATGTCAGATGGGCTCCCTCTTCAGGGTAAGCTGCCTGGTGACGATTGTTTGGTTGAAAATCTATCAGATTTGGTCAGTGATGAAGGTGGCTAGTCAGCAGTCAATAGACAGGTCCTTAAGGGAGGAGGATGGGTATATTGGTTGGGGAAATGTGGGTCTCCTAGTTTGGAAAAGGAGGCATCTGAGAACGAACTCCATGGTGATAGATTAAGTAGTAAATATTATCAAAAAGATAGATTCAGAGAACTACTTCAACTGATCTATTGGTGTAGGACAAAGGGACAGAAGGTCAGACTAGTAATTAGGCAAATTTAGGATGGTTGGCAGGAAGTCCTTCTTCACACAGAGAGTGCTCACTATTTAAAATTGAAACCAAAGTATTCAGACCTGTAAAGCAAGAATGTGCTCATATATTTATATCTGTTTATGGGTGTCACTGGCTTGGCCAGTATTTATTACCCATCCCTCATCTGAGGGCATTTAAGAGATGTTGCTGTTGGCCTGAAGTCACAGGTAGGCCAGTCCCGGTAAGGACAACATGTTCCCTTCCCTGAAGGACATGAGTGAACCAAGTGGGTTTTTATGACAGTCAGCAATGGTTTTATGGTCAACAGCAGATTTTATTTCCAGATTTTTACTGAATTCAAATTTTGCAAAATGCCATGATGGGCTTTGAACCCAGGTCTCAAGCCCATTATCCTGGGTCTCTGGAATACTATTCCAGTGCCAATACCACTATGCCACCACCTCCCCCCTTTCACAATTTAATTACTACTACCGCCAACCCCCCCCTCCCTTCCCCCACCAAACCCCCGCAAAATACTTCATAGCCAATGAGATCACCAGGAGGGAAGGGTAAAACTCCAAGAAGTATGACTAATGGGAAACAAAGCAGCAGGTTAGCGTGTGGGGGTGGGGGGGGGGCGGGGGGGGGGGGGGGGGGGGGGGGGGGGGGTTGGATTCAACTTCATGGAAAATTATGAGAAAACTGAAAAGAAAGGAGAGCCCAGGACAGGCTATTAAAGTCTCCAGAACACAAAATAGGACAGATTGTTTGGAAAGGGCTAGGAATCTAACTTCAAGCACATCAGATAAAGGGATGACAGTGAGAAAGGGGATGGGAAATACAGGACTGAAGGTGTTGTATCTGAATGCACGCAGTATAAGAAATAAGGTAAATGAGCTTGTGGCGCAGATTGAAATTGGCAGGTATGATGTGGTGGGCATCACGGAGACATGGCTGCAAGGGGATCAGGACTGGGAGCTAAATATCCAAGGATATACATCCTATCGAAAAGATAGGCAGGTTGGCAGAGGGGGTGGGGTTGCTTTGTTAGTAAGAAATGAAATTAAATTGATAGCAAGAAATGATGTAGGGGCAGATGATGTAGAATCTGTGTGGGTAGAATTGAGGAACCGCAAAGGTAAAAAAACCATAATGGGAGTTATGTACAGGCCTCCGAACAGTAGTCAGGATGTGGGGCACAAGATACACCAGGAGGTAGAAAAGGTGTGTAAGAAAGGCAAGGTTACAGTGATCATGGGGGATTTCAATATGCAGGTAGACTGGGAAAATCAGTTGGTAGTGGATCCCAAGAAAAGGAATTTGTGGAATGTCTACGAGATGGCTTTTTGGAGCAGCTTGTGGTGGAGCCACTAGGGAACAGGCAATTCTAGATTTAGTGATGTGTAATGAGGCAGATTTGATAAGGGAGTTTAAGGTGAAGGAACCCTTAGGAGGAAGTGACCATTATATGATAGAATTTACCCTGCTATTTGAGAGGAAAAAGCTGGAATCAGATGTACCGGTATTACAGTTGAATAAAGGCAACTACAGAGGCATGAGGGAGGAGCTGGCCAGAATTGACTGGGAGATGAGCCTAGCAGGAAAGACAGTGGAACAGCAATGGCAGGAATTTCTGGGAGTAATTTGGGAGACACAGCAAAAATTCATCCCTAGGAAGAAGAAGCATACTAAAGGGAGGACGAGGCAACCATTGCTGACAAGGGAAGTCAGGGACAGCATAAAAGCTAAAGAGAAAGCATACAATGCGGCAAAGAGCAGTGGGAACCCAGGGGATTGGGAAGCCTACAAAGACCAACAGAGGACAACTAAACAAGAAATAAGGAGGGAGAAGATTCAATATGAGGGTAAACTAGCCAGTAATATAAAAGAAGATTTCAAGTTTTTTTAGATATATAAAAGGTAAGAGAGAGGCAAAAGTGGACATTGGGCCGCTGGAAAATGACGCTGGAGAAGTAGTAGTGGGGAACAAAGAAATGGCGGAGGAACTGAATAGGTACTTTGCATCAGTCTTCACAGTGGAAGATACGAGTGACATCCCCAAAGTTCAAGAGAGTCAGGGAGCAGAGGTGAGAAGGTGCTAGGAAAACCGAAAGGTCTGAAGGTGGATAAATCACCTGGATCAGATGGATTACACCCCAGAGTTCCGAAGGAGATAGCTGAAGAGATAGTGGAGGCGTTAGTGGTGATCTTTCAGGAATCACTGGAGTCAGGGAGGGTCCCAGAGGACTGGAAAATCGCTAATGTAACCCCTCTGTTTAAGAAGGGAGTGAGGCAAAAGATGGGAAATTACAGGCAGATTAGCCTGACCTCAGTCGTTGGTAAGACTTTGGAGTCCATTATTAAGGATGAGATTTCAGAATACTTGGAAGTGCATGGTAAAAATCGGGCAAAGTCAGCATGGTTTCATCAAGGGGACGTCATGCCTGACCAATCTGTTAGAATTCTTTGAGGAGGTAACGAGTAGGTTAGATAAAGGAGAGCCAATGGATGTTATCTACTTGGACTTCCAGAAAGCCTTTGACAAGGTGCCGCACAGGAGGCTGCTCAGTAAGGTAAGAGCCCATGGTGTTAGAGGCAAGATATTAGCATGGATAGAAGATTGGCTGTCTGGCAGGAGGCAGAGAGTGGAGATAAGGGGGTCCTTCTCAGGATGGCAGCCGGTGACTAGTGGAGTTCCGCAGGGGTCAGTGTGGGACCACAACTTTTCACTTTATACATTAATGATCTAGATGAAGGAACTGAGGTCATCCTGGCTAAGTTGCAGATGATACAAAGATAGGTGGAGGGACAGGTAGTATTGAGGAGGCGGGGAGGCTGCAGAAGGATTTGGACAGGTTAGGAGAATGGGCAAAGAAGTGGCAGATGGAATACAACGTGGGGAAGTGTGAGGTCATGCACTTTGGTAGGAAGAATAGAGGCATGGACTATTTTCTAAATGGGGAGAGATTTCATAAATCTGGAGTGCAAAGGGACTTGGGAGTCCTAGTCCAGGATTCTCTTAATGTTAACTTGCAGGTTGAGTCGGTAGTTAGGAAGGCATATGCAATGTTGGCATTTATTTCGAGAGGACTAGAATATAAAAGCAGGGATGTGCTGCTGAGGCTTTATAAGGCTCTGGTCAGACCACATTTAGAATATTGTGAGCAATTTTGGGCCCCGTATCTCAGGAAGGATGTGCTGGTCCTGGAGTGTGTCCAGAGGAAGTTCACGAGAATGATCCCAGGAATGAAAGGCTTAACATATGAGGAACGTTTGAGGACTCTGGGTCTATACTCGATGGAGTTTAGAAGGATGAGGGGGAATCTGATTGAAACTTACAGAATACTGAAAGGCCTGGATAGAGTGGATGTGGGGAAGATGTTTCCATTAGTAGGAGAGACTAGGACCCAAGGGCACAGCCTCAGAGTAAAGGGAAGACCTTTTAGAACAGAGATGAGGAGAAACCTCTTTAGCCAGAGAGTGGTGAATCTATGGAATTTATTGCCACAGAAGGCTGTGGAGGCCAGGTCTTTGAGTGTATTTAAGACCGAGATAGGTATGTTCTTGATTGGTAAGGGGATCAAAGGTTACGGGCAGAAAGTGGGAGAATGGGGTTGAGAAACTTACCAGCCATGATTGAATGGCGGAGCAGACTCGATGGGCCGATTGGCCTAATTTCTGCTCCTATGTCTTATGATCTTATGGTCTTATGGCTGGCACAGCAGGGCAATACTGAGAGGGTGCTGTATTGTCAGAGATGCTGACTTTCAGCTGAGGTGTTAAATTAAGACCCCATTTGTTGTCTTGGCCGGACATAAAGCATCCCACGGCACTATTTTAAGAAGAGCAGGGGAGTTCTCTCCAGTGTCCTGGGCCAACATTTTCCCTTTCACCAATTCAATTAAAGGAATGGTATATCTAATTGCCATTTGTGGGAGTTTGCTGTGTGTAATTTGGCTGCCATGCTCCCTACTTTGCAATCGTGACAACACTTCAGAGGAGTACTTCATTGGTTGTAAAATGCTTTGGGATGACCTGAAGATGCGAATGGCGATATGCTCATGCATGTTCATTCTTTTTGTGTGAATACATTTTTCTCATATCACAAATATTTAGCGGACTTTCTGCAACACCACAGAAGAGCATTAGGGCAGAAGCTAAATTTAATATTGAAAGTTCTGCTGAAAGGAGAGACACTTTGCTGTCACTTTTCGTCTTGCATTCATCAGGACAAATGCAAGAATGCCAAATTTCAAGCGATCACTACAACTTGTACTGCAGGAGAAACAGGCGCTGACTGCTTGGCAAGTTGACTCTGATTGGCTGAGGCCATGGAGACAACAATGAGGAACTACAGGCTTCCCAAGCTCCCGGGTAATTCAAAAAAGGCACAAGGCTTGAACATATTCCTTTTGCTTGCAGAGAATGGGTCCCTGCGTATGAACGTACGCCACTTCTAGCAAGTATAAATGAGCCATGTTTTGAGTTTATCCTGAATTGGCTGTTAGAAATTTGGCATTCTTGTGGTTGTCCTGCTGAGTGCAAGATGAAAAGCTTCGACAACATGCCTCTCTTTTCATCAATGTTGAGAACTCTCTTGAATTTTGAGATAGGCCCCATCCAGCACAATTGTTACAGTCTCCAAACAATATAAACACAAATGCTGGCCATATGTATATGGCTCTGTCCAATATGTGTTGAATAGAATTGACTATCGAGGTCATTTGTTCTCTTGTAATTTTCTGAGGCTTTGTTTCAGATTCCAGGGAAGTGGAGTGTGCTGGTCCAGCGGAGGTCAAAGGTATTCCGCTCTTCACCTTGACTGAAGAGAGCTTTAAAGCTTGCCGCTTCTCTTTGACTTTGGATGACTATCTCTTCATTGCCTTTGTTGGCTTCATTGTGTCCATTGCCTCAGTTGCCACAAACTTCCTCCTAGGAATAACCGCCAACTGCTGCCACCGCTGGAACAAGGCGAGTGAAGAGGAAGAGATGTGACCCTTCGCGGACTAACCAACAACTGCAAGCTGCAAGGAAGATCAGATTTTGGCTCCTCATATTCAGCCCACAAGAGGGAAGAGCGAGGGAGGAGAAGCTGGAGCGAGATCTCGGCAAAGACAAGACTGCAAAGCGTTTTGTCAGGAGAAGAGCCCAGGTTCATGAAGAAACCAACTTTTCCTTTTATATTCTTGCTGCCTTTGGCATGAAAGGCATGTGAGGAAGCTATGAATTTGACTCCGTGAGTCGTGACACTCTGAGCGACGCTAGTGAAGAAAACGGAGCACTTGGGCACTGTTGGAGCTAGTGATTTGAAGAAGCTCAGGTTGTGGTTGGACTGGGTAGTTGCTTCTGTTGGGCCACCAGTCTTTGCCAGTATTGGAACAGAATGGTGTTGAAAAAGAGAGTCAAGTTCCTTGACATTATTGCCATTGGTACTGGAGAGCTAAGTCTTATTCATTGTGCTGAATCTACAACTGAAGGTCAGGGTACTAATGTTAATTCCAGATTGTTCAATTGTCATCGCTGCCTCAATTGTCAAGCAAGGAAGACAGGGGATGAATCTACCAATTAATCAAATTAATCTTAATAGGGTTTTAATGCTCAAAAGTGACTGAAACTTTATCATTTCCAAATTCACCTGAGAAAGAGGACCCTGAATCTTTCACATATTTTACAGTCCAATATAAGGAATCAAGGAAGATCAGTTTAAAGTCTTTCCAACAAGAGAAGACCAGAGCAGAGCCCTACGCATTGAAGGGGAAAGAAGACCAAAGCAAATTCTTCATTTGTAATTAGCGCTGGGTAAAAGAGGGGGAGGAGGGCGATGTTTAATTCTGAGTTAAGTTTTGGCATCAACCCAAATGGAGCCCCCATGAGAACTCTACAAACGAGACTGCTACATGAAGAAGAGGGCCAGGATTTGAACATTTGACTTTGCATCATATGTCCGAGCTAGAGTGCGGAACAAACTTATTACCTGGACTTAATGAGGCTGTACAGCTCAGAAACTGGACATTCGATCCAACTGGTCATGTGCTAGTCTTCATGCTCCATATGAGCCTCCTCCCACCTCTACTTCATTTCACCCTATCAGTTGGTGGGAAAGTTTAATAATCTGTATGGGAGGTTTTAGAAGGTATGTGCATCTTGTACATAGCTAACTGTGGGTGGTATAGCTCTCTATAAATAGTTGATGATCAGTTCTGAATTGCCTTTAACTCTATGATGTTGACTGATAGAAAAAGCTATTTGTCAATACAGTTTTTGTCAAATTAAAATTTGAGAAACCGAGGAATTCGTGATGAGGGAAGAGATGATGATATTAAAAACAATTTTAATAGAATATAACTCGGTGTTGCCCTTAACTCTACAGGCACCTGGCCGTTAATTTGACTTAATCTGACACTTCCCTATAGCCAACTGAGTTTTAAATGTTTTATAAAATTAGAGAGCCTGGTATCTGTTTGGCTGTTTAGAGAGAAGAGTGGAGTGGGATTGAAATGCAACTTTTCAAAATAGAATCGGGTAAGGATGGCAATGCCAAAATTGGCACACGAATGTTAATCAGCCTGAGAAAGTGTGACAGCTAGATCAACATTGCAAAGCACTCCACTCCAGCTTCAACAATAACTTACATTTAAGAAAAAGCACCCCCCCCCACCAGGTTACTTCATGGGAGCATTATTAAATGGAGATTCGCAGCGAGCCACCAAAGGAGATGTTAGGGACAAGGCGACCCGAAGGCTCGGTCAAAGAACGAGCTTTAAGGAGCATCTTAAAGGAGGGGAGAGAAGTGGAGAGGTTGGAGGAGGTGGGGGGTGGGGGGGGGGGGGGGGGGGGGGGGTGGGGGGGTGAAATTTCCAGAGCTTCGAACCCCAGGCAGCTGAAGGCCCATGGTGCAGGGATGGAAATCAGGGATCCTCCCAAGGTGGCCAGAATTGGAGGAGCGCAGAGACCTCCTGATCGTGTGCATGAACATTTTTAAAATTGAGCAAAAGCCTACGTATGGGGTCCTATGTGAGCTGGGCTGGCATTTATTGCACATCCTTTGATGCCCTGAGCAGATTAAGAGTCACCTCTTAAGAAAGCGACCTTCCTTGAAGGTCATTAATGAACCATTTGGGCGTTTCTGATAACTCCAATGGATTTCTGTTGTCAACACAAAAAGCAGCAGATTTCTTGAATTCAACACTATCAGTTACCATGGCAGAATCTGAACTTGTGCTAATTCAGCACCATAACTACAACACAACTGTGTATATGGTTGTTAGCGTTCAGTCTACTTACCCGCCATATTCTACAAACTTTACTCTCTTGAAACGCTTCCAATTGCTCTTTGACCCCATCTATCTAAATGCCCTTTGACCCTATTCATACAATCTGCCTTAATGCTCTTTGGCCCCATTTATATCAGCTGCCTGAATACTCTTTCCTGGAAACAGATTGCAGAACTCGGTTACCCCTTAGTAACATCGGAATATTAGGAATGGGAGGAGGCCATTCAGTCTATCGTGCTTGCTCCCACCATTCAACTAAGCCAGGGCTGATTTACACCCTCACTCCATCTGCCCATTCTTTACATACACTTTGAGCGTCATTATGCACCCCCCCCCCCTCCCTCATTTCTGACACCCAACTCCCCCTCCCCACCCAAACTTTGCCCTCTGGAATTCTAACCCTTCGCCACGGAATGATTCACAAGAAGTGCGTTTCCCTCAAGGAAGAAGAAAGCAAAATGCTGCAGATTCTGGAAACCTGAGATGAAGTGGGAGAATGCAGGGAACACACAGGAGGACAGGCAGTGTTAGCGTAGCAAGGAAAGGAGGCTAACATTTCAGGTCGATGACCTTCCACCTGAACCCATTTTTTTTTCTAGTAAACCTCGTGTTTTCCCTGGCAATCTTGGAACCTTCAGCCTAGAATCGACAGGCCATGCCGACCAAATTCTTGGATAAATGCTTGACACTTTGGGCACTAAAGAATTTTTTTGGACTTTGGGTGGATCAAGGGATATTGAGATCAGGCAGGAAAGCAGAGTTGAAGCCAGGATTAGATCAACCATGATCTTGTTGAATGGCTGAGCAGGCTCGAGGGGCCTTGTGAGGGTAAAAATATGACTCCTTTATCATACAACTCCGAGTCTGACTGTAACAGGTGCTCTGTAAATTTAGAAGGATGAAGATATTTATTCGCTGTTTATGCTTAACCATTTATGTATAGATAACAAAGAAACTAGTCTTACAGGCTTTCTTGAGCTTAAAACAAAAAGAGGTTAGTTTTTATTGAGTTATTTATTTATTCGGTAAAAAGCCACCCAGGTGAAGGTATAAAAAAAATTTCAAAAGGTAAACCCTATCTTGACCTTTGCAACTCACACGCACACAAGCATGCAAAATAACAAGCTATATTGTAGGCAGTTACTTTCTTAGCCAAATTAAAGTTCAATGCTGAAAGATCTGTGCTGGAGTTTTAACTTTAATAGAGATAGGGACTTGACTTGAGGGAGAAGGGAAGGGGGAGAACATTACTGCCCCACTGGCAGGTCTTTTCAGACTATTATTTTAACAGCTTGTTCAAGAGATTTGAAAAATGGTTACTTCAATCACATGACCTCTCTCACCCCCAAATTGAATTCAGAAGGTATTTGTTTAGCTGATGCCTGAACCGACTGTGGCTTTTGTTTAAGGGCCAAGGTGATTAGATTCTGTAATGTCCCATCCATTAACTTCCGAATGATTCATTATCCATCTTGATGACGCAGGAAAAACACCTTTCCATGCAGTTATCATCCTAGCAGACTTTCTGTCTCCACTTGAGAGGTAGTCTTACAGAAATGCAAATGTGAGGTCCAATATAGTGTCCAGTAAATCCTTTTGAAGTAGTTCTTGACATCTGCAGGTGTGAAATTCCATGACGGTGTCTGGGCATGTCTGAATTGTAATTGACATTGACTTTCCAGAAACTAGTCAACTTGCAATACCAGATGTCAGGTGACTTGTGGCAGCCATCTTAAGTCAGTATCTTTTCTTGCTTTTTTATATCCTTTTTAAGCAGTTCAATATACGTTTGATCAGCTGATGAATTTACAGATCGAGATCACTCATGCACATGCCACATCATCGTGACAAGGCTCGAGGGGCCATAAGGCCCACCCCCATTCTTATTTCTTGTGTTCTTATGGAGCAGTTCTCTCTCTGCCTCTGCTTTTTAAAAAAAATCATTCTTGGGACGTAAATATTGATGGCAACACTGATGTTTATTCCCCATTCCTCATTGCCTCCTATGTGGTGGGAGTGCTCCCACATGCTACTAGCCGTTAACATTCCCCGCCCCGCCCCCCACCCCACCCCCCGCTCCTCCACACCGAACCAAGTCCAGCACGAACATTCATCACCATGCTGAGCATAACACAAATACAAAATGTTGAAGGGCAACAGCACTGCAGGAGAGAGCACTGTCAGCATAAGGACATTGAGTTCTTTGAAGTAAAACCATTAGTCCTAGGACTCCAGCCGGGTAACCTGCTGGCTGGCATTTCATTGAAACGGATGTGTTCTCTGGATGTCGATACCTGAGCTTCTTCCCGAGTTCAGCAAAAGACCCCCCGTCAAGCTGCTCCCAATTACTGTCTTTGCAGAGCCAATCTTAAGGCTGGTATTTGCCAATCTCCCTCTGTGACGAATGAAGGCCCCCAGTGGGCACCTAAACTGGCCAGTTAGGGGGGAGGTTTCCATCACTGATTAATCTGCTCCGCAAATCAATAGGGCCTGTCAGCCACCGAGGTCAGAGTTTGCAGATTGGATCTGCATAGAGGCCACGTAGTCACGTTTAACATACAGATAGTGCACATGAACAACATCACCTCTTTCTTGGCTGCGATTGTGCAGGGGTTTAGTGGGACGGCTAAAATAAAAATAAAATACTGCGGAAATCTAAAGTAAAAATAGAGAGTGCTTGAAATACCCAGTGGGTTTGGAAGAGTCTGTGGAGAGAGAAACAGAGTTAATGTTTCAAGTAGAATATGACTCTTCTTCAAAGTTACTTGTTTAGTTTAGTGAGGCCACACCTGGAGTACTGTGCGCAGTTTTGGTCTCCATATTTAAGGAAGGAGAGATGCACATCAGAGGCAGCACAGGGAAGGTTCACTAGATTGGCCCCTGGGATGAGAAGATTGCCCTATGATGAGAGGCTGAGTAAACCGGGCCTCTACTCTCTGGACAAACATTCCACCCAGCGCCATGTGCCCTGCTCACTCTCTCTCCATCTGTTTTCATGCAGGAGAAGCTGGCTCACAACAGCAGGGAGAGGTCCCAGGCCCGGGGTGGAGTGGCCCACATTAGGCCCCTCGCTCGCTTCGAGGAGTGTGCTATTGCACTGACAGGTGAGGACACGAACCCTGCCTGTGGTGACAGTGAGGTTGGTGGTGAACACCCACCTGAGGAACCAGCACCACATCATCCCTCTCTCAATGCAACTGTGAGTGCCTCTCTCTCCTGCTTTTGACTCTGCTGCCATGCACTCATTATCTCTACTTTGGTTCACAGGGAGATCTGCCAATCGACTGACACCCTCAGCCAGCCTGTCCCTCAGCTCCATCCAGGTCCTCACCTCCAGCCAAGCGGACATCTCCTCCATGGAAATAAGCAGTCTGGAAGACCCGTCATAGCGCTCACCCATACCCTCCACCAGCGCAGAGACACACACCTCGGTGGGGCCTAGATCTAGAGAAGACTCAGGTTCACAACCTGGTGGTCACCGCATGGACACATGTCCGCAGCAGGAGGAGGCAGGGTCAGCCAAGCTCCCTGGCACTCAGAGGACTGCTGGGGAGGAGGCGTCTGTGAGGTTGGACTCAGATGACGAGCCTCTGGATTCGGCCTTCCAACTCATCCTGGAGAGTCAGCAGAAGGTGGGGGAACATCACGCAGAGCTGTTGGAGGCCCTCAACAGAGTCGGAGGAGTGCATCTGCCTGCTCTCTGATGAAGTGGTGCCCATATGTGCGCGCATGGAGGTCTCCATGAGAAGGATGACAGACGCCGTGGAGATCCTAGTCCATCGTGGAGATGCGCGCAGACCTGCACCCCATCGCAGGGGCCATGGGTGAGTTCCTGCGGTGATGTGAGAGAGACACAGGGCACCTCGACATCCCTCCAGATGCCCCTTCCCCTCAAGGAGTCAGGCCGGGGCCCTTGGCACCCGAAGGGAGGAGGAGTGGCAGCTGGACACTCCTGGATCATCCACTGAGGAGCCTCAGAGGCCGTCTGCTCCCTCTGAGTCCCCTTTGCCTGTGAGCCCCTCAACCTCATCCTCTGTCACCACAGAGGGAGCAGCCGGCCAACGAGTAATTCTGGAGGGAAAGAGGTGTGTGTGTGTGTGTGTGTGTGTGGCAGAGCCTTTCGGAGACTCATGCAAGCACTCTCCCACGGATACGGATCCATCCTGTATCACACTCACCTCAATGTCCTGAGCATTTTCAATGGTGCCTGCCGGGGTTCACTTTCAGGTGTCCATCTGAGCTGCATCTCCACCCACCCTATAATCACACTCCCCTACAGCGCCTGATCTCACCCACCATGACTGTTGTTTCACTTTTGATTTGGACGGCATGGCCTGGATTCGGTTTTTCGTAAGCTCCTCCGTCTTTTCCCCTCCCCCCCTTACCCATTTCCTTTCCCCCATCACAGTTGACCCCCCCGGCATCACCTTCCACCTCCCCTCCGTGACCTACCGGTCACAACCCTTTTCCTTCTGGGATGTCCAGGTGAACGTTCTGTTCCTTCCCGAAAATCCCACCTCCATCCACATTCACTTCCTCCTTCCCACCCCCAGGGTCCGTGTCTGCCTCCGAGTCCCCACCAACCACTCTCGCCATCCCTTCTACCGCTACCGACAAACCATCACCCTTCCCCCCGCTGCCTCACTCTGCCCTCGGTCATTCTCGCCATTCCCTCGTGCCACCCCTACCCTCAGTTCGCTCCCCAGGAGGCAGACATGGACTCATCAGATCCCTCCCTTGCATGTTCACTACACATTCCCCCGCTCCAGACCCCTTGCCCGCCTCCCCACCCCTTCCCCCCTCCCACCAACCCCCTCCCCCGGATCCCCCCCCCCCCCCCCCGCTTAGTCCCTTGCCCCTTCCTGACTCCTTCCTCCAGCATTACCTCTTCCTCCAGCCTTACTCCTTCCCCATTCCTGATTCCCTCAGACACCTTTACTCCTTCCTCCAGCTTTACTCCCCTTCCCTCTCCGCAATCCTTCCTCTCCTTGGACTCCCTCCCCTCTCCGCGCTCCTTCCTACCCTCTCCGAACTCCTTCCCCCTCCTCCCCGCCCCAGGACTCCCTCCCCTCTCCGCACTCCTTCCCCACTCCTTCCTCCCCCCGCCCCGGACTCCCTCCCCTCTCCGCACTCCTTCCCCACTCTGAACTCCTTCCCTTGTACCTTCCATTCCTCCCTTACGCCACCTCCAGTTTCGTCTTCTCAGCTGTTACCCCCTGCTTCATTTGCACGCTCTCACCCCCAACCTCCCTTGACACCTTCATTACCCCACCCCCAAGCTCAAGCCCCCGACGCCTTATTGCTCCCCCCCAACCTCACAGCACCCGACACCTTCAATCCCGCCCCCCCATCAAACTCAGAGCCTGACACCTTCATTTCCCCCCTCCTAACTTCACCCCCTCGACACCTTCATTCCCCCCTCCAACAGCCCTTGGACTGTTGTCTCCCCAGCCCCTCAATCATCACCTGTTGTGAGCATCAACGGTGACTTTCCAATTTCCATGAGCTGCTACACGGTGGAGCCATGTCCATGAGAATCCACCCAGCATGCCGTGGATGTTGCTGCAGGATCCCATTGGTGTTGGGCTCCAGCATCTTCTGCTCCTCAGATGTCCGCAAGGCCCTGGCGCTAAGTCCCGACTTCTGCACGTCACAGTTGTCAAGGACGTGGCGGACGATCCAGTAGCTGGGTGGGGGTGGGGGGACCCAATCCTGGTGGGCTGCCCTCATAACGATATACCGATGTATTGCAATGAGGCTCCTGGCGTCTGATGGTGGGGATCACAGCCGACCATCGGTGGGCTGAGCGGACGATCGCAAACTGGTTTCACGACATCGTGAAACCGAATTTTTGCCTCCTCCCCATGTTGTCCGCCCACATCACCAAACATGCCCAACGCCAGCGGGCACGGAAATAGTTTTACCCTTTCATCGGATGTGGGCATCGCTTGGCACGGCCAGAGTTTGTCGCCGATTCCTAATTCCCCTTGAACTGAACGTCCTGCTCGGCCATTTCACAGGGCAGTTAAAAGTCAACCGTGTTGCAGTGGGCCTGGAGTCACGTGTAGGCCAGACATTAGTGAACCAAATGGGCTTTTACAACAATCAACTATAGTCCCATTACTGAGACTAGCTTTCAATTCCAGGTTTTTATTAATCGACTGAATGTATTAATTGAGTTTAAGTTTCACCAGCTGCCACAGTAGGATTTGAACTCATGGCCCTTGATCATTAACCTGGGCTTCCAGTTTACTGGTCTAGCGACATCACTGATATGTCACCATCTCCCCAACATGAGGGTCCTCCACTTTCGAATGGATATATTCACTGAGGTCAGAGTTGAAACCCGATGCAGGACAGGCACTATTCCTTGATGGATGGTCGTATACCATCTAGGCCTACTGGAGCCCAGGGGGAGGGGACGTTGTGTAGCATCTCGAGGGCCCAGGCTAATGAGATTGTTACCATGGTTTCCACAACCTCAACAGGTCCCAACAACTTTACAGCCAACGAGCTACTTTGAAGCTGTTGTCATGGAAGGCAAGTCAGCAGCCAATCTGTGCATAGCAAGATACCGGGAGTAGTTATGTGCTCATTTAGTGATAGCGATGTCCATTAGGAGATAAATATTGGCCTCTGGCACTCAGAGAGTGAATGTTAAGGTCAGGAGGATTTTCTTTGCACAGAGAAGCACAGAATGTTTCACTGCAGGGAGCGAGCAAGGTGTGAACCATTGCATCTCTTAATGGAACAGCGGATACGTGCTGGAGCCAAAAGAAAATAGAGGGTTATGGAGAGGCAATTTTAGATTGATGCAGGATTATGGGCTGAGAGTAGGAGCAGGCACAGTTCAGTGTAAGATTGAGAAACCGAATCTCGCTTTTCGATTCGACACTTCCCAAACTTGTAGAGTCAACCTTGAGTTGAACAACTTCCGGTGCTAACCACGGCTCTCATTTTCTTGCAGAGCAACCGCTGGCAATGTCACTACTGCTGCAATTCACACCTCATCTGGACCTGCCTGTTGATTCTTCACTTGCCCCATTACCATCTCCTTTTGCCTTGCATCATCATCCCTCTCGTCATTAATTTTTCCTGTCTTCACCGTAATACAGACCTTCCCTTTTGCTCTTTTCTCCCACGTTCTCAGCCTCTGTACGTGCTTAAAGCCTGTCACGTTGCTAGCTTTTTTCCAATTCTGATTACAGGCCATTGACCTGAAATGTTAACACTGTCTCTCCCTCCACGGTGATAAATGGATCTCAAACCAGATGGTGAAGTATAAAACTAGACACAAATCCTTTTCTTGGCAATTGGTTTATATACAGAATGTAGCATTCCATATGTCCGTCTCCTAACCACTAACCCAGTGTCCCAGCAGTCCCCCTTTATTCTCTTTTGAGTGCTACGATAAACATATTGGCAAAATTAGCAAATTAAACATTAAATTTAAGTGATAGCTCCTTAAAGGGTTACTGTAACAGGCACAAAACTCCAAAGGAAACTTACTAAATGAAATCAAAATGTTGTTTTGGGGGCCGATGAAGCAATCCAGCCCCTGGGGTGCACACCGGTCGTGGGAGGATTCAAGCATACCAGCGCAGGCGGTATCCTCTCCAAGGATGCCAGGGTACGAATGTAGCTGTGGAAGAGAAGCAGGCAGTCAGGCCGGACGACCCCCTTGATGGCCCGCAGCCTGGGCCTGTTAACGGCCGGCTTGGCTAGGCCCAGGAGCAGGCTTATAAGGAGGCCTTCCTTCCTGCTGACTGATTCCCCCTCCGCACTGGGTGGCCAAAGATTAGGAGTGCGGGGCTGAAGTGTGGCCAAAACGTGAGGAGCGGTTCTTTCAAAAACTCTCTTGGAATAACCAATGATCAAAGAAGTGGACGAATTAAAAATAAACCCGCGCACTCCACGTAAACGTGGAACACGGGCTCCTCGGGGCTGCAGGAAATACAGGCGGCCTGGGAACCCGTGAGCCATCTTAACTACGATCGTACAGGGACTGCTGCATGCAACGCCCTCCAGGCCAGACCCCTGATGGCGAAGGAGGGGACTCCCTCGTGGACAGCCCTCCACTGGAGACCTCCCACCCCCCCCCACCCCGGCCGCTCCCGACCCCTCCCACCAGACGGCAGGACAGAATGCCACGGCATGCCTGGGCGCTTGCCCAGGGCGAGGGCATGGAGGCTGCCCACACAGGAAGGCCGCCTGTGCCGAAAGAAGGGGCACAGAGGGATCTGTGGGGCTCAAATTGTAGGCCTTCGGGTCCCGAGGCAGGTTTTGCAGCTTGGGGCCCAATGTGAAATTCCGTCCGAACAGGGGTCAGTCCAGACGGGGATCCGCTGCAAGCTTGAGCGCCCTCAACACCGCCGGTGCAGTTGGGGCTGGGCACCACTGTTTTGAGGCCATGGATGGCATTGGCCACCAACCAGACATCAATGGAGCACAACGTGCCAGTCAGTCTCTCTTTACACCCTTTTTTTTTGCGTTACAGATAAACAAATGGGGCAAATTAACTAATTAACAAAGGGAATTAAGTTGGCAACCCCTTAAAGGGGCACTGCAACAGAAACAAAATGCCAAAGAAAGCTTATCTAATTAAATTCAAGTGTTGTTCTGGAGGCCAGTGATGTACTCCAGCACCCCCGGTGCCTATGGATCACTGATGGCCTCAAACATGCAGTGGGCACCACGTGCTCCCTCTCCAGGGACACCTGGCTGTGAACATAGCCACGGAAGAGGGGCAGCCTCTCTTTATACTCCTTTAAGATAGCCAATCAGCACAAAGCAGGCAAATTAACAAAAAAAAACAATCAAATTAAACAATTCAGTGGAGCAGTCCCTTTAAGGACACTATGATTAAAAAGCAAAAACCTTAAGGGAAACTTAATAAATCAGATCATAATGTCATCGTGGAGCCAATGATGCACCCCAGCCCCGAAGGTGCCCACATATCACGGAAGTGGACACTGAGTGCTCCCTCTCCAGGGACACCCAGCCACGAACAAAGCCACAGGAGAGGGGCAGTCTGTCTTTATGCTCTTTTGAAAAAGCCAATTAATAAAAAAGGGGACAAATTAACAAGTTAACAAAAGGTAAAAAGAACTAATGCAAGTGGATAACCCCTTAAAGGGGCACCGTGACTAAGGAACAGAATGTTAAAGGAAACTTTCAAAAATTCTAATTACAATGTGGTTTTCGGTGTCAATAATACGCCCTCGTCCCTGCGGTGTCCACCGATCATCGAAGGCCTCCAGCTGGACAGTGCATGCTTCTAACCGGCCGCGAGCATAGCCGGAGAAGAGGGCAGTCTCTCTTTATAACTCTTTCGAGTACAAACCCGTTTCCATCTGTTTCAGATGAAGTTACATAGTTTGCCATTGTGAGATTTGAACTCTTGATCTTGGGGTTACAAACCCAGTACCATAACCACTTGGCTATTTAGGCCAAGCTTATTATTTAGGCCAAGCACATGTTTCCATCTGTTCCTATTCAGATGAAGTTACATTGTTTCATAGTTTACCATTGTGAGATTTGAACTCTTGATCTTGGGGTTACAAACCCAGTACCATAACCACTTGGCTGTTTAGGCCAAGCCTTAGTCTCTCTTTATAACTCTTTTGAGTACAAACACGTTTCCATCTGTTTCAGATGAAATTACATTGTTTCATAGTTTGGCATTGTGAGATTTGAACTCTTGATACTCTTTTGAGTAAACCTGTTTCCATCTGTTTCAGATGAAGTTACATTGTTTCATAGTTTGCCATTGTGAGATTTGAACTCTTGATCTTAGGGTTACAAACCCAGTACCATAACCACTTGGCTATTTAGGCCAAGCCTTAGTCTTTCTTTATAGGTGCTCTAATTACTTAACTGACCAATGCCCTTCACCTGTGTCTCTTAACAACATAATTAAAGTACCATTAACACTCAGACGATGCGAGACCTGCTGAGCGCTCCCAGTATTTCTATTTTTATTTCACTTTTCCAGGACCCACAGCATTCCTCTTCCACGGCCTGCAGCGGGCTGGCAGAGGCTGGATGGGCTGAATGGCCTCCTGTTCTTCCGTGAGCCTCCATTGTCAACAACATTTGATGAGTCTCTGCCTGAGCACAAGCCTTGCTGGTGCAAACCTTTCCACACTCCCCATGCTTTAATAGGCTCTTCATGGGTTTTACAATGATAATTTTCCAGTAGTTACCTGTCGAGGTGGAAATGTTTTAGTTTGAAGGCCATAGATTGTTTGGAGAAGGGAAACATGCTTCTCTGTCCTACTTCCTTTTAATAAGTAACTGAGCAGCTTTAGTCTGAACGACGAAGTGACTGATTCAATTTGTCGGATCACACATGAGGAAACACTGGAGGAGTCCCTCTTAACGTTGAAAGGGAAGGAAGTTCTTGTGAGTGACATTTGGGGCCGGATTTTCACTCCCGAGACCTCAGTAAAACTTGATCCTGATATGTGAAATTTTCGGGCAGGGGTGGGATCAGGCCAGGCCCACCACCAGCCCTAGAAGCAGAGGAATAGGTAGCCACAGGGGCAGGCACGTGCCAAGGCAGGCTCATTCGATGGCCCATCTTGGTTCTCTGGCACTTTGTTTCTGTTGATATAGAAGCCATTTGTCCCTCTATCCCTCACAGCTCTTCACCCCTACCCCCCACATTCACCCCATGCCCCCTCTATGCCTTCTTGTGCACCCATGCACCCACATGGCTCCTCATACCCTCCATGCCAACTCATGACCCCTGCCCAAACCCAATGCCCCCTTATGGCCTCCATCTCAACTCCATGGCAACTCATGCCCCTACCCCAACACCTCCCCACAACTGTCCGCGTACACCATCATAGCTTTCATTTCATCACCATAGCCACTTATCCAGAATCCACCAAGAGCAGACCTCAAAAGCCAGGTGGAGATGAAAATAAAATAAACTTGCATCAGTCTAATACAGCTCTCTTTTGGACACATTTGATAGTGAAAATGCTCCCATTAATGAAATCCCCAAATAAAGCTCTTCAAGTGGTTAATCTCTTATAAAAAACAAACAAGCTTCGATTCAGACCCCACATCAAAGACAGCTAATCCTTTAATAGCCTCACTAAACAGTCAATTAAGCGGTATACTCAAAATCCCCTGCTGTGATAAGTTTAAGTTTTGAAACTCAGTCAAGCATTCATCTTGCCATAATAACAACCCTTCTTGAAGTCTCAACAAAGGACTCTATTGAAACTGCTGGAACAAATGTGCATGTTTTTTTTGTCTTGCCTTATCAAATGGATGTCAATCAAAGCAGCTCAGCTAAATGTGTTTTTTCTTTAACTTCCAATGATAGCTTCAGCCTGTTTTTTCTTAAAATATTTAAAGAATGTGGCATTTAAGAACATAATTAAATTCAGTCAATGGCACTTAAATAGACGCTATATCCGCCCTGCAAGAGTGTTTATGTCTACTCCATTTATTCATGACTCCCACATTACATGTTGATGCTCCTACAGCAGCCAAAATGGGGTCTGTTAGAACTCAGCACTGAACCAGAAATGGTGGGCGGGATTTCTACATCTCCGAAGACTCCGTGAGAATCTGGCCCTTAATTTAAAGGATTATTTTCCATTGCTTTAACACCTCTATTAATCTGTGGTTGGGGGCTCAGTGGCAAGTGACTCCGGGGAGGTTCCACAACCTTATGTAGAATGTAGGGAACAGAAACAGATCATTCAGCCCAACTGGTCCACGCTGGTTCTATCAACCTCCTCCTCCTCTCCATCTCACTCTATCACCATGTCCATCTATCCCTTATTCCCTCATGTGTTTATCCAGCTTCCCCCTTAAATGCACGTCTGCCATTCATCTCAACCACTGCCTGTGATAGCGAGTTCCACATTCTTGCCGCTCTCTGGCTGGACAAGTTTCTCCTGAATTCCCGATGGGATTTATCTTATATGGATGGCCCCCTAAAGTCTGGTCTTTCCCAGGTCTTTCTCTATGTCTACCCTGTAAAACCTCTTCTATGGCTTTAGAGATCTCTATTAGGTCACCCATCAGCATTCTCTTTTCAAGAGAGGCGAGACCCTGTCCATCAGATTTTCACTCTCAGCTCTGGCATCATCCTTCTAAGTGTTTAATTACATAAATTAACATGTTTTCCAAAGCCAGCTGGAATTTCTAAACGTTACCCAGCATAGAATGTGATAGACGGAAGGGATTTTCTGTATTATATATTTTTTTGCATGACTTTAGATACAGTGAATATAAATTAATGATTTGCCTCAGGCTGGTGGTATTTCCGCTGTGTCAGCCAATGAATTAGAGGCAATTTGGGAATTGTGGTTCTTTTCAGGGTTCTCCAAACCCATGGCCAAAACCCCAGCAAACCCTCTCTCAAGTGCATCAGGATAGTTTCTCCAGCAAATGCAGTGAGGGCCTGTTAGTTACATAATGCAAATTAATTATGGTCCCATCAAAATGCAGCAAGGGACGGTTTCATAATGCAAAGTGATTATATCACCAACTGCCTCAAAAGGTGGTGTAGGCGGGGTCACTGAATGTTCTTAAGGCAGAGATTGATAGATTCTTGCTAGGCAAGGGAATCAAATGCTATCAGGGTGGGGGGTGGGGGGATGTGTGGGGGTGGGGTAGACGGGAATGTGGAATTCGAATTCGAAACACAAGCAGATCAGCCATGATCTTATTGAATGGTAGAAGCAGGCTCGAGGGGCCAAATGTCCTGCTCCTGCTCCTGTTTCCTATGTTCGTACGTCCGTAAAATACAGAGAGTGGAGGACAGTTCCATAATGCAAATTGATTATATCACCATCAAAATACAGTGAGTGGAGGACAGTTCCATAATGCAAATTGATTATATCACCTCAAAATACGACGAGTGGAGGACAGTTACATGATATAAATTGATTATATCACCATCAAAGTACAGTGAGTGGGGGACAGTTCCATAATGCAAATTATATGCATGCTTAAAGTGGTTTGCAGGTATGATTGACAAGGACAAAGGTCACCCAATCATTACTATTCTGGCTGGGACAGGGCCTGTGCTACTAAACACAACCTTTGAAAGACTTTCATTGACCCTTAAATCAACCCAGCCGCCAATATGTAACAGCTCACCCCCTGGGACATGCAGCGCCCATGAGGGACCCAGCTATCTGCCGGGTCCTTTGGAAGGCCAATTAGCAGGTGGTGATAAAACTCGCAATCGAACTAATGCGATTAAATAATGCAGACTCTGCCTGGGGTGTGGACAGCAGCTCCTGGCTTACTCTATGCACTTAAAGCACCATTTGTGTCCTTGACCTGGCTTGTCTTGACAGTTCTTTATCCAGAGGCCTGCTCAGTTGAGAGTGCCTGTGGAAGAGCCTTCCTGTAATTCCCTTTCCTCAGCTCAGTTACAGTTGTGTCTAAAATTGGCCAGCAGCTGATGCACCAACCCACCCCCATTCTCCCCACCACCCCCTCTGCAACAGACTCAAGCATTGCCTCACAATGTACAAAACTCAAACTTGCATATTTCCGACTGCCTGCTTTATCCAGAAGCTATTCTGATGATGAGTTTGTCCAGGAACATTCAAATTGGAGGAGGCTGCGGAGGATTTATTAAACCTTGTGATTTATTTTTACATTTATAAGCATCTTATGTTTTTTTTTACCATCCTTGCTTTTGTCTAACTAACTTGTAGATAAATGTATTAGTTCTAGCCTGAATGTGATCAACTGCCAAGTGTGATGTTTTGAAGGGGAGCATGAGAGAATAGTGGGCATCCCTTCTGGTCTCTGGTGCCCAAAGCCTTCACAGTCCACAGGGGATTTACGCCAAACTGTTCCTGGCGGAACATATCCCATTCCATTCACACAAGTTCGGATTCAGGTGCAGGGTGGTGCTGCTTGTGAAACCTGCACTCTTCACGTTGGATCTAAGGCATGGAAACAGGCCATTCAACCCAGTCCGTGCTACCATTAATGCTCCACTCAAGTGTCTTCCAACCTTTCCTCATCAAAGATCTATCATCATAATGCTCTATTCCCTTCTCCCTCACATCAATGTCCAGCCTCCCCTTAAAATGTATCAATACTATTCGCTTCAACACTCCTGGTAGCAGTGAGTTCCACCTTTTCAACACCCTATGGGTGAAGAAGCTTTTTTTTTTGAATTCCCCATTGAATTTTTTGGTGATTATTTAATATTGATGGCCCCGAGTTCTGGCTCTCCCCCAAAAGAGGAAACATCCTCCCTGTATCCATCCTCTCGAAACTTTTCGGTCCGGCAATGGTAATGCAATAAATAAAGTTTGGACGCACAAAATCCGGCACCCTCAGGACCAAGATCGGGCCAGATTTCAGGTTTCCCAGGATTTTGGACAATAAAACCTGGTGATAAAAGCAGAAAATGCTGGAAAAAGTGCTCAGCAGGTCCGACAGCATCTGTGGAGAGGGGAACAGAGTTAACGTTTCGAGCCCGTATGACTCTCATTCAGAGTCGTACTGACCTGAAACGTTAACTCTGTTTCTCTCTCCACCGACGCTGTCGGTCCTGCTGAGCCTTTTCCAGCATTTTCTGCTTTATTTCATAATTCCAGCATCTGCAGTATTTTGCTTTTAATAAAATCTACCCTAAAACAAGTGGGGGGGCAGTGTTGTGGCACAGCAGACAGCAGCCCTACCTTTGGGCTCAGAGCACTGGGTTTAAGCCCCACTCCAGGACCCAATAGCCACAGAAGGTGCGTTCATAATTTGGCCAAACAGGCTGATTATCAGCCTGTCAATCCTTCCCATGTGCCTGATGGTAGGTGGTAAGAGCGGGAGAGCTTCCTGCTCAGCTGCACTGCAGAAGGCCACACCAGTACTTTTCCAAGCATCATCATGGACCAATCCAATGGAAGTCCATGCTCACCAATGCCCTCCAGAGCATGGTGCCAGGAAGAGGAGGAGGGTCCTTAGTCAAATTCAATGAATAAAACATACATGAAATAAAGTATGAAAAAGCATAAATAATAATGTACACATGATGTTTGAAAAAGATTAAATAATAGGTTTTATTTTTGCACTTCATGTGGGGTCAAGAGGACCCCAGGACAAAGCAGCCCTGCTTGATTGGCACCCCATCTACAAACAGTCACTTCCTCAACCACCGATGCACAGTAGCAGCAGTGTGTGTACCATCTACAAGATGCACCGCAGGAATTCACCAAGGCTCCTTTGACAACACCGTCCAAACCCATGACCTCTACCATCTAGAGGGACAAAGGGAGCAGATAGATGGGAACACCACCACCTGGAAGTTCCCCTCCAAACCACTAGCCATCCTGACTTGGAAATATATCGGCCGTTCCTTCTCTGTCACTGGGTCAAAATCCTGGAACTCCCTCCCTAATAGCACTGTGGGTGTACCTATATCACATGGGCTGCAGCGATTCAAGAAGGCAGCTCACCACCACCTTCTCAAGGGGCTACTAGGGATAGGCAATAAATCATGGCCCAGCCAGTGAAGTCCACATCACATGAAGGGACCAAAAACAAAGGAGCTTCTCTAAAGCATTGGTCCTTGGGAACAGAGCGTTTCAGAATATGAGTCGAGCCTCAGTGGGTAGAACCTTACCTCTGAGCCACAAGATTGCGAGCTTAAGTCTCACTCAATGGGCGGTATTTTCTGCACCCGCCCGCCGCTGGGATTTTCTGGTCCCCCTGCAAGTCAATGGGCTTCTGGCTGGGACACCACCTCGCCCACGGTGGGTCCTACTCGTGACAGGGTTGGAAAATCCCGGCCAATGACTCGGACATGGAAACCAAGCTGACCCTCCCAGCGCAGTACTTGGGAGGTGCTGCACTGTCAGTGGTGGGGGGGACACATTCAGGTGAGGCATTAAACTGAGGCCCCACGTGCCTACTTAGATGGGCATTAAAGATTACGAGGCCACTATTTCAAGGAGGAGCAGGGAAGTTCTGCCTGGAATCCGGGACCAATATTTAGCCCCCAGCCAACATCACAAAAACAGGTGACCTGGGTCTTTACTGCTTCGCTGATTGCGGGAGCTTGCTGTGCACAAAATTGGCTGGCGCGTTTCCAACACTACAACGGTGACCGCACCTCGCCTCACTCGCTGCAAGGCGCTCTGGAACATCCTGACGTCGCTAAAGGTGTTATATAAATGCAAGTCCTCCTTTTTTGCTCCCTTTCAGTCTTCTGCTGAGGAACAGGGCCAATGTTTCCCCCAGTGGAGATTACTGCTGCCTGTGCATTATCTGAAGCCTGTTCTCTTGTGTTGGTGAGCACTGACAGGCAGCAGACTGACCGGCCAGCCTCGTAAACCTCAGCCTAGCCAACAGTGCCCCCGCTGCTCGATGTTGGAAATCCTCCTGAACCTCAGGATCCACACAAGCGTGGGACACTAATTAGATTTAGAAGGCGCCAGCAGATCGATAACTTTCTCTCGAATATAATTAAGGGCCTGAGTGGGCGTTGCCAAGCAACCCATGCCTGATAAATTAATTACTGCCCATGTTAATGAGAACATCAAGTGCAGATTGTCTCTGTAAATGATAACCCTCTGGTGAACTCGAAGCAGCACACAGCCCACGCACATAACTAATCTGCTGTTAATATTTAATAAACTGCCCTTATGCTGAATAACTTTATAGCCTTGTTTGTTTAACTTAAAATTTAACAACTTTGCGAAAGGTGCCTTTTCTCACCAGAGTGTACCTTTGGACATGATCTCATTGAATGGTGGAGCAGGCTCGAAGGGCCCTGTGGCCTTCTCCTGTTCCTAATTCATATGATTGTATGTCTGAATACATTCAGAGTCCAAATGCTATTCCTGACTGTGTCCTGGGATAGTTTGACGTCCAGCGGAGATCGTGGCGTTGTTTGACGTGGCACCGGTGATGGCGCTGCTCTCACGCACAGCAAGATCCCACAAAGGGCGCTGGGCAAATGGCCACTTGGTTGGTTTTTTTTGGCGGAGTACTGAGTGCAGTTTTGGAGGGATAGCACTTGCTCCAGAAGCAGTTCAGAGACTCGGCGGATTCCTGGGATGAAGGGGGCTTTGCCTTATGAGGAAAGGCTGAGCAGGCTCTTTGGAGTTTAGAAGAATGGGAGGTGATCTTATTGAAACACGTAAGATTTTTAGGCGGGGGGGGGAGGGGCTCGACAGGGTGGATGCTGAGAGGATGTTTCCCCTCGTGGAGGGAATCTAGAACAAGGCTGGGGGGGGCACAGTTTCAGGATAAAGGGGGTCTCCCATTTAAGACGGAGATGAGGAGGAATTGCTTCTCTCGGAGAGTCGGCTGTGTTTGGAAGTCTCTTTCCCAGCGAGGCTGGGGCTGGGGTTTTCTGGCCCTCTCCTGGCCCCAGCCAGAAGCCCCATTGGCCTGCGGCAGGACTGGGCGATCCCAAGGCGGGTGGGTGTGGAAAGTCCCGTCCTGGGTCATTGAGGCAGAGCCTTTGAATATTTTAAGGCAGAGGTAGATAGATCCTTGATAAGCAAGGGGGTGAAAGGTTACTAGGGGTGGGCAAGAATGTGGAGTCGAGGCTAAAATCAGATCAGCCATGATCTTATTGAATTGCGGAGCAGGCTCAAAGGGCCGAATGGCCTACTGCTGCTCCTAATTCGCATTTTCGTGGGTATGAATATATTCAAGGCTGAATTAGACAAGATTTTTGATTGTCAAGGGAGTTAAGGGTTATGGAGGGGGGACAGGCAGGAAAATGAAATTATGGCCACAATAGGTTCAGCCACAATCTTACTGAATGGCAGAACAGTCTTGATGGGCTGAATGGCCTCCCCCTGCTCCTATATACAGCGGCCCCACGCACTGTTATCATTCAACGAAGCTACAAAACCTAGAATGACAGGGAAGGAACAATGAAACAGGTAAACTGTGATCCTGGCAACTCTTTTCAATAATCAGATTTCATAACATCTAATTTGTAAAATTATCCAACAAATTGTTTCATTTTTGCCATTTGTACATGCGAATCCCCTGTCACTTTGCCCATAGGAGTCATCAGGTGCTTTAGGGTTAGACAACAAGGTGGGAGAATTTGATTTAGGGGTAACTCAATCCCAATTTTAAAGAAGGGCATCCTCTTTATATCTTGATATGATATCCTAATTTAGATGGTTTTTTTTTTAAGCAAAAACTTTGAGGCTCAGGGAGGGAGTTGATTGGAGTTTCCGTGAAGTGCAGGCCGAGGATCTGCGAGAGGCAGAACTGAAGTGCAACAGCACCACCGCTGTTGGGGGAGTGTAATTACAGTGTGACATGTTTACGCAGGCATTTTCCATTCTGTAAATTGACATAGTTCATTTATAATGGGAAAGTTAACAGAGCGTGTGTGTAGGATTGAAGATTCTTTTCATGTGCCAAGGAGGCGATGAAACAAGCATTTGGGCACAGCCCATCGATCTGCTGCTGTTGTGTGTATTCTATTGAAATATTATCACAATATAGAGCTCTGGGGCCCTGTTGAATGGGACTGCGAGTGGGAGAGGGGTTCTGTCTCACTTGTCGGATTGATTCAGTCACCTGCCATTGCCATGCAGTAGGGTCAGAGAAGGAGGGGGGCGGGGTTACATTTTGTTCTGGAACTTAAGCACAGCAATCAGCCTCAAATGACAGTCTAGCAGTGACTAAGCATCACATTTCAGGCAAAAGTGCAAGCCATTGTGCGTGCACAGCAAGATCCCGCAAACGGCAATGAGCCATTGGACAATTCTGGTGCTGTTTGGTTGTGGATAGTGGGGGAGGGGAGAATTTCCCACACCTCTTCCCACCCCCCCCCCACCCCCACCCCCAACATTGCTTTTCAAACAGTACCATATTATGCTAATGTTGACCTAATTAAACAAGCGGGACTGGAATCCTCGGTTTAACACCCCATCCCAAGCCCGGCAGTTCTTAGGGTATACTTTACATATTCCCGAGCAATGCAGAAATGACACTAGTTTGTAAGTGTGCAACAGGTTTATTTATGAATTTTGAAATATCCCGGCAATCACAAATTTGTCTGGATCCATGCTTGTAACTCAGCAGCTAGGTCTTTCTATGGTGTCTTTTACTTTGCTTTGAGTCAATAATCAGGCTCAATTAATCTACCACAGATCAGTTACCAGGAATTACATGCTCAAACACAGGACAATTAAACCATTGAACATCACCGCTCTGGCTGTGCATACACTGGCTGCGTCTGCCTAGTTTATGCAGTCAAATTGTTGGACTGTGACTTGAACCCACAACCCTTGGGCCTTTTGAGCTCAGTGGCTGGTCTACACCTCTGTCTCCAGCACATTCTGCCCCTCAATGTCCCTTTCCTTGCGGAGGCCTAAGGAGCTTTGGCAGAAGGAAAGCATTTCCTGCCACAAAGATGGCGCCAAGTACAACAGACAGTATAAGGGACCCTGCAAGGCGCTAGTCCCATGTTGGAGCTGAGCGAGAAACTGGTTTCTGGCATGAGGGAAATGCTTCCCAAATATATCGATATTGAAGCGGTGGCACTCAGCCTCTATGGGTATTCTGTAGGGGGCAGTGCCCAGAGTGAGGACCTTTGGCTCTTCCTTGCTGTCTGCCATCCAAAAGAGGTCTCGCTTCAGTAACGTCTCCAGGTTGCTCTCCAGCGGTTTGTATGGCGCCCAATCCTGAATAATGGTCCGCCCGGGCAGTACGTTGTCCACCACGCACGGGTTCAGGAACACACGCTTGACATCAGAGGCCTGAAGCAGAATGGGATCTTCCCATTCCGTCCCACTCACCTTCAACTGGGCGATGGCTGCGTCGAGCTTTGGGCGGACCTCTTCCAAGTTGAAGTGTAGTGCTAGTATTTCCTGTAACCATGAAAGAAAGTCCTTACATTTATATTGCACCTTGCACAACCTCAGGGTACACAAAGCAGCCAGTGAAGTACTTTTTGAAGTGTAGCCCCTGTTTGAATCAAGGAAACATGGCAGCCAATTTGCGCACCGCAACTCCCACAAACAGCAGTGTGATAAATGACAGATAATCTGCTTCAGTGATGTTGGTTGAGGGATGTTTGCTGGCCCTCAAACAGAGGAGTGATCTCCCTATCTTTTTTTTTCTACCACAGATCAGTTACATACTCAAACACAGAACAATTAAACCATTGAACATCACTGCTCTGACTGTGCATATACTGGCTGCGTCTGCCTAGTTTATGCAGTCAAGTCATTGGACTGTAACTTGAACCCATAACCCTCGGGCTTTTGAGCTCAGTGGCTGGTCTACATCTCTGTCTCCAGCACATTCTGTCCCTCAAAGTCCCTTTCCTTGTCTTTTTTTTTAAATTCATTTACGGTATGTTTTTTTAAAATCATTCACAGGATATGGGCTTCACTGGCTGGACCAGCAGTTATTGCCCATCCCTAATTGCCCTTGAGAAGGTGGTGGTGAGCTGCCTTCTTGAACCACTGCAGTCCATATGGTGTAGGGTCAAAATCCTGGAATCCCTCCCTAACAGCACTGTGGCTGTGGCTGTACCTACACCACATGGACTGCAGCGGTTCAAGAAGGCAGCTCGCCACCATCTTCTCAAGGGCAACTAGGGATGGGCAATAAATGTTGGCCCAGCAGACGCCATTGACGATGTGCAACGTTACCTGTCTGCATATCAATCGGAACTTGGATAAAGACTCTGGCTCAAAATGGCCGGATCTGCTGTATCTCCGCACTTTGACCTCTGGGAACTGGTTCCTGATAAGGTCCAAGCAATACCTCTGGATGAGGCCTGCGATTCCTTTGCCCCTTTCCTTTGGTGTCACTCTCAACCCTTCCAACACAACGGTATGCCCATCATCCACGATGTTTGTTGATACTAGGGCGACCTGCCGATAAACAACAACAATGGCCTGCATTTACGTAACGCCTTTAACGCAGCAAAAGCTTCGTCAAAGAGGCAGGTTCTAAAGGGCATTTTAGAGGAGGAGAGGGTGAGGGAGGGAATTCCACAACTTTGGCTCCAGGCAGAGTGGAGCGATTCGAATCAGGGGACGCTCAAGAGGCCAGAATTGGAGGCGGGCAGTGGTCTCAGAGTGTTATGGGGCTGTAGGAGGTCACAGAGAGGGGAAAGGCCATGGAGGGATTTGAACACAAAGTTGAGAATTTGTAAATCGAGGCGTAGCTTGATGGGAACCAACGTAGCTCAGACAGCACATCGGAAGGTTTTGGGGTGGTGGTGTTGGGGGTGATAGGAGAACATGTACAAGCCAAGACACAGATTGTAGGGGCTCATGACTGAAGCTAACAAAGGGCTTGGGTGAGCAGGAGGTAGGTGGAGGCTGGCGCTATTACAGAGGTGGTGGCGGCCGAGTTGCTTTGGTAACATGCACCTTTTACCTGGATGTTGGCAATCTGGAGCTGTGGCAAGAGTAGAGGCTCCAGCTTTCTTTCCATCACATGACTTACCAGGGATCCCTGCCACTCTTACCCGCCTGCTATTGGCGTGTGTTGAAAGGATTTGCAGGTTGATAATCCACCTGTTTGGTTGCCTTACAAGCACACCTTCCTTGGCAGTCAAGTCTTGGGGGAGGGGGAGACTCTAACCTGAAGCTTCTGGCTCAGGGGCAGCAACACTACCCATTGCGGCACAAGACCCCCTGTTACAGAGGTGGAACACGACAGGCCCAATAGCCTCTTCCTGTGAGTCTGCGCCTTATTAAATTCATTTAATTAAAAATAAATCCTGGAATATGAAGCTAGTCTCAGTGATGGTGACCATGAACTATCATCGATTGCCGTAAAAACCCATCTGGTTCACTAATGTCCACATCCCATGAATGAATAAAAAAAATCAACACACTCGTGAAGGAAATTAGTGGATATGGGCTTGGACCCAACTGCAAGAAAACATACAGTATGGTAACGATAAAGAAAAAGGACATTCCAGTTTGCAACATCACAGTAAATAGAAGCAAGTTAGAACATGTCAACCAACTCAACTGCCCAGGAACCACAGGAACATCCAATGTCAAAAGCAGTACTGAAATCTGAGAAAGGGTTGGACAAGCCAAAAGTATTTTCCCAAAATTAAGCAACATTCTAAGGAATGCAAGCTTGAACTTTGAAATGAGAAATCGTGGACTGAAATGCAATGCCTGGTCAGTCATGAATCATGACTGTGAATCCTGAGGCATTGGGAAAGAGCAGGAAAAGGCAATCAACTGCTTTGAAATGTGGGGCTTAACAAGGATCCTAAGGGTGAGCTGGGTGGAGAAGAGAATGAACGAGGGAGCACTGGAGGAGGCCAGAGGAACAAGAGAACTCTTAAATAACCTCAAAGGAAGACTAATGGCGTTCTTCAGACATGTCCTCATGAACATGAAGGGCTGGAGTGCCTAATCACCATTGGGCGGATTAATGGAAAGAAGACCAAGAATATGTTAGCGAAGGAAGCAGTTAGACAACATTAAAGACTGGATTAACCAGAATTCCAACAGCGAGGCTGTCCACTGTTGCTATGATTGGAATGTCTTGAAGACCATGATCATCTACGCTACTCAGCAAGGCACCGTGACGATGATGTATCTCTCTATATATTGTAAAATAGTGGTTTTGTACTCTGCTTGTTAAGGATGGAAGCAATAGTCAATTTAAGGGCATTACCATTGAATTTTGAACCAAGGGTGACCCCGCAGCAAAGGATGACATAATCACCTGAGGCGAAGATTGCCCCTTCCCCTTCCTTCTATCCCTTCATACCTGATAATTTACCAGGAAACAAGGAGGACAGTCAAAATGTTCATTGCCCCTTTGTGTTCAAGTAACTATCACAGAATCGCAGAATGGTCACAGCATTTAAGGAGCCCATTTGACCTGTTGTGTCGGTGCCGGCTCTCAGAAGGAGCCATTCACCGAGTACCACTCGGCTGCCTCCTTCCCTTAACCCGGCACACTCTTCCTTTCCAGATAACAATCCAATTCCCTCTTGAAACCCCCGTCTGAATCTGCCTCCACCACATTCTCTCAGGTGGCGCCTTCCAGACCCTAACCACTCGCTGTGTGAAAAGCGTTTTCCTTATGGCTCCATTGCTTCATTTGCCAATCACCATAGATCTGCACCCTCTCATTCTCAATCCCGACACCAATGTTAATATTGTTTCCCTATAATTCCAGAACAGACACCCAAATTTTGGTATGATCCCAGACAAGACCCCAAAATTTGTTACGATCTGGTTAGGGACCAGTAACCTTTTTTAATTAAAGCAGACAAAATTTGAAACCCCAGTTACTTATTAAGAGAATAAAGCCACAAGATTCCACGGTTTTAGCCAAACAGAAGATTGTTTTATTATACAAGAGTCAGCAAAGCAAACAGTCAATAATATTTATCTTATACTCTAACATCCAGAATTGACAGGCAAGCAGTGGACAGACTGGGCTTGTTTCCACTGGAGTTTAGAAGAGTGAGGGGTGATTTGATTGAAGTATACAAGATCCTAATGGCCTTGACAAAGTAGACATCGAAAAGGTATTTCCTTTTGTGGGTGAGTCTAGAACTAGAGAGCACTGTTTTAAAATTAAGGGTCGCCCTTTTAGGACAGAGATGAGGAGAATATTTTTCTCGCAGGGGGTTGTGCAGCTTTGGGATTCTCTGCCGCAGAAGGTGGTGGAGGCGGGCTCACTGAATATTTTAAGGTATACGAGACCACTTTGGACCAGTACTCTTATTTCCCAGTTTTTACTGGTGTTCCATTTTAAGGCATACAAGACCAGTTCGGACCAGTACTCTTAATTCTCAGTGTTTACTGTCTTTTCATTCTGGGTATCGGGGTTTCCCCAGACCCTTTAGCGTTGCAGAACCAATGGCATCACCTCAGCTGCATGGAGCTGACTCTCCTCTCCATCTGCTCCCTATGGGCTACTGTTCACCCAACTCCGTGAACTGTTCCATGTGACTGATTAATATTTCCCAACAGGGTTTCACTCCGATTCCTAGGCATGATTTGATGTATCCAGGTTGGGTATATTCTGGGTAAATGCTGCAGTCTCCAGTTAACCAGAGGTCACTCCCACAGGTGTGAAATTCCCCTGGCTCCACACCTAACACACGTAGACAAAAGACATCCAAAATCTATGGGTTTCATCACACTATCTACACTTCATGATTTTGAACACCTCAATCAAATCTCCTCTCAAACTTCTCTTCTCCAAGGAAAACAGTGCCAACTTCTCCAATCTATCCACGTAACTAAAGCTCCTCAACGCTGGGACCACTCTCGTGAATCTCTTCCGCAACCTCTCTAGTGCCTTCACCTCTTTCCACCCCTTCCTTCTATCAACTACAACAAATTGAAATAATGTAACAAAATGCCCCAAGCTTCACAGGAGCATTATCAAGCAAAACCCAACAGCGAGCCACAAAAAGGACATTTCAGAGAATGTGGCCATATCATGTTCTGGGGGTGGTCGGGGGTGGGGGGGGATGCGTTAAGGAGGGTCTTAATGGAGGAGAGAGAGGCAGAGAGGTTTAGGGAGGTAATTCCAGAGCTCAGGGCCCAGGTAGCTGAAGGCCCGGACCCTGGTGCCAGAGCGACTAAAATCAGAAATGCTCAAGAAGCCAGAATTGGAGGAATGCAGAGGTCTCAGGGAGCTGTGGGGCTAAAGGAGATTACAGAGCTAGAGAGAGTCCGTGTTATTTAATCAATCTAGGAGTCTATTTTAGTTAAACATTTACCAGAGCGGAACTACAGATAAATAATTGACTTGTCATACATGTCACAGGTTAACTGATAGACTTTACAATAAGGTTTAGTAATTTTTTTTGGTGTAAGGAGGAAGCTAATTGTTCAACTGCAGATGTTCAGTTCAATTAAAGAAAGATTTGCATTTATATAGCACTTTTCATGACCTCAGGACAGCCTGAAGCACTTCGTGGGTTTTGAAATGCTTGTGTGTCGGCCGTGGGTGAGTGAATCGAACGTTTGCCCCTGAACCACTTCCTGGGCTTGAGCTCAAAAAGCAAGGCTGCCCCGCCAGTGCGGCACTGAGGGAGTGCTGCACTGTCTGAGGTGCCATCTCTCAGGTGAGACATTAAACCTAGGCCCCCCCCCCCCCCCCCCCCCCCCCCCCCATCTGCCCTCTCAGGTGCAAAGTAAAAGATCCCACTATCACTATTTTTGAGGAAGTACAGGGGGCATCACCCTGGTGTGCTGGGGCAATATTTATCCCTCAATCAATATCCCAAAACCAGCTGACCAAAAAGCTACGCTCACCGGAGTGTTATAAAACTAAAACATGGCACCGAGACACATAACGAGATATTAGTTCAGGTGATCAAAAGCTCGAACAAAGAGGTAGGTTTTAAGGAGTGTCTTAAAGGTAGAAAGTGAGATAGGGAGATGGAGAGGTGAAGGGAGGGAGTTCCAGGGCTTGGGGCCCAGGCAGCTGAAGGCACAGCCACTAATGGCTGAGCAAGTATAATTGGGAATGTATAAGAGGCTGGAATTGGAAGAGAGCAGAGATCTCGGAGGGTTGTGGGGCTGGAGGAGGTTACAGAGATAGGGAGGGAGTGAGGCCATGGAGGGATTTGAACACAAAGATAGGGATTTTAAAATCAAGGCGTTGCTTGACCAGGAGCCAATGTAGGTCAGCGAGGACAGGGGGGGATGATAGGGGGACGGGGCTTGGTGTGAATTAAGACACGGGAGGCAGAGTCTTGGGTGACCTCAAGTTTACGGAGGGCAGAATGTGGGAGACCAGCCTGGGATCAGTTGGAATAGTCATGTCTGGAGGCAGCAAAGGTGTGAATGAGGGTTTCAGCAGCAGCTGAGCTGGGACGGGGTGAAGTCGGTTGATGCTATGAAGGCGGAAAGAGGTGGTCTTAACGATGGCATGAGCGTGAGGAACTCATCTGACCTCAGGGAGAGGGATGGAGTCCTGGTAGTTAGGGATGGAATTTGGAGTGGGGGGTGAAAACAATGGCTTCTGTCTTCCCGGTATTTAATACATACATTAATACACAGGGCCCTGTTCTCTGCAGACTGAAAGAACATGTACATACGTTGCTTCTGTTTCGGTTCAGCAAAATAAGTGACAGCCATTCGCGGACTCATTCCTCAGAGCAATGTCTTGACTAAACAGTGTCAAGCCGCCGGGTTTAAATTTCAAACAATGCTTGGGCAGTTCACTTGTGGTCATCATCACTGGCTGCAGTCCCAGCAGTGGCCATCGCTCCCAGTGGCGCTGCTAGGGTGCGATGTTAACTCTCTGAGGTCGTGGCTGCTGTACCCCGCCATGTTGGGGGGATGTCCTGCCTCCGAGTGCTGCTGGCCAATCAGAGGGCCGGCAGCTCGCACCCTAGCAGCGCCACCGGGAGCGATGGTCACTGCTGGGACTGCAGCCAGTCCCCAACCAGCAGCAGGGGTGGGGGCCGAAGTTTGAGTGAGGTAAGTGGGCAGGCTTGGTGGTGGGAGGGGTGAGGGGGAGGGTTCAATTGAGGGTGGTCTTTTCCACTGGGAGGGGTGTGCCCAAACAAGAGGGTCCCCGTCTCCTGAGCCCACAGACCATGTGCCCTCGCCACATGATGTGGGCACCTGTCCATCGCTGGTAAAATGCCAAATGTGGCAGCAGGAGGCTCCTAATTGGCCTCTTGAGGGCATCAATTGGCCCATTGGTATGTGGGCTTCCCACCATCCATCCTGCCACTGGTAAAGCACCAGTGGAGGGTGGGTAGGTGACTGGCAAAGCAGCCCACCCCATTACACTAATTTTACCCACCTCCCCTCCCCGCGACTACTCACCTGCCAGCCCATTCCTGGGAGGGGGTACGCTTAAAATTCCAGTCACAGACTCCTGGGAACGATGGAAATGGATTATCTGGGTCGTTACCACATTGCTGTTTGCGGGATCTTGCTGTGTACAAATTGGCTTTCACATTTCTCACATTGCAACAGTCACTATGCTTCAAAAAGTACTTCATTGACTGTAAAGATGTCTGCTGGTCATGAAAGGTGCTGCACCAATGCAAGGTTTTTTTTGTATTGGGCAGCCAGTTCGTGCACAGCAAGCTTCCACAAGCAGCAAAATGGGATGGCTAAGTTTTGGTTAAGTACTGGCCGCCGAAATGGTGGACTGGAGATCTCCCCTGTCCACCTGACAGGGCAGGTGGAGCATTGGCTTAACATCTTGCTCACACCCGGATTGGGGGAAAATGGAGAGAAAATGTGGGCTGGAAAGGAAGGGGGGGGGGGTGGGAAAGCGACTGAGGGAGGAGGGTTGGAAGCTAGCCAGAAATGGGGAGGGGAGGAAAGGAAGGGAGCGAGGGCGGAGGGGAGGGAGCGAGGGAGGGAGCGAGGGAAGCGGCAAGGAGGAGGAGGTGAGGGGAGGAGGAGGTGAGGGGAGGGAGGGAGGGAGGGTGAGGAGGGGAGGGGGAGGAGGATGATGGGGTGGGGAGAGGAAGGGGAGCGGAGGGGGAGGAGGGGAGGGATGGCGAGGGGAGGGGAGGGGTGGAGGGGAGGAGGGGTTGGGGAGGAGGAGGAGGAGGAGGGGAGGGTGTGGGGAGGAGGGGGGAGAGTGGGGAGGGGAGGGGAGATGGGGAGGAGGAGGAGGGGGTGGGGGAGGAGGAGGAGGAGGAGGGGGAGAGGGGGTGGTGGGGAGGGAAGAGAGGGGGAGAAGGGTGGTGGGGAGGGGAGGGGGGGGTGGGGAGGGGAGGAGGAGGGGGGAGAGGGGGGAGGGAAATGGGGAGGAGGTGGTGGGGGAGGGGGTGGGGGAGGAGGAGAAGGAGGAGGGGGGGAGAGTGGGGAGGGGAGGGGAGATGGGGGGGAGGAGGAGGAGGAGGAGGGGGTGGGGGAGGAGGGGGGGAGGGAAATGGGGAGGAGGTGGTGGGGGAGGGGGAGGAGGAGGAGAGGGGGGGAGGGAAATGGGGAGGAGGCGGTGGGGGAGGGGGGAGAGTGGGGAGGGGAGATGGGGAGGAGGAGGAGGGGTGGGGGAGGGGGGTGGGGGAGGGGGTGGGGGAGGAGGAGAAGGAGGAGGGGGGAGAATGGGGAGGGGAGGGGAGATGGGGAGGAGGAGGAGGGGGTGGGGGAGGGGGGAGAGTGGGGAGGGGAGGGGAGATGGGGAGGAGGAGGAGGGGGTGGGGGAGGGGGTGGGGGTGGAGGGGGGAGAGTGGGGAGGGGAGGGGAGATGGGGAGGAGGAGGAGGGGGTGGGGGAGGAGGAGGGGGTGGGGGAGGGGGTGGGGGTGGAGGGGGGGAGAGTGGGGAGGGGAGGGGAGATGGGGAGGAGGAGGAGGGGGTGGGGGAGGGGGTGGGGGTGGAGGGGGGAGAGTGGGGAGGGGAGGGGAGATGGGGGGGAGGGGAGGGGAGATGGGGAGGAGGAGGAGGAGGAGGGGGAGGGGTGGGGGTGGGGGGGGGGAGAGTGGGGAGGGGAGGGGAGATGGGGAGATGGGGAGGAGGAGGAGGGGGTGGGGGAGGGGGGAGAGTGGGGAGGGGAGGGGAGATGGGGAGGAGGAGGAGGGGGTGGGGGAGGGGGTGGGGGTGGAGGGGGGAGAGTGGGGAGGGGAGGGGAGATGGGGAGGAGGAGGAGGGGGTGGGGGAGGGGGTGGGGGTGGAGGGGGGAGAGTGGGGAGGGGAGGGGAGAGTGGGGAGGGGAGGGGAGATGGGGAGGAGGAGGAGGGGGTGGGGGAGGGGGTGGGGGTGGAGGGGGGAGAGTGGGGAGGGGAGGGGAGATGGGGAGGAGGAGGAGGGGGTGGGGGAGGGGGTGGGGGTGGAGGGGGGAGAGTGGGGAGGGGAGGAGGAGGAGGGGGAGGGGTGGGGGTGGGGGGGGGGTGGGGGGCACCTTAGTCGGCCAGATGGTGCCTGAGAAATGGAGCATTAGGGCCCTGGACTGTACCAAGTTTGGAGGGGGTGGGGGGGGGGTCGGGGTGAGACGCAGGTTTCTATAGGAGAAAGTCACACTTACCACTCGCCCCTTGCTTTTCGCCAGGATGACCTTTCGCGACGGTTGCTTTAGCCACGCGTGGTACCTGGCGGGCAGGTAATCGATGCCCCCGTAGATGTCGCCGGAGATGGACATCACCTCCCCAAAATCGGCCTCCTTGGCCAGGCTGAAATCCAGCTCGGGGCTCGCGCCGTCCATCCGGGCACCTCTGGGCGGGAACTGTGGACAGGACAGAACCCGGCTCATCACGTGGGGAGGGTGGGGGTAAGAAGGGAGGGAGCGAGGGGGGGTGAGGGGGTAAGAGGGGAGGGAGGGAGGGGGAGGGGGTAAGAGGGGGGAGGGGGTAAGAGGGGAGGGAGGGAGGGGAGGGGGTAAGAGGGGGGAGGGGGTAAGAGGGGAGGGAGGGGGAGGGGGTAAGAGGGGGGAGGGGGTAAGAGGGGAGGGAGGGAGAGGGAGGGGGAGGGGGTAAGAGGGGAGGGAGGGAGGGGGTAAGAGGGGGGAGGGGGTAAGAGGGGAGGGAGGGAGGGAGGGGGAGGGGGTAAGAGGGGGGAGGGGGTAAGAGGGGAGGGAGGGAGGGGGAGGGGGTAAGAGGGGGGAGGGGGTAAGAGGGGAGGGAGGGGGAGGGGGTAAGAGGAGGGAGGGGGAGGAAGTTAGGGGAGGGGGTAAGAGGAGGGGGAGGGTGGGGAAGAGGAGGGAGGTGGAGTGGGGGAGGGAGGGGAGGCAGAGGGAGGGGGAGGAGGCGAAGGGGAAGAGGGGAGGACGAAAGGGGAGAGGGGGAGGAGGGGAGGGGGTAAGGTGGTGGTGTGTGCAGAATTTTTGCCCTGTGGGCAATGGCTTGGTAGATCCGCCCATTCCATCGCACCCTCCCCCCCTCCCCCCCCTCCTCCTCCTCCTCCTCCTCCTCCTCCTCCTCCTCCTCCTCCTCCTCTCTCAAGGCAGTGAGTCCCGGGGGGATTTCCCAGCATCTCTGCCAATCGGGACCTTGAACCCCACCGGTTTGGGTGTGGGGGGGGGGGGGGGGGGGGTGGGGGGAGGAATGACGACTCCCTCCCCTCCGGGCGGAGTCGGAGTCAAAGTTCGCGTGCGGGCCCTTGCCCGAGCCACGCGCCGCCATTTTGACGCTCATTGCCCGGCTCAAAAACGTCGACCTCACTTGGATGACGGGACAAAAAGGTGGAGCCCCCCCCCCCCCCCTCCCCCACCCCCACCCCCCCTCAACCCCAGCAACCCCCGCCTCCCCGCCACCTCCCAGGAAAGGGGAGGACTCCTTGAGCCCTGGAGGCCCGAGGCCTGTTGCGCCCTCACCGCCTCAGGCAGACCCTGCGACCCGGCTTTCGAATTCCCAGCCGGCCGGGCCTGTCGGATGTGGCCCAGCAGAGGTCAATCACAGGCTGGGAAAATGTCTCCCTTTCAGCAACCCCCCCACCACCCCCACCCCCCAACCCCCCCCCCCCCCCCCCCCCCCCCCCCCCCCCCCCCCCCCCCCCCCCCCCCCCCCCCCCCCCCCCCCCCCCCCCCCAGTCCACATTTTCAGTAAGATTAGTTTTTGAAATAACGCCTTGGCGGCTGACAGGCTCTTGACCGAGGTAGGCCCGACGCCACCCAGGTTTGGACAAAGGAGCTGAAAAACACACATTCGACCTGTCCCGTTCAAGGGGCCTAACGCCGAACCACAGGGCGGCCTGAAAATAGCCCTGACCGACATACGTGGAGCGGGGTCGCTGATGGTCACGTTTACAGGGTAAGGTTCAACCGGGGCCCGAACATGGGTTACTGGCTTCAACCACCAGTGCCGAATGAGCCGGCGGTCGGCGCCAACAGCCTTAATTTCAACCCGAGGGGGGAAGGGCGAGCGTCCACTAACCGGGGATCACCAATTTCGGTCGCCCACCCCCCCCCCCACGTCACTGGTCCCGATAACTTTTTTCCCCCCCCGTTTTGGGGATTCTCTGCGAGCAGGTCCGGCCGTGTAGCTCCTCAAAGGCCCGGCCCCCACCCCACCCCACCCCCCCTCACCGCGCACAAGTTGGCCCCTTCAAGCTAAAGGGAGGCTAGGAAAATAACTTAAAGGGGCCGCGTGCTTAAATGAACCCATTGCGTGCAGCAGGTAAACAGGTTAGCAGGAATGCTCGGCCTCAAACGTTTTCTTCGGATATTATTGGGACAGAGGGTGTTGATCCCTGAATTTTCTACATCTGTGCAGCCTCCCCGCCCCCCCTTCCCCCCAAAACTTCTCCATGCGAAGCGTTTCCCTTCATAGAACTGATTTTCTGGTCGCGTAAACTGAGATTTTCGGGGCAAAAAGCTACATTTAACAATGGCACGCACCACTTTCCAGTTGCCAGAACTGATTTGACCACTGCGCAAGTTTTCATAGCCTGAGTGCCCGGCCAGTGTTACCTGTTGGTGAAGCTGCAGGCGTTTGGAACGTGAAAGTCTGAACTTGCAGTGATTTGCAAGCGTCATTTGTGTGGTTTTAAGTACTCTGATATTCACAAGTACAGCAATCCAAAGTACAAGGGCAAAGTACAAACCATCGAGGGTTCAGCTCCCATTCCAGAGGTTTGAGTGCGTAACCTGGGCTGAGACTCCCAGCAGCAGAGTCAGTGAAAAGACAATTAAGCCCAGGCTCTGTCCGCCCTCTCAGGTCGAGTTGCCAACCCTCCAGGATTGGCCTGGAGTGTCCAGCAATGGAAGATCAATCTCCAGGCCACTGCTGCGGTGCAAGTCCTGGAGAAAAGCCATCAGGACACTCAAAGAAGATTTTTTTTTGTTGTTGCCCTCTTCTTTCATATTTCTCTTCACCGGGTAGTAAAGTATTGAAAATGGGGGAAGAGAAAGCTTTTTGACTGACAGTCAAGCATCATCCAATTGGGTAATGAGTCTTTTTGTTTTCCAAATTGGCGTAGGAAGGCCGTGCGTCACAAGATGGGCGCGTTGGCCGACTAATAGTCTGAAAGGTGGGTGAAAGTCATGCCTTTTCCAAGAAATCACCTGACCAGCAGGGTGCTCGAGGAGGAGAGTCATTTGCTTATTGTACTGCAATTACTTTAATGGCTGGTGATTTACTGGAAATTATCTGACATAGAGGAGTTATGTTTTGAACCTGTGTCATTTTTAAAACTCAGTTGAGAACGAACTGAGAAGGGGAAAAGCTGCCAAGATCATGCTCCCCTTGACTTGTCTGAGACACAGTCTGTTCTCCTTCACGCCAAAGCTCCATTGGTGAGAACCTCCAGGCATCTATTGGGACTGGCAATCTGCCTTCACATGAGGGAGCTCCATATCGAAAGTGTGGAAACCTTGCGAACTTTACCCTTTTTTAAATAAAGCATTTTCCTCAACTGCCCATCTCTGCAGAGACCCTATTTGTCCTTTCTGTGCACGTGTGTGTGGATGTGGTGCCAATGAAACGGGCTGCTTTGTCCTGGATGGTGTCGAGCTTCTTGAGTGTTGTGGGAGCTGCACTCATCCAAGCAAGTGGGGAGTATTCCATCACACTCCTGACTTGTGCCTTGTAGATAGTGGACAGGCTTTGGGGAGTCAGGAGGTAAGTTACTCACTACACAATTCCTAGGCTCTGAAGGGATGGGTAGATAGTTACATTTCCAGATTACAAATTTGTGTTAACTGGTTCTTGCAAGTTGTTTTGGAAGAAAAGATGTTTTTATAATAAATCAATCGTTCTGAGTTTATTGAAAAAGAAAATCTGGTCCAAGTCTCTTTTATTCTGGGTGTAAAGGTAGTGGAGGTAAATAATTGGCCATTTTGGCGAGTGTTTTAAACATTTGCACTAATGGTGCGACCTGTGGAGTAGTGGGGCTAGATAAATTGCGCAATCCTGCTATCCCAGCCATAACATTCCCCTATTCTCCCACTCCAGGTTTGACCATAGCAGAGTTTTTTTTTGTGAACTTAGGGAGGATGTGCTTTGCCAATGCTGCAGGAGTCCCACTGATTACACTTTTAGGTTGTAAAGAATTTGTCAGACAGGCTTTCTTAGGCTAAACAAGGAATAGGATAAGTGTATGAAAACTATTTCCTGAGGTTAAAAAAAACTAGGTAAATTGCAACTATCGTTCATAGGCACACACATTTGCTTGACTGTACACATGCAAACACATACACACTAACACACACACAAACACACACAAACACACTAGTATAGATGGCAAAGCAAAATGACTGGCTAATAGGATTTTTACAGCTGGTGAAAATATAACAAAGGAGTATACGGTTAGCTGTTCCTTGGCTGGTCTCGATGCGGTCATTCCACATTGTGACCATTTTGTTTAGTTGTCTTCTTGGGAGTAGTTGCATGGAGCTGGTTTCCAAGCTTTTTTTCCCCCAAAAGATCTTGGTTTACAGTAGATCTCTCTTTTCAGGATGGTTACTTTGCAAAACTGGGCACAATCTTTCAGAGAGAGAGAGAGAGGCAGAGATGGCACACAGCCTCAACAGCCTGTGTTCAGTATAGTATTGTGTTTTTTCCTCTCTCTCCCTTGCTTGGTAAGAAGTCTTTAGAGTACCTTGCTGGCTGTATATTCCAGAGAAAATCTATTAGTCCATGTCTGCTGCAGTTATTGTTTGAGAACAGGTAATTGCATTTTGATGTCTCACCTCAGAAACATTTGAACAGGATAGCGTAAAGTGAACAGAGGACGGGGCCTTGCACGTTTCCCAGGGGGTTGAGTGTCTTTTTATGATGTGTATTGTAGCAGTCTGGACGATCTCGTCATGTCTCTTCGAGAATTCCAGTTTTGTTTTTTTTAAAATCCAGCCAGAAAAAAAAAAGTTAGGAATTGCAGCTTTAAAAAGCACACCCTCGTAACGATTGTTACATGGCTGCTTTTTGGGATCTCACTGTGTATAGATTGGCTGTCACGTTTCCCATGTTACAACAATGATGGCATTTCAAATAATACTGCATTACAAAGTGTTTTGGGTTGTCCTGAGGTCATGAAAGACGATATAGAAATGCAAGTCTTTCTTTCTCAATGAATGTATGATCGACCCACAAATAAGGCTAGCACGTGGCACTGTTTGCTCTCCTGAGTTATTCGGTGCGAGCAGAATTCAGCTTCTTTGTTCGGGATAAGCTAAAGAGACTATCTGCAGTGACTTTCACAACCTCATAAAATGCATTGCAGTCCACAAGGTGCTTTTGAAGAACTGTAATGTAAGGTAGAGAAGCAGAGCAAGATCCCACAGACAGCAATGAAATTATTAATCAGCTTTAGTTGAGAGGTAAATGCTGGCCTCGGACACTGAAGTGAACTCCCCTCATCTCTAAAGAGAGGCTAGAAGATCTTTTTTGTGCACCTAAGAGGGCCGGCAGAGCCCTCAGTTTAACGTCTCGCCTGAAAGACGGCACCTCCAACAGTGCAGCACCTCCCTCAGTACTGGCATCGAGGGGAGAATCAGCCTGGGTTATGTGCTGAAGTCCCTGGAGGGACAGCTGAATCCCACCCCACGACCTATTGATTCAGAGGCGATAGAGAGAGGAGGGGGGAGAGGGAGAGGGAAAGTGAGAGACGAGAGAGAGTGAGAGAAAATGAGAGAGAGAAAACAAGAGAGGGAAAGACAAGGCAAGCATACAGATGGGAACACTCCACCACTGCCTGGACATTCCACTCCAAATCACACATCATCCTGACTTGGAAATATATCACTGTTCCTTCATTATAACAATGTGGTTGAATCTTAACTGCCCCTCTGAAATGGCCGAGCAAGTCACTCAGTTCAAGGGCAATTAGGGATGGGCTGCAAATGCTGGCTTCGCCAGCGACGCCCACATCCTGTGAAATAATAAACCACAGTATTCGGCCTCAGCTGGAGTAATGCCTCCAATTCTGGGCATTGCACTTTAGGAAGGACGTGAAGGCATTGGAGTGCAGAAAAGATTCATGAGAACGGTTCCAGGGATGAGAAACTTCAATGACATGGATAGATCAGAGAAGTTGGGACTGTTTTCTATGTTATCATGTCTTAGGTGGGGCTGGAGCTAGAAGGTCTGAAATTACAGGTACTGCTGAAGGCTGTAAACTCCTAGTAAATTTTCTCATTTATTGAACAACCTACTAACTATGTACAGTACAAGGCTCAGCATGAGGTTCTACATAGAACTATCTCTCAGCCTGCTTGGTTGTCATGTGATCTCACATCACTGATGATGCAGACTATCTATTTATGCACTTAACATTAAGCCTTTATGCTACATTCTCCCTAGAGAAGAGAAGGTTGAGAGGAGATTTGATGGAGGTGTTCAAAACTATGAGGGGTCCAGATAGAGTAGATATGGAGAAAAAGTTCCCATTGGTAGAAAGGTCTAGAACCAGAGGGCACAGATTTAAGGTGATCGGCAAAAGAAGACATGAGGGTAAACTTCTCTTTTAAGGCAACGAGCTGTTAAGACCTGGAACGCACTGCCTGAGAATGTGGCGGAGGTAGATTCAATCGCAACTTTCAAAAGGGATTTGGATAATCATCTGAAGAGGAAAGAATTTGCAGAGGCTAAAGAGAAAAGGCAAGGGGAGTGGTACTGGCTGAGTTGCACTTCCAGAGAGCCAGCATGGACACGACGGGCTGAATGGCCTACTTCTGTAACCATTTTATGATTCTGGAGAAATGAAAGCTGTCGACCGCTGCAGCTCCTGCCATACATGCCATGGCCAGCAGGTGGCGGCATCTCCCCAGAAGTAAGGGATCCAATCCTTGAAGAACATGAAATGCTGCCACCTATTGGAGCAGCCAAAAATTTCACCAGCTCCGCTCCCAGAAAGTAACAACAATAACTTGCATTCAAATGATGCCTTCAACATGGTAACCATCCCAAGGCGCTTCGCAGGAGTCTTATAAAGTAAAGTTTGGCACTGAGCTTTGTAAAGAGATATCAGGACATCTACCCTGGCATGCCCCTGAGGAATTTTATCTTAAATAAAAACAGAAAATTGCTGTGGATCCTTGCAGGTCTGGCAGCAGAGTTAATATTTCAGGCTAATGACCTTTTTTGAGAGAACTTCAAATGTATCAAAGGATTTAATATATTTCAATGAGATCACGTTTACTTGACAGTTGTTTGTGGGATCTTGCTGTGCACAGATTGCCTGCCGCGTTTCCTATGTGACTCGGCCTCCAAAGTGCTTCATGGGCTGTGAAGTGCTTTGGGATGTCCTGGGGCTGTGAAAGGTGCTATATAAATGCGACCCCTTATTTTAACAGACTGCCAATCAAACGGGCCGATTTGCAGTCTTGCAGGCCAGGGTGGAGAAGGGGGAGATTGGGGGTTTGCCGAAGGGCGTGATTTGGGCAAGGAGGAGGAACTGTCAAGTTGTCAAGGAACTTTCAAAGAACTGTCAAAGCTGTCAAAGAACTGTCAAGGCTATTAAATAATTCTCAAGCTGTCCAAGAATTATCAGGGTCTTGAAGAAATGTCAGGCAGTCCAAGAACTTTCAAAGGACTCTCCAGCGGTCAAAGGACTGTTAAGCTGTCAAGTAAATGTCAAGCTGTCAAGGAACTTTCAAAGAACTGTCCAGCTGTCAAGGAACAATCAAGGAGGGAAAAATGTGGTGGGTGTGGAGCATGGGTTGGCATGAGCTGACACTAAGTTGCCATAGGGCCTATAAAGGGTGATGGGGATACTTGAGGCAAGGGAGGTGCCTGGGGCCATGGGTAGAGAGGCATCAGTTGGCATGGGGGTATGAGGGGCCATGGCCAATCTTGGATTGTGGTGAAGGGGGTGTAGTTTACGGAGTGAGCATGGAGACAGTGATTGAAGATCAGACGTGAACTCCAGATGGAGGGGGGAGGGGGGGACTTGGGCCCCGATTCTTCTCCAGAGTCGAGTGTGCAGGGATGGGAGAGTTCTGGGCTCTGCAACCTTGGCCTTTAAAAATGACAGACTGCAGGCTGGATTTTCGTTTGGTGGGCGTGGGCTGGATTGGAAGTCAGGGCCGCTGCCACTACCACCCCGCCCCCCCACCCCCCTACCCTCACAACATGTGTGGAGGCTGCCGGGGGTGGAGGACCTGCCTCTGTGCTCCAGCGCTGTGTTGAAATAGCTTGGAAAAGAAAAATTAAACACAAACAGCCCTTCAGATCTCAGCCCCTCGCCCCCTCACATACTCCCTATGCCACCTTCATATCAACCTATGCCACTTCATATGACCCCATCCACCCCATGGCCCCTCATAACACTGTGCCAACTGATGCCCTGCTACCCACCCCTATGGTCTCCGATACTCCATTTGCCTCAAACATCCCCATGGCCCTTTGTAGCCACTATGCCAACTTATGCCAACTAATGCTTCATGCCCATCACACTTTGTCCTTAGTCCCTCCATGCCAACTCACCTAGTATCCTTTGACAGCTCCCTGACAGCTTTGACAGCTCTTTGGCACCTGGGCATTTCTTTGAAAGTTCTTTGTCAGCTTGACAGTTCATGGAGAGTTTGACAATTCTTTGACAGCTTTGACAGTTCTTTGACAGCTGGGCAGTCCTTTGACAGTTCCAATGAGCTTGTGTGTAAAAAGTGCACAATTGTGTTCACTTTTAACAATTGCAAAGGATGCCTTACCTCTCCCAAAGGGTGTCTTACCTCTCCAAAAGGATGCCTTATCTCTCCCAAAGGGTGTGCAGAGCCCAGAACTCTCCCATCCCTGCACACTCGACTCTGGAGAAGAAATCTGAGCCAAAGCCCCCCTCCATCTGGAGTCCACGCCTGACCTTCCATCACTGCCTCCATGCTCACCCCTCAAACTACACCTTCACTGCAATCTAAGATTGGCCATGGGCCCTCATATCCCAATGCCTACCGATGCCCATATACCCACCCCCCATGGCACCAGGCACCTCCCTTGTATCAAGCACCCCAAGGCCCTTTATAGGTCCTATGGCAACTCAGTGCCAACTCATGCTCCACACCCACCACATTTTTCCCTTACCCCCTCCTTGATAGATCCTTGACAGCCGGATAGCTCTTTGACACCCTGACAGCTCTTTGACACCCTGACAGATCTTTGACAGCATTGACAGTTCTTTGACAGCTGGACATGTTCTGTGACAGTGTCTAGCTTTCTTAAATGTGTCCCAGGGCCCCATCCAAAGGGTACCTTACCTCCCCAAAGGGGCTCTCTGGCTATCCAACTAAACCCAGCAAATTCTGACCAACTCTTAGCTGTTCTAATCTGCCCACTTGTGGGGGGGGTCTCACACTCTGGGCCTACCGAAATCCCGTTTTTGTGGAGGCAGCTGGTGATTTAAATGACCTGCCTCCTCCATAAAGCTCAAATGCACGAACCCTGGCCAGATCCCACTCCCTGCCCCCCATGGAAATGGGTTTGCCACGTTTGGTTGGGGGGGGGGCGTGGTGGGACTTTGAATTCCCGGCTATTTCTGGGATTTTCGCCACAGCGGGAAGCCTCTCGGTCAAGACGAAAATCTGGGATTTTGGCCACACGTGGATTACTGGACCGCACTCATCTTTGTCCCTCACCCTCAGATTGGGTGTGGCCTCCAAAGCAAGGCAGAAGGGGGGCAGGACAGGTTAAGAAACCGGGTAATAAATTACACAGCGTCTTGGCCTTTATCAATTCGAGCATAAGGTTCAAGAGCAAGGAGGTTATGTAAAACTTGCATAAGAACACTAGTTCAACCTCAACTGGAGTAGGGAAGGTGTGAAGGCATTAGAGAGAGAAAGAGTGCAGAGGAGGTTCATGCGCAAGGTTCCAGGGATGAGGAACCTCAGTTACTCAGATGGGTCGGTGGGTTTGGGGCTGTTTTCCTTGGAGAGAAGAAGATTGAGGGGAGATTTACCTGAGGTGTTAAAATCTGGAGTCCTTGTGGTGTTCAAAATCATAAAGGGCCTGGTCAGGGCGGATAGGGAGAAACTGTTCCCATTGGGGGAAGGTTCGAGAACGAGACGGGGGGGCGGTGGTTGGTGTTAAGATAATTGGCGATGGAGACGCAAGGAGAAACTTTTTCACGCAGCGAGAGTGGTTGGGGTCTGGAACGCGCTGCCTGAGAGTGCGGGTGGGAGCAGGTTCCATCGAGGCACTCGAGGGGGAATTGGACTGTTGCCTGAAAAGGGAGAATGTGCAGGGCAATGCGGGGAGGGAGGGGTGGCACTGCCCACTCGGACACAAGGGACCGAGTGGCCTCATTCTGTGCTGTAACCATCCTGTGATTCTGTGCTAATGCAGGCCAATGCCACAAGGTCTCTAACCGTGAGCTCAATGTAAATGTGGCTGACGCCTGGGGATGCTCCATTGCGGTGCAGGGCCTGCTGGGAAAATGTGTTGTCATTAAGGAAAACCTGGCACCGGATCCCTTGGCTCGGACAGCAGCTCCCCCACTGCGGCCCTCACCCCAATCCGCTATCGCTGCCATGGGGCTTGGGTCCAGCCCCGAGCCCCTCAGGTCAGTGCAGCCTCCCCATCTCGGGATCCAGCACCATGCCGGCCGGCCACAGGTTTTTAATTCACAGGTCCCCCCGCATGTTGCCAGGGGCACCGCAAGCTGGCGCACTGGGCAGGAGGAGCAAGAGGCCCTTCTGACTCATCACTCAACAGCCCGACTGGCTGCTGTTGCCAGGGGCAATGGCTTCGCGACCCCTTCCTGCTGTGACAGTATGACTCAGCGCCAGCCCACGCATCACCCAAGTGTTAGTCACCGAGACTCAGTTGTATCTGCGCCTGGATCTGCCTCAATCCTCATCTTCTCTCTGATTAACAATGCTGCTGACAGGAGCTGAATGGCCGTCTTCAACCAGACACCAAGAGCTTGAGGCAGCATCTTGCCCCAGAGGTGGGGGGTGGTGGAAGGTCACTGACTGATCGCTGAGGGACAGTGATCAGCTAAATACCATAAAGGCATTTAATAGTGTAGAGGGAGCTTTACTCTGTCTCTAACCCTGTGCTGTACCTGTCCTGGGAGTGTTTGATGGGGACAGTGTAGAGGGAGCTTTACTCAGTATCTAACGCTGTGCTGTACCTGTCCTGGGAGTGTTTGATGGGGACAGTGTAGAGGGAGCTTTACTCTGTATCTAACCCCGTGCTGTACCTGTCCTGGGAGTGTTTGATGGGGACAGTGTAGAGGGGGCTTTACTCAGTATCTAACCCCTTGCTGTACCTGTGCTGGGAGTGTTTGATGGGGAGAGTGTAGAGGGGGCTTTACTCTATATCTAAACCCGTGCTGTACCTGTCCTGGGAGTGTTTGATGGGGACAGTGTAGAGGGAGATTTACTCTGTATCTAACCCTGTGCTGTACCTGTCCTGGGAGTGTTTGATGGGGACAGTGTTAAGGGAGCTTTACTCTGTATCTAACCCCATGCTGTATCTGCCCTGTGAGTGTTTGATAGGGACAGTGTAGAGGGAGCTTTTCTCTGTATCTAACCCCGTGCTGTACCTGTCCTGGGAGTGTTTGATGGGGACAGTGTAGAGGGAGCTTTACTCTGTATCTAACCCCGTGCTGTACCTGTCCTGGGAGTGTTTGATGGGGACAGTGTAGAGGCAGATTTACTTTGTATCTAACCTGTACTGTACCTGTCCTGGGCATGTTTACTGGGGACAGTTGTCATGATAATAGCTGATTATGGTGTGGACTCCAGTATTAGATACTGCGGCACTCTGTACTAGATACGGGGTCACCTGACCTGGGGTGGGGCTGTGCGATGGGGGAGTGGGGGGACATTGAAGGTCAGATAGCACATGTTGGAGTCTGTCTTGATAGAGTTCAGACACTGCAGATTGGTGATCATGTTAGGAAAATGTGTCCTCAATAACGTTAGCTCAGCTACAACATTGTCCTGTGTGCAACATTGAAACAAAAAACAAGACATGGTGTCAGAAGTAAACTAAACGCAACAGTGGAGGCTCTGAAACCACTGGCAGATCTCAGTTTGTAGGGAAATCTGCCCGAAAACTGGGGGAGGTTCTGGCAGCGATTTGAGCTGTACCTTATAGAGATGGGTATTGATAAACCCCCAGGTACAGTCTTCCACCTTCCTTCACGTAGCAGGGGAAGCAGTCCTAGAAATCTCTAACACATTCACGTTTGAAAGTGATGAGAAACAAAATGACTTGATGGAAATAATGGAAAAATTTGCAGCCTACTATAGCCCGAAGTAAAACAACACGTACGAAAGACATAGATTTTTTATGTGGATGCAAGGCAGTGACAACATGAGTTGGTATGTAACTGAGCTGAGAAAAATGAGCTAAATCATGTGAATTTGGAGAAATTGAAGAATCTCTCATCCGAGATGGAATCATTTGCTGGATGGCAAATGACTCTCCGAGAGAACGGCTTTTGATAGAAATTGATCTCACCCTGGAGAAAGCAATAAGTGTCTCCAGAGCGATAGAGACAATGAAAAGCCAGATTAAACAGATGACAGAAGATGATAAGCCAGTCAAGCAGTTAGATGCAGTTAGCCAGAAATAGCCCTGGGAAAGAACAAATGTCAGCCTGAAGGTAAAAAGAACAAAACTGCTATTAAAATATTTAAATGCAGCCCATGTGGAACAAGACATTCACCACGTAATTGTCCAGCCTACAGAAAGCAGTGCAAGAACTGTGATAAACTAAATCACTTTGCTAAGATGTATAAATCAAAGAAAGTGCACATGATTGCTGATGATGACACAGACAATGAGACTGAACTTTACATTGGTGCAGTAACAACAAATTCCAGAGAAGATGAATTGATTTAAAAAATTGCCAAAATGATGATCAATTTCACGCTTGACACAGGTGCTCAAGTAAATGTCATTCTCATAAACCTGTATTTGTAAGACATGCAAATAAAAACAGCTAACTAAAACAAAAGTGAAGCTGTCTACTTACACAGGTGAAACAATTGCAGTGGAAGGAACTTGCACACTTAAAGTGAACTACAGAATACAGTATCAAGCACTTCCTTCCATTGTGAAACCTGACGCAAAACCCACTCTTGGAATCAAAGCCTGTGGAAATCTGAAGCTAATCAAGAGAATAATGAAGGTGTGAAGTCATTAGAGAGAGAAAGTGCAGAGGTGGTTTGTGCGTGAGGTTCCAGGGAGGAGGAACCTCAGTTACACAGATGGGTCGGTGGGTTTGGGGCTGTTTTCCTTGGAGAGAAGAAGATTGAGGGGAGATTTACCTGAGGTGTTAAAATCTGGAGTCCTTGTGGTGTTCAAAATCATAAAGGGCCTGGTCAGGGCGGATAGGGAGAAACTGTTCCCATTGGGGGAAGGTTCGAGAACGAGACGGGGGGGCGGTGGTTGGTGTTAAGATAATTGGCGATGGAGATGCAAGGAGAAACTTTTTCACGCAGCGAGAGTGGTTGGGGTCTGGAACGCGCTGCCTGAGAGTGCGGGTGGGAGCAGGTTCCATCGAGGCACTCGAGGGGGAATTGGACTGTTGCCTGAAAAGGGAGAATGTGCAGGGCAATGCGGGAAGGGAGGGGTGGCACTGCCCACTCGGACACAAAGGACCGAGTGGCCTCATTCTGTGCTGTAACCATCCTGTGATTCTGTGCTAATGCAGGCCGATGCCACACGGTCTCTAACCGTGAGCTCAATGCAAATGTGGCTGACGCCTGGGGATGCTCCATTGCGGTGCAGGGCCTGCTGGGAAAATGTGTTGTCATTAAGGAAAACCTGGCACCGGATCCCTTGGCTCGGACAGCAGCTCCCCCACTGCGACCCTCACCCCAATCCGCTATCGCTGCCATGGGGCTTGGGTCCAGCCCCGAGCCCCTCAGGTCAGTGCAGCCTCCCCATCTCGGGATCCAGCACCATGCCGGCCGGCCACAGGTTTTTAATTCACAGGTCCCCCCGCACATTGCCAGGGGGCACCGCAAGCTGGCGCACTGGGCAGGAGGAGCAAGAGGCCCTTCTGACTCATCACTCAACAGCCCGACTGGCTGCTGTTGCCAGGGGCGATGGCTTCGCGACCCCTTCCTGCTGTGACAGTATGACTCAGCGCCAGCCCACGCATCACCCAAGTGTTAGTCACCGAGACTCAGTTGTATCTGCGCCTGGATCTGCCTCAATCCTCATCTTCTCTCTGATTAACAATGCTGCTGACAGGAGCTGAATGGCCGTCTTCAACCAGACACCAAGAGCTTGAGGCAGCATCTTGCCCCAGAGGTGGGGGGTGGTGGAAGGTCACTGACTGATCGCTGAGGGACAGTGATCAGCTAAATACCATAAAGGCATTTAATAGTGTAGAGGGAGCTTTACTCTGTCTCTAACCCCGTGCTGTATCTGTCCTGGGAGTGTTTGATGGGGACAGTGTAGAGGGAGCTTTACTCTGTATCTAACCCCGTGCTGTACCTGTCCTGGGAGTGTTTGATGGGGACAGTGTAGAGGGAGCTTTACTCTGTATCTAACCCCGTGCTGTACCTGTCCTGGGAGTGTTTGATGGGGACAGTGTAGAGGGAGCTTTACTCTGTATCTAACCCCGTGCTGTACCTGTCCTGGGAGTGTGTGATGGGGACAGTGTAGAGGGAGCTTTACTCTGTATCTAACCCCGTGCTGTACCTGTCCTGGGAGTGTTTGATGGGGACAGTGTAGAGGGAGCTTTACTCTGTATCTAACCCCGTGCTGTACCTGTCCTGGGAGTGTTTGATGGGGACAGTGTAGAGGGAGCTTTACTCTGTATCTAACCCCGTGCTGTACCTGTCCTGGGAGTGTTTGATGGGGACAGTGTAGAGGGAGCTTTACTCTGTATCTAACCCTGTGCTGTACCTGTCCTGGGAGTGTTTGATGGGGACAGTGTAGAGGGAGCTTTACTCTGTATCTAACCCCGTGCTGTACCTGTCCTGGGAGTGTTTGACAGGGGCAGTGTAGAGGGAGCTTTACTCTGTATCTAACCCCGTGCTGTACCTGTCCTGGGAGTGTTTGATGGGGACAGTGTAGAGGGAGCTTTACTCTGTATCTAACCCTGTGCTGTACCTGTCCTGGGAGTGTTTGATGGGGACAGTGTAGAGGGAGATTTACTCTGTATCTAACCCCGTGCTGTACCTGTCCTGGGAGTGTTTGATGGGGACAGTGTAGAGGGAGATTTACTCTGTATCTAACCCCGTGCTGTACCTGTCCTGGGAGTGTTTGATGGGGACAGTTTAGAGGGAGCTTTACTCTGTCTCTAACCCCGTGCTGTACCTGTCCTGGGAGTGTTTGATGGGGACAGTGTAGAGGGAGCTTTACTCTGTATCTAACCCCGTGCTGTACCTGTCCTGGGAGAGTTTGATGGGACAGTATAGTGGGAGCTTTACTCTGTATCTAACGCCGTGCTGTACCTGTCCTGGGAGTGTTTGATGGGGACAGTGTAGAGGGAGTTTTACTCTGTATCTAACCCCGTGCTGTACCTGTCCTGGGAGTGTTTGATGGGGACAGTGTAGAGGGAGCTTTACTCTGTATCTAACCCTGTGCTGTACCTGTCCTGGGAGTGTTTGATGGGGACAGTGTAGAGGGAGCTTTACTCTGTATCTAACCCCGTGCTGTACCTGTCCTGGGAGTGTTTGATGGGGACAGTGTAGAGGCAGATTTACTTTGTATCTAACCTGTACTGTACCTGTCCTGGGCATGTTTACTGGGGACAGTTGTCATGATAATAGCTGATTATGGTGTGGACTCCAGTATTAGATACTGCGGCACTCTGTACTAGATACGGGGTCACCTGACCTGGGGTGGGGCTGTGCGATGGGGGAGTGGGGGGACATTGAAGGTCAGATAGCACATGTTGGAGTCTGTCTTGATAGAGTTCAGACACTGCAGATTGGTGATCATGTTAGGAAAATGTGTCCTCAATAACGTTAGCTCAGCTACAACATTGTCCTGTGTGCAACATTGAAACAAAAAACAAGACATGGTGTCAGAAGTAAACTAAACGCAACAGTGGAGGCTCTGAAACCACTGGCAGATCTCAGTTTGTAGGGAAATCTGCCCGAAAACTGGGGGAGGTTCTGGCAGCGATTTGAGCTGTACCTTATAGAGATGGGTATTGATAAACCCCCAGGTACAGTCTTCCACCTTCCTTCACGTAGCAGGGGAAGCAGTCCTAGAAATCTCTAACACATTCACGTTTGAAAGTGATGAGAAACAAAATGACTTGATGGAAATAATGGAAAAATTTGCAGCCTACTATAGCCCGAAGTAAAACAACACGTACGAAAGACATAGATTTTTTATGTGGATGCAAGGCAGTGACAACATGAGTTGGTATGTAACTGAGCTGAGAAAAATGAGCTAAATCATGTGAATTTGGAGAAATTGAAGAATCTCTCATCCGAGATGGAATCATTTGCTGGATGGCAAATGACTCTCCGAGAGAACGGCTTTTGATAGAAATTGATCTCACCCTGGAGAAAGCAATAAGTGTCTCCAGAGCGATAGAGACAATGAAAAGCCAGATTAAACAGATGACAGAAGATGATAAGCCAGTCAAGCAGTTAGATGCAGTTAGCCAGAAATAGCCCTGGGAAAGAACAAATGTCAGCCTGAAGGTAAAAAGAACAAAACTGCTATTAAAATATTTAAATGCAGCCCATGTGGAACAAGACATTCACCACGTAATTGTCCAGCCTACAGAAAGCAGTGCAAGAACTGTGATAAACTAAATCACTTTGCTAAGATGTATAAATCAAAGAAAGTGCACATGATTGCTGATGATGACACAGACAATGAGACTGAACTTTACATTGGTGCAGTAACAACAAATTCCAGAGAAGATGAATTGATTTAAAAAATTGCCAAAATGATGATCAATTTCACGCTTGACACAGGTGCTCAAGCAAATGTCATTCTCATAAACCTGTATTTGTAAGACATGCAAATAAAAACAGCTAACTAAAACAAAAGTGAAGCTGTCTACTTACACAGGTGAAACAATTGCAGTGGAAGGAACTTGCACACTTAAAGTGAACTACAGAATACAGTCTCAAGCACTTCCATCCATTGTGAAACCTGACGCAAAACCCACTCTTGGAATCAAAGCCTGTGGAAATCTGAAGCTAATCAAGAGAATAATGAAGGTGTGAAGTCATTAGAGAGAGAAAGTGCAGAGGTGGTTTGTGCGTGAGGTTCCAGGGAGGAGGAACCTCAGTTACACAGATGGGTCGGTGGGTTTGGGGCTGTTTTCCTTGGAGAGAAGAAGATTGAGGGGAGATTTACCTGAGGTGTTAAAATCTGAAGTCCTTGTGGTGTTCAAAATCATAAAGGGCCTGGTCAGGGCGGATAGGGAGAAACTGTTCCCATTGGGGGAAGGTTCGAGAACGAGACGGGGGGGCGGTGGTTGGTGTTAAGATAATTGGCGATGGAGATGCAAGGAGAAACTTTTTCACGCAGCGAGAGTGGTTGGGGTCTGGAACGCGCTGCCTGAGAGTGCGGGTGGGAGCAGGTTCCATCGAGGCACTCGAGGGGGAATTGGACTGTTGCCTGAAAAGGGAGAATGTGCAGGGCAATGCGGGAAGGGAGGGGTGGCACTGCCCACTCGGACACAAAGGACCGAGTGGCCTCATTCTGTGCTGTAACCATCCTGTGATTCTGTGCTAATGCAGGCCGATGCCACACGGTCTCTAACCGTGAGCTCAATGCAAATGTGGCTGACGCCTGGGGATGCTCCATTGCGGTGCAGGGCCTGCTGGGAAAATGTGTTGTCATTAAGGAAAACCTGGCACCGGATCCCTTGGCTCGGACAGCAGCTCCCCCACTGCGACCCTCACCCCAATCCGCTATCGCTGCCATGGGGCTTGGGTCCAGCCCCGAGCCCCTCAGGTCAGTGCAGCCTCCCCATCTCGGGATCCAGCACCATGCCGGCCGGCCACAGGTTTTTAATTCACAGGTCCCCCCGCACATTGCCAGGGGGCACCGCAAGCTGGCGCACTGGGCAGGAGGAGCAAGAGGCCCTTCTGACTCATCACTCAACAGCCCGACTGGCTGCTGTTGCCAGGGGCGATGGCTTCGCGACCCCTTCCTGCTGTGACAGTATGACTCAGCGCCAGCCCACGCATCACCCAAGTGTTAGTCACCGAGACTCAGTTGTATCTGCGCCTGGATCTGCCTCAATCCTCATCTTCTCTCTGATTAACAATGCTGCTGACAGGAGCTGAATGGCCGTCTTCAACCAGACACCAAGAGCTTGAGGCAGCATCTTGCCCCAGAGGTGGGGGGTGGTGGAAGGTCACTGACTGATCGCTGAGGGACAGTGATCAGCTAAATACCATAAAGGCATTTAATAGTGTAGAGGGAGCTTTACTCTGTCTCTAACCCCGTGCTGTATCTGTCCTGGGAGTGTTTGATGGGGACAGCGTAGAGGGAGCTTTACTCTGTATCTAACCCCGTGCTGTACCTGTCCTGGGAGTGTTTGATGGGGACGGTGTAGAGGGAGCTTTACTCTGTATCTAACCCCGTGCTGTATCTGTCCTGGGAGTGTTTGATGGGGACAGTGTAGAGGGAGCTTTACTCTGTATCTAACCCCATGCTGTACCTGTCCTGGGAGTGTTTGATGGGGACAGTGTAGAGGGAGATTTACTCTGTATCTAACCCCGTGCTGTACCTGTCCTGGGAGTGTTTGATGGGGACAGTGTAGAGGGAACTTTACTCTGTATCTAACCCCGTGCTGTATCTGTCCTGGGAGTGTTTGATGGGGACAGTTTAGAGGGAGCTTTACTCTGTCTCTAACCCCGTGCTGTACCTGTCCTGGGAGTGTTTGACAGGGGCAGTGTAGAGGGAGCTTTACTCTGTATCTAACCCTGTGCTGTACCTGTCCTGGGAGTGTTTGATGGGGACAGTGTAGAGGGAGCTTTACTCTGTATCTAACCTCGTGCTGTACCTGTCCTGGGAGAGTTTGATGGGACAGTGTAGAGGGAGCTTTACTCTGTATCTAACGCCGTGCTGTACCTGGCCTGGGAGTGTTTGATGGGACAGTGTAGAGGCAGATTTACTTTGTATCTAACCCCGTGCTGTACCTGTCCTGGGCATGTTTAATGGGGACAGTTGTCATAATAATAGCTGATTATGGTGTGGACTCCAGTATTAGATACTGCGGCACTCTGTACTAGATACGGGGTCACCTGACCTGGGGTGGGGCTGTGCGATGGGGGAGTGGGGGGACATTGAAGGTCAGATAGCACATGTTGGAGTCTGTCTTGATAGAGTTCCGACACTGCAGATTGGTGATCATGTTAGGAAAATGTGTCCTCAATAACGTTAGCTCAGCTACAACATTGTCCTGTGTGCAACATTGAAACAAAAAACAAGACATGGTGTCAGAAGTAAACTAAACGCAACAGTGGAGGCTCTGAAACCACTGGCAGATCTCAGTTTGTAGGGAAATCTGCCCGAAAACTGGGGGAGGTTCTGGCAGCGATTTGAGCTGTACCTTATAGAGATGGGTATTGATAAACCCCCAGGTACGGTCTTCCACCTTCCTTCACGTAGCAGGGGAAGCAGTCCTAGAAATCTCTAACACATTCACGTTTGAAAGTGATGAGAAACAAAATGACTTGATGGAAATAATGGAAAAATTTGCAGCCTACTATAGCCCGAAGTAAAACAACACGTACGAAAGACATAGATTTTTTATGTGGATGCAAGGCAGTGACAACATGAGTTGGTATGTAACTGAGCTGAGAAAAATGAGCTAAATCGTGTGAATTTGGAGAAATTGAAGAATCTCTCATCCGAGATGGAATCATTTGCTGGATGGCAAATGACTCTCCGAGAGAACGGCTTTTGATAGAAATTGATCTCACCCTGGAGAAAGCAATAAGTGTCTCCAGAGCGATAGAGACAATGAAAAGCCAGATTAAACAGATGACAGAAGATGATAAGCCAGTCAAGCAGTTAGATGCAGTTAGCCAGAAATAGCCCTGGGAAAGAACAAATGTCAGCCTGAAGGTAAAAAGAACAAAACTGCTATTAAAATATTTAAATGCAGCCCATGTGGAACAAGACATTCACCACGTAATTGTCCAGCCTACAGAAAGCAGTGCAAGAACTGTGATAAACTAAATCACTTTGCTAAGATGTATAAATCAAAGAAAGTGCACATGATTGCTGATGATGACACAGACAATGAGACTGAACTTTACATTGGTGCAGTAACAACAAATTCCAGAGAAGATGAATTGATTTAAAAAATTGCCAAAATGATGATCAATTTCACGCTTGACACAGGTGCTCAAGCAAATGTCATTCTCATAAACCTGTATTTGTAAGACATGCAAATAAAAACAGCTAACTAAAACAAAAGTGAAGCTGTCTACTTACACAGGTGAAACAATTGCAGTGGAAGGAACTTGTGCACTTAAAGTGAACTACACAATACAGTCTCAAGCACTTCCTTCCATTGTGAAACCTGACGCAAAACCCACTCTTGGAATCAAAGCCTGTGGAAATCTGAAGCTAATCAAGAGAATAATGAAGGTGTGAAGTCATTAGAGAGAGAAAGTGCAGAGGTGGTTTGTGCGTGAGGTTCCAGGGGTGAGGAACCTCAGTTACTCAGATGGGTCGGTGGGTTTGGGGCTGTTTTCCTTCGAGAAAAGAAGGTTGAGGGGAGATTTACCCGAGGTGTTCAAATCTGGAGTCCATGTGGTGTTCAAAATCATAAAGGGCCTGGTCAGGGCGGATAGGGAGAAACTGTTCCCATTGGGGGAAGGTTCGAGAACGAGACGGGGGGTTGGTGGTTGGTGTTAAGATAATTGGCGATGGAGATGCAAGGAGAAACTTTTTCACGCAGCGAGAGTGGTTGGGGTCTGAGAGTGCGGGTGGGGGCAGGTTCCATCGAGGCACTCGAGGGGGAATTGGACTGTTGCCTGAAAAGGGAGAATGTGCAGGGCAATGCGGGGAGGGAGGGGTGGCACTGCCCACTCGGACACAAGGGACCGAGTGGCCTCATTCTGTGCTGTAACCATCCTGTGATTCTGTGCTAATGCAGGCCGATGCCACACGGTCTCTAACCGTGAGCTCAATGCAAATGTGGCTGACGCCTGGGGATGCTCCATTGCGGTGCAGGGCCTGCTGGGAAAATGTGTAGCCGTTAAGGAAAACCTGGCACCGGACCCCTTGCCTCGGACAGCAGCTCCCCCACTGCGGCCCTCACCCCAATCCGCTATCGCTGCCATGGGGCTTGAGTCCAGCCCTGAGCCCCTCAGGTCAGTGCAGCCTCCCCATCTCGGGATCCAGCACCATTCCGGCCGGCCACAGGTTTTTAATTCACATGTCCCCCCCGCATGTTGCCAGGGGCACCGCAAGCTGGCGCACTGGGCAGCAGGAGCAAGAGGCCCTTTTGACTCGTCACTCAACAGCTTGACTGGCTTCTGTTGCCAGGGGCGATGGCTCCGCGACCCCTTCCTGCTGTGACAGTATATGGGGTCACCTGACCTGGCAGGGGAGGCGGGTGCGATGGTGGGGTGGGGGGACGTTGAAGGTCAGATAGCACATGTTGGAGTCTGCCTTGATAGAGTTCAGACACTGCAGATTGGTGATCATGTTAGGAAAATGTGTCCTCAATAACGTTAGCTCAGCTACAACATTGTCCTGTGTGCATCACTGAAACAAAAAACAAGACATGGTGTCAGAAGTAAACTAAACACAACAGTGGAGACTCTGAAACCACTGGCAGAGCTCAGTTTGTAGGGAAATCTGCCCGGAAACTGGAGGAGGTTCTGGCAGCGATTTGAGCAGTGATGCAATGGGCAGTGATAAACAAAACCCTCAGGTAGAGTCTTCCATCTTCCTTCACGTAGCAGGGGAAGCAGTCCTAGAAGTCTGTAACACATGCACATTTGAAAGTGATGAGAAACGAAATGACTTGATGGAAATAATGGAAAAATTCGAAGCCTACTACAGCCCGAAGTAAAACAACACTTACGAAAGACGTAGATATTTTACGTGGATGCAAGGCAGTGACAACATGAGTCGGTATGTAACTGAGCTGAGAAAAATGAGCTAAATCGTGTGAATTTGGAGAAATTGAAGAATCTCTCATCCGAGATGGAATCATTTGCTGGATCGCAAATGACTCTCTGAAAGAACGGCTTTTGAGAGAAATTGATCTCACCCTAGTGAAAGCAATAAATGTCTCCAGAGCAACAGAGACAATGAAAAGCCAGATTAAACAGATGACAGAAGATGATAAGCCGGTCAAGCAGTTAGATGCAGTTAATCAGAAATAGCCCCAGGAAAGAACAAATGGACAGCCTGACAGTAAAAAGAACAAAACTGCTATTAAAATATTTAAATGCAGCCCATGTGGAACAGGACATTCACCACATAATTGTCCAGCCTACAGAAAGCAGTGCAAGAACTGTGATAAACGAAATCACTTTGCTAAGATGTATAAATCAAAGAAAGTGCACGTGATTGCTGATGATGACACAGACACTGACACTGAACTTTACATTGGTGCAGTAACAACAAATTCCAGAGAAGATGAATTGATTTAAAAATTGCCAAAATGATGATCAATTTCAAGCATGACACAGGTGCTCAAGCAAATGTCTTTCCCATAAGCCTGTACTTGTAAGACAAGCAAAGAAAAACAGCTAACTAAAACAAAAGTGAAGCTGTCTACTTACACAGGTGAAACAATTGCAGTGGAAGGAACTTGCACACTTAAAGTGAACTACAAAATACAGTCTCAAGCACTTCCTTCCATTGTGAAACCTGACGCAAAACCCACTCTTGGAATCAAAGCCTGTGGAAATCTGAAGCTAATCAAGAGAATAATGATTGTCACCACTGCTGATATCCTGAGCGAGTATAAAGACGTGTTCCGGGGGTTTGGCTGCCTAAAAGGAGAACAGACCATCAAGATTGACGACACTGTGACACCCAAAATACACCCGCCCAGGGAAATACCAGTAATGCTGAGAGAGCGACTGAAAGCAGAGTTGGACAGAACGGAGAAGCTTCACATCATCAAGAAAATTGAAGAACCGACAAAGTGGCTTAATCCAATTGTACTTGTAGAAAAGTCAGATGGGAATCTCCGGGCCTATCTGGATCCCAAAGACCTAAACCAGGCAGTACAAAGAGAGCATTACAGTAGAAGAGATCACGTGTAAGCTCGCCGATGCTAAATGCTATTCAGTCTTGGATGCGAGTTCAGGTTTCTAGCAGGTCAAACTGGATGAATGCAGCTCCTATCTCTGTACCTTCAACACACCATATGGGCGATACAGGTTTTTACGCTTACCTTTTGGTATTAATTCAGCTCGGGAGGTGTTCCACAGAACAGTGAAGCAGCTGTTTGAAGGGTTAGAGGGCGTGGAAAGCTATATCGATGATGAGCTGGTCTTGAGAGCCACACAAGAAGAACATGCCCACAGACTGAGGCAGGTCCTGGCCAGAACTAGAGGAAGGAACATCAAGTTGAAGAAGGAAAAATGCAAATTGAAATCAAGTACTTGGGACATTTGCTAACAAGTGAGGGACTGAAGCCGGACCTGGGTAAAGTCGAAGCAGTTCGTGACCGTCCCACCCCACCCCTGGGAGAGGTTTTTGGGAATTGTGACCTATCTCGGGAAATTCATTCCGAAGTCAGACCTGACAGCACCTCTCAGAGAACTTCTACGGAATGATGTGGAATGGCACTGGGAACAAAGTCACCAGGAAGCTTTGGCCAGCCTGAAGAGAACATTGACCCAGGCACCAGTGTTGAAGTATTACGATGTCAGTCAGCTGGTCAAGATCCCAGTGGACACTTCAAAGACTGACCTGGGAGCTGTCCTCTTACAAAATGAGGCACCGGTGGTACATGCTTAAAAGGCAAAGACTAAAACACAGCAGTGGTATACCCAAACAGAGAAAGAAATGCTCGGAAATGTGTTTGGCCTAGAACATTTCCACCAGTTTTTCTATGGCAAAGACACGGAGGTAGAGTCTGATCATAAACCTTTGGAATCTACACATAAAAAACCCCTGCACTGTGTCCCACCGAGAATCTGAAGATTACTAATGCTTCTGCAGAGATACCAGGTCCAAGTTAAATACAAGCTGGACAAGGAAATGTACATCACGGACACTCTGTCACGTGCATACCCACCCATCACGGAGGCAGAGGATAAAGAAATGGAAACAAAGGTTCATATGCTGACAATGAACTTCCCTGTGGCTGTAACCAAACTGGCTGAGATCAGGGAAGTGACCAAGAACGACCCCACCCTGAGAATCCTGCAGCAGGTTGTGCAAACTGGCTGGACCACACATCGGACCGGAGCCCCTTCTGCTGTGCAAGAGGACTGGAACTTTCATGAGGAACTTCACGTAGCAGAAGGAATACTTCTCAAGGGAGAAAAGGTCATAATTCCTGCAACACTGAGGAAAGAAATGCTGCAGCGCACACATGAAAGTCACCTTGGCATAGAAACATGCAGGAGAAGAGCCCGAGATGTAATGTATTGGCCTGGAATGGGAGCACAAATCGGGGAAATGGTGAATGCATGTGTCGTGCGCCCAAAGTACAGTAAATCGCAATGAAAAGAACCACTTCAATCACACACAGTGTCCCAGAGAGGACCCGGCAGAAAATTGGAGTGGACTTGTTCACATTTGAGAACAGGGAGTACCCACTAGCAGTCGATTATTACTCAAAGTTTTTTGAGTCTGTGCTGCTGAGAAATGATAGAAAGAGCATCACTGCAATTAATCATTTTCAATCAATGTTTGCTTGTCACTCCATACCTGAAGTGTACATCTCAGATAACGGCCCACAATTCTCAGGCACTGAGTTTCACAAACTTGCACAGGGCTGGGAGTTTTGCCACATTATGTCAAGCCCCAAATATCCACAATCCAACGGAATGGTGGAATGCACCATGCAGACCTTAAAACAGACCTGTTGAAGAAGGCTAAGGCAGATGGAAGAGACCTCTACCTGGCTCTGCTGGATTTCAGGAACACTCCACTAGGGGGCATTGGATCATCTCCAGCACAGCCCCTGATGGGGAGAAGACTAAGGACTAAGATTCCAGCTGCTCCCCAGCTGTTATTTCCACAGCCAGTGAGCCACAGCGTGCAGCACCTGCACAAACGGAGCCAGCAGAAGCAGGAACAGTAACAAAAACAAAAATAGCTGGAAAAACTCAGCAGGTCTGGCAGCATCTGCGGAGAGGAACACAGTTAACGTTTCGAGTCCGTATGACTCTTCCACAGAACTAAGTAAAAATAGAAAAGAGGTGAAATAGAAGCCCCCCCCCCCTTAAACCAGCTTATATTTCACCTCTTTTCTATTTTTACTTAGTTCTGTTGAAGAATCATACGGACTCGAAACGTTAACTGTTTTCCTCTCTGCCAGACCTGCTGAGTTTTTCCAGGTATTTTTGTTCTTGTTTTGGATTTCCAGCATCCGCAGTTTTTTTGCTTTTATTTGAGCAGAAACAGTACTTTGATCGAGGCGCCCAACCTCTGCCTGGCCTGAACGCGGGAGAGACAGTGGGGATTCAGCAGGAAGGGATCTGGGATCTTGCTGTTGTCACAGGAATCACCGGAGAACCAAGGCCTTAAGTAGTGCAGACTCCGAATGGACAACAGTATGGAAGAAGCCAGAATTTTTTTTACAGAAAACAAATGAAACACAACCCTGTCCTGAACCAGAAAGAGTAGCTGAAGATCAAAAGCCAGAATGCACCAGGGAAGCAACAGATAACCAGACAAAGCCCAAGAGTCCTGAAAACTATCCGAGGGGTGATAGTGACACAGAGCTGGTCCTTCAAAATCACGTCTGTCACCATTTAGAACATCCAGTGGAAGAATTGTGGAAAAAACAACAGAGATACAGATGTGAGTAAAAGACAAAACGAACTGATCAACACAGAGTGAGAAAGAATAGATAAGAGACTTTGTGCACTTGTATATAAGTTTTTTTAAAAAGGGAGGTGTCATGATAATAGCTGATTGTGGTTGTGGCTTTAGATACTATACGGTACTCTGCGCTAGGTACCAGGTCACCTGATCTGGGGAGGGTGGGGGGGGGGGAGGTGAAGGTCAGATGGCAGCTGCCTTCATAGAGTTCAGACACTGCAGACATGTGTTCACGTCAGGAAAAGGTGTTACCAATAAAGTTAGCCCAGCTGCAATGTCGACGGTCTGTGTGCGTCGTTAAAAAAAGAAACAAGATAACAAGGAGTGCCTAAGCTGAGCAACGTTCCAGTAAAATCCTCTCTTCAATGAGAGCGAAGATTAATCTGAAAAATGAGATGGAAAATCGAGAACAAGCTTGATGCTGAACTGCAAAAATATTAGAGTTTGGAAGAGCAATTGGAGACAGATGGCATGAGGTGACATTCAACCAGAGCCATGAATTAACTAACTAATTAGTGGAGAATGATTGAATTAACTGAAGTAATTAGGGAAAAAAAAATTATTCCAATGGATTTTAATTGATCTATGGTGCTGCTGTTGGAGGTGAATTTAATTTTAAATGGGTTGGGGGCGTATGAAACGTCTCTCACTTGATAGAAGCAGTTAGAGGTTTGAGATGCTGAGGCAGTGCCCACAGGAACAGAGGCTCTTCCCTGCGGGTGCGGAGTCAGACACAGGGTTGATTCAGGCACTGTGAGAGTTGAAGAGACAGGTTGGGTGAAGTGTGTTTGTCCAGGGAGGATGCAAAATGGAAAATTTCGCCCCCCCACCCCCCCCTCCCCCCCCACAGGAGCTGGGGAAGAGTCCATTGGGAGAAACGTAGAAAGCTAATTGATTGTATAATTGATTGGCAGTTGACAATTATCACCTATATCTGACCAATTTTCAGGTGGAAGCAAAGGAGGGGCTGGTTGAATGAGGGAGGACAAAATACTACCTTAGAGAATGAATGAATGAGTGGCAGTCAGGATTCAGTATTGGTGTAAGTGGAAGGCGTGGGACAAGATAGGTAATGGGACATGTAAGGCTAAATGTCCCCAGTAACGACATAAGGCCAAGCACCCCCACCCCCCACCAAGCAATGGAGGAAGTTAGGTCACAGAGGGTAGGCGGGAACGTGGAGTTGAGGTCACAATCAGATCAGCCACGATCTTATTGAATGGAGGAGCAGGCTCGAGGGGCCGAGTGGCCTACTCCTGCTCCTAGTCCGTGTGGTCAGAGAAAGCTCACTAGGCCAACCCCTGGGCTGAGGAGTTTGTCTAATGAGGATAGGTTGAGCTGGTTGGGCCTATACCCATTGGAGTTTCGAAGAGCGAGAGTCATTTAAGATTCTGAGGGGGCTTGACACGGGGTGGATGCTGAGAGGGTGTTTCCCCTTGTGGGGGGGGGATTCTAGAACTAGTGGGTACAGTTTCAAAATGAGGGGACCCCATTTAGATTTCTTCTCTCAGGGGCTCATTCATCATTGGAATTCTCTTCCCCAGAGAGCAGTTGGAGGCTGGGTCATTGAAAATATTCACGGTTGAGTTGGATAGATTTTTGATTGACAAGGAGGTGTGTTTATGGGGGGATCAAGTAGGAAAGTAGAATTGAAGCCACAATCAGGTTAGCCATGATTGTATTGAATGGCCTACTCCTGCTCCTATTTCTTATGTTCTTATGTGAGATCAATTGCCCTATCTAGTGTCATGCATAAGACCAAATATCCCATCTAGTGAGACACAGAAGACGGAAGTGGAATTATAAAAGGTCATTAACATGGTAAAACATCTAAATACCAGGGGTGAGGATTTTAAACTGACACAAACCCTCTACATGACAAAGGCCAAGAGCTTTGTCAGATTCATTGCAGGAGCTTTCAGCTAGGAGTTCAGTCAGTGCAGTGACTATAGCTGCTGCAGAGTGACTCACACAGTCATTACAGAATTACATCACTCCATTAAGTTGTGTTAAAAATTCCAATTGTTTGTGGCCCAGGTCTATCTGGCACTCAGCAAACTGAGGAATAGTGACCCGGCTTATCCCTTTGCACCACAAATTACCAGATCAGAGTTCATAAGAAACATGTGAGGTGGGGGTGTGGGGGGGGGCGTTATGGGGGAGAGGCCATTCAGCCCCTCAAAAATGTTCCGCCACTTGATCAGATCATAGCTGATCTGCATCTTAATGCCATTTACCTGCCCTGGTTCTCTTTCCGTTAATGCCCCTACCCAACACTGATTTGGCGTGGGGGGGCTATAAGGGGCCATGGGGGTGGGTGGATGGGTGGTGGGGGGGTGGGGGGGGGTGGTGCGGGGGTGCAGAGGAACACAGGGGCATAGGCCTTAGAAGTAGGAGCAGGCCATTCGACCCTTTGAGCATGCTGCACCATTCAGTAAGATCATGGCTGATCTGAAACAAAATCTCAGCAGGCCTAACAGCCCCTGCGGAGAGAGCAACAGAGTTAACGCCTTGAGTGTTTACTCTGAAGAAGAGTCTCGAAACGTTAACTCCATTTTCTCTGCACAGACGCTGTTCAGCCTGCTGAGTTTTTCCAGCATTTTCTGTTTTTGTTTTATATTTCCAGCATCTGCAGTATTTTGCTTTCAGCATGGCTGATCTGGTTGTGGTCTCAACTCCACTTTACTGTCTGCAACCCCCATAACCCTTGGCTCCTCTGTCAATCAAAAATCTGTCTAACTCAGCCTTGAATAACTTCAATGTCCCAGCCTCTACTGCTTTCTGGGGAAGAGAATTCTACAAGCTAATGAACCTGAGAGAAAAAGTTTCTCCTCTTCTCTGTCTTAAAACTTTAACTGTGTCCCCTGGTTCTAGTTCCTCCTCACACCCTCCCGGTATTTACCCTATCAATTCTCAGAATCTTAAATGTTTCAATAAGATCACCTCTCATTTTTGTAAACTCCATTGGATGCAGGCCCAACCTGTTCAACCTATCCTCATAAGATAAGCCCTTCCTCCCAGGAAAGAGTCCAGTGAACCTTCTCTGAACTGCTTCTAACGCAATGATATCTTTTTTCCAATAAGGAGGCCAAACCTGTGCACAGTACTCCAGATATGGACTCACTAAGGCTCTGTACAGCACTAGGCCAAGCCTGTGGTCGCCATGGATCTGCTTGCCGGGGGCGACAAGCCTGAATCCAATCCCCACATGCCGTGGAGTGAAAATCACGCCATCAAGGAGCCTTCCTACCAAGATGGGTCTGGCCTGTGGGGAGATTCCCCTCTTGAACCACCCGCCTCAGTAGAGAAAATCCAGGCCTCAGCCTCAACAATTTTGGGATGGGAGAGAGTCCCAGATTTCCACTGACATCACCCCTGAATGGCTTGGCTCAAATTTTAAGGTTCTTCCCTTTTGTCCTGGACTTCCTCCCATGAGTGGAGATAATTTCTCTCTATCAACGCTATTGAATCCTTTAATCATCTTAAACATGTCATGAAGGAAAGACTGTGGATGATGTCTACATGGACTTTAGGAAGGCCTTTGACAAGTTCCCACATGGGAGGTTAGTTCAGAAGGTTCAGACACTTGGTATCCATCGAGAGGTTGTAAACTGGATTCGAAATTGGTCGTGTGGGATAAGACAGAGAATGGCAGTGGATGATTGCTTCTCAGATTGGAGGTCTGTGACTAGTGGTGTGCCTCAGGGATCTACTCTGGGACCATTGTTGTTTGTTGTCTATATCAATGACTTGGATGATAATGTGGTGAATTGGATCAGCAAGTTTGCTGATGACACTAAGATTGGAGGCGTTGTGGACAGCGAGGAAGGCTTTCAAAGCTTGCAGAGAGATCTGGACCAATTGGAAAAATGGGCCAGAAAATGGCAGATGGAATTTAATGCGGAAAAGTGTGAGGTGTTACATTTTGGAAGGTTAAACCAAGATAGGACATACACAGTAAATGGTAGTGCACTGAGGAATGCAAAGGAACGAAGGGATCTGGGTTTTCAGATACATAATTCCCTGAAAGTGGCGTCACAGATAGACAAGGTTGTAAAGAAAGCTTTTGGCATACTGGCCTTCATAAATCAAAGTATTGAGTACAGGAGTTGGGATGTTATGGTGAGGTTGTATAGGACATTGGTGAGGCCAACTTTGGAGTATTGTGTGCAGTTCTGGTCGCCTAACTACAGGAAGGATATCAGTAACATTGAGAGAGTGCAGAGAAGATTTATTAGGATGTTGCCGGGTCTTAAGGAGATGAGTTACAGGGAAAGATTAAACAGGTTAGGACTTTATTCCTTGGAGCGTAGAAGGATGAGGGGAGATTTGATAGAAGTTTACAAAATTATGAGGGCTAAATTCGAGTAGGCTCTTTACACTTAGATTAGGAGAGATAAACACGAGAGGACATGGCTTTAAGGTGAAAGGGGAAAGGTTTAGGGGGAACATTAGGGGGAACTTCTTCACTCAGAGACTGGTGAGATTGTGGAACGAGCTACCATCTGACGTGGTAAATGCGGGCTCACTCTTAAGTTTTAATAATAAATTGGATAGATACATGGATGGGAGAGGTCTGGAGGGTTATGGACTAGGTGCAGGTCAATGGGACTAGCGGAATAATATTTCGGCACAGACTAGGAGGGCCGAGTGGCCTGTTTTTCTGTGCTGTAGTGTTCTATGGTTCTGTGGTTCTGTGCCACCTGCCCTCATAATGTAACCCTTTTAGCCCCCTTAGTTTGATGTGGTTTTTGGCTTGACTCTAGTGTACAGAACCATAGAACTAAAGAAAAGTTACAGCGTGGAAAGAGGCCATTTAGCCCATCGTGTCTGCGCTGGCCGAGAAAGATAAACGGAAAGTACTAATGGTCCATTCTAATCCCACCTTCTAGCACCTGGTCTGCAGCCTTGCAGGTTACAGCACTTTGGATGCAGATCCAAAGCCTTATGGGTTTCTGCCTCCAGCACCAAACCAGGCAGTGAATTCCAAACACCCACCACCCACTGAGTGAAGAGGTTTTTCCTCATGACCCCTCTACCAATCCTCCTACCAATCACCTTAAATCTGTGTCCCCTGAGGGGTAATTAACCTCTCCACTAGAGACAACAGACCATCCTCTGTCTACTCTATCTTGGCCCCTCATAGTATTGGGCACCTTAATCAGGTCACCCCTCAGCCCCTTCAGTTCCAAGGAAAACAACCCTAGCCTATCCAATCTTTCCTCATAGCTGCAATTTTCAAGCCCTGGCAACATTCTTGTAAATCTCCCTCCAGAGTAATTATGTCCTTCCTGTAATGTGGCGACCAGAACTGTACACAAAATTCCAGCTGTGGCCTAACCAGTGTTTTACACCGTTCCAGTCTTACATTCCTGCTTTTGTATGCCATACCTCGTCCGATAAAGGAAAGCATTTCATATGCTCTCTTTGCCATCTTATCTGCCTGTCCAGCCACCTTATGCTAGTACAGTGTTTAGATCTGAAACAGTTTATTTTACATATAATTTTGTGTACTGCTTGTGGGGCAGTCATACCAGAATAGAAGATGCAAAGGTGGCAAAATTTAGTTTTGCCAACAACAACTTGCATTTATATAGCACCTTTAATGTGGTTAACGTTCCCAATACACTTCACAGGAGTGATTAAGGATTGCACAATGTTCAGCACCATTCGCAACTCATCGGGTACTGACCAAATGCAGCAAGACCTGGACAATATCCAGGCTTGGGCTGACAAGTGGTAAGTAACATTCATGCCACACAAGTACCAGGAAATGACCATCTCCAACAAGAGAGAACCTAACCATCACCCCTTAACACTCAATGGTACTACCATCACCGAATTCCACCACCCCCCCCACAACTATCAACATCCTGGGGGTTACCATTGACCGGAAACTGAACTGGACCAGCCATATAAATGCTGTGGCTACAAGAGCAGGCCTGAGGCTAGGAATCCTGTGGAGAGTAACTCACCTCCTGACTCCCCAGAACCTGTCCACCATCTACAAGGCACAAGTCAGAAGTATGATGGAATACTCCCCACTTGCCTTGATGAGTGCAGCTCCCACAACACTCAAGAAGCTTGACACCATCCATGACAAAGCAGCCCCGCTTGATTGGCACCCCATCCACAAACATTCACTCCCCCCACCACCCAACGCACGTTAGCAGCAGTGTGTGTACCATCTACAAGATGCACTGCAAGAATTCACCAAGGCTCTTTAGACAGCACCTTCGAAATCCACGACCACTACCATCTAGAAGCACAAGGGCAGCAGATAGATGGGAACACCACCGCCTGGAAGTTCCCTTCCAAGCTACCCAGCATTCCGACTTGGAAATATATCATCCTTCCTTCACTGGGTCAAAATCCTGGAACTCCCTCCCTAACGGCACTTTGGGTGTGCTTACACCACATGGACTGCAGCGGTTCAAGAAGGCAGCTCACCACCACCTTCTCAAGGGGCAGTTTGGGATGGGCAATAAATGCTGGTCAAGGAGGTAGGTTTTGAGGACCCTCTTAAAAGGGGAGCGAGAGAGATGAAGAGGTTTAGGGAGGGAATTCCAGAGCTCCGGGCCCAGTCAGCTGAAGGCACGGCTGCCAACGGAGGGGCGATTAAAATCCGGGATGTTCAAGAGGCGAGAATCGGAGGACTGCAGAGATCGCGGAGAGTTGTACAGCTAAAGGAGGCTAACAGGAAGGGTAAAGGGAAGGGAAGCGATTCTGAACTTGTATTCCTACCACATGCATGAAGAGGTTTTCCTGAAAAATGACATGTCCCAGGAAAACCTACAATTGTAAGAGGGTTAACTGGGCCCTGACAATGTACATGCAAACCAGATACGTGTAATTTAATTGAGGTGTTTAAGATGATTAAAGGGATTGATAGAGTAGATAAAGGGAAACTGTTCCCTCTGATGGAGGTAAACATGGGAGAAATTTAAAATTCGAGCCAGGGCAGTTCAGGGGGTGGTGCCAGAAAGCAACTTCTTCACGCAAATGGTAGTGGAAATGTGGAACTCGCTGCCCCCATCAAAACTTGCTCAGGCTGAGTGTTGCTTGGAAATTTCAAAACTGAGCTTGATGGATTTTTTGCCGGGTAAGAGTATTGAGGGAAAAGGTGGGCAGATGGAGCTACTATGCAGGTCAACAAATTGGAGGAGGCAACAGGAGCTTTCAGGGCTGAGATAGACGGGGTTTTGTTAGTCAAGGGCTTCAAGGGCATATGGGCCAAATTTTGAGGCTCAAATTTAGCCATAATCTCATTAACATAGAAACGTACGAGTTAGGAGCAGGAGTAGGTCCCTCGGCCCTTCAGGCCTGCTCTGCCATTCAATAAGATCAAGGCTGACCTGATTGTAACCTCCCGCCTACCCTCGATAACCTTTCACCCCCTTGGTTTATCAAGAATCTATCCACCTCTGCCTTAAAAATATTCAAAGACTCTGCTTCCACCACCATTTGAGGAAGAGAGTCCCAGTTATACAGGACATTGGTGAGACCACATCTGGAGTGTTGTGTACAGTATTGGTTTCCTTGTTTAAGGAAGGGTGTAAGTGCGTCAGAAGCAGTTCAGAGAAAGCTTACTAGACTAACACCAGGAATGTGTGGGGAGGTGATGGCATAGTGATATTGCCACTAAACTAGTTATCCAGAGACCCAGGGTAATGCTTTGGGGACCTGGGTACAAATCCCACCATGGCAGGTGTTGGATTTTGAATTCAATAAAAATCTGGAATTAAACATCTAAGGATGACTATGATACCATGGTTGATTGTTGTAAAAACCCATCTGGTTCCCTAATGTCCTTTAGGGAAGGAAACCTGCTGTCCTTACCTGGTCTGGCCTGTGTGTGACTTCAGACCTACAACAATGTGGTTGACTCTTAAATGCCCCATGAACTAGGGCAACTAGGAATGGGTAATAAATGCAGGCCTGGACAGAGACACCCACATCCCATGAACGAATAAAGACTCACAACCCTCTGAGTGAAAATATCTTACCTAGTTCTAGATTCTCCCACAAGAGGAAACATTCTCTCCGCAATGATCCTGTCAAGACCCCTCAGGATTTTATACGTTTCCAACAAATCATCTCCTACCCTTCTAAACTCCAGCGGACACAAGCCTACCTGTCCACCAGTCTTTACTCATAAGACAACCCTCCTACTCCGGGTATTAGCCGAGTAAGCCTTCTCTGAACTGCTTCTGATGCATTTACATCGTTCCTTAAATAAGGAGACCAATACCGTGCTTGGTACTCCAGATGTGTTCTCACCAATGTCCTGTAGAACTGGAGGTTGTAAATGGTGGAGCTGGCTGGAGGAGCTGTGTGGCCTCCTTCTTTTCCTTATGTTCCCGTGGGACTGGGATCTTAGCAACAGTCAGAGCTTGCCGGAGGGAATGGGGAGGGGAGGGAAGTTAACAACTGGGTCAAGATGGCCATGGGGGAGCCAAGCGGGGGCAATAGTGGTGTTTGAGTGAGCATTGTCTCGACAGCTGGCTCCCTTTGTGGCCCCGACTCTCCCTTTGATTGTTGCTTACCAATAACTGGTTACTATAACGACCGAAGCACTTGGTAATTCCCTCCATAAAGGGCGCTCCACTGCTCTGCGGCACCGAGGAATCCTCCAGTTGTTTGGCCAACACTTGCCGTGCGCATTTGATATTTGCTCAGCCTGTGAACACCTCCATCTGTCAACTCTGCAAGCAGCCAGTCCAGTCTTGGCAAGCTTCCAAAGAGGCCACGGAATATTCTCGCACAGAATTTTCCAGCACAGACGCAGGCCATTCGGCCCAGTCCGCCTGCACCGGAGTCGACTCTCCACACGAGCCTCCTCCTGAACCTCTCTTCATCTCACCCCATCAATATATCCTTCTGTTCCTTTCACCCTCGTGTGATTACCCAGCTACCTCATCAAAACATTTCAGAGAAGAAGACAGTCTTTTATTTTGTTCGTTCATGGGACCCAGGTGTTGTTGGCTAGGCCAGCATTTATTGCCCATCCCTAATTGCCCTTGTTTAGAGGGCATTTACAGAGTCAACCACATTGATGTGGGTCTGGAGTCACATGTAGGCCAGACTAGGTGAGAACGACAGATTTTCTTCTCTAAAGGACAATAATGAACCAGATGAGTTTTTATGACAATCGACAATGGTTTCATAGTCCTCATTGTCTTGCATTTATATAGCACCTTTCAGGACACCCCTAAGTGCTTTACAGCTAATGAAGTACTTTTTGACGTGCAGTCATTGTTGTAATGTAGGGAGCACGGCTGCCAATTTGCGCACAGCAAGCTCCCACAAATAGCAGCGTGACGACGACGAGATAACCTGTTTTTGTGATGTTGACGGAGGGACAAAGGTTGATCAGGACCCGAGCAGGACTTCCCTAATCTTCTTCAAAACGGTGCCATGGGATCTCTTATGTCTACCTTGGGGAAAATGGAGTTTAACATTTCATCCACTAAATCGCACAGTAGCGAGTGCAGCACTCTCTCAGTATGCACTGGAGCACCAGCCAAAATTTTTAGGCTCAGTCCCCTGATGTGGGCCTTGAACCCACAACTTTCTGACTTAGATGCAGGAGTGCTACCCATTGAGAAATACCTGACACCTATGCTATTTGTCTCAACAATCCCCTGGGAGTCACAAATTCCACATCCTCACCCCTCTGGGTAATGAAGTTTCTCATGAACCCCCTGTTGGATTTAACCATGACTGTATGGCAGCCGGTCGTTGATGGCCTGAGTTCCGATCTCCCCCACAAGTAGAATCATTTGCTCAACGTCTACCGGATCAAACCCTTCCATGGGATGTGGGCGCCGCTGGCAAGGCCAACATTTATTGCCCATCCCTAATTGCCCTTGAGAAGGTGGTGGTGAGCTGCCTTCTTGAACCGCTGCAGTCCACGTAGTGTAGGTACACCCTCAGTGCTGTTAGGGAGGGAGCTCCAGGATTTTGACCCAGCGACAGTGAAGGAATGGCAATATATTTTCAAGTCAGGATGGTGAGTGACTTGGAGGGCAACTTGCACTGTTCCCATGTGTCTGCTGGCACTTATCGTTCTAGATGGTAGAGGTAGCTCTTTTGGAAAATGCTGTCGAAGGGGCTGCAGTGGGCATCATGTATATGGTACACACTGCAGCAGGCTATTATCAGAGGGCATATTACCATGGTTCTGGAGTCACATCACATGCCAGGTAAGGAATGCTGGTTCCCTTTCCTGAATGGCATTAATGAACTAATTGGGACAATCAATAATAGTTTCATTACTGCAGCTAGCTTTATATTCCAGATTTATTAATTAAATTTAACTTCCCCCATTATGGGATTTGAACCTGTACCCCCAAAGTACTAGTCTATATCTTGGGATTACTAGTCTAGTGACATTACCACTGTGCCATTGTCCCCATCCAAGCATCAAGCCTGAGATTTGATCCCATGCTTTCTAGATTATTCGTCCCGACCCACTAGATGACTAATTCAGTAATTTAACCTCTACAGCACCATAAAAGAGCCAATGAGAGACTGCGATGGGGCAATTGGAGACTTCCTCAATATCATAGGACCATTCTGCACAGGAGGAGGCCAGTTGGTCCGATGTCCCCATGCTGGCTCCTTGCCAGAGCATCTCACTTAACCCCACTCCACTGTCTTTTCCCCTTGGCCGTACAAATATTTCCTCTTAATTTGATTATCCAATTCCTTTCTCAAAGACTCGATTGAGTCTGCCTCCACCACACTCTGAGGCCACACATTCCAAAGCCTAGCCACTCGCTGGGTAGAATGGTTTACCTCATCTCACCCCTGGCCCTTTTGCCAATCACCTTAAACCAAAGACTTCTGGTTCCCAATTCTTCCGCCAATGGGAACAGTTTCTCCTTATCTGCTCTGTCCAGACCTTGACGATTTTACATAGGGCCATAAGGGATATATGGCACAGAAACAAGGCATTTGGCTCAACCAGCCCATGCTGGTGTTTATGTTCCACTCTAGCCAGGAAGGCAAATGCAATGTTGGCATTTATTTCGAGAGGACTAGAATATAAAAGCAGGGATGTGCTGCTGAGGCTTTATAAGGCTCTGGTCAGACCACATTTAGAATATTGTGAGCAATTTTGGGCCCCATATCTCAGGAAGGATGTGCTGGTCCTGGAGAGGGTCCAGAGGAGGTTCACGAGAACGATCCCAGGAATGAAAGGTTTAACATAGGAACGTTTGAGGACTCTGGGTCTTTCCTCGATGGAGTTTAGAAGGATGAGGGGGGATCTGACAGAAACTTACAGAATACTGAAAGGCCTGGATAGAGTGGACGTAGGTAAGATGTTTCCATTAGTAGGAGAGACTAGGACCCGAGGGCACTGCCTCAAAGAAGACCTTTTAGAACAGAGATGAGGAGAAACTTCTTTAGTCAGAGAGTAGTGAATCTATGGAACTCATTGCCACAGAAGGCTGTGGAGGCCAGGTCATTGAGTGTATTGAAGACGGAGATAGATAGGTTCTTGACTGGTAAGGGGATCAAAGGTTACGGGGAGAAGGCGGGAGAATGGGGTTGAGAAACTTATCAACCATGATTGAATGGCGGAGCAGACTCGATGGGCCGAATGGCCTAATTTCTGCTCCTATGTCTTATGGTCTTATGGTCTTATGTGCCTCCTCTCATCTTTCCTTAAACCCATTATTGTAATCCTCTGGCCCCTTCACCCTCATATGATTACCTAGCTTTCTGCTAAATGCGTCTGTACAATTCACTTCAATTTTGATCACCCCTATCAAATTTCCTCTCAATCATCTCTTCTCCAAGTCTCCAAGGCAAGTGTTCTGACCATGTTGCTGAAGCCCCTTAACCCTGAAACTATGTTCGTAAATCTTTTCCAGGCCCTCTCGATTGACTCCAGCTCTTTCTTAAAGTGCGGTGCGGAGAGCTGGGTGCAATAGCCCACAACAGTCCAATTAACCCCGCTCCCCTGCTCTTGCCTCGTAGCCCTGCGCACTTTTAAAATTTTACCCTTCAAATCTTTATCCGACTGGGATGAGGTTGAATGCTGCTCTTTGTCTTAATGTTCACAGGCGAAAGCTGCAGGGAAGGATAAAAGTTTCTCACTGGGTATCAGTGAGTTAGCTACACAACAGGGGAAGGAAAAAAAATATGATTCCGGAGCTCAGCAAAAAAAAAAGGACGGAAAATATGCCTAACACCATGCAACAGCACTGGTGAGTCATCTGCTCAGCAGCTCCACCAAATCTGAAAAACATAACAGTAAACACTTTATAAAAAGGATTGATTTGAATCAGCCATGACTCTGCCTTTGTTTCAAGGTGATATGTAGGAAAAGGTTGGCTGCGATTCGGGAGCTGAGCATTAGAAAGCGGCTGCTGATTTCATGCTTGAGTCAGCTTTCACAGACTCACAGAACAGTGCTGTTGATCAAAGGAGGCCATTCAGCCCCTTATGTCTGCACTGGCTGTTTCGAAGAGCCACCTGTGTTTGGCCCCGTTGCTACCCAGCTCACCGCGCGCCTCTCCTCTCCCTGCAATTTCCTTTCCCCTGCAAGTATTTACTCAATTCCCTTTCGAAAGCTACTATCGAATCTATTTTCACCGCCCTATCAGGCATGAGAAAGGGGAAGAGCATAACCCTGTGTGAGATAATTAGGGACGATTTGTTACCACCTCAAGGCAGACCACCAAATTCTGTTACGTTCCTGGACAAGACCCCAAAATTTGTTACCACCTGGCTAGGGGCCAGTAACTTTTCTGATGAACTTTGAAATCCCCAGTTACTCTTTAAGAGAATAAAACCACAAGGCTCAGAATCACAGAATTATACAGTGCAGAAGATGCCCTTTGGCCCATCGAGTCTGCACCAACACGTGAGAAACACCTGACCTACCTACCTAATCCCATTTACCAGCACTAGGCCCCATAGCCTTGAATTTTATGATGTGCCAAGTGCTCATCCAGGTACCTTTTAAAGGATGTGAGGCTAACCCGCCTCCACCACCCGCCCAGGCAGCGCATTCCAGACCCTCACCACCCTCTGGGTAAAAAAGTTTTTCCTCACGTCCCCCCTAAACCTCCTGCCCCTCACCTTGAATCTTCATCTCCCTGAGGCAGCTCGGACATTTAAGGTACAGAATATACCCCAGCTTGGATGTACCAGGTGCTGCCTCAGAGCGGGAGTGGAAACCTTGTTGGGAGATATTAACAGGTCACACACATCAGTTCAAGGGGTAGAGTAAACAGCGGCCCATGGTGCGGATTGGTTAATCAGATTAGCCCAGAGCAGGCCGTGAGTTGGCTAGCCAGTGTGAAACTGTGGTCGGAGCCCGATTGCGGGTGGTGCCCGGTTTTGCGGCCGCTCCAGGGGCTGCCCGCCGTGCCCGTTCGATGGGGTAAAAATTCCGCCCACAGTTCTGAACAAACAGAAGGAATCTTATTGTACAAGTCCCATGGATGAGGCATTAAACCGGAGGACCGCCTGCTTGTTCGGCTGGGTGTGAAAGGCCGCTTGGCCAGCATTTTGAAGAAGAGGCGGGCGTTGATCTCGTCGGTGCCCTGGCCGATATTCACCCCTCAATCAACATCTTTAAAAAAACGGGTCATCTAATCATGACCACATTGCCATTTGTGGGAGCTTGCTGTGCACTTATTGGCTGCTGTGTGTCCTACGTTACAACAATGACAACCCTTCAAAAAGCACTCCATTGGCTGTAAAGAACTTTGAGATAGCTGGTGGTCTTGAAGGGTGCTATATAAATGGAAGTCTGTTTCTTTTTAACAAAATCCTCCCCACTTGTATAAAAATTATTTTTTCTCATGTCACGCACTGTTCTTCTCCCTTAAACGGCTATCAACCATTTGGCCAATTTTGCTTTATTTACCCTATCTAAACACTTCAGCATTTTAACCCTTTGTGACCCAGTGCTTTCCCCTAATTTGAAGATGGAGTTATCCCATCTTAGAAAAGTCAAGAGCTGGCACTGCTAACTTATATTCAGGCCCTTGTGAGAGAACCTATATTTTTGGACGTGTGTCATTGTAAGTTAGCACCTGTGGAGGGGTGACCTTTCGTTGATTGGAGATGGTGACATTTAAGGTATAGCATGCACCCAGCTTGGATATACCAGGTGCTGCCTCAGATCAGGAGTGGAACCCTGCTGGGAGTTCAAGGGGTAGAGTGAACAGCAGCCCATGGTGTGGATTGGTTAATCAGATTAGCCTAGAGCTGGAGAGGCAGTGGAAGGTCTCCAGCTCCATGCAGCAGAAGTACTGTGGTTATTTCCCTGCTGATGGGGCTCAGAGAAGTCCAGGAGCAGTAATTGCTCGGTGCAGCTGGGGAACTTGGGGCTCAGGGAAGACCGTGGGGAGCAGTTGTCAGCTCAGTGAAGCTGGCAGTTGAGAGAAAGAGAAGCCCATGAGCAATGAGGTTCTGCTCAGAGCAGCTAGGAAGCGGGGATCATGCTGGTGATTAGATGCTGGGGTGCAGCCTTGAGAATCCAGTGGGGTGTAGTCTTAGGAGAAGAGATTGAGCAGCTGGGTAGAAAACTGTCCCTGGGGCATTCTAAGTCTGAGTCCTTTGTCTGACAACCAGAAGGCCTCCAGGCTGAATAGGAGTGACTTTTGGGGGAAATCAGAGGCCAGATCCTTGAAAAAGAAGAGGTGAGATCTGTCGTGAGGAATGCAGACTTCGAAAAAGTTTTGTGACTCACTGATGCCTGGGTGGGTTTCTGAGCATTCATGGAATCTGTTCTAGTTCTGCCTGCCCTTTAAGGTACAGTTTGTGGTGTGTTTCATCACAGTTTGTCTGTTAATTCATGTTTACCTCATGTTAATTCCGGATGTTAGAGTATAAGATAGATAATATTGATTGTTTGCTTTGTTGACTCTTATATGGTAAAATGTCTTCTAATTGTTTAAAGCTATAGAATCTTTTGGATTTATTCTCTTAGTGAGTACCTGGGATTTCAAATTTTATCTGAAAAGTTACTGGTCCCTAACCAGTAACAAATTTTGGGGTCTTGCCTGGGAATGTAATAAATTGTTCCAAATTAATTCACATAGGGTATTATCCTCTTCTCCTTTTTCATATCTCCAACCCCCATCATTTGCCATCATACCCTACCAGCCCTTTCCTTGAATACTCCACTCTGGCCTTTACCCCTGAGGAAGATTGCTGTGTGTTCAACTCCCACTCCAGGGACTGAAGCAACACGGCTGGTGCTTCAGTGCAGTACTGAGGGAGTGCTGCACTGTCAAAGGTGCTGCCTTCTGGATCAGACATCAAACAAGGCCCTCGCCTGGGCCCTCTGATGGACATAAAGGGTGATTCACTATTCAAAAAAGAATGGGAGATTCTGTGGATGGTGCACACTGGAGGGAGTCCATATTTAAAGTGGTGCCTGTAGTCAATCAAATAATTAAAACCTGCTATGCTTTGGAAAAAGTTAATCTGAAATCCATAAATGCAATGTGCTAGCCATTATTTCAATCACACAGTGACCTTTATGGAAAATACAACAAACAATATTTCATATTCTGGCTTGCATAAACCTTTGCACAGAGAGTGGGAGAGAGAAATCATTGTGTGCAATTATAAAAAGTTCAAAGCTGGGGAGTGCGAAAGAGCACACACACACAAACACAACACAAGCACACACACGCAAACACAACACACACACGCAAACACAACACACGCACACAAACACACAAGCAAACACAACACACACACACACACATACATTAATACAACACACACATTCACACACAAATACGACATACACACACACGCACTAATACAAGACACACAATTACACACACAAATACAACCCAGACTAACACAACACACACATACACTAACACAACACACTAATACAACACACACACACACACACACACACACACACACACACACACACACACACACACACACACACACACACACACACACACACACACACAGTAGTAAGACACATTCCAGACACAAGGATTAGGAATTAAGACTGATGTGAACACAGGAGCTGTGTATGTTAGATAGACCCAGACAAGGCACACGGAGGCTGGGAAGTGAGACACACACTAGTCACACAGGCTAGGGAGTGAACAGGCACCGGACAGCTGACACAGGGGCTGGATGTGGTGTTGGAGTTGTTGGGGGAGTGAGGGGGTGGTGGTGCGATCGGGTATGCGGGGGGGTAGGGGTTGTTTGTGGCTGGTCAGGCGGAACCAGACACAGCACAGAGGGTCTTGGAAGCGAGCCAAAGGCATTGCACACACATCAGATCATTGAGATCACATGGGGCTGTCTGCATTCTAACCTGCCAGGTTTCAGAGCTTGGGCCAATGATTCATTGTTCGCAGCTCTAACGAGTAGGGATCAGTTTAAGAGGCACAGAGAGGACAGGCACTCCGACAGTGCCAACCCTTACGTATGGGTCAGTGGCCACGTTAATTTCACCGCTTTATTCTTGCAAAGCATTCTTCTGCCCATCACAAACAGATCCGTGACATGGGAGTGGTTAATGTTTAACGTTCCAAACTCATGTCTAGCTAATAAACCAAAGGTCTGTTTGTGTTGCGTGGGATTGGGGAATTGTGATGTTTGCTGTCCTCAAGGGCAGAGGTTTTAGAAGGAGGAGAGCGGGGGTTGTAGTGCTGGAGATGTAGCTAGGAACATGAATATGCCACACAGCCCCTCGAGCCCATGCTACCATGGAATTAAACCGTCACTGATCTGTACATTAACGCCATTTCCCCCATATTAATACCCCTCATCCAACAACCTCAGTCTTGAAATTTCAATTGACCCTCAACATCCAAAGCCTTTTGCAGTAGAGGCTTCCACCTTATATCACCCGCCGGCTTTATTCTTTCACGGGATGTGGGTGTCGCTGGCTGGGCCAACATTTGTTACTTATCCTTAAGAAAGTGGTGAGCTGCCTTCTTGAACCACTGCAGCCCATGTAGCGTAGGTACATCCACAGTGCTGTTAGGGAGGGAGATCTAGGATTTTGACCCAGTGAGAGTGAAGGAACGACGATATATTTCCAAGTCAGGATGGTGAGTGATTTGGAGGGGAACTTCCAGGCGGTGTTGGTCCCATGTGCCTGCTGCCCATGTCCTTCTAGGCGGTAGAGGTCACGTGTTTGGAAGGTGCTGTCTAAAGAACCTTGGTAAGTTCCTGCAGTGCATCTTGTAGATGGTACACACTGCTGCTACTGTCTGTCGGTGGTGGAGGGAGTGAATGTTTGTGGATGTGGTGCCAAGCGGGGCTGCTTTGTCCTAGATGGTGTCAAGATTCTTGAGTGTTGTGGGAGCTGCACTCATCCAGGCAAGTGGGGAGTATTCCATCACACTCCTAACTTGTGCCTTGTAGACGGTGGACAGGCTTTGGGGGGGGGGTCAGGAGGTGAGTTACTCTTCGCATGATTCCTAGCCTTTGACCCGAATGGGAGAAAAATAGCGCGTGAAGCAGGCGCCCTGATGTCATCACGCACTCGCGTGATATTTCGGCTGGCTGGCGTGCGGGTGAGAGGGGGCAATGCACCCACTGACGATTAAGAGATCTCTGAAGGCGGAGGGGCATGTTAGTGGGGTGGTGAAAAAGGCATATGGGATACTTGCCTTTATCAATTGAGGCATAGATTACAAAAGTAGGGAGGTCATGTTGGAGTTGTATAGAACATTGGTGAGGCCACAGCTGGAGTACTGTGTGCAGTTCTGGTCGCCACATTATAGGAAGGATGTGATTGCACTGGAGGGGGTGCAGCGGAGATTCACCAGGATGTTGCCTGGGATGAAACATTTAAGCTATGAAGAGAGGTTGGATAGACCTGGGTTGTTTTTGTTGGAGCAGAGAAGACTGAGGGGCAACCTGATCAAGGTGTACAAGATTATGAGGGGCATGGACAGGGTGGATAGGGAGCAGCTGTTCCCCTTGGTTGAAGGCTCAGTCATGAGGGGGCATAAGTTCAAGGTGAGGGGCAGGAGGTTTAGGGGGGATGTGAGTGAAACCTTTTTTTACCCAGAGGGTGGTGAGGGTCTGGAATGCGCTGCCAGAGGGTGGTGGAGGCGGGTTGCCTCACATCCTTTAAAAAGTACCTGGATGAGCACTTGGCACATCATAACATTCAAGGCTATGGGCCAAGTGCTGGTAAATGGGATTAGGTAGATAGGTCAGGTGTTTCTCACGTGTTGGTGCAGACTTGATGGGCCTCTTCTGAACTGTGTAATTCTGTGATTAAGGCCCTTAACCAATCCATTGAATTGAATTTTTCACTGCCCGTCTAACCTTACGATTGGTGGGCAGGTGAAATGGCCAAGTGGCCTTTGCATTTCTCGCGAAAGCTCATCCACGGGCGGGATGAGGTTTCGACCATCGATTAAAAAATATGAAAACTTTGGAAACTCATTTTTGACATGTCCCTGCTCATGTGACCAAGTCACATTGTGGAGGGGGGTGGGGTGGCGGGGGTGTTGGTGGGAGAACATGCTTTCCTTAATTTTACCATCATTATTTGTAAAGTTAAAATTCTTCGGCTCGCTGAGGCAGCTGTGAGCCTTCAGGGAGCTTTCGCCGAGCGCACCGGCGTGTAATGCTCTGACTTCTGCGCTCGCCCTCTTCCCCCCTCCCCCCCTCACGCAGGCAGCGCTAAGTGTTTCAGCATGTGATTCACGCTGGCTGGCCGTTAATTGGCCCAATCGCGGGCAGTGGTCAGTTTCGTGGCCGCTCCCGCGACCTCCTGCCACTCCTGCCCAGCAAGCGGGAAAACCCTCCCCCTTGTCATTCCAACCTCCTTGAGATTAAGACTGTCGTCCCATCTATGGCCCTGTGGGGGGGTTTTATACAGGAGGGTGGGACAGGAGAAGACTAGGAGGAGGAGGGGATGGGATCAAACGAAGGGACTCTGCAACCCGCCCCTCTGGGCTGACACTGCACTCTCCGAAGCACTGTCTTTCAGATGAAATGGTAAACCGAGGTCCAGTCCTTGTTAAAGATCCCAATGCCGCAATTTTAAGGAAGGGCAGGTTGAGGCTGGTGGGGTGGGGTGGTGGAGGGATGGGTTTGGGGGCTGCGAGTCCTCCCTGGTGTCCCCGGAGACAGCTCTTATCGTTCAAGGGACATTGCGAAAATGATGAATAGCTCGTGACCACTTTGCTGTTCGATGGGATCTTGCTGTGCGCAATTTGGCTGCCCATGTTTCCTGCACTGCAGCAGTGACGACACTTCAAAAGTGCTTTGCTGATGGAGAAATGCCTTGGGGACTCCCGGGGTCATGGAAGACGCTATACAAATGCAAATCTTCTTTTGAGATTCTCTGGAAGATTCAAGGGATCGATCCAATGTTACATTTTTTCCCTCCTGTTATTTTTGTTTGCTGGAATTTTCCAGCAAAAACATTAACATTTTCTCTCAGGGAGTCAGGATTAGGCCAGAGAGGTGGGGGCCTGAAGCTCAAAGTACCACATTCCTGTCACCCAGGTTGTTTGACTTGGATCAGTGTCTCTGTTAAATTTGTGTTGAAGGGGGTGGTAGGAACACCCACAGAATGGTTACAGCAGAGAAGAAGGCCATTCGGCCTGTTGTGTCTGTACTGGCTCTCCGAAGGATCAAAGCACCTGGTGCCAAACCCTCCCCACCCACTCTCCCCCTCGTAACCCTGCCCACTCTTCCTTTTCAAATAATAACCCAACTCCCTCTCGAAGGCCTCGATTGAACCTGCCTCCACCACACTGTCAGGCAGCGCGTTCCAGACCCAAACCACCTGCTGTGTGAAAAAGCTTCTCCTCGTGTCTCCATCATTTCTTTTGCCAATTGCCTTAAATCTGTGTCCCTCTGGTTCTCGATCCACCAATGGGAACAATTCCTCCCTCTCTACTCTGCCCAGAGCCCACATGATTTTGAGCACTTCGATCAAACCTCCTCTCAACCTTTCCTTCTCCAAGGAAAACAGCCCCAGCTTCTCCAATCTATCTACGTAACTGAACTTCCTCATCCCTGGAGCCATTCTCGTGAGTCTTTTCCACAGTCTCTCTAATGTAGTCACATCCTTCCTAAAGTAGGTGGCCCAGAACTGGGCACAATACTCCAGTTGAGACCTAACCAGTGTTCCATACAAGTTTAATGTAACTTTCTTGCTCTTGTACTCTATGCCCCGTTAACCTTTTATTCTGCTACCAGCGTGGAGTTGTTTCCAGGCAATCGACCTTCAGTGTTCAGAGTTGGAGTTCCTTGGTGTGCATTAATATTGGCAAAGGTTCAACATGTGCCAGATGTGCATCTATTAACAAAGGGGTCCCTCAGATGTATCAATATTTGCAGAAATGTGTTATGTTGTATAGAATTTACAGCAGGAGCAGGCCATTCAGCCCAACAGCCGAATACTGGTCTTATGCTCCTCATGGTCCTCCTCCCACTCTTTCAGCACACCCTCCTATTCTTTTCTCCCTCATGTACCTTGCCTAGTTTCTCCTTCAACACCTCTGATCGGGGGCATCTTAGAAGCATAATAGATGTTTCTTAGAGGCGCCACTTGCCGGAAGCGTATGAACATTTTCAAGGGGGTGGGGGGTGGGGTCCATGAGTGTCTCGCTCTCTGAAAGGTGGGGGGGAAGGGGGGAGGGTCCCCTCACATTTTCAAGGGTAGTCCCCTTATCTGCAGGTGGGCCAGGGCGCACAAGGGGAAGCCGCTTCCATCGAACTGCTAACGTGTAGCAGAAGCAATTTCCCTTGTCAGTGTCGAACTTTGGCTTTCCACTGTGAGAGGCGATTGGTGTTTTGATCGATTTTGCGGGGAGGGCTCTGGACCGTTTTGTCCTGCCAGTTTCAATGTAATTTAGGCGCCTGAAATCACAAGCCTTTTGAAACAAAAAACGATTTTTTAAAAGAATTGACGTGCAGCAGTTTAGATGCACTTTGCAAGGACTGGATGCTTTGAGAGGCAGTCTTAAAAAGTCCTTGTGCATTGAGGTGTGTTAGAAATTCTCTCTCTCTCTCTCTCTTTGTTTCAATTAGTGTTGTGAAGGCTTTTCAATATCGCCCCACATAGCAGCACTGACGCACAGTGAGTTTTGCAGTGGGTGAGTCACCAGTCTCAGGGGACTATATCACAAATATAAGCAGTACTGATGGCTCCTGAATACAGATGAGCTCTGTTCCTGCTCCTTCCCTCCCACCACCACCACCCCCCCACCCCCCAGCCCCCAACCAGGGAAACGAAACCCCCATTCAAATCTCATTAACTCTTCAAAGCTTCGTCCCCTGAGGCATTGAGGTGCAATCGGCTCTCTCACTCTCTGGCTGTCATCCACCGTCGTGCAGCCTTCTGCCCGGTGTATGTTCTTGTGAGCCGCGCCACGTCACCCTCCAAGCGCAACATGATCCATGTAGTTAATTTAAATGCCATTGCACTTTTTTTGCGATGACCATTTTGAAATCGTTCTCTTCAATGTGTTCAAGCGCTTAGAGTGCAAGGTGATTTATCTGTAGAGAATTTGAGTACCAGTGCACTTTCTGTAAGGACCATTCTGAAATGTTTGTAATGTTATTTCAGATATTTTATGAATAAAGTGTATTTTTGCAAAAAAATGCATTTATCCTTTATGTATCTCTTTATCACTCTCTCTTTTCTCTTCCCTATTTCTCTTTGTAAACCTCTCTCTCAACTTTCTTTTTCTTGCTATCTCTTTCTATCCATCTGTCCTATCTCTTATCTCTTTCCTTATCTTTCTTTATCAATCGCTCTCTCTCGCTCTATCTTTATCAATCTTTCCCTATCTTTTTTATCATTCTTTCTTTCAACCCTTTCTCTCTCGATGTTTCTTTCTGTCCATCTGTATTATCTCTCTCTCCTATCTCTTTCCCTATCTTTCTTTATTAATCTCTCTCTATCTTTCTTTATCAATCTATCTCTCTCCCTACCTTTATCAATCTCTCTCTCTTTCAACTTTCTCTTTCTTGCTATCTCTTTCTGTCCATCTGTCTTGTTTCTCTCTCTCTATCTCCTTCTCTCTCTTTCTTTATCAATCTGTCTCCCCCTATCTTTTTAATCAATCTCAGTTTCAACCCTTTCTCTCTCACTTCCTCTTTCTTTCTATCTGTACACAGGGATGATGCTTCCTCTGGCTAGGGGGGCCTAGAACAAGGGGTCAGAGTATTAGGATAAGGGGTCGGCCATTCAGGACTGAGATGAGGAGAAACCTCTTCACTCAAAGGGTGGTGAACCTGTGGAATTCTCTACCACAGAGGCTGTGGAGACCAAGTCACTGAGTACATTTAAGATGGAAATAGATAGATTTCCAGACTCTAAACGTGTTAAGGGGTATGGGGAGAGAGCGGGAGTATGGTGTGGAGGTAGATGATCAGGCATGGTCATATTAAGTGGCGGAGCAGGTTTGAAAGGTCGAATGATCTACTTCTGCTCCTATTTTCTATGTTTCCATGTTGCCAAACATAACCATGGCCAACATCTTCTCAGGGCATAGTACCTCAAGAGAGAGGGAGAGGGGGTTTTAAAAATTCTTTCATGGAATGTGGGCATCACTGACAGGGCCAGTATTTTTGCTTATCTCTAGCTGCCCCTCATGCTCACAGTGAGATGAAGAGGGGGTGGGGAGGGTCTTGTGAAGCATTGGATAGCATAGGAAAGTTGGGCCAAATGGTCTGTAGTTTGTTATACTTTGCACCACAGGAACTCACCAAGACTCTTCAGGCAGCACCTTCCAAACCCACAGCCACTACCATCTAGAAGGACAAGGGCAGCAGACACATGGGAACACCACCACCTGGAAGTTGCCCTCCAAGCCACTCGCCACCCTGACTTGGAAATATATCGGCCGTTCCTTCACTGTCGCTGGGTCAAAATCCTGGAACTCCCTCCCTAACAGCACTCTGGGTGTACCTACGCCACATGGACTGCAGCGATTCAAGAAGGCAGCTCACCATCACCTTCTCAAGGGGCAATTAGGGATGGGCAATAAATACTGGTCCAGCCAGTGATGCTCACACCCCATGAACAAACATGCAAAAGAAAAATTATTTGGTAAAAACCCATCTCCCCTATTCTGGTGGACATATGTTTAATAGAAGGAGAGCTGTTGGCCATGGGGGTGAGGGTGTGCAGGGGGAGCCATCATAGCTGACCCCCCTCCCAACCCTACACACACCCGGTGGCAACAGAGGTACACAATGGGGTACTAGACTGAATGGGATCTCTGGCTGATTTCACCGCTACTGGTTAACTCTGAAGGATGGGGAGGGAGGTTGGAGGGATGGACACATTGGAATTGGCATATGGATCCCTGGCACATAAAATTCTGAGAGAAACTGCACTCATCGACTTGAGATTCTCTGAGACATTACTGAGAGCTGCGGTGTTGTGAGATAAGGACTTGTCTCTCCTGTTGCTTCTTCAGAGAGAGAAAGAGAGAGAGAAAAATCCCGGCATCAAAATTCCAATTACTGCTTGATTCATCAGTTCTAGCCTTAATAAAATCTGAATGGAAATTCAGAAGGGAAGCATATCTGCTGATGCTGTGGCTCTGTGAGTGTTTTACGTTCTCCATTATAACCCCATCTCATATATTCTTCATCCTCTGGAAGTCTTGTATGTAACAATTGGTCATTCACAAGTGTATCTTAACATCATCTTAGCTGAGAAAGGCACAAATTTGTCAGATGCATCGAGGGGGGGTGGTGGTGGGCCGGTGTGTTAAAGAATTCAGATACCGAGCAGTCAACACTCAGGTTGTGCACTCCTATGACAGCTAGAAGGGAGGATTCGCATTCACATGGCGCCTGTAACATCCCAAGGCACGTCACAGGAGTGTAATCAGACAAAACCGGACACCGAAACACACGGGCCAGAATTTTACCTTCGGTGTGTGGGCGCGCACCTGACATGCCTGAACCACAATAGGACACGTGGTGACTCCGGGCGTGCGTCCTGAAGTTATCACGCGGCATTTCGTTCGGCGGGCACACACCAGAGTTGGCTGCGCGCCCGCCTATAATTGAAAGGCCAATTGAGGCCATTAATGACCTAATTAGCTTGAAGTTTACGCCAACCTAACTGTTCGGCAGGCGGGCGAAAAGGCCAAGCGGCCTTGACATATTTTAGGGAGCCTCATCCACGAGCGGGATGAGGTTTCCTAAAGCGTTTTACAAATTGAATAAAAACTTTACTTTGACAATAAAAACGTGTCCCATCTCACGTGACACAGTCACATGAGAGGGGACATGTTTCATTCCATTTTTAGTGTCTTTATTTATTTTTTTTAAAAAGCGTTTTCACTGCCCCCCCCCCCCCCCCCCCCCCCCCCCCCCCCCCCGCCCCCACCGAGGCTTGAAGTGTTCTTTTGTGTGCCAGGCCAGCTCTCCCTTTTACCCCCAGCCCCCCCACCCCCTGCCCGCACAGGTAGTGCTCCTGCCGCTCGCGTTCCATGCAGGGCGGGCTTTAGTTAGACCGCCTGTGTGGAATCGGGGTGCGGAGCCGATCGCAGGCGGTGGTCAGCTGCTCAACTGCCCACCACCCTACTCCTGCTGAGCCCGCCCGACGAGCCCAAAATTCAGCCCATAAAAAGATATTAGGGACAAGTGACTAGAATCTTAGTTAAAGAGGTAGGTTTTAAGGAGTGTCTTAAAGAAGGCGAGAGGGAGAGAGGCTGGGAGGCTTAGGGAGGGAATGCCAGGGCTTAGGGCCCAAGCAGCTGAAGGGGCAGCCGCCGAGGGTGGAGCGATTTTAATGTTTGGTTGCACGAGAGGCCAGGATTGGAGGAGTGCAGCGATCTCAGAGGGCTGTGGGACTCAAGGGGGTTACAGAGGTAGGGAGGGTGTGGTGAGAATAAGGAGGGATTTGAAAACTAGGATGGGAATTTTAAAATCAGGGTGTTGCTCAACTGGGACCCCCTGTAGGTCAACGAGCACCAGGATGATGGGTGACCAGCACTTGGTGTGAGTTTTAGATGAGCTTAAGTTCATTAATGGTGGAGGATGGGGCTAGGAGTATGTTGGAATTGGCAAGTCTAAAGGTAACAAAGATATGGACGAGGGCATCAGCAGGTAGATGTGCTGGGACGGGGTGAAGTTGGGCGTTGTTATAGGGGACATGTATATGTGATCGTCAAATCATCCCAAAGTGCTTCACAGCCAATGAAGGGCTTTCGAAACGCAATCACTGCTGCAGTGCAGGAAATTCAGAAGCCAGTGCCTGCACAGCAAGACCCCACAAACATCAGTGAGCTGATAGTCAGTTTTATTGATGTTGGATGGGAGATTAGTATTGGCCAGGACACCAGGGTGAACTCTTTCAGTTCTTCATCCAGCAGCGCTGTGAGAGCTTTTAAGTACGCCTGACAGGTGAGTCGGAGCTCATGTGAAAGACGGCACCTCCAACAATGCAGCACTCCCTCAGGACTGTACTGGAGGTGTCAACCTAGAAGAACATGCTCAGTTTGCCAAACTGGGGCTTGAACCAACAACCCTCGGCTGTTGGGGTGATGTTATGGTGGTGTAACGGTAATGTCACTGAACTGAGAAACTGGGTATCCAGGCTGGTACACTGGGGGCATGGGTTCAAATCCCACCATGGCAGGCAGTGAAATTGAATTTCAGCTAATAAATCTGGAACTGAAAGCCAGTCTTAGCCTGACAACTATCCTCAAGTGCCTTTGAAAACCCATCTGGTTCACTAACATCCTTCAGGGATGGAAATCTGCCATCCTTACCCGGTCTGGCCTACATGTGACTCCAGACCCACAGCAATGTGGTTGACTCTTAACTGCCCCTCTGAAATGGCTCAAGCAAGCTGAGCAGTTCAAGGGCAATTAGGGATGGGTAACAAACGCTGGCCTCGCCAATGATGCCTACACCTTGTGAAAGAATAAAGGAAACAAATGGCAGAATGTGTTGTTAAACTCTTCTTTGAATTTATTCTCTGCCTCTCCCACTTCTAAAGTGAAAGAGTCGCACTCCATTACGGAGTTAGTGGCACTGACATTCCCCCAAATTCACAGGTGACCCGAGAGGACGGACATTTTTAGCTATTCCGCCATGGAAGGCAGTGGAGAGAAGAGAAAAGGGAGTGATTTTACTCTTTGCTTGGCAATGAGGCCAATTAAATACCGTGTATTGCACCTCCTGAGAGCCATTAACAACAGAGGCCCAGGATTAAATGCCGGGAAAAGCTGGTCCCCAAAGACTCAAGTAACTATTAGCTCAGGGGCAGGTTATTTGTTAGAATTAAAGAGGTGGTGCACAATCACTTTAAAGTTACCTAGAAACTATTTTCAAAGCAAGTATTATTTCTATAACCCAAAACAGATACGAATAATGAAGGATATGAGAGGCCTGGGCACACTACATTGAAGTTATCATTTCAAATTTTAATATGAATTAAATAGCTCCTTTGCCTCACACCAACATCTAATTAGAATAAATTCATTTTAAATTATAATCACCCAAAGTATGTTGGATGCTGTTCAGTCACCTCAGGGAGCAGTTGCAGAGATCAGCTTCACACAGAGCTTCACTACTCACTGAACCCATCTCCTTATTGATCTCATCACCACACTGGGCTCATCTCCACACTTGGAATATCTCCACACTGGGCCCATCTCCACACTGGGCCCATCTCCACACTGGGCCATCACCACACTGGGGCCATCTCCACACTTGGAATACCTCCAAACTGGGCCAATCTCCACACTGGGTCCATCACCCCACTGGGGCCATCTCCACACTGGGGCCATCTCCACACTGGGCCCATCTCACTGGGGCCATCACCTCACTGGAGACGTCATCTCGCTGGGGCAATCACCTCACTGGGCCCATCACCACACTCAGGACATCACCTCAATGAGGCCATCTCCACACTTGGAATATCTCCACACTGTGCCCATCTCCTCACAAGGGCCATCTCCACACTGGGTCCATCTCCACACTGGGACCTTCTCCTCACTGGGGCCTATCTCCACACTGGGAACATCTCCACACTGGGGCTATCTCCTCACTGAGGCCATCTCCACACTGGGGCCATCACCAAACTGCGGCCAACTCCACACTGGGGTCATCTCCTCAATGGGGCCATCTCTTAACTGGGCTCCTCTCTTCACAGAGTCAATTACCATACTGGGAACATCTCACTCAGGCCCTGTCCATACTGGGAATGTCTCCACATTGGGGCCGTCTGCTCACTGGGGCCCTCTCCACACTGATCCTGGCTTCTCACTGCAATTCCCCATTTGTTCTGTGTGCCTACCTCAAACATCGAGTAAGACATTATCGGAGGTCGATCTGAACATCTGATGACAACCTGTTGGATTCGGGTAAGTGTTCCTGCTGTCAGCAATTTATAAAATCAATCGGCCCAATTGGCAGGGGGGAGGGTTGTGTGTTTGAATCTGCTGTTCATTTAATTAGCCCCCACCTCGCCCAATCTCTACTGAGCTGGTGGGGGGTGAGGGGAATATCATCCCTCCAACTGCCATCTGCTTACACACTCTAATCCGAGCACACTCTCCACAGACAATGATTAATAACATCAACACGTTCAAGGGCAAGCATTATCCAAGACAGGCCCTCATGTACACCATCACCCTATGTGCTCGTGGTCAAGTTTACACTCACACCAATGCTCAAACATAAGCACATGCCACTACTGGCACACTCACCCACTCACCCCTATACGTTCACAATTGTCCCCACTGGTGCCTGGGCAAAATACGCAAGCAGTCACATGCACAGCCACCAACTCACACTCATGCACCAGGCAAACTCTCCCTGCTTGTTTAAGTTCAGGGAGCTTCACTAAAACCAGTGGTTTCTCCCTAACTTATTAAATACAGTTGGCAAGGAACCAGCGCAGTCAGATTAGCTCCAAGCAGTCTCTCCTTGAAACAAATCATATCCGTGTCTATTTATAAATGAACCTCAGAGGCAATATACTTACTGGCATTCATTTCATTACAGCTAGGCTGCAGCACCAATAAAGAAATGTCAGGCCCCATCACCCAGAGCGCTGCAGATGGATTAAACCCACAAGACAGAACCAACTACCCATTAACATACCAGAAGGAAAAACGGCTCATGATTTTATTTTGGCTCCCAGGACAGGTACAGCAAGGGGTTAGATACAGAGTAAAGCTCCCTCTACACTGTCCCCATCAAACACTCCCAGGGCAGTTACAGCACGGGATTAGATACAGAGTAAATCTCCCTCTACACTGTCCCCATCAAACACTCCCAGGACAGGTACAGCACGGGGTTAGATACAGAGTAAAGCTCCCTCTACACTGTCCCCATCAAACACTCCCAGGGCAGTTACAGCACGGGATTAGATACAGAGTAAAGCTCTCTCTACACTGTCCCCATCAAACATTCCCAGGACAGGTACAGCACGGGGTTAGATACAGAGTAAAGCTCCCTCTACACTGTCCCCATCAAACACTCCCAGGACAGATACAGCACAGGGTTAGATACAGAGTAAAGCTCTCTCTACACTGTCCCCGTCACCACTCCCAGGACAGGTACAGCACAGGGTTAGATACAGAGTAAAGCTCCCTCTACACTGTCCCCAACAAACACTCCTAGGATAGGTACAGCACAGGGTTAGATACTGAGTAAATCTCCCTCTACACTGTACACATCAAACACTCCCAGGGCAGGTACAGCATGGGGTTGGATACCAGATCTCCACTCTCTAATCCCATTCTGTGCTCCCAACACTCCCCAGCCCTAATTCCTGAAATCTACACTTGGATCTTCACCATGTCGCTGTTAATCCATCTGGTGAATGGTCGCTTTCTGTGTTATAGCATTCTTTGAATCTATAGCAGGGGAATGGGACTAGTTGGATAGACCTTTGAAAAAGCTGTCACAGGCTCAATGGGCTGAATGGCCTCCTTCTGTGGGGTATTGTTCATACTTCCATGATAATGTGAGTTGATTGTTGGCTGCAGTCGAGTTTGAAGCAGTGGCATCTTCGAGGTGTTGCTCACACACCTCCAACGCTGAGTCTTTTTGCATTCATTTTTATTTTCATGTACATCGGGAGCTCTCTGGAAGATTTCTGCCAAGGCATGGAGTCTGCAGGCTTCAGAGGGACAGGCTGTGACCAAGCGAATGGCACAGAGCTGACCTCATTAAATCACCGTCCAGAACTTCAGAGCACTTCAGGGACGATCCATGTGGGAGCCTGGGAAACTGCTGTTATCTGGACACGTACCCACGCACAGCAGGATCCCACAAATAAATGGCATGCAGCAACGGCTAATGATTTAAATGATGTTGGTTGGAATCATTGAAAGGCATGGCACAGAAGGCGGCTACTCTGTCCCTCGCACCTGTGCTGGCCCCTTTGAAAGAGCAACCAAGTTTAGTCCCACATCCGCATTTCTGTCTGTAACCCTGCTAATTCCTCATCTTCAAGGTTTTGCCTGCCAATGCTTTTAAAATGATTTAAATCGGCTTTCAGCACCTTCTCAGGGTGAGCTCTCCAGATCCCGACAGCTCTGAGTGAAAACACCTCTCCTCATTTCCCATTTAGACCTTTTACCAGTGATTTTAAATCTCGGAGGTCAGATTATTGACCCACTTGCCAGAGCCAATAATTATTTTCCTTTTACTTCGTAAGCACCTCTCTCATCATCTTGGAAACCTTTGTGAGGTCACCTCTTCTTCACTGTACTTCTTAACTTTCTCTTTGCCCAGGGCAACAGTCTTAATCTTGCCAACCTTTTCCAGTAGCTGACATTGAGGTGATGGTGGTATAGTGGTATCGTTATTGGACTACCAATCTGGAGACCCAATACAAGTGCCCTTAGGGTGGAGGCTCAAATCCCACTGTGCCTGTTGGTGAAATTTAAATTCTATTAATAAATCTAGGATGCAAAGTTAGGCTAGTCTCAGTAACCTGGTTCTCTAATACCTTTTAGGGAACGAAACCTAATGTTCCTATCTGGTCTGGCCTACATGTGACTCCTTACCCACTGCCCTCTGAAATGGCCTAGCAAGGCACTCAAGTTGCTGGGCAACAAAGGGTGGTCTCACCAGTGACACCCACAAAAGATTTTTAAAAAATAAAGTTTTCTACTCCTCTATTTTTAAACCCAGCCACCCCACTTTACCAACCTGAATTAATGGCTTGCGTGCATGGACATCATTGTCCCTCTCCCTCTCTCTCCAAATTTACACTAATCAAAATGATGCCCTTTCTAGTTTACTCTTGCTTCATCTCCGTGTTTCCGAATATATCACCTCACAGTTCTCCACACTTCACAAGCCTGTGTCAATCCGAAGTTTATAATTAATCCCAACACTATCTGCTATTTTGCCAAGTTTTGTACCATCTGCAAGCTTTGGAGCATTGCTCCCTACATCTAAGTCTAGTGCAGTTATAAACATTTGAAAGAATAAGGGACCCAAAGCTGTCCCTTACTGCTTGCGTGCATGATGACCTCGGTTCACATGCCTGACATCATTCACAGGATTCACAGAATCATTATGGTGTAGAAGGAGGCCATTCAGCCCGTTGTGTCTGCACCGGTTCTCTGAGCATTTTAACTTAGTGCCATTGCCCTGCCTTTTCCCCATAACCCTGCACATTGTTTCTATTTAAATAATCATCCAATGCCCCCTTGAATGTCTAAATCGAACCTGCCTCCACCACACTTCCAGGCAGTGCATTCCAAACCCTAACTACTCGCTGCGTGAAAAAGTATTTTTCTCACCTCGCATTTGCTCATTTTGCAAAACACTTTAAAACTGTTCCCTCTGGTTCTCAGTCCATTTATGAGCAGGAACAATTTCTCTCTATCTACTCTGTCCAGACTCCTTATTTTGAAAACTTCTATCAAGTCTCCTCTCAGCCTTCTCCTCTCCAAGGAAAACAGTCCCAACTTCTCCAATCTTTCCTCATAGCTGAAATGCCTCATCCCTGGAACCATTATTGTAAACCTCTTCTGCACTCTCTCTAACGCGTTCACATCCTTCCTATAGTATGGTGCCCAAAATTGTACACAATAATCCAGCTGAGGTCTAACCAGTGTCTTATTTAAGTTCATCATAACCTCCCTGCTCTTGTACTCTATGCCCCTATTAATGAAGCCTAGAATACTGTAAGCTTTAGAAACAGTTCTCTCTGCCTGTCCTGCCACCTGTGTGACAGGGATCATGGGGCTTGACAGGTTGTTTCACCTTGTGGGAGAGTCTAGGACCAGGGCACATAATCTCAGAGTAAGGGGGTCGCCCATTTAAAACAGAGATGAGGAGGAATTTCTTCTCCCAGAGGGTAGTGAATCTGTGAAAGTCTTTACTGCAGAGGGCTGTAGAGGCTGGGTAGTTAAGTATATTCAAGGCTGAGATAGACAGGTTTTTAATCAGTAAGGGAATCAAGGGTTATGGGGAAAAGGCAGGAAAGTGGAGTTGAGGATCATCAGATCAGCCATGATCTTATGGAATGGCAGAGCAGACTCGATGGGCTGAATGGCCTCCTTCTGTTCCTATGTCTTATGGTGACATGACATTTCGCGCAATTTCACGTGAGTTTGTGTTGGGCGCGTGTGCACCCGATAAAGGTAAGGTTCTGGCCTAGGTTCTACTCCGTCCTTCCAAGAGATTTTTCTTTCTTAACTCTTGGTCATGTGTCTCTCTCTGTCTCTCTCCCTTACATCATCATGTGGGTGATACTGTTTCTGCAGTCTCGGCTATTAACCCTTTCAACACTGAACGCCGTAGTGCTACAGAACTCGAGACATATTGATTGTGAGAGTTGTCTTGGGTGCATTTCTCTCCTTCCCTACCCTCAGGACTATTTCCCAGTCTAGATTAAGTAATTAAAGTCTCCTAATAATACCACTTCATTTTTACGATGTGCCTTTGAAAGTTGCCAACAAATTTGCTCATCTATCTTCTTCTCACTGTTTGAAGCTCTTTAAAAACCTCACAGCCATGTAGCAGTTCCCCTTCTGTGCCTTAACTCAAGCCAAATAGTTTCTGTCCAGAGCCATTTACTGAATCCTTTCTATTTTGAGAGTGCCAACTTAGACTTTTATAAGATTTGTTCCCAGAACGCGTTCTCTCTCTTGTTTCCAAGTCACAAGGGCTGTTCGAGACCTGGTCCAGGACTTGAGCAGCTAATACAGACTGGCAGTCGCAGTGCAGTGCTGAGGGAGTGCTATGCTGTCAGTAGGTGACACGTTATCTAAGGTCCCTGTCTGCCCTCTCAGAGGGGTAATAAATGGACTATTCCAAGAAGGGTTCTGCCCCCACCCTGTGTCCTTATCAATATTCATCCTTCAATCAGCACATAACAACCTGGAAGCTCCCCCCCCCCACAAGTCACTCACCATCCTGACTTGGAAATATATCGGCCGTTCCTTCACTCTCGCTGGGTCAAAATCCTGGAACTCCCTCCCTAACAGCACGGTGGGTGTACCTACGCCACAGGGGCTGCAGCGGCTCAAGAAGGCAGCTCACCACCACCTTCTCAAGGGCAATTAGGGATGGGCAATACATGCTGGCATAGCCAGAGACGTTCACATCCTGTGAAAGAATAAAAGAAACAGCTGACCTGGTCGTTGTTTGTGGGATCTTGCTGTGTAATGCAGTATTTCCTTACATTATAACAGTGACTGCACTTCAAAAGCATTTCACAGAATCACAGAATTTTAACAGCACAGAAGGAGGCCATAAGACCGTAAGACATAGGAGCAGAAATTAGGCCATTTGGCCCATCGTGTCTACACTGACTTTCCAAATGAGCATTATGACCTAATGCCATTGCCCTGCCTTTTTCCTATTACCTCGCACATCATTTCTATTCAAATAATCATCTAATGTCCTCTTGAATGCCTCCAGACTTTTATAAGTTGAACCTACCTCCACCACAGTGCATGTGTATTCCAGGCAGTGCATTCCAGACCCGAACCACTCGCTGTGTGAAGACGTTTTTTCTCACATCACACTTGCTTCTTTTGCAAATCACTTTAAATCTGTGCCCTCTCGTTCTTGATCCTTTTACGAGCGGGAGCAGCTTCTCCCTATCTACTCTGCCCAGCCCCTTCATGATTTTGAACATCTCTGTCAAATCTCCTCTTATCCTCCTTCTCTCCAAGGAGAACAGTCCCAACCTCTCCTATCTATCCTCATAGCTGAAGTTTCTCATCCCTGGAGCCATTCTTGTAAACCTCTTCTGCACTCTCTCCAATGTGTTTGCATCCGTCTTTTAGGGGAAATACAGTCAGAATTTATTGAAAGGGAATGAATTATCTAAAATCTCCAGGCAGCATTAACAGTCAAAGGTTACCAGGTGAATCTTGCACAGCCTTAGGGCCTGCAAACAACAGAAAGGCCTTGGGAAGTGGACTGGAGTCAGAGGATGACAACAACATCGATTAAGTGTGCTCTTCAATAGATAAGGTAAGGGCAGAAGGCTGCAGCCTAGGTAGGAGGAGAGGTCTCTGCCAGCGTGAAAGAGGATGTATGATATAACCTATATGCTGACAAGGTTGGAATTTGAACATTGTTCTTGTACGTGATCAGTGATGTATGAATAAACTGTATGCTTGTAGTTTGGCAGAGTGCTATCTCAAGCTGCCTTGAGATGGTTCTCTCCTTGCAATTGCTCGAATAAACAATCATGACCTGTACCTGAGCCTCCGGTGGTCTGTTTGTCAAAGCTACCACAACACTTCCTATAATATGGTGCCCAGAACTGTACACAATACTCCAGCTGGGGTCTAACGAGTGTCGTATGTAAATTCAGCAGAACCTCCCTGCTCTTGTACTCTATGCCCCTATTAATAAAGCCCAGGATACTATTAACTGCTCTCTCCACCTGTCCTGCCACCTTCAATGATCTATGCACATATACACCCAGGTTTTTCTGCTCCTGCACCCCCTTCAGAATTCCACCCCTTATTTTATATTTTCTGTCCATGCTCTTCCTACCAAAATGCATCACCTTTCATTGGAAGTATATGCTGCTTCTGGGTATCATGAGGTCATGATATTAGCTATAAGTCCTAATGGATGAGTGAAGGGTAGTGTGTTAACGTCAGGCATCCATCTGCATTTTTGCAAACATGCAATTTACAAATGGCTGTAGGAATGTCACTGAACAATCTAATTGTATTGAATTAAATCCTCATATTCTTTGTCATTACGCAAGTCACAGTTAGTGAATCACTTTAACTCAAGGACCATTGCACGAGTGATGAGCTGTGACATCACCTTCTACATCTGGATTGCCGCATCTCAGCGAGCTGATGGCTCCCGAGTGGCATCAACTCAGCCGCAAAGGGGGAATCCTTCATTCATCCCCCTGCTGCCCTCTGCAACCCTGACTCTGACTCTACATCTCAAACTCTCCGGCAAACGATGGCTGCTTTTGTCTCCCTGTGGCTGCCGCATTGCCCTAGTCGGCCGTGCTTTGCTCAATGAAGGGGGAAAGTCTGGCTATTCAACTGCATGAGTCATCACAGGAGACTAGCCAGCATCCCCCCTCCACCCCCACCCCTCCTGCCGCCCCCCCAAAGGCCGAACACTGTGTGATTGCCAGCGGGGTCAGAAGTGGGACCCCCACTTCCGCAACACCCAGCCCCTCCCCCTCAAGACCATTCCCCGCACCCTATCCCACGCGGCTGACATTTCTTCTCCGGAGTCCAGTGGCACCGAGGCCAATTGAAATGCTCTACCCCAGTGAGGCACAGGCACATAAGGGCCAGAAGGCCCCAAGTTTCATTGCTTGCTCTGGGGCGGGTTAAGCCGAGCCCAGCTGGCACATTCAGTGGGGCCGCTACAATACCATAAGAGCAAGGGAGGCAGAAAACAATCGGAGAGTGTCTGTGCTCATGGGCGTTAGCCTCCTTCTTCTTGGGCAGCCCCTTGGGGTCGAGGATGGCTTGCTTCCGCTCTGATGGTTGGCAGGCCCGATACGCAGCCTGCAGACCCTGCCACACCCGGGGTTGGGGTCAATGGCTAGCTCGGAGGTCTGCGCACTCCCTCCGACCTCTCGGCTTCTCCTCTGCACCTTCCCACTGAAGTCCCTCGAGGTGCTTGGTGCCTTCTCGATTGAGCCTCCTCCATTGTGGTCGGCCACAAGCCCAGGGCCTCCTCTGAGTCGGCGGGAATGTCTGACCCTCTTCAGGGGTACTTTGAGGGCATCCCTAACGGCGGCTCCACTGTCCTCCTGGGAATCTCCTGTTGCAACCGAGTCCCGAGTAGAGCAGTTGCTTCGGGAGCCTGGGGTCAGGCGTACGAAAGGCATGTCTCGCCCAACAGCTCTGATTCGAAGTGATTAGCGACTTGGTACTGAGCTTGGGAGAGGACGCTGCTTTCTTGCCACTGAATTTGGAGGATCTGGTGACGGTACTGCCGGTGACACTTCTCCTGCGCTTTGCGGTAACAGCTGTAAGTTGCCCAAACCTCTGTAGCACATCAGAGCGTGGGGACCAGAAGCTGTGCAGCAGACCATGACTGTGACCTCAGGCATGGACTTAGAGCCATGATCATTAATCACATCTCTGCTGGAAAGTACATGGTGTGTGTGTGTGTGTGTGTGTGTGTGTGTGTGTGTGTGTGTGTGTGTGTGTGTGTGTGTGTGTGTGTGTGTGTGTGTGTGTCTGTGTGTGTGTGTGTGTGTGTGTGTGTTTCTGTGTGTGTGTGTGTCTGTGTGTGTGTGTGTGTGTGTGTGTGTGTGTGTGTCTGTGTGTGTGTGTGTCTGTGTGTGTAGACATTGTACAATGACAGGGCTGGGGCCGAGTTACGATGCAGCCCGCAGTCGAGCAGCTTGCGCGGCGTTCACGGCCGAAGCTCACAAGTAGCCATTTGGGCAAGGTCCCAGAGGTGACTGGAGTTCAGGTGGGGTGAGTGCGGGTGGGGGAGGTGGCGGGGGTGGGGGTGCAAATTGCCAGCCACCGACAGGCTCAGCATGGCTCTGACGGTGGCATTCTCACCTCTTGAGTCAGGAGGTCTCCGGGTTCAAAATCCCACTCCAGAATCTTGAAGCTGTCATGGGCATCGTGCCCTTGGGGCCTCATGACCCAACGTCTTGGTGGGGGCACCTCCATAGCAACCGTGCAGCTGCAGCTTATGAAGGCACCTCACCAACCACCCCCTTCTCAAGGGGCAACCAGCAATGGGCAATAGATGCTGGCCTTCCCAGCGATGCACCTACCCCCAAGACTGAATTAAAATATAATTGCTGTTGCAGGTGACGGTTGCCAATGGTTAGTTGGCACAATCCTTCACCATCCTGGTGAAGACCGAGGAACTACCTGGGCTAAAAGGCTTACATTATGAGGGCAGGTCGCTCTGATTAGGCTTGTGGTTCTTTGAATGTAGAAGATGAGGCAGGAATCCTCACAACGTTTAAGAAGTATTTAGATGAGCACTTGAAAAGCCATAGCATACAGGGCTACGGGCCAAGTGCTGGAAAATGGGATTAGAATAGATCGGCGCTTGATGGCCAGCATAGACACGATGGGCTGAAGGGCCTGTTTCTGTGCTGTATAATTCTATGACTCTATTAAGGGGTGACTCAATGTGGTGTTTAAGATGATGAAAGGATTCAGTAGGGTCGATAGAGAGAAACCATTTGTGTTGGTGATGGGGGTGGGATCCCAGTACAAGGAGGCAGAGCATTAAAATGAGAGCCAGACCATTCAGGGACGATGTCAGGAAGCACTTCCCCACAAAAGGAGAGTGGAAATTTGGAACTCTCCCCCCCACCACCCCCAGAGAACTCGGGGGTCAATTGAATGCTTCAAAACTGAGAGTGATAGGTTTTTGTTAGCAAAGGATATTTAGAGATACAGAGATGGAATATAGGCTAGCCATGATCTAAATAGATGGGCGAACAGAAGGACACAGGGAAGAGGGGAAAGAGTAGACCACACGGCCTGTCAAACCTGCTCCGTCATTCAATACGATCATGGCTGACCTTGGGCTTCAACGCCATTTTTCCGCCCACTCCCCATATCCATTAATTCCCTGAGCGACCAAAAATTCTGTCTATCCCAGTGTTAGATGTATTCAACAATGGAGCACCGACAAACCACTGGGGTAGAGAATTCCAAGGATTCACAACCCTTTGAGTGAAGTAATTTCTCCTCATCTCAGCCCTGAATGATCGGCCCCTTATCCTGAAACTGTGCCCCCGTGTTTTAGACTCCCCTGACCGGCGGAAACGATCTCTCAGTGTCCACCCGGTCAAGCCCCTTCAGGGCCCTGACCGTTTCACTGGGACAGCCTCTCATTCTTCTAAATGCCAGAGAGTACAGGCTCGAAGGGCTGAATGGCCTCCTCCTGCTCCCAGGCACTTGTCAAGCCCGGGCCTGCAGCAGATTTAAAGTTTGCACATGGCTTTAAGCATGCTCTTCGTGGCTGTTCTTTTGAAACATTTAATGACAGTTTAACCAGATTATGTGTCCAGATGCAGTGATAAGAGGTGGTTCTGGTGGCAGCTCGTTAGCATTCGAAGGGGCAACACTTTGGTTTTGACAGCAGCTGTAGAATGAGCTGCCTGAACGGGTGGTGGAAGCAGATTCAAAAGTAATTTCGACCTTACTAATAGGGACATGGAGTACAAAAGCAAGGAGGTTAGGTTAAATGTGTATAGAACACCGGTCCAGCCTGATCTGGACTTCTAGGTACTATAAAGGAAGGATGTGAAGGCCTCCAAGGGATTCATGGAAATGCTTCTAGGGATAAGGAAGGTCAGCAACTTCAGGGAAGGTGGTGGCGTAGTGACATTGTCACTGGGCTGGTATTCCAGAGACCCAGGGTAATGCTCTGGGGACCTGGGTTTGAATCCCACCATGGCAGATGGTGCAAATTGAATTCAATTTAAAAAAAAATCAGAAGTTAAAAGTCTGGTGATGAGAATGAAAAATAAAAACCCATCTGGTTCATGAATGCCCTTTAGGGAAGGAAATCTGCTGTCCTCACCTGGTCTGGCCTACATGTGACTCCAGGCCAACAGCAATATGGTTGACTCTTAAGAGAACTCTGAACAAGGGCAATTAGGGATGGGCAACAAACACTTGCCACACCAATGACACCCACATCCCATGAGTGAAGGGAGAAAAAACAAGGAATGAAGATAGACCAGAAATGTCAGGCTGCTGTCCTTGGATTGGAAAAGAGAAGGTTGAGAGGAGATTTGATCGAGGTGTTCAAAATCATGAGGGCTCTGGACAGAGTAGATAGGGAGAAACTCTTCCCATTGGCAAGAGGATCAAAAACCAGAGGGTCAAAGATTTGAGGTCGTTGGTAAAAGAAGCAATGGAGACATAAGCAGAAACCTTTTCATGCAGCGAGTGGTTAGGAGCTGGAACGTGCTGCCCGAGAGTGTGGGGGAGGCAGGTTCAATTGAGGCTTTCAAAAGGGAATTGGATTATTATCTGAAAAGGAAGAATGTGCAGGGTTATGGGGAGAAGACCGGGGAGTGGTAAGAGGCAAATTGCTCGTTTGGAGATCCAGTGCAAACATGACAGGTAGAATGGCCTCTTTCAGTGCTATAACCACTCTCTGATTCTGTGAACTCACAAAAACGAATTGGATAAATACTAGCAAAGGAAAAAATGCAGGGCTGGAGGGGGGGGTAAGGTGGAATTTGGAAGCCCTTTCAAAGGGGGCGATGGGTTGAATGGCCTCCTCCTTGATGCTGAGGGAGTTCAAGGTTCATCCGCTGATGTTTCTGATGAATCAATAAGTTCCTGGAATTATGCAGAATAGCTGTACATGGTGTGTTTCATCAAACAATTGGAGTTCATCTATTTCAGGCCTTCCCCTCTCTCTCTCTCTCGCTCCCTGTCTTTGAGAGTGCTGCTTTGAAGTCAGCTCCTATAAATTTGGTTGTCATGGGCTGTTGAAATGTTTCAGATCTGCCCTTCCCCCCACTTCGCTATATAAATAGGTCACGTCAGCTTTTGTTAAGGGACGCTGGGAGGATGTTCCCCTTCTCTAGGGGGAGGCAGTTTTGGAATGAAGGGTCTCCCACTTAAGACAGAGATATGGAGGGATCTCTTCCCTCAGGGAGTCGTTTGGAATTCTCTACTCCAGAGATCAGTGGAAGCTGGGCCACTGAATATATTCAAGGCCAGGTTAAAGAGATTTCCGAACTATAGCGGAGCCAAAGGCTATGAGGAGCAGGCAAGAAAGTGGAGTTGAGGCCAAGACCTGATCAATCATATCTTTAACGAATGGCAGAGCAGTCTCAAGGGGCCGAATGGCCCCCTCCTGCTCCCAAGTCATATGCTGTTATGGGGAATGGGATGCACAGGCCCTGTCAGGTCAGAAGATCCTTTTTTCAAATTCATTCACGGGATGTGGGATTCGCTGGATGGGCCAGCATTTATTGCCCACTCCTAGTTGCCCTTGAGAAGGTGGTGGTGAGCCACCTTCTTGAACAGTTGCAGTCCCTGTGGTGTAGGTACACCCACAATGCTATTAGGAAGGGAGGTCCAGGATTTTGACCCAGTGACACTGAAGGAACAGTGATATATTTCCAAGTCAGGATGGTGAGTTACTTGGAGGGGAACTTGCAAGCGGTGGTGTTCCCATCTATCTGCTGCCCTTGTCCTTCTAGGTGGTAGTGGTCATGGGCTTGGAAGGTGCTGTCGAAGGAGCCTTGGTGAGTTTCTGCAGTGCATCTTGTAGATGGTACACCCTGCTGCTACTGTGCGTCGATGGTGGAGGGAGTGAATGTTTGCAGATGGGGTGCCAATCAAGTGGGCTGCTATGTCCTGGACAGTGATCAGCTTCTTCAGTGTTGTGGGAGCTGCACTCATCAAGGCAAGTGGGGAGTATTCCATCACACTCCTGACTTGTGTCTTGTAGATGGTGGATAGGCTTTGGGGAGTCAGGAGGTGAGTTACTCACCGCAGGATTCCTAGCCTCTGAACTGCTGTTATAACCATAGTATTTATATGGCTAGTCCAGTTCAGTTTCTGGTCAATGGTAATCGCCAGGTTGCTGACAATGGGGGATTCAGTGATGGTAATGCCATTGAATGTCAAGGGATGGTTGGATTCTCTCTTGTTGGAGATGGTCATTGCCTGACACTTCTGTGGCATGAATGTTACTTGCCACTTGTCAGCCCAAGCCTGTATATTGTCCAAGTCTTGCTGCATTTGGACATTGACTGCTTCAGTATCTGAGGAGTCACGAATGGTGTTGAACGTTGTGCAATCATCAGCGAACATCCTCACTTCTGACCTTATGATGGAAGGAAGGTCATTGATGAAGCAGCTGAAGATGGTTGGGCCGAAGACACTACCCTGAGGAACTCCTGCAGTGATGTCCTGGAGCTGAGACGACTGACCTCCAACAGCCACAACCATCTTCCTTTGTGCTAGGTATGACTCCAACCAGCAGAGAGTTTTCCCCCTGATTCCCATTGACTTCAGCTTTGCTAGCTGAAGGTTATCCTGGATCCCATGTCATCCAAGGGTGGAAGCTGAGGAAGGGTTATGGGGGGTGGTACGGGTGAGGTTCCCTGGAGGCAGAGACATTAGGGCAGCTGGACAAAATCTTGGCCAAAGTGGCAGGTTTTAAGCGGCATCTTAAAAGAGGATAGCGAGGCAGAGAGGTTTCGGGGTGGGGGGAGGAGTGTTCCTGAGCTTATGGCCCAGGAACCTGAAGATAGCGTCGCCAACAGTGGGAGCGATTAAAATCGGGAATAAGCGATTGGCCAGAATTGGAGGAGCTCAGAGGTCTCAGAGATTCATGAAGCTGGAGGAGGTCGCAGAGATAAGGAAGGGCGGGTCAAAGGAGCGATTTGAAACCAAGGGTTAGGGTTTGAAAATTGAGGCGTTGCTTAAGCGGGAGCCACAGTGGGTCAGCGAGCACATGACAGTTGGGGGGTGGGGTGCAAAGGGCTAAGTGAATGGGACTTAATGTGATTGAGGATATGGTTCACCAGAAGTTTGGATGAACTCAACTTTACAAAGGATTGAAACTAAAAATGTGGCCAGGAGTGGGTTAGAAAAGTTAAATCCAAAGAAAACAAAGGTATATTGACGACGTCAACATCAAGTGAAAAATGATCATGTTCATTGTGAAAGTCTCTGATATCCTAACCTTTTCCTTTGATTTGTCCATATTATGAGGACATTGCTGGCTAGGCCAGCATTTATTGCCCGTCCATAATTGCCCATGAGGAGGTGGTGCTGTGCTGCCTTGAACCGCTGCAGTCCATGTGGTGTCGGTACACCCACTGTGCTGTTAGGGTGGGAGTTCCCGGCTTTTGACCCAGCGACAGTGAAGGAATGGCCGATATATTTCCAAGTCAGGATGGTGTGTGGTTTGGAGGGGAGCTTTCAGGTGGTGGTGTCCCCATGCATTTCCTTGATATCTTCTATCTTGCGCAGGCCCTTCACATATCCACAGGGCTGCATGAAGAATATGTACCAGTTCAGATCCCCATGCTTTGGCGGGACCTGTTACAGAGATTGCTAGGTTTTTACCTGGTGACTCACACCACAAGTGAGTAGATGGCAGAGTCAGCGACAGCAGTGGAGAGTCCATGTTGAAGGGTGCAGTCATCTCCAAGCACAACTCAAACCAGAAACAGGTGTTGTACCTTGGCAGGTCAGTCGATGAATAGGATAATCATTAAACAGCAGCAGAGGTTATGTAACGCGCAAATGAGTGTTCCAGTTACACAGTCCAGGGTTGCAGAGGGATTGAAGGAGCCCACCTCAATCATGAGTGTGATTCTGCCTCAGGCCACCATCCATTGGTAGAGCGACATGGACGATCAAACACCACCACTGAGCAATTATATGCAACCCTTGAGCAAGGACTTGCAAAATTCAGATTGAAATAGGATGTACAATGGAATAGCCTTCAGCAATCCACTGACCCGATCCATGCCCCCAAAATGCTCTCCAGAGCTATAAGAGCAGGCAGGCAATTATGCTGGGCCATGAGACAGTTGATGGCAAGGGAGACATGGAAGTGGGAATTTATATCAAAGTGTGCCCACTTCTCTCCTGGTGCCCTCCCACCCACTTGCCCCATTCCCCAGTCATTACCTTGTGCCAAAATGGCTGAGCCTGCCCCTGGACCTAACCCTCAGCCTAATCCTAACCCTAACTCTAATCCTAACCCTAACATTCTTATTAACACTAATTCTAACCCTAACATTCACATTAACCCTAATCCTAGCCTGAACTTAACCCTTGACCCTCACCCTAAATCTAACCCTTATCCCAATCCTAACCCTTACCCTCAGTTTAGCCCTAAATATCACCCTAACCCTAAACCTAATATTAACCCTAGCCAATGCCCTAAACCTAAACCCCAGCCTAACCTACAGCCTAAACCTAACCCTAACCCCAATCTTAAACCTAACCCTAACCTCTCCAACATAACCCTAATCCACCAGCCAAACTATAATCTATCCCTAACCCTGACCTTTGTTTAGCCTAACCCTAACCCCAACCCTCGGCCTAGATCTAACTATCACCCTAACCCTAATGTCCGCCTAACCCTAAGCCGCCAACCTAACCCTCAGCCTAACCCTAACTCTAATCCATTGTTGATGGTAGGAGTTGGTGGTGGGGGGTTGGGGGGGGAGCGGGGGGTGGGGGGTGACGTGGGGGAGGGGGAGGGTACTTTTTTTCATGGCTCCTCACAGACTCAAAACCCCAAGGGAAAGCCAAGTGCATCTCCGAGCCAGAATGCGAACAGCCTGCCTCTTCTTCTGCTGAAACCACAAGGGGAGCACCATAAAGGAATGGCAGGGAATCGAAGAGTAAAGATTTGTAGTTGCCCAAAGGGATGAACATGGGTGAATTACACATTGCTATGTTATTAAGTTTCATTTCTCCATTTGAAGTACATGAGGTCAAGGATTCGCATCACTTTCATGTCTCGTCTACTTTGAGTTGCTGGTTGGCTGGGTTTTTCAGTTGGATGATGATGAATGGGAAGACCTGATTGGACAGTGATCAGTGCTGAGGATGTGGAAAGGGGGTTTGGCTGTTTTCAGGACTGTTTAGTGTTAATGGCATTGGCGGGGGAGGGGGGGGTGGGGGAAGGGTGACAGAGGAGGGAGGATGAAATTTGGCTTTTGCATGAGGTTGTGGGATGGGTGCGGTGGTGAAGCCAACATGAACCTCACAATAATCAGGCTAAGCCGGGTAGCAATGTTTGTAGTGAGTGGTGAATTTCCCTCATCGCCTCCTGCCTCCTTGTCCTCCTCCTTCTCCTCTCCCCTCCTTCCCTCGACTGTCCTTGGGATTCTTTGCATCTTGTTCCGCCTGCAAGGCCAATCCTTGCTGTTGGGAAATGATGTGCAGAGTGCAGCACACCTTGACCATCCTGGAAATCCAGGTTTGTGTACCCTCATGCTTCCTCCCGGTCTGTTCAAGCACCACAAGCACACCTTCAGCGTTGCTGATGGCTTGATCAACATCACATCTGATGGTGGTTTGGCATTCACTGTTGCCTGGGCCTCAATCCTCAGGGGTGTCACTGGGCATATTTTAAGTGTTCACCTCTTATCTTCAGGCTGACAGATGGTAACCCTTCTTCCATGTGCAAAGATGCTTGGGAGATTAGCCTACCGCATGATTAAAGCGTTATGGCATCGTCACGATGCCGTGACTTGTGCATGAGTGATATCAGTCTGCAATTTCACCGGCTGACCAAACATACACTGAACTGTTTAAAAAGGACTTTTTAAAGATAAAAAAAGACACTGACTAAAGATGGCTGCCACGAGTCACCTGACATCTGGCATTGCTAATGACCAGTTTCTGCAAAGTTCCAATGTGAATTGCAATTCAGACATTCCACAACACCCTTCTCTGGAATTTCACATCTGGGGATGTCAAGAACCACTTCAGAGAGATTTACTGAAATGTACTGGACAAAGCATTTGCACTTCCACAAGACTACCTCTCCAGAAGAGATAGAAAGTCTGCTAAAACAATAGGTATATGAAGATAGGTCTTCTTACCACATCAAGGTGGATAACGACTTATTCAGGCTTTGGATGGATGATTACAGAATCTACTCACTCCCTGGCCATGAAACGAAAGCAACCATCAGTTCAGACCATCAGATAAGCAAAATCCTTCTGAAATCATTATGGGGAGAGGAGGCCATTTTGAAATCTCTTTAATACAAGTTGCTAAAAACACAAGCAATGGAGTAGTCTGGAAAAGCTGCAAGGCACTCTCATTTCTTCTCCTAAGCTAAGACCCTATCTCTTACATTTTAAAAATCCAACACAGAGATAGTGAATTTTCCATCGAAAGGAACCTCAGGTGCAAATCTCATCAATTTCTGGAAGAGACCGATTATGTTTTTAAAAAAGGCATGGTCTGGGATTTTCCGGCCCCATTGTAGGAGGGATCTGCCGCAGGCAAGATGGTGCCCCAGCCAGAAATCCGTTGACTTCCGACAGGGCTGGAAGATTGCCGTGGCAACGGGTGGGTGTGGAAAATCCCACCGATTGTCTCCAGGAATTGCAGTTACATGGGCTTGAACTCAACTCTTGGAAACTAAAGGAACTTGGAAAAAATTTTGCCGCAGCCACAGTGATCAGCCAAGGACTCCTAAACAGGGAACTCTCAATTTTTTATCATTCAAAATTGAACTATAATTGGCTAAGAAAGTACCTACCTATAGTACAACTTGTAAACTTTGCATGTTTAAGTGTGTGTGAATGTGGGTTGTGAAAGTTCGAGAAGTGCGAGTTTACCTTTTTAAATATTTTGCTATCTTTACATGGGTGGGTTCTTAACTCAATAAAAACTACCCCTTTTTGTCTTAAGTGTCAAGAAGTCCTGCCAGACTTGTTTCTTTGCAACCACCACATGAATAGTTAATCACAGGCTTTGAGTAAATACCTTCATCCTTCTAAATCCTTCAGGAAATTTGCTACTGTCAGACTTGGGGTGGTAAGATAGGGAGCTGCCTTCTTGAACCACTGCAGCCTGTATGGTGTAGGTACACCCACAGTGCTGTTTGGGAGAGAGTTCCAGGATTTTGACCCAATGACAGCGAAGGAATGGCCAATATATTTCCAAGTCAGGATGGTGAGTGAATTGAAGGGGAACTTTGCATGTGGTGGTGTTCCCACCTATCTGTTGCACTTGTCCTTCTAGGTGGTAGTGGTCGTGGGTTTGGAAGGTGCTATCGATGGAGCCTTAGCAAGTTTCTGCAGTGCATCTTGTAGATGGTGCACACTGCTGCCACTGTGTTCGGTGGTGGAGGGAGTGAATGTTTAAGTTGGCGGATAGGGTGCTGATCAAGTGGGATGCTTTGTCCTGGATGGCATGGAGCTTTATTTTGAGTGTTGTTGGAGCTGCACTTATCCAGGCAATTGGAGAGTGTTCCATCACACTCCTGACCTGTGCTCTGTAGGTGGGGAGTCAGGAGGCTTATCTTGTGCACTTTCTTGTGGTTGCACTACCTTAATGCAGTCAAAGTCCTTGAGATTGACATTTAATTGTGGGTTTGCCATAATTACCAGTCGATGCCACCTTGCATTAGTGGAAAGCTAGCCAGAGCTGAAACTCCGAATGCCTGCTCATACTGACTGGCCTCCCTGCAGGAATAATCGGCAGCCCTGGAAAGCAAGTCATCGGTCACCTCCCCTACGCGTTCAGGGGCTGCTGACTGTGGGATTCTGAAAATATCCCTGACAGAGGCCGCAAGGCTGAGGAGCAACAACATTGAGGGTGATGGCGACATTGGCATCTGCTCCTCGAGCATGGTCACCAGCACCAGGCAGCACTGGGTCTTGTTCCAATCAGATGTAAATGACTGGCACCACTTGATGCAAGACCCTAAACCTCTTGAGATCCTGATGTTCAGACATATTGAGGGAGCTTTTCCTCTGTCTGTAGACCCTGTGCTCTGGGTATTGCCTCCTGCAAGCTACACCTCTTCGCTACTCCCTTCCCTTATAGACCTATCGTCTGTGATCAGCGGGCCACTGCCGGCACTATTTCTGATCATCTTGGTCCTCATCTGATGTCCAATTTAAGGCAGTATAAGAGGCACCCAACCTGGTTTGATAGATCTTTGACCTTCAAAGTGCAGATCAGATCTCCAAAACTCCAAAGTGTAGATGAAACAGGCATAGTGTGCAAAAGCAAGCAACTTACAGTCAACACCTACAAAACACTGATTGATCTTCAACTGGACTATTGTGTCCAGATCTGTGCACCAGTACTTTAGGAAGGCTGTGGAAGATTTAGAGGGGGTGCAGAAAAGATTTAGGAGAATGGTTCCAGGAATGAGGGACTTCAGGTATGTGGATAGGTTGGAGAATCTGGGGCTGTTCTTCTCAGAGAAGAGAAGGTTGAGTGGAGATTTGGTATAGGTGTTCGAAGCCATGAGGGGTCTGGGCGGAGTCGATAGGGAGAAACTGTTCCTGTCGGGTGGAAGGATCGAGAGTCAGTGGGCACCAATTTAAGGTGCACGGTGAAAGAACCGGAGGCGAAATGGGGAAAACCTTTCTTTCACGCAGCGAGCGGTTGGGGTCTGGAATGCACTGCCTGAGAGTGTGGAGGAGGCCAATTCAATCGCAACTTTCAAAAGAGAATTAGATATTTATCTGAAGAGAGAAGGAATGTGCAGGGCAAGGGGGAAGAAGAGATGCAGCGGGACCAGGTGAGTTGCCGTTGCAGAGAGCCAGAACAGTCATGATGGGCCGAATGGCCTCCTTCTGTGCTACAACCATTCTATGATTTTGTGAATTTAAACCTCCAGAGTGTTGGAGAAACTGCTAAAACTGTGCAAAGTGACTTCTGAACAGAAGCTCTGTGAAGGAACCCTTTCCCAGGGATAAGCAGCTGGCAGATTTGCCTGAGGCTGCTTCAACCCCCTCAGTTGCATCTGTGATCTCACCATGTTTTCACTGGCAAATTCCAGGCAGTCCAAAATTTCAAGCGAAAAATCAGCGTCACCCTTAATTGAGCGGTTAACATACTTTAGTGGGTAAGCTTCTTCCCCCTTTAACAGGCTGGAGTGAAACCCAGAGTTGGCAGGTTGTACACACTGTCAATTTGGCCAGGTTTAATCATTCCCCCACCCCACGCTACCCCACCCTGCCTCTTCCTGCCCAGAACCCCACACTCCCCCACAAAACCCATCCACTGTTGTTCATTATATTTCAGCCCCAGTCCTTTGATTGCATTAACACTCCGGACCAAAAGCCTATAGTTTGAGAAGACCAAAGATAAGAGGCCGAGGTCCCTGAGGTAATAATGTACCGAGATATTAACCTAGGTGTGAAACATCTTCTTCAGTCCAATAGCTCACAGGCAGGGTCTGATCTACAGTGCCACAACCTCCAAGACAGAGGCAAGGAGGCAGGTCCTGAACCCACACCAGTCAGTCAGAACAGGGATCAAACCATGTACTATTGGCATCAATCCAATCCTCACCAGCCATCTGCCAATGCCCTCTCTCCATCCCAGCCCCCTCCCAAGGAGTCCAAGTTGCTGTGGCAACATACACTTTTACATACATGTTGTAGTCCAGAGCTATGGATAGCGATGGTAGAGGCTCCACATTCTTTCTATTACATGGCTGACCAGGAATCTCTCCTGCCCTTACCACCCGCCATTGGCATGTGTTGGAATGATTTATAAGATGATAGTCAAGTACCTTGGCTGCATCACGAGTGCACCTTCCTTAGCCATCAAGTCCTGAGGTCAGACTTGAACCCAGCTCATCTAGCTCAGAGGTAGGGATGCTACCCACTGTCCTCAAGACCTCCATGAAGCATTTATCATTGTATGCTCAATGAACTAAAGCGTGATAAAACATCCAGTAGAGTTAAATCTCAACAAGAATTAGACAATAGGATTTTCTTTTTAAAATAGCATGAACTACAAATATAAACATTGTTCTTTGGGAGCTTTAGTCAGCTTCAAGGCAAGATTCTGTGAATGAGTTTGCATTAGCCGCACTCATGATTGTTTTAAGATCTTTAGATACATGTCTCTAGGTGTTGGGCCGCTCTGCCTGTTGTCTTAAGATAAATGTTTTGAAAAGATTATCGTTGTATTTCATTGTCATTCATGCCTTTGTTACCTATAGACTCGACTATTCCAATGCTCCTCTGGCTTGTTGCCCATATTCTACCCTCCATAAGCTTGAGGTCATCCAAACCTCTGCTGCCTTGTGCTCTAACTCGCAGGTGCAAATGAAGCCAATTGCCTTTTCGTAGTTTTACTGACCTCAAGGAGGAGGCAGGGATTTGAAATTAATGACCAATCTACATGCCAATTATCATCTAATTGACCTCATTGGCCCGAAAAAGGTCACAGTTCCATCTTTGCAGCAGAATAATACATTGCACATCCCATGGCGCAAAATAACCAAGAGCAATGCCACAGGAGATATGTGATAACATGATTTGCATTCCTGTTGGAAAAACTGTGGCGCGCCAGAGTGCAGTGTGACCAATGACCTTGCCAAAACCCTAAAGGTACAGGGGACGTTCCCTGTTCTTCACTCACCATTTGTAAGGCTGATGCTTGGCAAGCTGAGCCAACTTTATTTGACTGACATTGTGGACTCCTCAGCTTTGGTAACAAAGATTTGCAAGGATGACACCAGACTGAGAGATGACAACTATCAGGAAAGACTGAACCAGCTGTGGCTCATTTATCCAGCAAGGAGAAGGCCTGATAGAGGTCTCAAGATTATGAAAGGGGTTTGATAGGGGAAAGGTGGAAAGGTGGGGGGTGGAGGAGGGGGAAGGGGGTGGGAGGGGGAGACTAGAACTAGGGAGCATAAATAAGAGATGGCAGTTGGTTACAATTCCTCCAGGAGTCCAAGTTGCTGTAACAACATGCATTTTTCCATACATGTCACATTCTGGAGCTATGGTAGAGGCTCTAACATTCTTTCCATCACATGGCTGACCAGGACTCTCTCCCATTCCTACAGCCTGCCATTGGCATTTGTTGGAAGGATTTATAAGATGACCCTCAAACACTTTGGTTGCATCACAAGCACACCCTACTCAGCCATCAAGTCCTGCAGTGGGACTTGAACCCAGAACTTCTAGATCAGAGGCAGGACCACTACCCACTGTACCACACGACCCCCTGCAGATGTGATGGTCACTAATAAACCCATTAGGGTATTCAGGAGCAGCCTCTTTACCCAGTCACTGGTGGAACTCACTATCACAGTGAGGTGTTGAGCTAAATAGCATAGGTACATTTTAGAGGAAACTAGATACTGGTGGGAGCTGCACTCACCTAGGTGATTGCATCCCCCACATCACTCAAGAAGCTCGACACCATCCAGGGCAAAGCAGCCCCACTTGATTGGCACCACATCCACAAACATTCACTCCCTCCATCACCGACACATAGTAGCAGCAGTGTGTACCATCTGCAAGATGCACTGCAGAAACTCACCAAGGCTCCTTTGACAGAACCTTCCAAACCCATGACCACTACCATCTAGAAGGACAAGTGCAGCAGATAGATGGGAACACCACCACTTAGAAGTTCCCCTCCAAGTCACTCACCATCTTGACTTGGCAATATATCGGCCATTCCTTCACCATCGCTGGGTCAAAATCCTGGAACTCCCTCCCTAACAGCGCTGTGGGTATACCTACACTACAAGGACTGCAGCGGCTCAAGAAGGCAGCTCACCACCACCGTCTCAAGGGTAAGTAGGGATGGACAATAAATGCTGGCCTAGCCAGCGAAGCCCACATCCCATGAATGAATAAAAAAAAATGTTTTTAAAAACTAGATAAAGGCATGAAGGAGAAAGATAAACAGAAGGGTATGCAATAGAGTGAGATGATGAGGGGCGAGAGTTGGCCATGCACAATATAAATACTGTCTAGAGCAGTTAGACTGAACAGCCTGCTTTGCTGTTGTAAATCCTCTACAACTGTCTCAAAGATTGGCATGCATGTCGTGGCTCAGTGGGTCGCACTCTTGCCTCTGTAGTTGTGGGTTCAAGTTCCAGTGCGGAGGTTTGGACATGAGAATCGAGGCTGGCACTACAATGCAGTACCAATGGAGAGCTGCACTGTTGGGGGCACTCAGGCTTGGATGAAATGCCAGACCCTCTCAGGTAGATGCAAAAGGTGGAGAAGAGCAGTGGAGTTATCTCTGGTATCCATGCCGATATTCATGCCTCGATCAATACTGATAAAAGACCGATTAACTGGCTGTTTGTGTTGCTCTGTGCCTCAATTAGCCGCCATGTTTCCTACATTACAACAGCGACCACACTCCAAAAGCACGTAATTGGCCAAGGTGGTTGCGAGATTGTAAAAGGTGCTATATAAGTGCAAGTCCTTCACTCTCTCATTTGCCAAGCCACTTCTTTCTGTCCACCCCACCCCCCCCCCCCCCCCCCCCCCCCCACCGAAGAGGTGGCCCCCTTTAAGTGATGGCTACTGAATTATCGGTGAGTTTGAATCTGAGATAAATGATGCCTTGCGAAAGGACGAAGGGTTCACTGCAGTGAAGAGGAGTCAATCTGTGAAATTATATATTAAGCACAGGTTTGCTGTACCATTCAGAGGAGTCAGAGACACCCACACAAACCAACTTCGTGACAAATGGTTTTTTAAAAGTGTGACATTAGTTGGTGCAGAGAAAAGCTATAAATATTGCTAGTGCCTGTCTCCATTCTTATTTTTTGATTACGTGCATTACCAGCATCAACGATCAAAGTTATCTTAAGATCAAAGCTATCCTATTTGCAACAGGCTGTGTGAGCCGCTTTTTAGCTTTGATGGGGTCTTTTTTTATCTCTCCGGCTCTTTTCTTCCTTCTTCCCCCCCTTCAGCTCCTCCTCCCTTCTCTCTTGCAGAAGGAAAAATAAGTACCCGCCTCCCAGAATGATAGAGCGCAGAAGGAGGCCATTGGATCCATCATGTCTGTGATGGCCCTTTCAACAAGCTATCCAATTAGTCTGGCTCCGCTGTTCTCCATAGCCATGCAAATTTTATCCTTTTCATGTATTTATCCAACACCCTCTTGAAAGTCCCCATTGAATCTGCTTCCGTCGACCTTTCAGGCAGCGCATTGCAGATTGCAATAGGTCGGGTTTTGCTTTGAGGATAAAGGTGAGGCTGTTATTTATGTGTAAATCAGGCAGCAGCAGATGCACATACTGCACTCAGTGAGGAAGCCCAGAAATTGCTGTTGGAGAGGCAACTTTCCCTCATCCGTTTCCTGGACATGACATCTTACCAAATGCACTGAACGTGTCTTGACCTTCCTGTCCTTAGAACAATACATCAGAGAAGGATGGCAGTTGGCTGATTGCGCCTGTGCTGGCTCCTTGGTACAGCTTTGTAGTTAGTCCCCCTCCCCACTTACCTAATAGATACGGACTAAGTTAACTGCAAAAGTAAAGGTTTGTCTAATTCTAATCTAAGTATGTTTTTGACAGGGTGTTAAGCACAAATCACAACTCAACAACCTCTCTAGTTCTGAAAATTAACTTTTCCAAGCATGGAGTCACATTCCTGCTTCAAATTTAAAAGCAGTTAAAATTTTCAATCGTTTCTTTTATCTCTCTTAATTTTTTCCCTCTCTTATACTTTACATTTTGGGCCTGATTTGATATTGAATTCATTATTTAAACAGGGACTTCCTGGTTCAGACTCTGCAGGGCTCATTAATGATTATCCAACTGATTGGTTAAGGAGACCCATAGCTGTCGGTTTTGATCGCATAGATCCCAGATGCCCTGCGGAGGGTCTTGCGCTGTTTGGATGTTTGGTTGATAGCAACTTGCCTTGTAAAACCCTATAGCAAATGTAGCCATTCAATCTTTGCTCACAGCAAGATCAGGCCAAACAACTCATCGTGCAAAAAAAAACCTCTTTATTTTGTTGCATTGTGGAAAAGAGAGATGTTGCTGAAGCTTTTCTCCTTGTACTCATCAGGACAAATGCAAGAATGGAAAATTTCAAATGATCACAACGATTTATGATCCAGGAGAAAAGGGTACCGAGTGGTTGGCAAGTCAACTCTGATTGGCCGAGGTGTTGCCTTGGCCAATCAGAATCACTTTCCAGCCACTCAGCACCCTTTTCTCCTGGAGTATAAATTGTCATGATTGTTTGAAATTTGGCAGTCTTGCATTTGTCCTGATGAGTACAAGGAGAAAAACTTCAACAACAATGTCTGTCTTTTCAGCAATATTCAAGTTCTGTGCTACCAAATGACTGTTTGTTTTGTGGTATCGTGGCCAGTTCTAGGCACCATACTTTAAGAAAGATGTTGGCCCTTTCTCATGAAGCTATTAATGTATATAATATTTTGGAAAATATATTTCTTTTAAAATAGAGGATTAGTCTGTAGGTGTGTCTTAATTAGATTAAAGCCAGATAGTCTGAGTGCTTTGATGGGTACTAGTTTTGATATATAAGAGAGATAGTGTGTATTTGCATTTTTTGAATAGAGCATTCAAGAAGTGGGGTGAAAACTTGACATCTTTCTAGCAGATACCATGCAATGTGTTTATATTACTAATAAAATTGGTACTATGAAAGGGGTTTCATTGTAAAGGTGAAGTTCAAAGATGCTGGTGAGGCAATGAGAATTTGAATTCAATCAGTGGTGGTAGGTATAACTTCAGTAGTTTTCGGGTGTGCAGAGCAGAGGTAATGTGAAATCAAAAGGCAGCTGTAAGCCTCCAGCTGGCTCCACAGGAACCAAAGTGAAAGAACCTAATTTTGAATTTGTAAGGTGAAAATGCTTTGCCTGGTGTTTGGTTAAGTCTATGGGTTGCTGTTGCCTTAATGGAGATTAGTTTGGGAATTTGTTAAAAGTTATGATAGTAGCAATTTGTAGCCATGTGTGAATATATTTTAATCTGTGTAAATTAATAAAATATTTCATTTAGCTTAATGTAAAAGCTCGAGAACCGATGGTCTGCTTCCTGAATTTGGAGTTGCATCTCAAACATAACATCTACAATTATAGGTTATGACAGTTGTTTTAAGTTTCCCTCTGGGATTTTTAAATAACCCCACTTTACCAACTGCATCGGTCATAATACTCTTGAAGAGCGTGCAGACAAGATTGATCAGAAATGAGGGAATTCAGTTCACGTCGAGAGACTGGAGCAGCTGAGATTGTTCTCCTTCGAGCAAAGGAGCTCAAGAGGTTTAGTGAAGTGCTCAAAATTGGGAGGGTTTGATGGAGCAAACTCGTTTGCTTGGGGCATCAAAGGAAGGGAACCGGCAAAGAGATGCATGGAGAATAAACATGAACTAGCTTACAAAACACTTACTGGAGATGCTGAAATTGGAGGATTACTATTAGGTTCAAAGTGGTTACCCAGTCAGCTTGTGGCAACAGCAGCAGATGGACAAGCTAAATGAAAGTGGAGAAAAAGAACATAGAAACTGTGAATCATTATTTCACACATTCGCACCCTTCCCCTTGGAGAGCAATGTGAATTGGCGGAAGGATTCTCAGGCTGATGAATAGGCTGACAGGACACAACATGAATGCTCCTGCCTCCACCTTAACCATCTGCACGTTTTCTTTTGTGGACTTAGCTGGCTGAAAGGAGTAGGGGTGGGGCAGTGCTTAACCCTATACAGCAGATGGGTTCCCACAGCCCACGTGATTGAAAGAGAAAGGAGTCACACCTGCAAATTCAAAGCTCACCGGGTTCCCTCACTGTACAGATCAAACCATCCAGTTGCAGGGTTGCACCCATGCACATTCTAACTCAGATATACCACTAGACAAACTAAAACTGAGATAGATCACAATAGGCAGAGTACAGTCTGTTATCAACCAGCCCGCACTTTTTCTTTATTCATTTATGGGATGTGGTCTTCGCTGGCTGGGCCAATGTTTATTGCCCATCCCAAATTGCCCCTTGAGAAGGTGGTGGTGAGCCACCTTCTTGAACCGCTGCAGTCCATGTGGTGTAGGTACACCCACTGTGCTGTTAGGGAGGGAGTCCCAGGATTTTGACCCAGTGACAGTGAAGGAATGGTGATACATTTCCAGCTCAGGATGGTGAGTGACTTGGAGGGGAACTTCCAGGTGGGTTGTGTTCCCATGTATCTGCTCCCCTTGTCCTTCTAGATGATAGTGGTCATGGGTTTGGGAAGTGCTGTCGAAGGAGCCTTGACGAGTTGCTGCAGTGCATCTTGTAGATGGTACACACTGCAGCCACTGTGCGTCAGTGGTGGAGGGAGTGGATGTTTGTGAATGGGGTGCCAATCAAGCAGGCTGCTTTGTCCTGAGTTGTGTTGAGCTTCTTGAGCATTGTAGGAGCTGTACTCATCCAGGTAAGTGGAGAGTATTCCATCACTCTCCTGATTTTTGCCTTACAGATGGTTGACAGGCTTTGGGAAGTGAAGAGGTGAGTTAGTTGCCATAAGATTCCTAGCTTTGCAAAACCCAAAATAAGCTGGCTACTGTTAGATGTGATTCCATCTAGTGGACAATCCTGAGTGCGCTAATAACAACACTAACAACCAATTTAAAATAATCTATTGAATCATAACATGGTTCATTTACACTCGCTAGAAGTGACATATATTCATAAGCAGGGACCCATTCTCTGCTAACAAAAGGAATGTTATCAAGCCTTGCACCTCTTTTGAATCACCCAGGAGCTTGGAGAACCTATAGCTCCCCATTGCTTTCCCTATGGCAACAACTCAACCAATCAGTACCATTTTCTCCTGTACTGTAAACTGTTGTGATCGTTTGAAATTTGGCATTCTTGCATTTGTCCTGATGAGTGCAAGACAAAAAGCTTCAGCAACACGCCTCTCTTTTCAGCAAGATTTGAGGCTGATTTATTAACGACAGAGGTCAACTCAAATTCGTGATTCAGTTTCAACGGTAACGACTTCCCAGGTATGGATTAATATAGAAATGGTGAAAATAATTCCCATTTTAGCACAGAATATAGTTTTATTTTGACAAGTTATTGAGTTCTGATGGATGGAGAATATTGCCTGCTAAAGAGATTGACAGAAGTACAAAACAATAGCAAGGCACTGCTAGGTATGGCCTCAGCTAGTCTTGTGATGAGGTTAAGAAGTAATGACAGGGCATTGCCCTCAGACAAGCCCAGGAAATCATTGCACTTGGTAGAAACATGAACAAGCACATACTTACTCTCATATAGGGTCGGATACTTTTTTTTTTGTTGCCTGTCTTGAAGGCTGATTCATGCTGGGATCCATCAGCAACCCTCCCAATAACTCATTCACAAGCTATTCAACTCAGTGAGGCATCACAACAAAGCCCACCCAACATCAACGGGCCACCTTCCACTTGGGGCCACATGGTATCCATCTAGGATGGGATGCCAATCCACAGCCAAGGAGCCCCAAGGGCTAACTCTAACCCCCCAGTCATCACTGCGCTGGGTCTGCGTGGTTCTAGACCATGCCAGGGAGTGCTTTTATACACTTTTTTCAAATTGTGTTCTTCTTTCCTGAGGTGGGAGCAGCACTAGCAATGCCAGAATTTGATGCCCATCCCTAATCACCCTTGAACTGACTGGCTATTTCAGAGGGCAGTTAAGAGTCAACATCATTGCTGTGGGTCTGGAGTGACATGTTGGCCAGGCCAGGTAAGGAAGGCAGATTTCCCTCCCCTGAAGGACATTAGTGGAGAAAAAGGGTTTTTACAACAATTCAGTAGTTTCGTGATCATTCTTAATGAGACTAGCAATTCATTCCAGGTTCATTCATTGAATTTAATCACCCCCATCTGCATTGTTGGGATCTGAACTCACATCTCAGGAACATTAGTCTAGCCCTCGAGATTACTAGTCTAGTAACAGAGATTATAGGCTCCCCATGCTCCCAGGTAATTCAAAAAAGGCACAAGGTTTGAGTATATTCCTTTTGCTTACAGTGAACATGTCTTGCATGTGAACGTATGTCACTTTTAGCAAGTGTAAGCGAGCCACATTATGAGTTTTACTGATTATCTTAAATTTGTTGTTTGTGTAGTTACTAGTACACTCAGGATTGTTTATCAAGTGCTGCGCAATCGCAGAATCACATCTAACAGTAGATGTTTTGCTTTCAGGCTTTGCAAGCGCTGGCTGTACTCCGCCTATTACGAACAGCAAAAGGAACATACTGCTCGATGCTTCAGCCAATCAGAGTCGACTTCCCAACCAATCAGCACCCTTCTCCCCTGTGGTATAAATTGCTGTGACCGTTTGAAATTTGGTGTTCTTGCATTTGTCCTGATGGGTGCAAAACAAAAAGCTTTGGCAACTACTGTCATATCTTGGGGACTTCTCCCTCACTTTTTCTTCCTCACTCATGGCAGAATATCAGAAATGTTTTGCAGTCTGGTAGACAATCATTTCCTCCCTTCTTACCTCCAATCTCTCTTTCTCCCCTCCACTCCCCTCTCTCATGGTACCCCACGGTATTATTGGGGTCAGTGTTCTTTTAATTTTCCTGTCTTATTATCCCATGCTCCAGATCCTCTGCCTCCTGCCACATGATGTCTCCATTCTGGGTTGTAGTGAAGACTCAGCAGACTGTCTTTAACTCAGACACAGTCTTCAATGAAGATACCACCCAAGTCAACATTATAACCAATGCACTAACTCTTTATTTATTGCTTTTCGCTTCCAAAGTGATGTTTTGTATTGCACAGAACTCAGAACTCTAAGTTGTATCATGTAGGTAAAATGGTTGAGACCATTGGTTGGTAAGCTGTGGTTTGCTGATGCAAAGTTTGATGTCTTAAGATCCTGACTGTAGGAGGAGGTGGGATGGGGTGGGGTGGGGGGAGGAAGGGAGGGGGGTTTGCAGTGGAGTTCCACATTTCAGCAGTATTGAGTTACAGTAATTGATATCCTGGGGTTTACCATTAAACCTTGAACTGGACCAGGCATATAAACACTGTGGCTACAACAGGTTAGAGGCTGGGAACTCTACGGCGAGTAACTCACCTCCTGACTCCCCAAAGTCTGCCCACTATCCACAAGGTAAAAGTCAGGATGGAATAGTCTCCAATTGCCTGGATGAGTGCAGCTCCAACAATATTTAAGAAGCTCGACATCATCCAGGACAAAGCAGCCCCGCTTGATTGGCACCACATCTGCAAACATTCACTCCATCTACCAACGATGCACAGTGGCTGCAGTGTGTACCATCTACAAGATGCACTACAGCAATTTACCAAGGCTCCTTCAACAGCACTTCTCAAACACATGACCTCTACCACCCAGAAATACAAGGGCAGCAGACGCATGGGAACACCACTCAACTCTGAGGAAGGGTCATGCAGAGTTGAAACATTAACACTGTTTCTCTCTCCACAGATGCTGCTAGACCTGCCAAATCTTCCCAACATTTTGTTTTCATTTCAGGTTTCCAGCAGCTGCAGTATTTTGCTTTTGTATTACATGGGAACACCGCTACCTGCAAGTTCCCCTCCAAGCCACTCACCATCCTGGCTTGGAAATATATTGGCCGTTCATTCACTGTTGCTGGATCAAAATCCTGGAGCTCCCTCCCTAACAGCACCGTGGGTGTACCCACACCACGTGGACTGCAGCGATTCAAGAAGGTGGCTCACCACCTTAAGGGCAATTAGGAACGGGCAACCAATGCTGGTGCAGCCAGCGAAGCCCACATCCCGTGTACGAATAAAAACAGAGCAAGGGTGGGGAAGGAAAACAAAAGTCAAGTCTCCTCTATTTAGAGTCATACCGTATTACAGCATTGAAGGAGGCCATTCAATTCATCATGCATATGCCAGCCCTTTGAAAAATCAACAAGTGATTCCCACCACCCCTGCCCTTGCTCGATTGCCTCCAATGCTTTCCCTTCTCAAGCCTGTGTCCTTTGAGAGTTACATTGAAGCTGATCCATATATCATTTGTAGCAGTGATCACAACGCCGTCCCTCACTGTGTTCAAAGAACTCGTTTGCGTTGGACTTGGGTAAACAGGGATTTAACAAAATAAATTTGCTTCCTGACTATAAAGGCAACATAATTGCACAAGAGAAGTTTGACAAGGCTAAAATTGCTGAAATAGATTGCAGCCTGGCTTAACTTTCCATCCTAAAGAAACGTTTACGTATACAGGGCAGAAATAACCCCCGCGCCTGCAATTTAACAATTTGCGGTTCAAGGGTTTGCACCTTATGGCAAGGAACTCACTTCAGAGAACAACTAATAGAGGCTTCCAAATGGTGCAGACAGTGATTGCCCTTGGCGGAACAAAAACACTGCAGCCCAGTTTTTCGATTGCATATGTTGTAATTTGCCAGAACTATGTTTTCTGAAGAATATAGGAGGCTGTGATCGATTGGATGTGCGTAGGTGCTGACGTCACCGCCATTGCAATCTCATCTCTTGGTCTCTGAAATGACAAAAGGTTTTTTTTAAATCTGTACTGCCCGCCGTGATTCATAACCCGTCAATAGCACTGGACTGGGAGTAGGATAGCAACACCTCAGTCCCCTGGTGCACCCACAGTGACTGGGGCGGTGGCAAGGCACAGGGGTGAGGGTCAAAGGAGAGTTCTGGAGTGAAAGAGAGAGGGTCAAAGAGGAAGGGAGGAGAGAGCGAGAGAGAGAGAGAATCAGTGAAATTGGGAGGGAGGAGAAAAGGAGAGGGACACTGGGAGTGAAAAATGATAATGACAATCAGCCGGGGGTGGGGGGGTGGTGGTGGGGGGTGGGGGGGGGGGGGCAGCAGGAGAGGGAAGGGTAAGGGGGGAAAGGGACATAGAAAGGGTCATGAAAGAGTAGATAGTGAGGGAGGAGAGAGTGAGGTAGAGAGAGAGAGCATGGGAAGAGGGAGAGAGTGAGGGAGAGCGCGGGTAAGAGGAGACAGGGAGAGAGAGTAAGAGAGGAGAGAGTGAGGGGGAAGAGATTGAGGAAGGAGACAATGAGGGAGGAGAGGAGACAGCAACAGAGGAGACAGGGAACTAGAAAGTGACAGAGAGAGTGAGAGTGGAGAGAGAGGAGAGATTGAGGGAGAGAGAGAGAGAGTGAGGGAGGAGACAGTGAAGGAGGGGAGAGTGAGAGAGGAGAAATTGACAGAGGAGACAATGGGAGAGGAGACAGAGGGAGAGAAAGCATCATGTTATGAGGCAGTGAGAGTGGAGGCAGTGAAAGAGGGGACAGTAGGAGGAGAAACAGTGAGACAGGAGAGAATGAGAGAGGGGACAGGGAGAGAGAAAGCATTGTGTGATGAGGCAGTGAAAGAGGGGACAGTGGGAGAGGAGACGGGGGAAGAGGAGGCAGTGAGAGATGAGGCAGCGAGAGAGGGGAGAAAGTGAGAGAGGAGACAATGAGAGAGGAGAATGCTAGGGAGAGAAGGAAGAGAAGTAAAAAGGGTTTACCTCAGAAAGGAGATGGAAGAGGAGAGGAGAAAAGTAGATGGAAAAACATGAGATGGAGAGAGTTGAATAAAACAGAAACCAAAGAAGCTGACTGTGAGAGTGTAAGTGACAGAGACAATAAGGGACAAAGTAAGGGAAGCTCAAGAGCAAAGTGAATGAGAGAGGTTAGAGGAGAGATGTTAGAAGGAACAATATGGGCAAGACAGAAGCAGAGGATTAAATAAAAGGGAAAAATGAGTAAATGGGGCAGATTCAGGCAACTGAAAATGCAGCAAGAGAGAGAGAGAGAGGGAAAGTAAAAGGATAGAAGGGAAAACTGATAGAAAAGTAATGAGAACACGAGAAACATAACAAGCTTTTCTAAGACCGGGGTGATTAATAGTTAGTCATATCCCAGGCCACCTGCTATAACTGAATGTTAATAACAGGCACTAGAGCAATTGGCTTCCAAACAAGAGGGAGGCATGAGACAGGATGTATAAAAGCTCAAGAGAGGACAGACAAGAGAAAACAACCTGCAGGGGGAAGGGGTTATGGAACAGAAAGCACAGGATGATATCTACACTACACATCAACAGATCAACTTATGGGATGTTTTTAAAAAGCTAAATTGTAAATATGGTATCAGAGTAACAGTGAGGGAGCAATAAGAGTTTGTATTGATTGAATTCTCTCCGTATTAAATGTGTAAAATGATGTTTATTCAATTACTATTCAAAGGATGGGGTATCTAATGTAGAAAATATGTTTTGTGAGTTCTTGTTTACTCGTGATTTGCATGGGCAATACAAAACAGCCATTAGAAGATTAGAAGGTAGAGGGAGAGATAGAGTGAGAGAAAGAGAGAGGGAAAGAATAACAGAGGAAGGGAAGGCAGAGAGAGAAGGAAGGGGAGGAAAGAAGAGCCCAGGAGGTAGAAGAGGAGCAAAGTGAGACAGAAAGTAGTGGGAAGCCAGAGTAGCAGAGAGTCTGATATTGACAGGAGAAAACAGCATGATTTAACATTTGGCTGTGTATGCAAAACAGAAACCCCAGAGGGAGATCTGAATTCCATTTCATTTGCTTCAGTCAAAACCCGTAACAAATAAATTCAACTTTAAAAGCATCCAGTTGAAGCCCTGTTTCCGGTTCTAATTATCTAATGCTGTTGACCCCACAAACAAACTGACTTCATGATAATCAATCCCCCTGAACTTGGGAAAATACAAAGAACTGACAATATACCATTAAACACCCTTTCATTGGAAAAGATCCTGTGGGGGGCCGAGTTAGGATGGGTGTCTTGTCTGGTACACACTGTCAGTCAAACAGCTCTGCCCAGAATTGACAGGGGGTTGGTGGGGGGTGGGGGGGGGGGGGGAGGGGTGTGGAGTAGATAACTCAGAATTATATCCATTGCATAGGCATCTCTTGGCAGGACAAGGTCACTAACTTGGAGTTCCTGGAGTGTGCTAATTCCATTAGCATGCATTCATTCTTAAGCAATTCTGCACCATCTCTGGTTTTCCCATTCATTGGATGGATGATGGCCATATACCCAAAAACTTTCAGTATAGTGAATTCCTAGTTATACAAGACTTCCTGGCTGTCCATACCTCTGCTACAAGGATACCTGCAAGTGAGATATGGACATTGGCACTGATGACTGGGAGACCTTCACTGATGGCCATGACCTCTGGAGGCTGATTGTTTGAAAGGGCATTGGAAGAGGCGAGCAGAAACAACAAGCTCGAGAATAATGTCCAGAGAAAACAAAAACCTGTGAATTGTGCACCTTCTGAGCCTACTATCTTCCTCTGTAGAAAAAATAGGCGATGTTTAATACAGAGTTGATCACCAGGATGCAAGCCGTTGTCTAGAGATGGAAGATCTATCCATGGTGTTGAAAGGATGTTGGCAAACTATGTCTTGCTGTTTATGGTGCTGGAAGAGTAATAGCTGACTGGGATTCACTGTTCATTGTACTGAAATTATAACATATTACAAATAATTGCTATCCATGGATACTGGAAGGACAGTGAACGACTGGAGCTTGCTGTCCATGGTGCTGAAAGGATAGTCGGTGCTTAAGGTTTACTGTCCATGGTGCTGAAATGATAGGCGAGGCATTGAGTTTGCTGTCCATGGTGCTGTAATGGTAGTCGATGGCTACTGTTTGTTGTCCATGGCACTAAAATTGTAGTTGGTCACAAGAGCTGGATCTGTTGTGTCTTACTGTCATTAGCTGGCGAGATAGATTCTAACTGCCCGTTTTGTCTAGATACGTGTCCATTACAATTGTATTTACCCGTGTCTAGAATTCATTCATCATGAGTGAATAGGGAGCATAGCCAGGGACTGAATTTGTGTCAAACGCGCTTTAAAGCCAGCCCGTCATTTGAGGGGAGTCCGAGCGTGAGTGTGTTTATAGTGAAAAATGTCCTGTGGATAAGATCAGCATTCCTGGTAAAGGGTAAAACCAAGTAATCAAAAAAGACATTGACACCCCTCACAATGCGGCACAAACCCTGGACTGACACGGGAAATAATAAATATATACTTTGAGTCCGAATTTGAGTGAGGAGGTTATCACTGTCAGTTATATATGTATATATATATATATTAAAATTAAACTGTCTGAGTCCAACACATGTCAATAATCGGGATCTCTGATGGCTCTGCCGTCACTTCTAACCATATCTTGGATGAGAGCTTAAACCATTCCTACAGATATATCGAAAATGGTTGCATATAATGTTCATTTATAGTTTCAACATATATGCAGACAGATGGATATAGGTAGAAACCTCGTGTACCCATATAGTGTTAATTTTATACATTATATATAGGCGCCTTGTATTCTATATAAAGTACCTTTATATATTGCACAGTAACTTGCGCATGTTGATTTTTATAAACCTTATTTTGCCGTGCATTGATGCACATTAGAGCCGAATGTTACTTCATTTTGTGCACACGGTATTTTTGTATCTGTATATGTCTGTTTTTATGCCCGTGTTTTTTAATAAGTTGATTCAAGTTCTGAATTGTGTGTTTCCCCCGTAAAATCATCTCGAAACCCCGCTACAATGATCTGACATCTTCTAGAAACGTCCTCTGTTAATCTTGATAAATAGCTTACCAGAGTCCACTCTCTCTCCCCCACCCCCACACCACCCCGCCCCCCCCCCACCCTCCACTCTCTCTCTTTCTCTCGTCGCAGTGTGTAGTGATGTTTGATTGTACACTTTAATGCTTGTCATAATTATTCATTGTCTGGTGGGTGATTTTCTTTCCCTCTCTCTCTCTCTTTCAGCTTTTATTTTGCGCTGAGGTTACATCTGCATAAAAACTAGCCGGGATCGCGCCTCAATGGCGGCGGTGTGCCTTCTTCTGCCCTTTCCCTCCTCCCTCCGTGTGAATGGAGCAAAGGTTTCATTCATGAATTTCTGGGCTGCGGGTGATTTCCACACGATAGGCTGGGGATGAATGAACCGCTGACGTCAATGCAAGGTAGCGTCATGGTCAGGCGGGGCGTGGGGCGGAGGGTGGGGGGTGGAGTTTGGAGGTTGGTCGGGGGTGCGCTCCCTGAAAGGCATAAAAGCCACGGGCGCTGTCCGCGGTGCTGAAATCCAGAGCCGGCGACCCAGTCGGAGAGCAGCATCGCCTCTTGAGTCCAGACTACCTTCTGTTACACCTCAGACACCGGACCTCCCAGGTAAGACAAAGACTGCCTAAGGGACCAATTTTAAACCTACATTGAGAATAAAACCTTTAAACTAGAGCCGCGTCCTCCAACAATTCTGTCGATGCTGCAATACTCCAACACCGAGGGCTGTTGTGGGGAGAAAAAAAAAACCTATTTAACATATTCGTTAATCTGCCAGAGAATTCTGACATTATTCTCGCGTTTTTGGATGCGAAAATTAATGGTTTGTTAACCCATTCTGCTCAGTTTGACTGCAATTTGCTAAAAGTAACCCGATAATATGGTCCGTAAGCTCATCGGATTGGAATAATTTCCACATTGAGGTATCCTTATGAGAAAATCAGGAAATTAGATATGAATCATTTAATGCATGTTATTTATTTGTGTATAATGCTTATATTGCATAAATATGGACAATGTATGTTTTTTATATCAATGCATATATTAAAATGTACACATTTTATTGTGTTTGTATAGTTGTATTTACAGATGGAGATCTCTCCACAAACAACGCAATCATGCCAATAACAGTCGCTATCAAGCCATTTGTTTCTCAATGCAGGCTACAGTTCCAGGGATCAATGAAACTTGACTTAATCCTCGAAGTGCATTAATTTCGAGTGGCTAGCCAACAGTGAATGGGAATGAATTGGTTCTGGGTCCCTGGATCGGGAGGGGATGGGCGGCCGCGAGATGCCCTGCTCCCTGGCAACAGCACAGATGGGATTCCCCACTCAGGGCTGGCCTTTAGATTGAATTCGGAGCCGATGTACACATCCTTGCTTTGATCAGTTGCTGGCAACCTACTACACACATAAATAGATAGACAGATAGATAGATAGATAGAGATGGGGAGAGAAAGTGATAGAGGTAGAGAAATAGATAAGTAAATGGATGGATAGGGAAGAGAAAGATAGAAATAGATAGATAGATAAATAAATAGAAAAATAGAGATGGGGAGAGAAAGAGAGATATATATAGGTAAAGAGATAGATATTTAATAGATGGATAGAGAGAGAAAGATATAGATAGATTGCGAGACATATATAGATAGATAGATAGATAGATAGAGATAGGGAGAGATAGAGAGATGCAGAGATAGATAAATAAATAGGTGGATAGAGAGAGAGAGAAAGATAGAGATAGAAAGATTGAGAGAGATAAATAGATAGATAGGCAGGTAGATAGGTTGAGAGGTACTCAGACAGACAGATGTAATGAGGGAAACATGCAAACATTGTTATGCTGGTGTCAGACACGTTGCATTGACGCACTGACCATCTTGGATTCACTGATGCGATTCTCTCAATCCCAATAGGGACTGGATCCTGTTTTCCTGTATGCAGTTAGCAGATTGCAAAGTGAATGGAAACTGATGCAGAACCATGGGGGGGAGAGTATTTTGTTTCAGAAATGAATCAGGCAATAGATACCCTCCACCCCCTGCACCCCCACCACCCTCTCCCCCTCCAGCAACTTCACACACACTCCAACCACTACCCCTCACCTGCCCACATAGTCTAGATGCCCAGTGGGTGATAGGCAGGCACCTCTGCATTGCAAAGGTTGAACTGGGGAGAAATGAGCTGCCTCGTTCACCATTTAGTACCTTGGAACTATCGGCTGCTGTCACTGCCCATCAGAGGGGAAAAAAAACCCAGAGTTGCTGTGGTAACCAGGAGGCTGCAGACGTGGGCACAGTCTTCAGGGACTGCAGATCAATTGGTTGCCATGGTAACAGCTACTCGTATCTTGCAATCAGTGTCCTCGTCCACTGTGTGGAAAACTCTTTTCCCTTTCGGATAAAATTTAACTTCAAATTAAACCCAAATAATGTGGTCGGTGCTTCCTCCTCCTGTTGCTCTTCAGTCTCTGCCTCACTTTCTGAAAGTTGTCCATATCCAACGGGGCAGATTTTCAGCACTTATGTTCATATTGAACAGCAACATGAGAAACATGTCAGTATAACTCACATCCACTTGATGTGATACTCTGATAGTCTCTCCGAATTAATGTCTGTCTACACCAGGAGCTGTACAGTTAGAACTAGGCTGTGGATCAGAGAGAGAGAGAGGGAGAGAGAGCGATAGAGGGAGAGAGAGAGAGAGAGAGAGAGAGAGGAAGAGAGAGAGAGAGAGAGAAGTCAGACACAGACACACATATAGAGAGAAAGATACATACAGGCACACTTAAAGAAAGATGTACATACAGACACAAACATAGAGAGAGATGCACACAGACACATATGTAGAGAGATGTACATACAGACACACATATAGAAATGCACACGGAGACTCATATATAGAGAGATGTACACTACAGATTCACATATAGAGAGATGTACATACAGACACACATATAGAGAGATGTACAAACAAACACACACATAGAGAGATGTACACACAGACACACATATAGAGAGATGTATATACAGACACACATATAGAGAGCTGTACAAACAGACACACATATAGAGAGATGTACACACAGACACACATATAGAAGTATATAAAGAGATAGTCACACAAAATACACAGGGATGCACATGCAAACACACAAAGACGAATACATGCACAGTGAAAAAAATCCCAAAGCCTGTAAGAGAGACACAGAAATGAGGAGATAGACTGAGAGAGGCAGGAATAAAGCTACAAAGGCATATAGGTAGAGTCAGAGACCCAGTCAGAATCAGACCGAACAATAGAAGGACAGAGACTGTAATCCAGAGAGAGATGTTTGAGGATGTGGGGAGGGGAACAACATTGAACACTAGGGAATGTGCATTCATGAAAATGCCCTGGACTAGTTAGCTTGCCTGACTCCCCATTTCTGACCCTGGTGTTATACAATCTCTGTCCCCCAGATGCTCAGTCTCGAAGTCTCTGATTGTCTGTTTGTCCTTTTTGACTCTTTCCACTCCCTTGCTTTTGCACTCCTGTCACCTGCTTTCAGAACCTATTTTTTGCTCCCTCTCTCTCGTATGCCTCTGTTTCTGCCTCTTTATTTCTGCTTGTCTCTGCCACTTATCTTTCCCCCCTCTCTCTCTATGTCTCTGCTTACCTCTTTCTGTCCTGTCTCCATTTCTCTACTTGCGCTTCTCTCTCTCACTCTTTGCTTCTGCCTGTCTGCCTCTTTCTGCCTGTTCCTTTGTATTTTCTGTCTCTGCTTTGTACCTGTCTGTCTCTCTGCCAGTCTACCTGGCCATCTATCTGTCTGCCTTTACTTGCTTTTCTCTTTCTCTCTCTGTGTTTCAGTCTTTGTGCTTCCCTCACTCTTTCATTGTCATCCCATCTTCCCAGCTTTTATATGTTTCTTTCTCTTCCTCTCTCTTTGCCTTTGCCTTCCCCGTTACTGTCTCTGTATTTCTGCATTTTGCCTGCCTCCGCATCTCTGTCTCCATGACCCACCAAAACAATCTTCCCATATCCTGGTCACCAAGGGAATGGCCAGGGTCAAGCTGAATATACTCCCCGCCGTGGATCTGATCCGTGTATTATTTCAAGGCCCTGATGTCACAACCTCTTAGGTGGTTTGATCAACTGCGAGTCTGCATTGAACAGCCAGACACAGGCATGCTGATGGGGGCAGGGAGGCAGGGCCCTCCCACTTCTACTGACAAGTACCACCTAGTATTGTCTGAATTGTTGACTCATCTTTGTGTTTAAGAAGCATCTTTACTCATGAACAGTCTGCCCATCCTGTGTGTATCCACTCCCGAGCTCAGAGAACCATAGAAATTTACAGCATGGGGGAAAGAGGCCATTCAGCCCAACATGTCCTTGACAGCTGACATATAGCCATCCAGGATAATTGGGCGTGACGGTGGTGTAGTGGTATTGTCACTGGGTGAGTAATCTAGAGACCCAGGCTAAAGCTCAGGGGTCATGGGTTCAAATCCCACCACATAATTAAAACAAAAATCTGGAATTATAAAGACAATCCCAGTAACAGTGACCATGAAACTATCATTGACTGTTGTCAAAACTCATCTGTTTCACTAATGCCCCTTTAGGGAAGGAAATCTGCTGTCCTTACCTGGTCTGGCCTATGTGTGACTCCAGACCCACAGCAATGTGGTTGACTCTTAACTGCCCTGTGAAATAGCTGAGCAAAGCCACTCAGTTCAAGGGCAATTAGGGATGGGCAGCAAATGCTGGCCTTGCCAGTGAAGCCCACATCCCATGATAGAAAAAAAATAAAGTAAAACAATCTCATTTCTCAGCACTTAGTCCATAGCCTTGTAGGTTATGACACTTCAAGTGTCCATCCAAGTGTATTTTAAATATGATGAGGGTTTCCACCTCTACCACCTTATCTGCTCCAGATCCCTGCCACCCTCTAGGTGAAAAAAAATCCCCTCGAATCCCTTCTAAACCCCCTACCTCTCACCTTAAATCTATGTCCCCTGGTCTATGAAGTTATGGATGCTTCAGCCAAGAGGTATAGGGCCTCCCTATCCACTCTATCTAGACCCAATGTAAATCATTTCATCAATGCAAAAAAAACGCAATAAAACCTGCTCCATTTATTCAAGGAAATGTGCTTGTTCTGTAAATAGCCTGAAAATCTTGGTCCAAGAATGTCAGGAGTCACTCATCTGTGTACATTGGTGACACGGGCTGTAGACTATTAACTTCAGAAGAGTAATGGGTGTTGGAATTTCACCAGATGTTCTTTCTGTGTTTTGTATCCATAGCTTTCTTGTCCCCTCCTGTGCCGCTCTGCAAAGATGTTTTGGCCAGCCCATTCGCAGACCTTTGTACTCTTAGCAATGAGCCTGACCTTTGTCAGTGCTGTGCCCCTTGCAGAAGGAAGCCATGGGGAGCACTCAGACCCAGCCACCCTGAATGAAAGTGACCAGCTCTCTCACCCGCTACACAGGCAAGACCAGGGGATGGTCCCCGAGGATGGGAACATGCCTGGGGGCGAGATAGAGAAGGTCAAGAGCCACCAGGTCAGATCTGCTGCCTCCCACCCCAGCGCCCAGCGTGAACCCAGTTACGATGATGAGTTATTCAAGGATGTGGATGCCAAGACGTTGGCAGCCATCCTGATACAAGCTCTAAAGGTGGATGAAGACAAGCCCAGTGGCAGCAGGGAGGAGCCAAGGTGGCACAGTGGGGGTGTGCCCACCTCCACCAATTACAGGTCACCCGAGGCCGGCGAGAAAGACTCGATGGAAAATGTGAAGAGCAGGACCAGAGTGAGCAAGACCCAGTGGAGCCCACCCTCCCAAGAGAGTGAAGACTCAGAGAGGAGAGGGCAGGAAGATGAAGAAGACAACTTGACCCCTCAGAGCATTGATAGACTGGAGGCAATGTTGCAGGACATGGAGAAGTATAGTACAGCCACCAAAAGGGAGAGGTCCAACACAGCCCAACGCTCCTTGCCCATGTATAGCACCAAGAATAATGATGAATCAAATGAGAATGATGTCCTGAGGGACCTAGATGCCTTTGAAGAGCTGGTGGGCAGGAAGGACAAGTACTCTAACTATGAGGAGAACCAGGAGGATGCCAGAGGCAGGGTGAAGTATGGGGCTGAAGATCTGGAGGACAGAGAGGGAGACAGGAGGAAGGTGGGGCAGGAGAGGGCAGCAGATCGAGCTTCTGACCTACTGCTGCAGTACCTGTTGAGGGGGGAAGCCAGCGAGGAGGAGGAGGAGGAGGAGAAAGTGAGGGAGGACCAGAGGGCAGATGGTGGCTCGGAGGAGAGTGCCTCCGAGGAGAAGAGGGCAGACGAAGATGAGGACGAGGACGAGGATATCGACCCGCAGACCATAGACAGGCTCATTGAGATCTCCAGCAAGCTTCACCTGCCGGCGGACGATGTAATTGACATCATCAATGACGTGGAGAAAAAAAGGAAGGATCCAGCGGAGAGAGTAGAAAGCAAGCATGGGGCATCCTCAAGGGACAGGTTCAGGTATTCATCCTCCCATCCGGACAGCAACTACCTGCCCCGCCACCGGCCAGAGAAGGCAAGGCACCACACCAATGACGAGATGAGCCTTCAGCAACTGCTGGGTGCAGAAAATGCCCTGGACTATGAAAGCATGCCCTTCACCATCCCAAGAAGGTACCGACCCAGGCCAAATGGTTACCCCAATTACATCCGCCCTTGGATCTACCAGCAACGCCACCGACCCTACTACTATCAGCCCCCACCCCCTGTCTACAGGAACAAAGACTACTATGAGGACGAGACGCAGGACAATGAGGAAGAGCTGGAGAACTACATTGAGAAGATCTTTCTCAAGCATCCAGAGGTCTTTCAGTAGAGCTAAAAAAAAAAGTCAATGGTTTCTCTTCTTCCCTCCCCACCTTTTTTATTTCTGTCTAAAGTACCTGGTGTGTTGAGGTTTTGTGCATGAATCAGGCAGACATGTGGACACATAAGCCCTGTGCATGGAGGCGCATTTGAAACACACCATGCATCGTATCCAACAGCCTTGTCGCCCCCACCAGCCTAGAGGGAAAGTAGAAGGCGATAGAAGAAGCGAAATCTGATATTTTTGTACTGTGATGTATGTGTAGAGCCAGCCCGAGTGCTCCAAATTATGTCCCGAATTTTTAAAACAGTTCCGGTTTAATGTGATGCTGGTAATGTGTGTGTATGTGTGTGTGTATGTATGTGCATTTGACTTCGAATCTTGCCAACTCTTTCCACCCTGAAACAACATTTCATAGGAATTGATCCATGGCTTAATCGGTTTTAAAGAAGGGTCCATGTTGAGGTGGTGGCATTGCCAGAGCAGCTGGCAACTCTGAATAAAATCACACATTAAATGAGGGTGTCAAAGCTTAAGGAACAGGGTCCAATGCATACGAGCAAGGCATTTACATGCTACCTGTGTGTGACAGTCCATCGTCAGTGTTAAGGTCCCCACCCCAACAGAAAACACTCTCTTGCACTGGCAAGAGTGTCCTCCCTCTTCAGAAAGTGACTTATTGGTCGTAGGTGATACTGTAGATGACACTGAGGCTAATGGCTACATGTCCACCACCCCGAGAGGGGCAGATGATCTGAATTCTTCCCTTAGGCCCCTGGAAGAAGCTTACCATAGTTACAAGAATCTTTTACAATTCATTGAGTTGGACGAGTTTGGAATCCAATACACTCTGCTGCAGAGTTTCACCAGGTCAGGTCAGGAAAAAAAAAGTGCTAACAATGTTTTTTAAAAAAGCAAAAAGCTCCCTATAGAATTTACTCAGATAGTTTGTAGTTAGATTGGGGGCAACTGTCTGTCTTGAACCTTGCTTCCTTCTATTGCTACTGGGCAGGAGCCAGTCAGTAATGGAGATGTACCTCTAGTGTTCCCCCTTTCCAATCCCACCACAATGTTTGCACCTGCTCTCACATCCCCAGTTAGGGAGCCAGCCACCTTCGAGAGGAGGTGGTGGCCTGTTGATTGCCCTTACTTGTCTCAGTCACTTGGCCATTGGGTATATGGAGAGGCGAGCTCACAGTCTGGGATATGTAAAGGATGACAGTCGGTTGCGGAACCTGGGCTAAGAGGTTTGCCTATCTCCCAGTCTAAGGATCCCACTCCTGAAGTGGTTTTCAAATATTCATCTCTGCGACCTCAATGATTCAACCCAGAAACTGAAGCAGGTTAACTCAACCTCTATCCTGAAACCTGGTTGGAAGTGTGCATTCGCCATGTGGTTATGCACTGAGGAATTGTCCCACCAGTAACCCACACAATTATTTGTTTAAATGCATTGTTAATTTTTCCAAAAAAGCTATTGGTTGACTGGCAGTAGAGGTAGGATTTCGACCTCTGTTGCTCTGCATTTACTCTCATCACCTGTGCCATGACATAATGAAGACTGATTGGTGAAATGAAGAGCTGTGGTTTGAAAATAAACAGAGATGGAGGGAGGGAGAGGGGGGATCTGTACCTTGTGCTCCACTGTAAATTTTCTCAAGTCTGCGAATATTGCTTCTTGGAGTGTACGCAAAGTCTTGTTATCTATCTGAAGAAAATACAGAGTCTTTTGATGTTGCAGCATCCGATGTGTTTTTGCATTTAATAAAAATTGATGTTGTAAATAGCATGGCGGGTGGTTGGGCAGGGTGGGGGGAAGTGGTTGAGTACTAGTTTTGAAATGAATAAAAAGCAAATATTTTATTCAACAGTAGTCTTTTGTCTTACGGTTCCATTGGGGTGAGGGAAGCAGCTTTCTCAAGCTGTAGAGCAACAGAACATCAAAAATTCACTGGCTTGTTGTTCCACCCGCTGTAGGTTATGCAGGTCATACTGCAGAGTGCAAGGGTCTGTTATATACAGGGAAGACAATATGATCCAGCATAAAGAAAACCTGCCTTTATATAGCGCCGCCCACGTCACAGGGCGTCCGAAAGTGCTTTACAACCAATGAATTACTTTTGAAGTGAGGTCACTGTTGCATTGTAGGCAAGGGTGGTGACTATGGTGTACTGGTAATATCATCGGGCTAGCAATCCCAAGGCCCCAGGCTGATGCTTTGGGACAAAGGTTCAAATCTCACCATGGCAGCTGGTGGAATTTAAGTTCAATTAATAATCTGGAATTGACAAGCTAGTCTCAGTAATGGTGACCATGAAACAATTGTTGCAAAACCCCATCTGGTTCCCTAATGCCCTTATAGGGAGGGCAATCTGCTGTCCTTACCTGGTCTGGCTTGCATGTGACAGCAACTTGGTTGACTCTTGATTGCCCTTTAAATGGATGAGCAAGCCACTCAGTTCAAGGGCAATTAGGGATGGGCAACAAATGCTGGCCTAGCCATCCGCACCCCGTGAAAGAATAAATAAAAATACACACATCAAGCTCCCAAGAACAGCAATTTGATAATGACACAAGTCATCTGCTTTGTTGTGATTGTTGGGCTGAGGGATAAATATTGGCCAGGACACCAGGGAGAACTCTCCAGCTATTCTTCAAAGTAGCGCCATGGGATCTCTCACATCCACTTCAGAGGGCAAACGGGGTCTTGGTTTAATGTCTCATCCAAAAGATGGAATCTGTGGTCGAGGAGCACTCCACTAGCGCTGCACTGGGAGCATTAGTCAAGATTTCTACAGCCAGGTAGAGTGGGGCTTGAACCTAGAAATGCGTGATTCCGAGATTAGCGAGCTACCAACTGAGTCACAGCACAGAACCATCAGAAACAGGAAAAGTGCACAATGTGGAATCTGTTTCATACAAGAAAACACACAATATAGAATTGGGCACATTAAGGAACCTTGCATACGTGTGATTCGGCACATCTGGAAATGCACAGAACAGCATATGCAAAACACAGGGTAGTGCACAGTTCAAACCTGTCACAGAAAGAACAATACACAAGCTCTCATGGATAGGCTAGTACACAGTCTGAGTTATAGAAAGGATGACAGTTGCACAATGGGCAGAGTGGTCTTCTCCTGTGTTGCAAAGTGAGGATGTTTCCACTTGTGGGGTAGACTAGAACCAGGGAACACGGTTTAACAATAAGAGGTCTATTGTTTGAGACAGAGATGAGGAGGAAATCTTTCTCTCTAATGGTCACTAGCCTGTGGAATTCTCTTCCCCAAAAAGCAGTAGAGGCTGGGTCATTGAATATATTCAAGGCTGAGTTAGATAGATTTTTGATTGACAGGGAGTCAAGGGTCATGGGGGACAGACTGGAAAGTAGAGTTGAGACCACAGTCAGACCAACCATGATCTTAATGAATGGGAAAGTAGACTTGAAGGCTGAATGGCCTACTCGTGCTCCTAAGACCTACATTCCTAAATCTTTCTACATTTTTTAAATATCTGGAAAGGAGGAATGTTCAGTGACGTGGGGAGAGGTCAGGGAGTGGCAGGACATGAATTGCTCCTTCAGAGAGTCAGCACCAACACAATAGGCTGAATAGCCTTCTTCTGTAAAGAACTGGACTAGACATATCAATACAGTGGCTATGAGAGCAGGTCAGAAACTAGGATTCCTGGAGTGAGTTACTCACCTCCTGACTCCCCAAATCCTGTCCCCCATCTACAAGGCACAAGTCAGGAGTGTGATGGAATACTCTCCTCTTGCCTGGATGAGTGCAGCTCCCACAACACCCGGGAAGCTCGACACCATCCAGGACAAACCAGCTCGATTAATTACCACCACATCCGCAAACATTCATCCTAATGGATGGGAAAGCAGGCTCGAAGGGCTGAATGGTCTACTTGAGCTCCTAAGCCCTATGTTGATAAATCATGTTCCTAAAAATGTGGTTGACTCTTAATTAGGGATGAGCAATAAATGCTTGACTAGGCAGCGATGCCTACATCCTATGAACGTAGTGAAAAAAAATTCCCTCTACCACTGACGCACAGTGACAGCATTTGTGTACCATCTACAAGATGTACTGCAGCAACTCACCAAGGCTCATTAGGCAGTTCCAAACTCACCACTGTTACCATCTAGCAGGATAAGAGCAGCAGACACATGGGAACACCACCACCTAGAAGTTCCCCTCCAAGCCACTCACCATCCTAACTTGGAAATATCTCGCCGTTCCTTCACTGTCGCTGGGTTAAAAATTTTTTAACATTCATTTACAGGATGTGGGCTTCGCTGGCTGGGCCCAGTGTTTATTGCCCATCCTTAATTGCCCCTTGAGAGGGTGGTGATGAGCTGCCTTCTTGAACCGCTGCAGTCCATGTGGTGTAGGTACACCCACAGTGCTGTTAGGGAGGAAGCTCCAGGGTTTGACTTTCTATGATATATTACATGAAGTGTTCATTCCTGTGTAGAGAGAGATATGGGATGTCATAGTGTAACCCAGCTCATCAGAGCTGTGTCAGGGACACCATGGTGCCTTTAATGTGGAGCCTCGCTCGTGTAGTAGCCACTACACACAACATTAGTTTGGATTAAATGCAGTGAAGGTCAGGCAACTGTAAAATGGGGGTCAGAATTTAGCAACGGTTTTGAGCATGCCATTGATGCTGGAATCCTACAGTTCTTTATCCAAAGTAGGGGTCACAGTGGGGGAGCTGAGGCAAGTAGATAATCCCTCACTCCGCTTTTGACCTCAGCATCATGAACTTTGCGTAATTTTCATTCTAGGGCTTTATTTGCACACTGTCTGTGCACTCACAATCAGTTACCCGCCTGGAACTGACCGGTGAACAGGAGATTGTAGGAGGGTTTTGCTATTGGGAATGGGGGAGTTGGTGGTGAGTGGGGATGGGAAAGGCCTGAGGTAAAAAGACACCTGCATTTTTGCTTACGTGGAGGTCCAACAGAGAAACCCCTTTCCGCCCTGGGGAGGAGGAGAGAGCAGGGAAGGTGGGAGGGTGGGGGGGGGGGGGGGGGGGGTGGTGGGGGAGCGGGCGGGTGGGGGGCTGTGGGGGAAGGGTGGTAGAAATACTGCAGTGGTTACCATGCACAGAACCTGGGCGAAAGACCCTTACTGGATGTCAGCTACTCACAGGAACCGCAGGAAGAGAGCAGGGCATCTGCCGGTGAGTGTCTTGAAGGGTTTTAACTGCCCTTCCCGTGTCTGTTGTAATGGTAGTGGCAGAGTCATTATGGCACAAATGGGGGCCATTTGACCCATCGAGTCAGAGAGCAGTCTAGTCAGTCCCATTCTTCCCCATCCTCCACTCTATCTCCATATCCCTTGCAAGTTTATTTCCCTCAAGCACCCATCCAATTTCCTTTTGAAATCATTCATTGTCTCTGTTCCCATCCCCCTCGTGTGCAGTGAGCTCCAGTTATCAGTCGCTGCGTAAAAAAGCTCTTCCTTATGATCTTTAACCCAAAATCTATATCCCTCTAAGCCCTTACCATCAGCCAATGGGAACAGCTTTTCTTTGTCTACCTTATCTAAGCCAGTCATCATCTTGTGCCCCTCAATCAGATCCCCCCTCAATCTCCTTCCCTCCAAGGAGAGCAACACCAGCTTCTCCAACCTAACCTTGTCATTAAAATCCCTCACCCCCCTGAACCATTCTGGTAAATCCCATCCGCACCCTCTCAAGGAACATCACATCCTTCCCAAAGTGGCAGATGGGAGTTAAATTCCTTCTCTGGAACCTCAGTTACATATCTGGTCCAGAAATGCCTCAAATTTAAATTTCTCATCCTTGTGATCAAATCCCTTTATGCTCCACCAAGCCCCCACCACCCCCTCCCACAAACGGCCCTCAATCTCTTTCACATCCTCCAGCCCTGCAACCTTCTGAGATCTCTGCTCTCCTCCAATGCTGACCTCTCGCGCATCCTTGATAGTCCTTGCTAGACTTGCGGCTGCCTAGGTTTTAAAGTCCGGAATTCCATCCCTGAACATCTCTGCCTCTCTCACCTCCTTTAAGATGTTCCTTAAAAACTATTCCTTTAATCAAGCTTTTGATCACTTCATATTTAATTTCTTTATGGGGCTTGGGATCAAATGGTGTTTGATAATGACCTTACGCCATCACCGATTATGTTCTATTATATTAAATCTGCTGTATAATGCAATTGCCCTTCTTGTTCTATTTAAGCCCTTCCATGAATCATCCTTTAACTGTTTTACTTTCATTTAGTTTGCAAAGCGCTTTAAGTCAGATATGGTGGTCAACTGAGCTGCGTATGTAAGGTCGGGCGCTTCACGTGGACAACAGCAGAGTGATAACAACCAATGAGATGTTTGAAGTGCCGTCGTGGTTGTAACGCAGCAGCCAAATGTGCATAGCAGGATCCCACAAACATCAACAAGAAATAACAAGCCACGTTTCTTCAGCGATGTTGGTTGAGGGGTAAACATCACCCAGCACACAGTGGGCTGAGTTCCCCTGCTCTTCTTCCATTGGTGGCCCGTTTGGTCTTTAGCCTGAGACGGCGGGTGGGGTCTTTGGCCTAACAGCTCATTCGATAACTGGCAGCTCTGGCAATGTAGCATGCCCTCTGCCCTGCAGCGTCAGCCTGGATCATGTGCTCAAGTCTCTGGAGTAGGACTTGACCCTATGACTTTCCAATGCAGAGGCAAGAGAGAGATACAGCTGATATAAGATCATAACTGCTCTTAACCAGTGCTCTTGGGGGAAGGTGGCTTAGTGGTAACATCATTGGACTGGTGAAACAGAAGCCCAGGCTAATGTTCAGGGGGCATATGTTCAAATCCCACCAAGGCAGCTGGTGGAATTTAAAGTCAATTCATAAATTTGGAATTGAAAGCTAGCCTCAGTAATGGTGACGATGATAACTTGCAAAAACCCATCTGGTTCATGAACACCCCTTTAAGGAAGGAAATCTGCTGTCCTTACCCGGTCTGGTCTACATGTGACCCCAGACCCACAGCAATGTGGTTGACTCCTTACTGCCCCTCCGAAATGGCTGAGCAAGTCACTCAGTTCAAGGGCAATTAGGGATGGGCAACAAATGTTGGTCTTGCCAGCGACGCCCACATCCCATGAAAGAATAAAGGAAAAACCATGGGGATAAGGTCCAGAGCTGAACCAGTCTCCCCAAAATCCAACAGAACAGAGATACTGAGATGTTAAGGCTTGACTAATATCACACTGACAAAACACAATTAGTAGCACACACTTCCTAATTGGAAAGCTGTGGGTTTGGATTGTTGAGGGCAGCGATGTCATGGTTCATTAGAATTTGATTGGGTCCATTTGCGTATTGGTGGCAAATGAGTAATAGTTGACGTGTTTGATATAATCGGTTGGTACTTGGCTCTGACACCACATTCCTATATTTAGCCATCCTCAGAGAATAATGCAGCCTCAAAAAGCTGGACTGGATTTTAAAATAAATGGATTCCCCTTTCATTTTTTTTCCAATTCGTTCATGGGATGTGGGGTTCACTGGATGGGCCAGCATTTATTGCCCATCCTTAACCCTAATTGCCCTTGAGAAGGTGGTGGTGAGCTGCCTCCTTGAACCATGTGGTGAAGGTACACCCACAGTGCTGTCATGGAGGGAGATCTAGGATTTCGACCCAGCAACAGTGAAGGAACGGTGATATATTTCCAAGTCAGGATGGTGAGTGACTTGGAGGGGAACTTCCAGATGGTGGTATTCCCATCTATCTGTTGCCCTTGTCCTTCATGTTATAGAGGGAACAATTTTTTGGTGGGGGGGGGTGGGTTTACCTAATGGGTAAAAGAGACCAGGTTTCCTGCCTCCCATATTCACCCCAGTATAAGGAGCATGCTTGAAACTCACCTGACCTGAACCTGGTTGCTGTGAAATTGAGTCTGGAGAGGGGACTGAGGGAGGTTCACAGAAGGCGAGAGAGAGGTGGGGATGTTTAGGGAGGCAATTTCAGAACTTAGGGCCCAGGCAGCTAAAGGCATGGAAGCCAATGGTGGAGTGTTTGAAATCGGGATGCAGAAGAGGCCTGAATTGAAAGTACAGAGAGATCTCACAGGGTTGTAGGGCATGAGAAGATAACAGAGATAGTGTAGGCGAGGCCATGGGGAGATTGCAGAATGAAGATGGGAATTTTAACAGTGAAGAATTATAAAGTTGCGGCATTGCTGGATCAGGGATCAGTGAGCACAGAGGTTGATGGGTGAAAGATAACGCTGAGAGTTAGGGAACCAGTTTCAGCATTTTGGAGGAGCTCAAGTTTCTGGAAGGTGGAAGTCAGGAGGGCAACCACCAGAACATTGGTGTAGCCAACTAGAGGTCAGTGCACAGTAGGCAGAACACTGACTACATCAAGTTGTGGGATAGACTGAATAATTACAGGCCAGTCAGTCTGATCTCGGTAGTGAGAAAATTATTGAAATCAATTCTGAAGGACAGGAGAAACTGTCACTTAGAAAGGCATGGAACAGTCAAGGATAGTCAGCATGCATTTGTTAAGGGGAGGTGGGGCCTGACTAATTGGATTGAATTTTCTGAGGCAGTAACAAGGAGGACTGATGAGGGTAGTGTAGTTGATGTAGTCTACATGGATTTTAGCAAGGCTTTTGACAAGGTCCCACATGATTGACTGGGTAAAAGATAGAAGTCCATGGGATACAGGGCAAAGTAGCAAGCTGGATATAAAATTGCCCCAGTGGCAGGAAACAAGGGGTAATTGTTGACGGATGTTTTTGTGACTGGAAGGCTGTTTGCAGTGAGGTTCCACAAGGCTCAGTACTCGCAACACCGCTTTTTGTAGTCTATATTAATGATTTAGATGTAAATGTAGGGGGAACGATCAAGATGTGTGCAGACGACACAAAAATTGGCTGCACCTTTGATATAGGAGGGGGATAGCTGTAGATATCAGTGTGGCAAGATATCAATGGACTGGCCAGGTGGGCTGAAAAGTGGCAAATGGAATTCAACCCAGAGAAGCGTGAGGTACTGCATCTAGGGAGGTCAAACAAGGCAAAGCATTACACAGTAAATGGGAGGATGCTGAGAGATGTAGAGGAAGTGAAGGACCTTGGAGTGAATGTCCAGAGATCCGTGAATGTAGCAGGACAGGTCAATAAAGTGGCTAAGAAGGCATATGCAATCCTTCCATTTATTAGCTGAGGCATAGAATATAGGAGCAGGGTGGTTATGCTGAAACTGTATAAAACATTAGTTAGGCCACAACTTGAGTCCTGTATGCAGTTCCGGTCACCTCATTACAGAGAGGATGTATTTATACTAGAGAGGGTACAGATGAGATTTACAAGGATGTTGCCAGGACTGTAAAATTGCAGCTATGAGGAGAGATTGGATAGGCTGGGGTTGTTCTTGAAACAGAGGAGGCTGAGGGGAGATTTGATTGAGGTGTGCAAAATTGCGAAGGGCCTGGTATAGTGGATGGGAAGGGCTTATTCACTTTAGCAGAGAGGTCAGTGACTAGGTATCATAGATTTAAAGTGATTAGTAGAAAGATTAGAGGGGAGATAAGGAAAGATTTTTTCACCCAGAGGGTTGTGGGGGTCTGGAACTCACTGCCTGAAAGGGTGGTAGAGGCAGGGTCCCTCAGCTCATTTAAAAGGATATGCACCTCAAGTGCCATAACCTGCAGGGCTACAGACCAAATGCTGGAAAGTGGGATGAGGCTGGGTGGCTCGTTTTTCGACCAGCACAGGCACGCTGGGCCAAATGGCCTCTTTCTGTGCCATAAACTTTTTATCATTCTGGCTGCAGCAGTTCAAGAAGGCAGCTCACCATCGCCTTCTCAAGGGCAATTAGGGATGGGCAATAAATGCTGGCCCTTCCAGCAATGCCCCCATCCCATAATTGAATAAAAAAAAACACTCCTACCACATAATATTCCATAGCCCCCAAAAAAACCTACAAGTGATAGTTGGTCAGCAAAGTCAGCACAAAAGGAACTAGCTTCCCTTTACCTTTTGTCACCATGGAGGGCAGTGGCTATCTCCCTCCTGCAGATTCTGTTCCCTGACTTTTCAGCTCTCCCACCCCCTCAATACTGCAGGGGTCACAAAATCTCACATAATCATAGAGCGGTTACAGCACAGAGGGAGGCCAGTTAGCCCATTGAGTCTATACTGGCAAGAGCAACTCAGCTAGTCCCACTCCCCTGTCCTTCCCCCATAGCCCTGCGATTCCAACAGCTGTTAACCCAATTCCTTTTCTAGCAAATCCCAATTGAATCTGGCTCCAGGCTCAGGCAGATCCCAACCAGCCGCTGCATCCACAAGTGTTTTTCCTCATGTCACCTTTGGTTCTTTTGTCAATCACTTGAATTCGGTCTCCTCTGGTTCTCCATCCTTCTGTCAATGGGGAAAGTTTCTCCCTGTCTCACCATTCCAGAGCCCCTCATGACTCTGAATAACTCTGTCAAACCCCCACTCTCAACCTCCTCTTCTCTCAGGAGAACAGCTCCAGGTTCTCCAAATCTGTTGACATAACTGAAGTCACTCATCCCTGTAGCCATTCTCGTGTAGAGGGAGCTTTACTTTATATCTAACCCCATGCGGTACCTGTCCTGGTAGTGTTTGATGGGGACAGTGTAGAGGGAGCTTTACTCTGTATCTAACCCTGTGCTGTACCTGCCCTGGGAGTGTTTGATGGCGACAGTGTAGAGGGAGCTTTACTCCGCATCTGACCCTTATGCTGTACCCTCTGCACCCTCTCTGATGCCTTCACATCCTTCCTAAAGTGTGGTGCTCAGAACTGGATGTGATGCTCCAGTTGAGGAAGAACCAATATTTTATTCAGTTTCATCGCACCTTTCTTGCCTTTGTACTCTATACCTCTACTTATTAAGATCGTGTAACCTCTTCTCAAGCTGTCCTGCCAGTGATTTGCCTAGTAATACCTAGGTGCAAAAGGTCTGTCTGAATAACTAGAGATGGCTGACGATTTTGTATTGGTTGGGCCTCTTGGAGAGTCAACTTCCTAACTTGCATTGTGAGCATGATTTGTCTGCCAAGCCATTCGTATTACAGCACGGTGCCATATTGACAATCTAACCCCTTGCAGGCTAATGTTTGTTAATGGAACATACATATATCAAGCTCAGGTTCAAACGCTTCCACAATGAAGCACTGTTGAAGTGCAATCACTGTTGTAATGTCAGAGACTTGGGAGGAAATTTGCCACAAACAGCAGTGTGATAACGACCAGATAATCTGCTTCAAGTACTGATCTTTGGGGAGCACTCCAATGCTCTTCTTCCAATAGTGCTGGGTTATCTTTCACAGTCACCTGAGTAGGTAGATGGGTCTCAGCTGAAAAATGACACCTCTGACAGTACAACACTCCCTCAGTGCTGCATTGGGAGTATCAGCCTGGAGGTGGGACTTGAACCCAAGGCCTTCGGAGGCAAGAGTGCAGCCCTGTAATGGACTCTCGGTATCTGACTCACTTTACCTGCTCTGGGAGTGCTTGATGGCGATAGTGTAGAGGGAGCTTTATTCTGTATCTAACCCCATGCTGTACCTGCCCTGGGAGTGTTTGTTGGCAACAGTGTAGAGGGAGATTTACTCTGTATCTAACCCCGTGCTGTACCTGCCCTGGGAATGTTTGATGGGGAAAGTGCAGAGGGGGCTTTACTCTGCATCTGACCCTTATGCTGTACCTTTTTTTCATATTCATTCACAGGATGTGGGGTTCGCTGGCTGGGCCCAGCATTTATTGCCCAACCTTAATTGCCCTTGAGAAGGTGGTGGTGAGCTGCCTTCTTGAAATGCTGCAGTCCATGTGGTGTATGTAACACCCACAGCGCTGTTAGGGACGGAGTTCCAGGATTTTGACCCAGTGACAGTGAAGGAATGGCCATACATTTCCAAGTCAGAATGGTGAGTGGCTTGGAGGGGAACTTCCAATTGGTGCTTTTCCCATGTATCTTCTGTCCTTGCCCTTCTGGGTGGTAGTGGTTGTGGGTTTGGAAGGTGCTGTCTAAGGAGATTTGGTGAGTTTCTGCAGTGCATCTTGTAGATGGTAAACACTGCTGCTGCTGTGTGCTGGTGCTGGAGGGAGTGAATGTTTGAAAAAGGGGTGCCAATCAAGTGGCCTGGATGGTGTTGAGCTTCTTGAGTGTTGATGGAGCTGCACTTATCCAGGCAAGTGGAGAGTATTCAATCACACTCCCGACTTGTGCCTGTAGATGGTGGACAGACTTTAGGGAGTCAGGAGTTACTTGCTGCAGGATACTCAGCCTCTGACCTGGTCTTGTAGCCACAGTATTTATATGTCTAGACCAGTCCAGTTTCTGGTCAATGGTAACCTCCAGAATGTTGATAACAATGGTAATGCCAGTGAATGTCAAGGGGCAATGGTTAAATTCTCTCTTGCTGGAGATGGTTATTGCCTGGCACTTATGTGGTGCGAATGTTACTTGCCAATTGTCAGCCCAAGCCTGGATATTGTCCAGGTTTTTCTGCATTTGGACATGGACTGCTTCAGTATGTGAGGAGTTGTGCATGGTGCTGATCATTGTGTAATCATCAGTGAAGTGTTTGATGGGGACAGTGGAGAGGGAGCTTTACTCTGTATCTAACCCCATGCTGTATCTGTCCTGGGAGTGTTTGATGGGGACAGTGGAGAGGGAGCTTTACTCTGTATCTAACCCCATGCTGTATCTGTCCTGGGAGTGTTTGATGGGGACAGTGGAGAGGGAGCTTTACTCTGTATCTAACCCCATGCTGTACCTGTCCTGGGAGTGTTTGATGGGGACGGTGTGAAGGGAGCTTCACTCTGTACCTAACCCCGTGCTGTACCTGTCCTGGAAGTGTCTGATTGGACTATATAAATTACACAACATTAGAATGCCTCACCCTGCCAAACTCAATTACCGAAAAAATGATGACAAGGGTTCATTGCAAATAAAAGCCCAGACTCGTGCAATGCACCTGCTCAAATGTTTAATAAATAAAAACTCCAATTTCACAGATTTACATGGATCTTTTCACTTCACACATAGTCCAAAAATAAACATTCAAAACTCTGATAACACAAGGATGGAGTCTGAAGTCAGGTGAAATCCCACTTCATCCTGGCTGTGAGCAGGAGCAATATTTAAAAACACAACACATTTTCAGCTGCCCTTTGCTTGCCCTGCTTTCCTCTTGGGAAGTGCGAGTACGGTTTTACAGCACAACAGGGCTTTGTTAAATCTCGACACTCTCTCCGAGGCCTTGACCCCTTTCCTGAAGCGTGGTGTCCAGGTATGGCCACAATGCTCCAGCAGGGGGTCTGTCCGTCAATAATTTATAAAGGTTTAGCATAAATTCCTTAACAGAGGCATTTCCCGTCGCTGTCCTTTGTACCCTAATGTGTTATACAAAGGAGGCAGCACGCTGGAGAGCACAGGGTGACTAAGAAAAGGGCATATGACAGTGTTTCCCGAACTTGTGGGTCACTACCCCATTTGGGGTCACAGAAACGGCAAATGGGTCATGAGAATTCACCACACCCAATGCCCCTGCCACCCCCCGTGTACTGTTTCAGCAGCAGGAAGTAACCAATCGCAAGCTGAACCCCCGGCCTTGGGCACTTTGATTGGCTGCGATGGCTCCGATCAGGCATGCGCTGTGACTTAACGTGTCCACGGACATACATCAGATGTTTTCCAGAGCAGTTGCAATCGAGGTGGACCGGGATTTCATAAATGACATCAGCCCTGTCACCAAGGGTCAAGATTTTCATATTCTTATGTTGTATTATATGTTGATTGATAATATACAGTTTATTATAAGCCTTGTGTATAACTATTTTACTGATATTTTGATTTTGTTGGCATCTGGAGCCGTGTTCATTTTCAAGTGTTAAAATAGCGGCAAGTGGGAAAATGGCATAAAAGATCCAACCCTTCCCAACAATTAGTGATAAGTGGGATTTCTGGTATAAAAAACAAACAAGCGCTTCCCTTTAAAATGGGTAAAATTCAGCATTATTCATGTTGTACAAACAGGAGAAATGATTGACTTTGAAGAGAAAAAAAAACAATTGGTTTTGTACAAAAGAGAACAGCCAGATTTTGGCAGGTTACACGGGGTGGGACGGTGGGGGAAACGAGGGAGAGAGAGAGAAAGAAAAAGCGAGAGCGAGAGAGAGAGAGAAAGCGAGAGCGAGAGAGAAAGCGAGAGCGAGAGAAAGTGAACGAGAAAACGAGAGCGAGAGAAAGCGAGTGACAGAGAGTGAGAGTAGCTATGCGAGCGAGACACAATTTATTTCCCATCACCCACCCTACATCCTGATTCCTGGTTTGATCAGTTAATCAGTGCGTGACTTGGGCAGGAGATGGTGGGGAGGAGAATGCTGGCTGTTTACGATCCTGGAGTAGCATAGAAAGCCATCCTACCGGAATGAGGTCATCTTACGGTCTTGGCTTTGAAGGATTGCTCGAGGCGTGAAGCCTGGTTTAAACCTAAAGTGGACAAAGCAGCCAGAACTCGACTTGCTCTCTCAAGAACGTTTGAGGACTAAGCTCGTTGGAAATTGGGGCTTTGCGGCCTCACCCGTGATCTGTTTGTACCAGAGCTCAGACTCCGAGGTCGTTGGTTACGACATAGCTGCATCCTACTCGGGTCCTGCCCCAACCTCTAACAGTATGGTGCCACTGTTAGGATCCCGGTGTGGTACACCGCTCATCACAGGTACGGCCACTTCTCAGCAAGTGGGTGAGTTTGAAACCAGGCCGCGATGAGTGATGAGGCGCAGTCCCAGCATGCGACGAATGTGCATGCGCCTTTGATACCGCCCAAGCTAACCTGTCACCAAGCCTGATGTTACCTCCTCACCCACCAACCGCCCTCTGCGCAACCGCAAGAGTCACACGCACACGCATGAAAATGGCAGCCAACATCTGGGCCGAGCGGAAACAGGCCCAAATCCCTCCTACCTACTGCACAAAAACGATCAAAACCATTCAACCGCACTTTAAACAGCCCGCTAAGGATGAAACCCTGTGTTGCCTTTTAGAAGGTGCGTCCACGCACATAAATGGGCTACGGTCACCCTCGCCTTTGCAAGAGAGTGAGGCCAAAGCCCTTAGATAACAGGTGCAAATTCAGCATTGCGAGCAGCTGGGCCATCACCGCACAGGGTTGGGGGAATTGGTTTGGGTGAAGAATCCGTGTCTATTTGTGACTCTGGAACCACAGGTAAAGGCAAACAACCCATCCTCGCTCCAGTTTCCATATCCAATGTGCACAGCCCAGCGAAGATCTTTATTTGTTGGGGGAGGGGGGGGGGTGGATGGGGTAGACACTTTCCATCATCATAATTTTGGGTCGCACGTTGTGCCCAAGGCTTTTGGCTGCCAGTTGCGCCAATGCGACTGCAGGCTCTGCTCACCGGGTGGCACTGGCTGCGGAAGGGTGCCCGCCGGCAGCCCACTCATGGTAACACTGGGACGGCAGGTGTCTAAGGGATCGGAAACACCCCGTGGAGGGAGTAAGCGGGCGAGGAACATCGTCAGCGGGCCCAGCTTGGCGGGCAAAGGTCTGCCACATCCATGCCCGGCTACAGCGTAACCAGGGAAGCCTTCCATCTGTGAAACGGCTTCGGCGACCCACACACGGGAACAGATGCAAGAAAAGAAAGGTGTTTCCAGGTCAAGCCCCTTCCTTTACATGGGGGCAGCGGACAAGGGTTAGAAAATCTTGTCTGTCTGTCTGTAATAAAGTCTCCAAGCCCTGGTTCTATATCAATCCCCATTACCATCTCCCAAGAGAGAGCCCAGTCCTGACTCTACACTTGGTCCCCACCATCTCCCAGTTAATCTGTTTGACTCTGTCTGGTCCAGCTGCAGCACAAAGCATAGGGTTAGAACTCAAACTGCTCCTCTTCCCCCAAGCCCAAGGGTGAGGGAAAAACTCAGGACAAAAAGTTTGATTCTTTATTTCAGACAGACAGACAGGCTTCCACAGGATCAATAGAACGCTGGTCGTGTTTTTATTTATCCCATCAACCCCCACCCTCCCCCAGTCAACCGAGACCTCCTTCTCCGAAATCAGCCGTGTGTTGGGTCCGTTGAGCTAAGCCAGTCCCATCTCTTCCAGAACACTGCGGGGAGACTCATCGTCCTGCAGGGGGTGGGGGGGTGGAAGCAAATTAATTTTCACAGAAACACCAAAATCGTGACTAAAATAATTTGACACAAACGCAACTCATACAATTAAAGGCTTTAACAGTCCCTCTTATCAAATGGTGTAGTGGTAATGTTACTGGACCAGTGATCCAGAGGCCCAGGCTATAAGAATATAAAGTTAGTGACCATGACTACTCTCATCAATTGTTGTAAAACCCTGTCTGGTTCACCAATGCCCTTGAGGCCATTCTCACCTGGTCTGGTCTACATGTGACTCCAGGCCCAAAGCAAGGTGGTTGACTCGTAACTGTGGGCTGCTCAGTTCAAGGGCAATTAAGGATGGGCAACAAATGCCGGGCTTGCCATGTGGCATTAAAAAAAAAGCCACTCGTATTAATTTAATGCTCATCAAAAGCCATTTCTGAATCGATCAGGATTTAAAAGAAAACCTAAACTACCTAAGTGACAGGGTTAGAGAGAACCAGAGGAGGAGACAGAAAGATGGGGTTTATGTTTGGTGAAATTGGAGTTGGGCGGTAACATAAGCCAGACGACAGGGAATTGGTATTTTTTTTTTGTGTTGTCAGAAGGGGGTCTTGTTTGTAGTCTGATTCTCTGCCTCCTGGACCAATTAGCCGCTCACCATTAACCCCGATTCCTCTGTAAACTACAACTCATTGTGATTCCCTTTGCAGGGTCACCACTAGAGATCAGCTTCATTAAAAACTTTTCTTTCACCTTTTATACAAATCCCCCTGCCATCCTTGCTCATGGTTTTGTCAGCATGTAACACTGAGAGTGCCTGTAAACATCCTGTATGTAAACAGTTGCCTGTCACGATGTAGTTGCAAGCACTGTCCAATAGGTTGCTCTAGGAGGTGAGTTTCCAAAGGCCCTCTTTTAGCTCTGCCTTTGTTTATTGAAGAAAAAACACACGACTGTGGGAAGCAAATTTCTCATATGCAAAAATATATTGGTCAGAAAACCACTGCGCATTATCATAGGGGTTAAGTATTAGATGAGTAATTACTACACTTGAAGCTGTATCCATCTTCCTTCTTAAAGGCCGGCTAATTGATTTGACTCCAAACTTATAACATTAGTTCATAAATTAAACAATGAATCTAAAGCTCTCTCAAAAGCTTATCCCGTTTACACTAATAGAATAATTTCTTTGAACATATCAAGGGATGATCAAAATGAGATTTTATAGGTCGCCAGTTGATTTGACAGAGTAGAGAGAAACTATTTCCTCTGCTGGGGAGAGTTCAGGACAAGGGGTGCAGGGCAAACCTCAAAATTGGAGCCAGGCTGTTCAGGGGTGATGTCAGGAGGCAACTCTTCACACAAAAGGGGAGTGGAAATTTGGAATATAAATAGAAAATGCTGGAAAAACTCAGCTGTCTGGCAACGTCTGTGAAGACAGAGAAACAGAGTTAACGTTGAGTCATTGGCTCTGTTTCTTTCACCACTCATGCTGCCAGACCTGCTGAGTTTTTCCAGCATTTCCTGTTTTTATTCCAGATTTCCAGCATCCGCAGTATTTTTGCTTTTATCTGAGTGGAAATCTGGCACACTTGCCCTTAAAAGGCTGTTGAGGCTGGAGGTGGAGTTAAGATAAAAGGTCTGCCTCGTTCTGATGGAGCGGTGGAACGGGCTGTAAGGGCTGAATGGCCTCCTCCTGTTGTTCTGTTCCTGCAACCAGAATCATACAGAATGGCAAGGTTCAAGGTTCAAGGTCCAGCTATAGGGCCAAATTTCTTGGTCTCAGCAGTTACGTTGGAGCTTGGTCTGTTTTTTTCAAACCCTGACATCAGTCACAGAAAATTTTTAAAAAAAGATGCATTCCCCCCACCCCTCCCCAAAAGAAAATGGCATTGGGCAGTGGTCCAGAAGAGAAACTATTCGGGAGGGGTGAGAGAATCGACGAAGGCCCGGGGGAGTGAATGGACAGAACGGTGTGCCAGTCGAACAGCAGCTTGCCATAATCCACAGAGGCAGGATTCTTGCTAAGCAAGGGGGTGAGAGGTCAACAGGGGTAGGTGGGATGCAGATTTCAGGTTACTATCACATCAGCCACGATCTTATTAAAACGGCAGAGCAGGCTTGAGGGGCTGAAAGGCCTACTCCAGCTCCTTGTGCGTATGTTCTTGTGGTCTCTTGGAAGGTGACTCAGTGAGTTGGTTAGAAAATATTGCCAGCACAACTTATAACTGCACTGTAACCTCTCCAATTCAGAAATTTATTGTTCAGAAACACTAGTTGTCCAGATATTTTTTTTGAACAGATCCATGCAACTCGCGGCATCATTTTAGTGCTGTACTTTGGGAGCAGAACCATGGAAGGTACAGTATTTTGAAGAGCAAAATGATTTTTATGGCTGCTTTGTAATATTTTATCACTGTTCCATCCTTCATGTAACTATTTGCCACTTTCTATTTCACACACTTGTGATTCTCTAATCAAGAAAATTCCAAAATCCAGGGATGCTCTGGTCCCAAGCATTCCCGGCTGAAGAGGTTACGGTGTATTTATTAAACTTTGAGCGGCTGGTTTTCAACTCTGGGTTCCCAACTCTGGCCGGGCGCATTCCTGGAGGTTTTGTCACATGACCCCCAGACTGCTTCACGGTCACACAAGACCATCTTGTGCGAGGGGTGGGTTCCGCGTAGCACCATCAGGGACAGGGAAGTCCCAAGAGCCAGTCTGAATTGGCTAAGAATGTCGGAAAAGAATTTCCCAGATTCCCTCTCCCAAATTTTTCTCCCCTCCCCGCCATGGACTGAAACATTCTACCTGAGAAAGGAAGCCAATCCCCCTTATAATTTGCACAGTTATTTTGAGAGGATAAAGGACTGACAGGTTTATAGGAAAAAACGAAGGGGATCTGTGGCTAAGTAAGGCTGCTCTTTCAAAGAGCTAGTACAGGCACAGTGGGCTGAATGGCGTCCTTCTGTGCTACAAGCTTCTATGGTTCTGTGAAACTGGTCGGGGATTTTGAATCTGTTTTCTGTTAGGCCTCTCCCAGAGTAGCACATGGTTTCGGGTGGGTCCATATGTTGTGGTGCACAAGGCATTGTGTCTGAATGGGCGAGGGAGTTTTTTCCTGTTTATCTGCGAACTAACGCTCGCAACATCTGTGTGCCATTCACACAGACCAGCTGCCAAGCAGTGCTCTCTCTCCTTCTTACATTTGCACTCATCTCCTGTGTCAACTCCTCTGCCTGGCCTTTCGCATTTCCCCGCTCAATGGGACTCTGGTATGGATAGGGACCCCACAGTGCACCATCACAATGCACCCGACAGTGGCCACCAACTGTGCACCTACCTCTTGCATGAGGTCTGCTTGCTCGATGGCCTTCAACACGTTCTTCTTCGATGTATCTTGGATCTCGCCCCCCATAATAAACTCGTCCAGGATGAAATAGGCCTTCTCAAAGTTGAAGATTATATCCAGTTCACATACCTGCAAACAGAGAGGAATCAGGAACACCGAGACATTTGTGAGTGGGGGTGTGGGGGTTGTGTAGACGCCCCCTCCCCTCCCCCCCAGCAAGGTTTGTCCAAACAGTTTTGGGTTTTTTTCCCCAATTAGTCCCAAGCCCAATGATAGCTCCCCAAATGGGTCAATGCTTCAAAGCATAGTCCTGTGTAGTACTGAGCCACACAGACTCAGGGGGCCCCTACAGGTACTCAAAATTTTGGTTTAGTTACCATAATTTTATGAATAGTTATTTGGTAGTACAAAACTTTAGTACTGCTGAAAGAAAAAAGAGACAACCTATCAAAGCTTTTTATCTTGCAGTCAACAGGATAGCTTGCAAGAAATTACCAATATTAACAGGAGAACAACAACTTATACTACATGGGAAGAGAGTGCTGACTGGTTGGCAAGTGGACTCTGATTGGTGGAGGCATTGCCATGGAGAATGCAGCATGGAGCAGTTAACTGCCCAGCTTTGTTCAAATTCAAAGTGGGCAGGTCAAATCTGATTGGTCAAGGCATTGCCCTGGGGAATGAAACATGGAATGGCTGTTCCCTAACATTGTGTTTAGATGAAAAAGGTGCAAGGAGTGGGCATGTTCCGTCTGTGTGCAAACGACAGGGCCAAGTGTGTGAATATATGTGGCTCCTAGCATGTGTAAGTGAGCCACACTATTAGCCTGGCTGACAAGCTTAAGATTGGTTTTCAACACAATCAGGATTGTTTAGCAGGTGTTGTCCAAACATGGAATCACGTCTAATGATAGCTACTATATTTTGAGTTTTGCAAGCACAGGCTGGCTGGGTACGGTCAGTACTTTGCCTGTTGTGGAGAGCTGATTGATATGATCTGTCAATCAGAGTCCACTTGCCAACAATCAGCGCTCTCTTCTCATTCAGTATAAACTGTTGTTCCCCCGTTACTGTTGGTAATTTCTTGCAAGCTACCCTGTCGAGTGCCAGATGAAAAGCTTTGATAGCACAGCCCTTTTTTTCAGCAACTTTCTGGAAAGTTAACTCATAACATTAGCGCCAAGAATCCCATCTTGTGTGCCCTGGGAAACCTGTCTGCCAGTCGCATACTACACCAATTCATCAATTAAACATGGTCAGCCTCACTCGATCTGATTGAGTATTGCATATTTTCTGTAGGCATGGCCTCTCAGGGTATGAAAGGACCTTTGAGCTTAGTTGGGTTTGCTCATTACTCAAAATGGATCACTTTAATCTCAGTGTTGTAATAGTCGAGATGTGTACTATGCATGGACTCTCTGTTCATGAAAATTGAAGTGTGTAAGGTAGCTTCTTACATCAAAATTACAACACAGAAACAGGCTGTTTGGTCCAACTAATCCATATTGGAGATTTTCCTTTACATGGCCAATAGTCCCGAACCCAACTGCCAGCTCTATTCCCATACCCCGTATCTCCCTGTCCTTAAATTGGTACCTAATGTTAACAAGATCCAAATTGGTTGGTGAAGCAGAAACCAAGACACAGAACTTTTTTCTTTGAGAGGGTTTATTGACTTGTTCAGTCTCACAAGCGATCTCCCGCACAACCCAGTGTCCCAGCTATCCCCTATTTGTGCTCAAAGACAATTAATGCCCATCACCTATTTCTCTTAACCATAACAATATAATTGACAGTTACAAATCTTAATGTAATTGTCAGGAAGAGATATTAATGTATATAATGTTATTGGAATTTTTTAAAAATAGAGGTTGAGTCTGTGTGTGTGTTAATTTGATTAAAACCAGCTCGTCTGGATACTTTGATGTTTACATCTCAAAACTACTACACAGAGGTCGAGGGTACATTTACATTTTGTTGAATAGAACATTCAAGAGTGGGAGTGAAATCTTGCACCGAACTAGGAGACACCAAGCAATGTTTATATTACCAATAAAATTAGTACTATGAAAGGGGCTCATAGGGCCTGGTGATACAATGAAAATTTACATTCAAAGAGAAAGGCTGGGTATAACAGAAAGCAGTTTTGTGTGTGTAGGCCAGAGGTGTGTAAGATCAAAGCAGCTGTAAGCCTACAACTGTCTGCAAAGGAACCAAATTGAAAGGAACCTCATTTTGAATTCACAAGGTGAAAATGCTTTGCCTGGTGTTTGGTTAAAGTCTATGGGTTGTTGTTGCCTTAGTGGAGATTAATTTCAGGAATTTGTTAAAAGTTATGATAGTAATAATTTGTAGCCATTTGTATGTGTTTAATTTGTTGTAAAATAATAAATGTCTCATTTAGTTTGATATAAAAACCTCTCGCGAACTGGTGGTCTTATTCCTGAATTTAGAGCTGCAACTCAAAACATACCAATTGAAAATATAGGTTATGACGGTTGTTTAAAGTTTCCCTCTGGGATTTTAAATAACTCAGCCTTATCCAATACTGTTATGACACAGCAGTTTGTGGGGACGTTGACACCTAACATCATACTGGTGTCACTGAAATCAGGAATCATGACCTGGGTAATGACAGACACGCCGTTAGGAAAAGTTGTGGCTGCAAAAAAAACGCAACAATTTTCATGTATCCTCAGGATCGAGGATGACTTGCTTCCATTCTGGTTTGATGGGTTCAGAAGTTCCTGATAAGTCCAATTCGCAATCTGCAGACTCTGCCGCGTGTAGGGCAGGTGGTGATAAGAGGGTAGGTAAGTTGTTTGGAGGTTTGTGCGCTCCCTCTAATGACTCAACTTCACCTCTGCACATTCCAGGCGAAGCCTCTCGAATGAACCTTCTCCATTTTGGTTGGTCAGAAGCCAGGGGCTTCCATGAGTTGGCGAGGATGTTTCGCCGCTTCAGGGATGCTTGGAGGGCATCCCCAACGGGGTCCCGCTACCCTCCTGGGGTGGGGGTCTCCCGCAGCTGCCGAGTGGAGCAGCTGCTTCGGGAGTCTGGTATCAGGCATATGACATGTCCCGCCCAAAGGAGCTGGTTCTGAGTGATTAGCATCTCGATTCTGGGCAATTTGGCCTGGGAGACGACACTGCTCTTGGAGCTTCTTTCTTGGAGGATCTTGCAAAGTTGCCGCTGGTGGTATTGCTCCAGAGCTTTGGCATGTTGCTGTTAGTTGTCCAATTCTCCGAAGTGCACAGGAGTGTGGGGATCACTGCCGCTTGGTGAACCATGGCCTCAGTCATCTACCATGTCTAATATGCTCCCTAATTTATAGAGAATTCTTTTGGGGGCAGAAAAAAAGTGTACACTCCTGGGAAAGGATGCGGATGCACTGGAGAGAATGCAGAAGAGGTTTACAAGAATGGTCCCAGGGATGGGGCACTTCAGTTATGAGGAAAGGTGGGAGGAGTTGGAACCTCTTCCCTCGGAGAGGAGGAGGCTGAGAGGAGACTTGACAGAAGTTTTCAAAATCATGAGGGTTCTGGACAGAGTAGATAGTGAGAAACTGTTCCTGCTCGTAAACGGATCGAGAACCAGAGGGTAGAGTTTTAAAGTGTTTTGCAAAAGAAGCAAATGCGAGGTGAGAAAAAACTTTTTCACACAGCGAGTGGTTAGGGTTTGGAATGCACTGCCTGGAAGTGTGGTGCTGGCAGGTTCAATTGAGGCATTCAAGAGGACATTGGACAATTATTTAAATAGAAGCAATGTGCTGGGTTACGGGAAAAAGGCAAGAGATTGGCACTAAGTTAAAATGCTAAGAGAGCTAGTGCAGACATGATAGGCCAAATGGCCTCCCTCTACACCATAACGATTCTGTGAAGTGCATTATATTCAGAAAATGATGGTAACGGAACACAGTTTTGCTGGGACTGTAGGAATCCAAGTTAGTTTGGCTCGGTATTACACCGGGCACCAGCGCTCTGAAGAAAGGCCACAGAACTGGAATGTTCCCACTCTGCTCCATTCTCCACAGATGCTGCCTGTATTTCCAGCATTTTCTGCTTTTACTGCCCCTTATTTAATCCCTCCATGGCCTCACCCTGCTCTCCCTTTGTGATCTCTGCCATTATACTGTAACTCGTTACATGAAGATTTGCCTTTTAAGTACGCAGCTGTACAGCTAACACAGCCAGAAAGGATCGCTCTGTTCAGTCGTAGGCGCAAGATCACTTACACTTCCAAAGTATTTGTCCAGTAATTCCACATAACGATGGATGAGCTCCAGAGTCAGCAGCTCGTTGTCTTGGTCCTCAATTGCACAACAGAAATATAGGCTGGCGTACCTGTCAGGGGGAGTCAAAGGCAACTTTTAGCTTCCAATATCGACAAAGAATTTATGAAATATATTTTTTTTGACTATGCATGTACTCGCAAACATCCATGTATACATGTAACACACACAAATACAACACACACAGTAATTTTCCCAAATATAACGCATGCCCAATTCATGTACACATTCTCCCTTTTGTCATGACCTTTAGCACACTTTCCCCCCCAATCACAGGTTGACGATTGGCTCAAAGATCCATAGGGAAAAATTTGGTCTCTGGAGCCTGCTCTGCTGTTCAAGAAGGCCATGGCTAATCTGACTGCGGCCTCAGTTTCACTTTCCTGCCTCTCCCTGATAACCCTTGACTACCTTGTCAATGCCTTGAATATATTCATTGAATGACTCGGCCTCCACTTCTCCCTGTGGAAGAGAATTCCAAAGGCTAATGACTCTCCTAGACAAGGAATTCTTCCTTACTTCCATCTTTAAATGGGAGACCCTTATCTTTAAACTGTGCCCCCAAATTCCAGATCCCCCCACGAGGGGAAATGTCCTCTTAGCATCCGCCCTGTCAAGCCCCCCTCAGAATCTTATAGGTTTCAATAAGATCACCTTTCATTCGTCCGAACTCAGAGTACAGGCCCAACCTGCTCAACCTTTCCTCATATACAATCCCTTCATTTCCAGGAATCGCCCTAGTGAACCTTTCCTGAAGTGCTTCCAATGCAAGATATACCCCTCCTTAAGAATGGAGGCCAAAGCTGCACACAGTACTCCAGGTACGGTCTCACCAATCCCCTTTACAGTTGCAGCAAGACTTCCCTACTTTTATACTCCATCCCCCTTGCCATAAAGGCCACATTCCATTTGCCTTCCTATTTACTTGCTGTACCTGCATGTTTAGAAGAATGAAGGGTGGTCTTATTGAAGCGTACAAGACCCTGAGGGGGCTTGACAGGGTAGATGTTGAGAAGGTGTTTCCACTAGTGGGGGAATCTCGAACTAGAGGACATAGTTACAGAATAAGGGGTCACTCATTTAAAACTGAGATGCGAAGGAATTTCTTCTCTCAGCGGGTAGTGAATGTCTGGAATTCTCTTCCCCAGAGAGGTGTGGAGGCTAGATCACCGAAAGGATTTAAGGGGGAGGTGGGTAGATTTTTGAAATATTGGGGAGTCGAGGGCTATGAGGAGCTGAGGCCAGGGGCAGATCAGCCACGATCTTATTGAATGGCAGGGCAGGCTTGAGGGGCCGAATGGCCTACTCCTGCTCCTATTGCCTATGTTCTTATGTTAGCTTGCTGCAATCCAAACTGTTAAAAAAGGTAGGGAATGTGGCCAACCAAAAAGGGAGGGAAAATGCCAATGGGAAGTAACAACCAATGCCGAATGGCCAGTCGGAAGACTCAACCGGTTTGACAATGAGGCACTCAGGAATAGTGACCACAATGAAATAATACAGGAGGCCAATGCCTGTAGACAACCCGCGCCCACCTCACGAAGGAGGCAAGAACCTTCAGGAGGTGAGAAAGAGAAGGAGCTGCATTTCTTATAGCGCCGCTGACCACCCCTTAAGACACCCCAAAGCGATTTAGAGCACATTTTTGAAGACCACTGTGGGTCTGAAGTCACATATAGGCCAGACCAGGTAAGAACAGCAGATTTCCTTCCCCGAAGGGCACTAGTGAACCAGATGGACTTTTACGACAATTGACAATGGTTTCATGGTCATCATTAGACTTTTAATTCCAGATATTTGTGAATTCAAATTCCATCATCTGCTGTGGTGGGATTTGAACCCAGGCCCCCAGAACATTACCCTGGGTCTCTGGATTACCAGTCCAGTGACAATACCACCACGCCACCATCTCCCCGCCTAAGATGGCAGGTGGTTTAACATTTTGCCCAAAGGATGGCACCCCTGATGGTGCAGCAGTCCCATTGTAAGCACTGGGAATGTCAGCCTGGGTAACCCGCTCGAGTCTCTGGAGTGGACGTTGGAACTCACAACCTTCTGAAGCGAAGCAGGTAAGTAATATCAGGGAGAAAAAACCCACATGGAGGGAGGCAAGCTGGGCAGGGATGGAGTATGTCCGTGGACCACACCAAGTGTGCCGATCTGGATGAGCAAGCACAGCCCTACCGCGGCCGGAAATAAAACAGCGAATGAAGTTACGCAGAGATCAATGATCGCGGAGCAATTAAGAGATTCTTCCCGGCTCTGCTGAGCATTTCCAGTTCTCTTCAAATCCCCGGCTGGGATTTGAAGTGCCGTACACAGAGAGATAGATTGCAATCTGAACGTTAAGCGCTGGAAAGATGTGGTAACAGTTTCCTAATTGCTCCACAACCAGTAAAACCACTTAAGGGCTTCTTTCCTTGCAACTGTCCTGGTTTAGTTCCAGAACAAGACTGAGTTTGCTCTATGACGTTGTTTCCTCTGGCATTGGGGGTGGGGGGGGGGGGGGGGCGTGTGTGTGTGTGTGTGTTTGTGTGTGTGCATGGGGGGCGGTCTAGAACAAGGGGTCACAATCTCAGGATACGGGGTAGGTCATTTACGGCTGAGATGAGGAGGAAGTTCTTCACTCAGAAGGTGGTGAACCTGTGGAATTCTCTACCACAGAGGCTGTGGAGGCCAAGTCACTGAATATATTTAAGAAGGAAATAGATAGATTTCTGGACGCTAAAGGCGCAGGAGTGAGGCAGGCGCTGAGATATAGGATCAGTCATGATCATATTGAATGGCGGAGCAGGCTCGAAGGGCCGAATGACCTACTCCTGCTCCTATTTTTCTGTTTCTTAGCAAGGTGACATTTTAAATAAAAATTCTGGTAGCTCACGCAGGAGAAAGTCTATGATATCAATGGAATTAAATCGACTGTAAACAGTCGGAAAGTTGTGAAGGACAGAGGAAATAACAGTGAGAAGGCATGAGGCCAGGATAAATGGTTGACAATGAGAACGGGTATCACCGTTTAAGTCCCTGGCATCTCAAAGCACCAGGGAGAATACCACCAGTGGCGCCTTCGCAAGATCCTCCATATCCGGTGGCAAGAAAGGCGGTCCAACAACATCAAGGTGTTAATCACTAAAAACCAGCTCTGCTGCTGGGCGAGACATGTCACCAGGCTCCCAAAGTATCTGTTCTACTTGGAACTTGCATGCAGCAGGAGACTCCCAGGAGGACAACAGAAACGCTTTAGGGATGCCCTCAAAGCATAGCGAGGTTGAGGTGGTGGCATAGTGGTATTGTCACTGGACTAGCATTCCAGAGACCCAGCCTAACTTTTTGGGGACCCAGGTTCGAAACCCACCACGGCAGGTGGTGAAAGTTGAATTCAATATATAAAAACAAGTCTGGAATTAAAAGTTTGGTGATGACCATTGCCGAGTGTAAATCTTGACGCCCTGCATATGGCTGGTGGACCGATAGACTAATAGGGAGAGCAGCAAAAAAAAAATAGACTCAATGAAGTTCCAGCAAAAGTGCAAATATTTCTCACTTCTGGGAAACAGAAGACATAAGAACTAGCTGCTCTTTGTTCATCCGATTAAACCCCTTACCCATCTTCCGACATGCAGTTATAGTGGAATGTCAAAGTAAGGCCACCAATTTGAACCAACAGCTTTGCAAAAGTTTTTCCTAAGAAAGGAAACCTGCTGTCTATACACGGTCTGGGCCCCGAATGTGACTTCAGTCCCAACTAGGGTTGCCAAACCACCAGGATTGGCCTGGAGTCTCCAGGAATTGAAGATCAACCCCCAGGGCACTGCTGTGTTGCAATCCTGGGGAAAATTCATTAAACATTAAAAGGACGTTATAAAAGATCTTTTTTGTCATTTTCTTTGAACACTTCTCTTTACCAGGGTTGAAAATGAGTACGGATAAAAGGCTGTTTGACTAACAGTCAAGCATCATCCAATTGGGTAATGAGTCTTTTTTCTTTCCAATTGGTGTAGGAAGGCAGTACATCACAAGGATGGATGCGTTGGCTGACTAATAGCTGGAGCGTTGGGGGGTGGGGGGGGGGGGGGTGGTGTGGGGGGAGGGGGGAGCAAGTGATAAAATCTCTGGGGATACATTTCATCACAGTTGGCAACCTCAGTCCTCAGTGACATAACTGGCTCTCACCTGACCTTTGAAGTGTGCTAGCAAGCCCCCACAGTCGTATCTAAGAAGATGATGGGCAATAAATGTCAGTCTTTCCAGCAATACCCACATCCCAAGAATGCATACAAAACTCTGATTAGAACATTAGAAATATTCAGAGCAGGAGTAGGCCCTTTGAGCCTGCTCTGCCATTCAATAAGATTTTTTAAAAAATAATCATTCATGAGATGTGGGCATTACTGGCTAGGCCAGCATTTATTGCCCATTCCTAATTGCCCTCGAGGTAGTGATTTTTAAGAATCAACCACATTGCTATGGATCTACAGTCACCTGTAGGTCAGTTCAGATAGGTTTTTACGACAATTGACAATGATTTCAGGGTCATCATTAGGCTTTTAATTCCAGATTTTTTTTGAAAATTCTGTCATGAAGCTATTAACGTATATAATATTTTGGAAAATATTTTTCTTTTAAAATAGAGGTTTAGTCTGTGGGTGTGTCTTAATTGGGTTAAAGTCAGCTAGTCTAGGTGCTTTGATGGGTACCAGTTTTGATATGTGAGAGATAGCGTGCATTTGCAATTTTTTGAATAGAGCATTCAAGTAGTGGGGTGAAAATTGACACCTATCTAGCAGCTACCAAGCCATATGTTTTTATTGCTAATAAAATTGGTACAACAAAAGGGGTTTTATTGATGTTTAGTTCAGAGGTTGTTGACACAATAAGAACATTTAACGGGAGCAGTAGGTATAACAAGACAACTGTTCTGGGTGTGCAGAGCAGAGGTAATGTGAGATCAAAAGGCAGCTGCAAGCCTCCAACCGGCTCAACAGGAACCAAAGTGAAAAGAACCTCATTTTGAATTCGTAAGGTGAAAATGCTTTGCCTGGTGTTTTGGTTAAGTCTATGGGTTGCTGTTGCCTTAATGGAGATTAGTTTGGGAATTTGTTAAAAGTTGTGATAGTAGTATTTTGTAGCCATGTGTATGTATATTTTTAACCTGTGTAAATTAATAAAACGTTTCATTTAGTTTGATGTAAAGCCTCAAGAACTGATGATCTGGTTCCTGAATTTAGAATCGCATCTCAAACATAACAATTAAAATTATAGGTTATGACAGTTGTTTAAAGATTCCCCCTGGGATTTTTAAATAACTCCACCTTACCAACTGCGTTGGTCATAACAATTCAAATTCCACCATCTGCCATGGTGGGATTTGAACTCAGCATTCCTGTGGGATTACTAGTCCAGTGACAATGCTACAATGCCACTATCTCTCCTTTCTACATCAACTCCACTTTCCCACCCTATTCCATGGTGCCGGAAAGAAGCTATAGGTCTCAAACTTGAACGCACTCAACGACTGAGCATCCACAACTCTCTGGGATACAGAATTCCAAAAGATTCAGAACCCTCCTAGTGAAGAAATTGCTCCTCATCTCGGTCTAAAATGGTCGACCCCTAACTTATTTTTTTATTCGTTCATGGGATGTGGGCTTCGCTGGCTGGGCCAGCGTTTATTGCCCACCCCAAATTACCCTTGAGAAGGCGGTGGTGAGCTGCCTTCTTCAAGTGCTGCAGTCCACGTGCTGTAGGTACACCCACAGTGCTGTTAGGGAGGGAGTGCCAGGATTTTGACCCAGCAACAGTGAAGGAACAGTGATACAGTTCCAAGTCAGGATGGTGAGTGGCTTCTGAACTCTCCAGCCAGAAGTAAACAGCCTCTCAGCACTTACTCTGTAAAAGTCCTCTCAGAATCTTAATATGTTCTAATGAGATCATCTCTCATTATTCTAAATGCCAGAGAATATTGTCTTATAGTTTCAGCCACTGCAAGACAATTCTCGCTTAGAGGTTGGGTTTCCAGTGTTTGAGGAAGGCTTGCAGTAATTCTTGCTGCACAAAGGTCTAAGCTTAACAACTGCATGGTTGACAGGAATGAATAATCCAGGGCCGGGAATCATAAACCACTTACTTCATCACTTTGTGCTTTTCTGCACATTATAAAAACAAAGAATTACAGAAGAGCTCAGTAGGAATGACTGGCAGGCAAGCTCGTAAATCATAATCCATTTACCAGCTGCATTCAAGACAGGACAGAACTCCCTCCCATCTGCTAATGCACACGTTTAGCAAGGCAGAAAACTTTACATCCAAGGTTAATATTGTGCTCAGTGCAAGTGAAGCGAGGGCAAGTTGTGTCACCTTATCACAGGGTGGGTGCTGAGAGGACATTTCCCCTTGTGGGACAGGTTAGAACTAAGGGACCCAGTTTAAAAATAAGGGTTCTCCCATTTAAGAGGCGAGAAGAAATTTTTCTCCCTCAGAGGGTCATGAATCTTTGGAACTCTCTTTCCCAGAGCGCAGTGGAGGCAGGGCCATTGAATACTTTTAAGGCCAAGGCAGATAGAGTCTTGACTAATGAGGGAGTCAAAGGGAATGGAGGGGGTAGTGGGCAGAATGTGGGCTTGAGGCCACAACCAGATCAGCCATGATCTTACTGAATGGTGCAGCAGGCACAAGGGGCTGAATGGCCTATCCTGCTCCAGATGTGCATGTTCTATGTATGTATATCGACTCCCAAGAGGTGAAAACCCACGATAGTCGCACATCTCTGACAATTCAATCTATAGACACAGCACTGGGGTGTGGAGAGAGGAAGAAGAGCGGGAGGGCGGTTAGTGCAGAAAGACAGAGAGAAAGGAGGACGTTGGGGTGGGGGGGGGTGGGGGGGTGGTGGGGGCGGGGAAGGGTGGCAGGGAGGAGGAGGGGAGGTAAAGAAGTGGACCTGAAGGACATGAGGGTACATGAGGGAGAGGATAAGGTTAGTGGAGGAGAAAGAAAGAGTTCACACAAGACAGGGCATGTTCATTAGAGACAAACGTACGTGCGGAATGTGTGAGAGTATATGCACGTGAGAGACAGAGAGGAAACGAGTGCAAGTGCAAGCGAGGCCTAGAGGAATGTGCGTGGGACAAAATGATAACCTCACGCTCGTGAGTGTAAGTGCAAAACAGTGGGAATTAGGAAGCTCACGCGAGCAGTGATGGCTGTGGTAGCTACAGTACCCAGTGATACAACGTTGAGAGAACGTCAATGTTCAGATGATCAGGGGAGGGTTCAGCACCAGGCACACACGGCAATGGAGAGGGTCAGGGGTGGGAGGTGGGTGGGTCAGAAAAAGGGAAAACTGAGCGTGTGCAAAATGAGGCCAGGCATGATTAGAAAGAAACCATGTAAGTCTCCCGGCATCGTCGGCTGTCCCTTGATTCGAGGGTGACGGCCACTCGGGGTCTGCCATGGGTCTTCGTGTGACTGAACAGGCCGATTCTCAACCCACAGATTTTTATGGGCATGCGGGGCAGGATGTCCCATGAGGTAGTGGGATCCAGAATGCAGGATTTTCGCCCCATTAAGACATTGTGACTCGAGGTGCAATGCAGCTCGATGGACAAGTTGTCACCAATTTGGACGATTGGTCGTGGGTTCCTCCCGGTCATTAATGTCAGGGCTGCTAGGGAGCTTCAAGGGGAGCTTCCGAGTGCCTTTGAAATGTTTTCTTTGTCCTCCCTTGGAGCTTTGGCCATTTGAGAGTTGAGGAAACAGGACCTGGTGGGGTGATGGGGAGGGGGTTGGTGGGTGGGGAGTTGTTTATCTGCCAACTGGACACGGTGTCCAGTCCCTCACCGTTGATTTTGCAGGAGTTGTCCAAATTCTGTGGAACTGGCTTCAAGACGGACACCAGCATTTGTTTGATGGTCCTCCCATTGAATCTGGAAGGAACTTCTCTAGCACACTAATGTGCCGCAGATATACAGTTCAGATCCTACTGCAGTACAGGAGTGTGGTTGACTTGTGGAGGTCTTTGTTGTCATGCACTTGTTGCCATAGTTTGTAGAAGGCTGAGCTGCTGCTGGATCTCCTCATTGATGGTGGCCTTTTGAGAGGGGTGGCTGCCAAGGTATGGGGGGGTGGAATATTTGGTTGACCTGGTGTGGTCGTGATGAGTTTTGCTTTGGGAGCATTCATGGGCAGGCCAAGTTTGTTGCAGGATTGAAGAGATCGAGAGTAGCGTGCAACCTGGTGCAGATTGGGCCGTGACACTGCAGTCATCTGCAAACTGTAGATCATGTATATCTATGGTGGTCAGTTTAGTTTTGGCACGAGGGCGGCTGAAGTTAAAGAGTTTTCCATCTACTTAATACTGACACCGGGGGTGGGGGGGAGCAGTTGATCTTTGATGAGGTGAATAGCCACTCTCAGGCAGATTGTAAATAATATGGGGGCGTAACACTACCCATCTCCCCACCCCCCAAACTCAAGGGGAATGGCAACGAGGCATTTTGGGATGTTCCCTGGGGTTTGAGTTAATGGGTCTCAATCGAAGATTGGAGACTAAGAGATTCTATCCTCTTCCCCTCCTCCACTGAATTTTTATTGCACCAGAGACTGCAATAGATTGAAGGACAGAGCAACAACTCCACATTACAATTCCTATTGTCGCATTTGTCTCAAATCCCATTCTAATCACAACCCGCTTACCCCTATAATAAGGATGCATATCCACATGCTTAGAAAAAGGACATAGAGGCATTGGAGAAGATGCAACAACAACAAAGATTTCCAAGAATGATATCAGAAGTGATAAGGATGCCCCCTGGTAGGCTTATGTGGGAGCTGTACCAGGCATGGCCCACTGGGCAGAGACCTCACAACCGATCAACAACATGGGGGGATTACAGCTCTCGGCTGGCCTGGGAATCCCCCAGGAGGAGCTGGAATCTGTGGCTAAGGAAAGGGAAGTCTGACCGGCCTGGCTCAGCTTACTGTCACCACGACCCTCACCAGGAGAAGCGGTGTGAAAATGGACGGACGGACCGATATCAGATCTGAGTGGTTATACCCATCAGCAAAGATTAAGCATACTGGGTCTTTTTCTCCTGAAATGAGAAGGCTGAGGGGTGACCGGATGGAGATCGTCAAAATTATGAAATGGTTTGATAGGGTAGGTGTACAAAAGAATTTTCCACTTGTGGAGTGACCATAACTGAGGGCCATCAATGTAAGACGGTACTAATAAATCCAACAGGGAATTCAGGAGAAACTTCTTTACCCAGCAAGAGGTGAGAATGTGAAACTCACTACCACAAGGAGTGGTCGAAGAAAATAGTACAGATGCATTTAATGTGAAGTTAGATAAGTGCTTGAGGAAGAAAGAAATGGAGTATCATACTGATAATGTTAGCTGAGGACACTTTGTGTGTAGAAGCCTTTCCTAATTTTTAGGCTGTGCCCCCATGTCCGAGACTCCCCAACCAGTGGAAATAGTTTCTATCTCAAGTTGTTCCTTAACCTTCTAAATTCCAGGGAATACAACCAGAGCTTGTGCAATCCCTCCTCGTAATCTCACCCTTGGAGCCCAGGTATCATTCCGGTAAATCTACGCTGCACTCCATCCGAAGGTCAGTACATCCTTCCTAATGTGTGGTGCTCAAGGGCTGCTTGATAAACCGGAGGGAAAAAGGGAGGGAAGGGGTGTGCTGGGTGGGGTGACAGGAAACAGGCTGGGGGGAGGTTCGTGTGGAGCATAAACACAGCATGGACCAGTTGGGCTGTGAATACTTTGCAACGCTTTGTAGGAAGGCGACGCACCTCTTGTACACTATCTTCAGGTCTTTCCACTCCAAGAAGCTGCACATCTTGGGCTTGCGCCCCAGGACGATTTGCATCAGTTCCCGCCCCAGTTTCTTCTTCTCCTTCTCCGAGATGGCTATGTACCATTTCTGCAGCCTCAGCTTCCCTTGACGGCTGAACAGCAGCATGAAGCGCATCTGTGGACCCAGAGCAGACCAAGATGAGTCAGCGATAAAACTTTACCGTCTAATATCTGGGGGGTGTCCTGCCCCCCCCCTCAACCCCACCCCCTACACACACCCGCCCACCACCACCACCTCCACCACTTTGCGTACTCAGAGGTGGGGGTGGGTGGGGAGGCATTATTTATCCCCAATCACTTAAAAAAAAATTCTGGTTATTTATCACATTGTTGTTTGTGGGATTTTGCAGTGTGCAAACCGGCAAACATTACAACCCCGATGACAATTCATTGGCCTTAAAACGTGTTGAGATATGAGAGGTCGTGAAGGGCGCTATGAAAGTGCAGTCGCTTTTTCTCTTTGCTTGTAATCTTTTTCAGCAAATGTTGCTGAGAACCATGAAGCTGTCGATCTCCAGAGAGAATCCAGTGAACGAGTAGCATTGAAACCAAGTTAAAAAAAAACACAGCTTCACCAACCTACTGGTGCTGCTGTCCTCCGAACAGGTAATTGAGACACTCAGACTGGGAGCTCTCAGCTGTGTTTTTCAACAAAACAGTGTTGTGTAGATTCACATACTGGACTAAATCTAGGTGACGGCACATCCCAAGTAGGAAGTTTTGTTTTCTCATCCTTGGTCATTAAGTATTTTATGCATATTCTAAGTTGAAACCATGCTGTACCTGTCCTGGGAGTGTTTGATGGGGATAGTGTAGAGGGAGCTTTACTCTGTATCTAACCCCGTGCTGCATCTGTCCTGGGAGTGTTTGATGGGGACAGTGTAGAGTGAGATTTACCCTGTATCTAACCCCATGCTGTACCTGCCCTGGGAGTGTTTGATGGGGACAGTGTAGAGGGAGTTTTACTCTGTATCTAACCCTGTGCTGTACCTGTCCTGGGAGTGTTTGATGGGGACAGTGTAGAGGGAGCTTTACTCTGTATCTAACCCCGTGCTGTACCTGCCCTGGGAGTGTTTGATGGGGACAATGTAGAAGGAGCTTTACTCTGTATCTAACCCCGTGCTGTACCTGTCCTGGGAGTGTTTGATGGGGACAGTGTAGAGTGAAATTTACCCTGTATCTAACCCCATGCTGTACCTGCCCTGGGAGTGTTTGATGGGGACAGTGTAGACGGAGCTTTACTCTGTATCTAACCCCGTGCTGTACCTGCCCTGGGAGTGTTTGATGTAGACAGTGTAGAGGGAGCTTTACTCTGTATCTAACCCCGTGCTGTAGCTGTCCTGGGAGTATTTGATGGGGACGGTGTAGTGTTTTACTGACCTTGAATAACAAATTCAAAACAATTATTTAACAATAGCAACATAATGAAGGGTTTGCTATGTTACTGAGACCTTCCTGAAAGTGTTTTGCAGAGCTGACTTTAATTCAACAACAACAATCTGTATGGGCAAACACAATTATTTTTACTAGCTCCAACTGACAGCAATAAGTCACCCAGTTAATCTGCATTTAACAGTACTGCACAAATTGGTTACTGCCTGTGCTACGACATTCCAACAGTTGCCGCCTGCCAAAAGTGCTTTATTGGCTGTGAAGTGCTTTGGGTCTCCCAGAGGTCATGAAAGGCACTACAGAAGTGTGAGTAATTCTTGATTGGTTGAGGGAATTAATTTCAACAATAGCCAAAAAGCAAGATTGCTCCCTTGCTACCTGCATCGAAAGGAAACATTTCAGCCACCATCAGAACACAACAGGGACATGCCTGGCTGATCGACAAAGAACAAGGCTGTGAGCTTTTCACAAGCAACGCTATATGCAGGAGAAATATTAAGCTCCGGTATATGTATTTACTGAGGTTGGCCATTCATTCTGCTGTGAAGGGATGAATGCCCGCATGGATCCTCAGGGACAGGATGTCTTATTTTCACGACTCTTCAATAATACAAAGCAGGCAAGCTTCAAAGGGTTGCACTCCCAGAACTACATAGAATTTACAGGCCATTTGACAGGACTGGTCCAAGGCGGTGTTTATGCTCCACACAAACCTCCTTCTACCCTACTTCACCTTACCCCATCAGCATATCCTCCTATTCCTTTCTCCCTCATGCGTTTATCTAGCTTCCCCCCACCACCCCCCCCCCCTCAAGTGAATCTATACTTTTCACCTCAACCACTCTCCCAGGTGGTGAGTTTCCACATTCTCACCACTTTCTAGATAAAGGGGTTTCTTCTGAATTCCTTATTGGATTTCTTGGCAACTCTCTTATATTGATGACCTCTAGTTCTGCTCTTCCCCACAAGAGGAAACATTCTCTCTGTATCTGCCCTATCAAAACCTTTCATAATTTTAATGATCTCTATTAGGTCAAGTCGTTTGGTAGTACAGAACTTCAATATTGATGAAAAAAAGAGAGAAATGTCGAGGCTTTTCATCTTGCACTCTTCAGGACACTTTATAAGGATACCAATGTAGGGGAAAGACAACAATTTATACTGATTGGTTGGCAAATGGACTCTGATGGGTCGAGGCTTTGCCATGGAGAATGCACCACTGATAGTGACTGACAGTTAACTGCCAAGCATTGTTTGAAATTTAAACCAGGCAGCTTGACCTTGAATGTTCAAGGCACTGCCCTGAGGAATGAGTCAGCGAATGTCTGTCACTTATTTTGTTTAGCTGAAACAGGCGCAATGTGTCTACATGTTCTTTCTGTCTGCAAAGAACAGGGCCCTGTGCAGTAATATATGCAGCTTCCTGTACACTTGCCAACCAATCCACACTCTCTTCACATGCACTATAAATTGTTGTCTTCCCCCTATATTGGCATTCTTGTGAAGTGTTCTGAAGAGTGCAAGATGAAAAGCTTCAACATGTCTCTTTTTTATTCCAGCAACACTTTCTTGACATGCATACCCACACATTTCTGGCACCATCCTTGTAAACCTTCTCTGCACTCTCCCCAGACCTTCTGTATCCTTTTATAATATGATGACCATATGGATAAAACCATCTGGTTCATGGATGTTGGTTGGGGAAGGGAACCTGCCATCTTTACCCAGCCTGGGCCAACACGTGACTCCAGTCCCACAGCAATGTGGTTGATGATTAATGCTGTCTTGGGTAGGGCATTAAACGCTGCCTTGCCAATGTCACCCACATTACAAGGAAAAGATGATCAAAAACACTCCCAAGTCCCCATCCATCTGTTTGGCTAAACATTAAAGATGAAATGGCACAACATGAAGGGGACCAATTCTGACGTCTCAACCAAAGTTTGTCCCTCTACCACCGCCACCCGAACTGTTTATTTATGCACACATGGAATTTTCCGCATCAGTGATTATACTGCAAAAATAATTCATCAGTTGTGAAGCACTTTAAGTAAAAGCCTGTTTTTCAAATCCTTATGTGGCCTAACCCCCCTTCCCATCTCCGTAACCTTCTCCAGCCCTGCAACCCTCCAAGATCTCCGCGCTCCTCCAATTCCGGTCTCTTCGGCGTCCCCTGTTTTAATCACTTCTCCATTGACAACCATGCCTGCAGCAGCTGCCAAGATCCAAAACTCGAATCCGCTCCTTAAATCTCACCACCTCTTCCTTTAAGATGTTCGGTAACACCTACCGCTTCAACCAAATGCACATTTAGGCAACACCTTGAATGTAGTACGATGGCCCCTTATTTCCTTAAGCAGTCTGGCGTCCAATTGCACTCTCCTGTGAAGCGCCTTGGGGCATCGTACTACGTTCAAGGTGATACGTAAATGCAGGTTGTTGTTGAACGCAACATGTTCCTTTATGGTACCCACTCTGCGCTAAGCAGATTTCATCCACAGCAAGAGTAACAAAATTCTAAGGGCACTCATGACATTTTTTTTTACGAGGGATTAGAGACTTGCGATTAATCAGTAACATTTAGTCACCTATTAGTGGCAGAGTCCACTAAATTTAGCACGATCAGGTTTCTGTGTAATGCAAGATGGAACGCAGTCAACGGTGAATAATCATGTTTGTCCCTCTCTTCTGCTAACCTTCCCCGAGTCGAATGGAAAGCAGCCAGGGACATTTGGTTTAAAAACATCCATTCTTCTCCTGTGGCCAGAATGGGAAACTTCAGTCATTGGCATAGCCGCGGTCAAGGACACTGGTTTGAACAAGCGGAACTGTGGGTTCTCCTGAAACACTGACAATTCCGAGTAATTAAAAAGAGTCTTACTGACTTGGACAGCCCGCAGCCACTGTTTATTCACTGGAATTCTACACTGAGGTTCAGGGCACCTGTCTCCCAGTCACTACACGGCGCAGAGAAGAACACTTGAAACCGAGAGATGGACATTCTACCCCATTCCCCCAAAGCTTTGTTTTTTCCACTTTTTTTTTTTCAAAACCACCTCTTAAAGTTTACACTTTTAAAATAAAAAATAAAGCAAAAGGCATCTGTTGAAGTACACGACTTTGACTAGACTTTGTAAACTTCCGCATTTAGCCACTCCGACTCCGGCTTCCTCATCGGATCAGAGAAATTCACAGCATGGAAGGAGGCCATTTGGCCCATCATGCACAAGATGGCTGACAATGATCCATCCTGCCTAATCCTACTTTCCATCTCTTGGCTTGCAGCCCTGTAGGTTAGAGCACTTTAAAAAAAAAAGTACTTGGATATGCATTTGAAGCTTTATGAGGGTTTCTGCCTCTGCAACCCTTTCAGGCAGTGAGTTCCAAGATCCCCACCAACCTTGGTGAAAAGATTCCCACCCCTCCAATCCCCTTTAAACCTTCCACCTCTTATCCTAATTCTATACCCCATGGTTGTGGATCCCTCAAGCTAGGGGAAAAGGGCCTTCCAATCCACTCAATTTTATACACTTCAGTTAGATTCCCCCCCTCAGACTCCTCTGTTCCAAAGGAAACCCTAGGCTATCCAATCTTTCCTTATAACTAAATTCTCCCAGTCCAGGTAACAGCCTCAAATCTCTTCTGTGTCCTTGAGGGTGATCACAGCTTTCCAGCAGTGCTTCAGCACAACTTGTATTCACATATCACCATTAGTTAATCTGCTATGAGGAGAGATCGAGGAGACAGGGCCTGTATTCTCTCAAGTTTAGAGGGATGAGAGGTAATCTCATGGTAAAATCCTTACAGGGCTCGACAGGGTAGATGCAGGGAGGGTGTTTCCCTTGGTTTTGTGAGGAGGTGGGTGGGGGAGGTCTAGATTCAGGGGACACAGTCTCAGGATAAAGGTGTAGGCTACTTAGGACGGAGTTGGAGGAGGAATTTTTTCCACTCAGAGGGTGGTGAATCTTTGGAATTCTATACCCCACAGGGCTGTGAAGGCTCAGTTGTTGGAGTATGTTGAAGACAAAGATCGATAGGTTTCTAGATATTAAAAACATCAAGCGTTATGGGCGGTAGTGCAAGAAAATGGCACTGAGGTAGAAGATCAGCCATGGTCTAGTTGAATGATGTAGTAGACTCGATGGGCAGAATAGCCTACTCCTGCTCCATGTTAATGGAGAAAAAGCATCCCAAGGCTCTTCACAGAGGCAGAATGGAAGATGAGCTGGAGGAGAGACACATTGGAGTGGTGAAAGGTTTAGGTGGGGAATTCTAGAGTTTATTTTTCAACCATCATCACTAAAAACAGATGATCTAGTTATCATTTTGCTGCTTGTGGGAGCTTGCTGTGCGCAAGTTGGCTGTCAAGTTTCCCACATGGACCACATCGCAAAAGAAGTGTTTCATTGGCTGTAAAATACTGAGGTCATGAAAGACGCTATAAAAATACATGTCCCTCCTTTATCAAACCTGCTACATCTTCACACATTCTCTCAAACGCAAATCATACCAGCACACGAGAACATAACATGTTGCACGCAGCAAGTCCTGGACAACATTCGGCCCTGGGCTGATAAGTGGCAAGTTACTTATGCACCACAGAACTGCCAGGCACATAAGGCCACCTCCAACAAGAAAGAATCAAACCATCTCCCTTTGACATTCAACAGCATCATCATCTCTGAATCCCCCATCTGCAAACACTCTCGAGTTTTCCATTGATCAGAAACTGAACTGGACTAGCCATATAAATACTGTGGCTACGAGATCAGGTCAGACACTGGGAATTCTGCAGAGTAACTCACCTCCTGACTCCCCATAGCCTGTGTACCATATGAAAGGCACAAGTCAGGAGTGTGATGGAATACTCTCCAATTGCCTGGATGAGTGCAGCTCCCACAACAGTCAGGAATCACAATAACATCCAAGACAAAGCAGCCTTCTTGATCGGCACCCCATCTACCATCTTAAACATTCACTCCCTCCACCAGTGACAGCAGTGTGTACAAGATGGACCGCAGCAACTCACCAAGCCTCCTTCGACAGCACCTTCCAAACCCATGACCTCTACCACATAGAAGGACAAGGGCAGCAGGTGCATGGGAACACCACTGCAAGTTCCCCACCAAACCACACACCATCCTGACTTGGAAGTATATTGCTGTTCCTTCACTGTCACTGGGTCAAAAGCCTAGAACACACTTTGTAACAGCACTGTGGGTGTACCTACACCACATGGATTGTAACAGTTCAAGAAGGTGGCACACCACCACCTTCGCAAGGGCAATTAGGGATGTCCCTGCCAACGACACCTACACCCCGTGGAAGAATAAAAAATGTTTGCTTAAAGCCCACCCCTCTGCTATTTTGGGTGAAACACTGTTTGATTCAAATGGGTTAACCTGTCCAGTAAAACAGAAGCAAAAGAGAACCTTGTGCATGCGCTGTATTGTAACCTCTTGTACACTAAGCTCTAAGGGAGCCCCCGCCCATACATAGCAAAGAACAGAATTACGTAGAACTCACATCACGAGGAGAGAAGAACTACTTAACTACAGAAATATAAATACAGCTAAACGGAGGCTAACTTGTGCGGAAATTGGACATTCGGCCCAACTGGTCTATACCAGCATTTACCTTCCTCCCAACCTATTTCATCTCACCCGATCAGCATTACCTCCTACTCCTTTCTCCCTCATTTGGTTATCCAGCTTCACACATATGCATCTGTGCTATCCAACAGATGATAGCGAGTTCCACATTCTCACCGCTCTCTGGATAAAGCGGTTTCTCTTGAAATCCCGATTGGATTTATTAAATGACCATCAGAAGGCAGTGGAGGCCAGGTCATTGAGTGTATTTAAGACCGAGATAGATAGGCTCTTGATTGGTAAGGGGATCAAAGGTTACGGGGAGAAGGCGGGAGAATGGGGTTGAGAAACTTATCAGCCATGATTGAATGGCGGAGCAGACTAGATGGGCCGAATGGCCTAATTTCTGCTCCTATGTCTTATGGTCTTTTATTGATGTCTCAGTTTAGGAATCCGCACAAGTTAGCCTCCGTTTAGCTGTATTTATATTTCTGTAGTTTAGTTCTTCTCTCCTCGTGCACCCTGAATATCCCCCAGTCTCTACTCCATCCCTGGTTGGAACTGAGCTGCCTGCGGAAAATTGCACCAGTTCCACAACCCCTCCTCCATCTTGTTTTAAAGAAATCGGTTTCTCTACAGGGAATTGCGGCATTTAAAATTGACCATAATTAGCACACACTCATCTCCTAATGTTCCGATGACATGGAATTAGCTTCACTTTCCCCCTCTAGTGCCAGTCACCAGTACAGGTTCCCAGTTCTTCATTTCTTACCGTGGCCGATGGCTCTGACTTTCCAACTTGCTGGTCAGCTCGCTACAGCCCCAGGGTCGGATTTGTGTACACCATCCAGACTAACCCTTCAGCACGGTACAGTCAGCCATGGCTCAATGGGTAGTACTCACTCCTCTAAGTCAGAAGGGTGTTGTTTCAACTCCCATTTCAGGGGCTTAAGCACACAGGGGGGGAAAAAAAACCAGGCTGACACTCTAATGCGGTACAGAGGGAACACAGCACTGTTGGAAGTCCTGTCTTTTGGATGTGTCGTTAAACTGAGGCCCCATCTGCCCTCTCAGGCGGGCATAAAAGATCCCGTGGCCCTATTCTGAAGAACCACAGGGGAGTTCTCCTCGTTCCCTGGGAAATAGTTATCCCTCAATCAATGCCACGAAAAATAGGTTATCTGGTCATTATCACATTGTTGTTTGTGGGAGCCTGGTGTGCGTAAAAAAACTGGCTGCCGTGACTACACTGTTAAACATTCAGGGATGTCACAAGCTTCGATTGTTAAGCGTTCTGGGATGTCACAGGCTTGTGAAAGTTGCTATGTAAGCGAAAGATTTTCTTTCCACTTAACACGTTGGACTGTAGCTTCTGAGCTCCAGGGCCGTGTATCTCGTGGCGGGGGTGGGGATAAAAACAAAACTGCGTAGGCTGGAAATCCAAAACAAAAACAGAATTACCTGGAAAAACTCAGCAGGTCTGGCAGCATTGGCGGAGAAGAAAAGAGTTGACGTTTCGAGTCCTCATGACCCTTCAATAGAACTAGGTGAATCCAAGGAGAGGGTTGAAATATAAGCTGGTTTAAGGTGGGGGGAAGAAGTGGAGGGGGGAGTGGTGTGGTTGTAGGGACAAGCAAGCAGTGAAAGGAGCAGATAATCAAAAGATGTCACAGACAAAAGAACACAGAGGTGTTAAAGTTGGTGATATTATCTAAATGAATGTGCTAATTAAGAATGGGTGTTAGGGCACTCAAGGTATAGCTCTAGTTGGGGGGGGGTCATAAAAGATTTAAAAATAATGGAAATAGGTGGGAAAAGAAAAATCTATATAAATTATTGGAAAAAACAAAAGAAAGGGGGAAGAAACAGAAAGGGGGTGGGGATGGAGGAGGGAGTTCAAGACCTAAAGTTGTTGAATTCAATATTCAGTCCGGAAGGCTGTAAAGTGCCTAGTCGGAAGATGAGGTGCTGTTCCTCCAGTTTGCGTTGGGCTTCACTGGAACAATGCAGCAAGCCAAGGACAGACATGTGGGCAAGAGAGCAGGGTGGACTGTTAAAATGGCAAGCGACAGGGATGTTTGGGTCATTCTTGCGGTTCAAGGTGGCTCACCACCATTTTACATATAAACTAGGAGCAGGAGTAGGCCACTCAGTCTTCTGACCCTGCTCCACCATTCAATAAGGTCATGGCTGACCTGGCTGTAGTCTCCCTCCTACCCCAGGTAAGCCTTCACTCCCTTGTTTATCGAAGAATCTATCTACCTCTGCCTTGAAAATATTCAAAGCCTCTGCTTCCACTGTGTAGTTCGGCAAGAACAAATGCGATGGGTGAACAGGACTCAGTACGTGCTGGGGTGCGCGTAGCAAGCAGAGCTCTGGATGAGCTCAAATTTATGTAGGGAGGAAGAGAGTTCCAAAGACTCACTACCCTCAGAGAAAAAAAACTTCTCAAATGGGCGACCCCTTATTTTTAAGCAGTGACCCCCTAGTTCTAGATTCTCCCACGAGAGGAAACATCCTCTCCACATCCACCCTGTCAAGACCCCTCAGGATCTTATACAGTTCCTTCAAGTCATCTCTCACTCTTCTAACAGGCAATAATGAATGGGCAATAAATGCTGGCCTTGTCAGTGACCACCCACATCCCATGAAAAACACTGCCCATTAAGGCATAACAAGAAAACGTTTTACTCTCTGAATGGAAATCTCACGTCTCAACAACCTGCATTCATATAGCGTCTTTAACATGGAAAGGCATGCCAAGGCGCTTCTAAGGGATGGAACCGGGCTGCGTCACCAGGCACTCATCCTCCTAAGTTTCTTTCAAGTTGTTTTAAGGCAGTAGGTAAACATCTCACTCTTAGTTCCATCTCCAATACAAGAGGACACTGGAAAGCTGAAATTAAAAACAGAAAAAGCTAGAAATATCCAGCAGGACGGGGGACATCTGAGGAGAAAGAGAGAGAGAGAGAGAAAAAAACAGAGTTAACCCTTAATCATTGGCCTGAAATGTTAACTCGGCTTCTCTCTGAGATCTGCCTCGGATTTTAGACTTGGACTTAGAAGGCTTCCAGAGGCAAGACAAAGTGTATGTTTACATCCATTCTCCGCAGCTTGCTTCCCCGGGAACAGGTCGCTCGTTTGAAGGCGGAGGCTATAGCTTGAGGGCTGCCAACAAGCATGGCCGACCACATGCTCTTACTGCCTGCCTTAGGCATATTGATAATCAACATGTGGTGACATTATGAATGCACCATCCTTGGCTTGGAGTGAGACTTGAACCTGGAACCTCTGGCTCAGACCCACTGTGCCACAAGATCTTTCTCCACTTCTGATCATGCCCCCTTTAATCTGTTTGGTCACCCCACTACCCATTTCAAATTCCACACGTTTTTAAGTCTAATTTTTATAAGCACTCCCCCTCACCCGTTCTTCAAATATCCTCAAATATTTTTCCCAAACCCACCATTTGTCCTACTCATCAGACATAGGTTGGACCAAAATGTCCCACTCAATTGGATTGCTCAGCACCAGAAATATCCATTCGAAGTAGGGGGCTAGAATCATAAAAAACAGGAGCTTCCTAAGGGGCTTGACAGGGTAGATGCTGAGAGGTTGTTTCCCCTTGTGGGAGAGTCTAAGACCAGGGGACATAATCTCAGAGTGAGGGGGTGCCCACTTAAAACAGAGATGAGGAGGAATTTCTTCTCTCAGAGGGTAGTCAATCTGTGGAATTCTTCACCACAGAGGGCTGTAGAGGCTGGGTTGTTAAGTATATTCAAGGCTGAGCTGGATAGATTTTTAATCAGTAAGGGAATCAAGGGTTTATGGGGGAAAAGGCAGGAAATTGGGGTTGAGGATTATCAGATCAGCCATGGTCTTGTTGAATGGCAGAGCAGACTCGATGGGCCAAATGGCCTACTTCTGCTCCTACATTTTAAGGTCTTAGGAGCGGGAATAGGCCATGTGGTCTTTTGAGGCATGGCTGCCAATGGATACGCTAGAGATCAGAATAGGAGGGGGAATAAGGCCATGGGGAGATTTGAAAACAAGGATGAGAATTTTAAAACAGAGGCATTGCCAGGTTGGAAGCCAACGTAGGTTGGCAAGCACAAATGTGATGGGTGAACAGGGCTCAGTATGAGCTGGAGTGTGCGAAGCAAGCAGAGCTCTGGATGAGCTCAAATTTATGGAGAGTGGGAGATGGGAAGCCAGCCAGAAGAGCATTGAAATAGTCAAGCCCAGAAAACAACTTTAAAATTGTTGTTTGGTAGTCCAGAGCTTCAATGTTGCCAAAATTTTTCATCTAACACCCTTCAGGACAAATGCAAGAATGCCAAATTTCAAACAATCACAATGTATACCACAGGATGGGTCAACTCTGATTGGCTGAGGCGTTGTCACGGAGACAGCAATGGGCTCCCCTAGCTCCCAGGTAATTCAGAAAAGGCGCGAGGTTTGAACAAATTCCTTTTGTTTGCAGAGAACTGATCCCTGTATATTACTTCTAGCAAGCATAAAATATGAGCCACATTACGAGCTCAACCGAACATCTTAAATTGGTTGTTTGTTTTTGCGCACTCATGATTATTCAACAAGTGCTGCCCAATCTCAGAATCACATCAAACAGTTGACATTTTGTTTCGGGTTTTGCAAGCGCCGGGCTGCTTGAAGTATGGTCTGTACTCTGCCTATTAAGGAGAACCAAAGGAGCACCACTGTTCAATTCGATTGGCCAATCGCCAGGCCATACCGTGCAACTTGAAAATTGAGGTGTTGCCAGACATGGAGATTCAGATGCAAAGTGGGGCAGGAATAGAGCAGAACCAGCTTCCCTTCCTCGACGATGAACTCACATGTCTAAACATTTATTTGCTGACCCCATTGCAAATGCCTCAAGGAATGAGCACTATCTAAGTAGGGCAAAGATACTATTTCTGGTGCTGGTCTTATTGGCTCTAGCGCACTTTGATTTATTGCTACTGCCAGCTTCAACTTCCCAGAGGAGTCTTTTGCTTCATCAAGCTGAGATCCAATGTATCTCCCTCCTGATCCAGAAGATAAACAGTGCTCTGTGTATTACAAAGTTGAATAAACCAGGGCAAAGAGAAGCCCCTAACTGTAGGTCTGGATCTTTATGGGAGCTCTCCTGTGTAGATTCAGAGGAGAATTATTTGCTATCAGTGTTCTCTCCCAGTCAGTGGGGGTGGGGTAAGGTGGGGAAGGTACGTTTCATCCATTGGATTGGTCAGGGTCAAGCACATGCATGTCAGAATGCTTTTTTATGGTCCCATTTGAGTGATATCTCCTAAGGCACACACCAAAGCCAAGTACAGACTACATTCGAGCACTCTAGCACAGAACGAGGTCATTTTACCCTTCGTGTCACAGGAATAAGAAACAGGGACAGGAGTAAGTCCCTCGAGGCTGCTCCACCAGTCAATAAGATCATGGCTGCTCAGATTGTGGGTTTAATTTCACCTTCCTCCCTGTCCCCCTTAACTTCCTTGTCAATCAAAAATTTCTCTAACTCAGCCTTGAATATATTCGATGACCCAGCCTCCACTACTCGGTGGGGGAGAGAATCCCAAAGATGAATGACCCTCAGAAGAAATTCGTCATCTCCGTCTTAAGTGAGTGACCCCTTACTTGAAACTGTGCCCCCTGGTTCTAGACTCCCCTGCGAGGGGAAAAATTGTCTCTGCATCTCCTCGTCACGCCCCCTCAGAATCTCTTATGTTTCAATAAGATCACCTCTCATTCTTCGAAACACAAATGAGTACAGGCCCAACCTGCTCAACCTTCCCTCATAAGACAAACCCCTTCATCCCAGGAATCAGTGTGCTCCATGCCTGCTCTCCCCCCACCAAATAACGAGGGCTCAAGGTCAATCTTGATGACTGGCACACACAGACACATTCTAGTTCACTAATGACGCTCAGGGAAGGATCAGAGTAAATGCGGAGAGGGTGTTTCCTCTTGTGGGAGAATCTAGAACTAGGGGTCACTGTTTAATAAGGGGCCACCCATTTAAAACAGATGAGGCAAAATTTTTTCCACTCAGAGGGTTGAGAGTCTTTGGAACCGTCCTCCTGAAAAGATGGCGGAAGTAGAGTTTTTGAATATTTTTAAGGTAGAGGTGGATAGATTCTTGGGAAGCAAGAGGGCGATAGGTTAATGGGAGTAGGTGGGATGCAGATTTCAGGTTACTATCAGATCAGCCGTGATCTTATTAAATGGCAGAGTAGTCTTGAGGGGCTGAATGGCCTACTCCTGCTCTTTGTTCCAATGTTTGTATCTGCTGTCCTTACCCGGTCTGGCCTACGTGTGACTCTAGACCCACGGCAGTGTGGTTGACTCTTTGCTGCCCTCTGGAAAGGCCTAGCAAGCCACTCAGTTGTATCAAACCAATAATCAGTGGCTCAAGAAGATGACCAGGTGCCATCAAGGCGTTACACAGAAGCTTTGTAAAACAAAGTCTGACTCCGAGCCACATAAGGACACATGAGGTCAGGTGGCTAAAAGCTCGGTCAACGAGATAGGTTTTAAAGAGCAAGGTTCAAGGGGTAAAGCAAGGTATAGAGGCGGGGAGTTGTAGGGATGGTATTCCAGAACATAAGTCAACACTCAACTCGCCCTGAGAATATAAGGAGGAGGGGATTACTAGGAATTTAGATGCAATCACTCACTGTGTACTTAAACACAGTCGCTTTTGAATGAACCCAATAAAAAAAGGGTAGGTAGGTTCAATTTTGTCCTTGTTCCTTGCCCAGAAGGAGTGGACGGTCACTGGGTGGGGCCGGCAGCTCATTCCCCGAAGTCTTCCACTTCAGCCGAGGGTTGGGAAAACAGAGACTGAGCGACGGCAGCTGCAGTGACAAGCGGTCAACAGGATACAGCTCACTCTGAGCAGGGTGAGGTGCCAGGCACAGCACCAGCTGGAGACAGTGAATCTGACCAGAAGGCATGGAAACCAAGATTGGCGACTCACCAGGCTGTCAGAGTTCTGCAACAAAAACAAAAATTGCTGGAAAAACTCTGCAGGTCTGACAGCATCTGCGGAGAGGAAGACAGAGTCAACGTTTCGAGTCTGTATGACTCCTCATCAGAACATCTGATGGTCAGAATTCTGCAGTCCCTGCCTCCACCCTCGATTTTCTCCTCTGGGTGCAGAGTTTTTCCTAGGGTTACAACTCCCTGACTCCTCAAACATTTAAGAGCATAGGAAATAGGAGCAGGAGTAGGCCTTTCAGCCTCTCAAGCCTGCCCCACCAGTCAATAAGATCGTGGCTGATCACATGATATTAACTCCAATCTCTTGCCTGCTCCATAATCCTTGAATCTCTCGTCAATCAAAAATCCGGCTAACTCAGACTCGAATATATTCAATGACCTGGCCTCCATGACTTACTGGGGGAAAGAGAATTCCAGACACCAACAACGTTCAGAGAAGTAATTCCTCCTCATCTACTTCTTAAATGGGACACAAATGGCCCAGGAGAGCTTTTGAATATGGAGACAATGACAACAAAGACCGATTCTTTTCCTTTTATTCATTCTTGGGATGAGGGTGTCATCAGCAAGGCCAGCATTTACTCTTCGTCCTTAACTGCTTCCGGGAAGGTGGTGGTGGTGGCGAGCCACCTTCTTGAACCGCTACAGTCCGTGTAGTTAAGGTGTCCCTACAGTGCTGTTATTGAGAGAGTTCCAGGGTTTAGACACAGTGACGATAAAAGACTGGCCCATGTATTGCCAAGTCAGGATGGTATGTGACTCGGAGGGGAACCTGGAGGTGATGAGGCTCCCGTGCACCCGCTGCCCTTGTTCATCCAAGTGGTAAAAGTTTGGAAGATGCTGTCGAAAGAGCCTTGGCGAGTGGCCAGTCGATTTTATAGGTAGTACATACTGCAGCCAGGGTAGTTGCGAGAGTGAATATTTAATGGGTTGGATTAATAATTTTAAATCTGAACTTGGTAGGTTTTTGCTAGACAAGGCCATAAAAGGATATGAAGCCAACATGGATGGATGGAGTTAAGAGAAGGCCAGCCATGTTCTAATTGAATGACATGGAACAGGCTCGAGTGGCTGAATGGTCTACTTAGCCTCTTATGTTGTGTCTTACATCACTCAAGGAGGCCATTCCACCTGTTGTGTCCATGCTGGAATGCTTAACATGATCTAAGCGGCAAGGTGATGGAATCAAGGTGCAGTTAGTTGGGCGAGTTCAAATGAGAGGATTAAGTTTGATGGGATGAATGGCCATTTCAGGTCCTTGATGTATTTTTTAATATGCTAATATCCTTAATTTGGTGCAGGGCACAAATGAGTAAATTAAGCAAGGCACAACTTTTTTCCTTTATTCTTTCATGAGACCTGGGCGTCACTGGCAAGGCCAGCATTTGCTGCCCATCCCTTAGTGCCCTTGAGCTGAATGGCTTGCATGACCATTTCAGAGGGGCAGTCAAGAGTCAACCACATTTGCTGTGGGTCTGGAGTCACATTTAGGCCAGACCGGGTAAGGACGGCAGATTTCCTTCCCTAAATTATTTCAATTATAATCGCTTGGGGTACTCTTTTGACGCTTCTAGCATTTAAACTTTCTGTTGGCTATGGAAAAATGATTTGGGGTGGGGTAGGGGATCCCCAATGCCTCCAAAATGGACAACAACAAATCGGAAGATCACAGCAAGTCCTGTGACAGGAGAGGCTTGGAGTTTGCATATAAAATAATTGGATAGATTAAATTAAGTAGACAAATGAAATGGTTGAAGGAGGAAAGAATGGAATAAAGAGCAGAAAACTTCAACAGAGGAGAATAAACAAGAGAGGAAGAAAGGAGTAGAAGGATGTGCTGATGGGGTGGGGCGAAAAGGAGGAGGAGGAGGCGGCTTGTGTGGAGTATAAATGCCAGTATACACAGTTAGGCTCAATGGCCTGTTCCTGTGCTGTAGAGTCGAGAGGAGCTCACGCTTAATTCAATTATCCCTTAATTGTTTTAATTTATTCAAGGTAATTACTATAATAAAACCACTGCTGACATTTGGGCTGCTGCAGCTGCATTAACTCTCGCTTTGCAGTGCATGAACAGAAAATGAGCCAACCCAGGGAGATGGCAGTAAGGAGGCAAGAAATGGTAACGGGAATGGGCCAGATAGCCTCTCGAGCCTGCTCTGCCATTCAATATGATCATTGATAATCTTCTACCCTAGTTCCATCTTCCCGCACTGTCCCCACAATTATCTATCGACCTCCATCTTAAATATACTCAATGACTGAGCTTTCACAGCTCTCTGGGGTAGGATGGTTGGGGGGGGGGGATAGAAGTGCGGTGGTAATGTCACAGAACTAGTAATTTTGGGCACACGGGTTCGAATCCCACCACAGCACCACAGCATGGAATTTAAATTCAATTAATAAAATTTGGAATTGCAAGCTAGTCTCAGTAATGGTGACCGGGACAACTATCATCGATTGTCGTAAAAAACCCATCTGGGTTCACGACCGGCTTTTAGGGAAGGTAATCTGCCATGCTTAACTCAGTCTGGCCTACATGTTTCCAGATCCACAGCAAACTGCCTTCTGAAATGGCTTAACAAACTACTCGCGTCAAGGGCAATGAGGGATAGGCAACAAATGCTGACATTGCCAGCGACGCCCACATCCCATGAAACAATAAAGAAAAATAACAAGTCCACTCCCCTTTCCATGTAGTTCTGCAAGGTTTTGGGGTTCAGGTTTAGATCTGATTCCCTTTTGAAAGGCACCATTCCACCCGTCTCCTCCATACACTCAGGCAGTGAACTTCAATTAAAAAGAAAACATTTGTTCATGGCATATGAGTGTCGTTGCCTAGGCCAGCACTCATTGCTCATCCATTGAGGTGGTGGTGGTGGTGGTGAGCTGCCTTCTCGAACCACTGCAGTCCGCCTGGTGTAGGTCTACCCATAATGCTGTTAGGGAGGGAGTTCCAGGTTCTTGATCCAGCGACAGTGAAGGAACAGCGATGAGACGTTTTTTTGAAGTTGCAGAGAGTTGGGGAAAAGTCAACAGTGACAATTTTTTTCCCCAGTGATCAAAGGTCTACAACATGGGGGTGGGGCATGGATACAAGATAAAATGCAAGAGGTGAAACGATGCAGAGAATACACGGAATGTGGGGTCTTGCCGTGCATCGCTTCCTATATCACAGCAGCACTGTTAAAGTATTTTGGCTTAGAGTGAGGGGATGTAAACAAGTTCCAATGCATGATATTTAGTATAGCTAGCTGGAGAAACATGTTTGGACACAGCGTTGGTAATTTGTGGAATGCACACCGCTGAGGGACCTCATCAACACTTAAGAACAGGTTAGATATGTGGTTGAAAATGGTGACGGGGTGGTAAAGGAATATGGGTGTAAGGCAGGGATGTGGGATTAGGTTTCTGCTCAAATACAGATAAACACTAACAGAAACAAGCAATACAGCTGAGCCGAGCAACCTGTTTCTGTGCTGTATACGAATTCTCCCATAAAAATGCTTCACCATAAAGCCAAACTGCCTGCTTATTCCTTTCATGGGACGTGGGCGTCACTGGCCAGGCCAGCATTTGTTGCTCGTCCCTAATTGCCCTCGAACTGAGCAGCCTGCTCGGCCATTTCAGAGGGGCAGTTAAGAGGCAACCACACTGCTGTGGGTCTGGAGTCACGTGTAAGCCAGACCAGGTAAAGAGCGGCAGACTTCCTTCCCTAAAGGACGATAGTAAACCAGATGGATTTTTATAACAATCGATGATAGTTGCTATGGTCACCATTACTGAGATGAGCTTTCAATTCCAAATTTATTAATTGAATTTAAATTTCACCAGTTGCCATATCCCCAGAGCATTAGCCTGGCCTCTGGATTACCAGTCCAGTGATATTACCACTACACCACTTGGATCAGAAGCGCGGATTGTACTCCAGCCTGACACATAACCTATAACTACTGGCTGGCTATAGGGCTGGGAATGGTACGGTGGGGAGTTGTTGGGGGGGTGGTGGGAGGAGGTGGTGAAAAGAGGACAGAGCTGATCCAGATTTAGTCCTGACACGACATTCACACATGCAACCTGGGAGGAAATACTCGGTATCAATATCGTCTGCCAGCGAAATGCTCCAAACGGAGTGGTCCATTGTTGTCTGATAATTAGAGGTTGGGGTTTGGGCCAAGAAAGAAACTAACTACCTTCTTGACAAGTTTGCAGGAAAGATATTTGACCCGAGGGAGCAGGCGAATTTGATTCCGCTGCTATTGATGAAATGTGATCCAATGAAAGGCAAGAGCCTCTCATTTCCTATTACAGAGGGTGATGAGCAATCCCAAGGGAATTCAGAAGCAACTGTTGCACAATAGGGAGCACATCACCAGTGGCTTACAACACACAAACTCAACCCTTCCCAAGAATGGAATTATTCAGTCCTGCAGCACAGAAGGAAGCCATGTGACCCATCATGCCTGCGCCAACTTCTCCAATTTGTCCCACTATTCCAACCATACCCTTTCCTCGCCAACTTGCAAATTTTCATTTTCAAGCATTTATCCAATTTCCTTTTGAAAGTCACTCTTCAATCTGCTTCCAGCACTTTTCAGGCAGCATGCTCCAGGTTATAAAAACCCACAGTGTAATAAGAAAAATTCTCATTACCCCCACCCCACCGCAACCCCCTCCAGTTCTTTGGCTAATTCTCTTCTATCTGTGTCCCTCTGGATACTGACCCTCCTGCCACTGGAAAAAGTTTCTCCTTATTTACTCTTATCAAAACGCCTCAATTTTAAACTGCTCCGCTAAATTTTCCCGTAACGTTCTCCGCTCTAAGAACGACCCCGGCTTCTCCAGACTCCCCAGGTAACTGAGCTTCCCCCATCCCAATAAACAAAAAGCTCAAAATGAAGCGAGTTTTGAATCGAAGCGTCCCTAGCCACTAATGCTCCACAGGTCATGCACAAGGCTCAACCCTGGAAAGATTACCTGGAGTGCTGTAAACTGCAGAGCTATGGGGTGGACGCTGGGAGTTATGGTTAGAACGGGTGGATAGTTTAGTGTTTTATCATTTTTGGCTGGCGCAGACATGATGGGCTGAATGGCCTCTTTCCATGCCGTAACTTTTCTATGATTTTATTTTTAAAAAAAATACGTTGTCTACTCATGATCTAACTGCTGTTTATGAGAGAGTTTGCTGCACTCGAATTGGCTGCTGTGTTTCCTACATTACATTGGTGACTACATCATGTACAAGGAACAGACTCGATGGGCCGAACGGCCTACTTTCTGCTCCCATGTTTTATGGACTACACTTCAAAAGTATTTCATTGACTATGAAGTGCTTTTGGATGACCTGAGGTTGGGAAAGAGCATAAGAAATAGGAGCAGGAGTAGGGCCATTTGGTCCCCCGAGCCTGCTCTACCATTCAATAAGATCATGGCTGATCTGATTGAGGCCTTAGCTCCACTTTCCTGCCTGCTCCCCCCACCACCATAACCCTTGACTCCCTTGTCAATCAAAACTCAGTTTAACTCAGCCTTGAATATATTCAATGACCCGGCCTCCACTGCTCGCTGGAGAAGAGAATTCCAAACACCAACGACCCTCTGAGAAAGGAAATTCCTCATCTCCATCTTAAATGGGAGACCCCTTATTTTGAAACTGTGCCCCCTAGTTCTAGACTCCCCCACAAGGGGAAACATCCTCCCAGCATCTACCCTGTCAAGAACCCTCAGAATCTTAAGCTAAAAGCAAAATATTGAGGATGCTGGAAATCTGAAACAAAAACAGAAAATGCTAGAAAAACTCTGATGAAAAGCCTGGAGTTTTTCCAGCATTTTCTGTTTTTGTTTGCCTCAGAATCTTATATGTTTCACTAAGATCACCTCTCATTCTTCTAAACTCCAATGAGTACAGGCCCAAACCACTCAACCCTTCCTCATAAAACAAACTCTCATTGCAGGTATCAGACTAGTGAACCTTCTCTGAAATGCTTCCAATGCAAATATTTCCCTCCTTAAGTAAGGTCATATGTATACACAGCACTCCAGATGCAGTCTCACCAATGTCCTGCAGAGTTGTAGCAAGACTTCTCTACTTTCATATCCTAACCCCCATGCAATAAAGGCCAACATTCCATTTGCCTTCCCAATTACTTGTTGTACCTCCATGATGACTTTTTTGTGATTCGTGTACAAGGACACCCAGGTCCTGCTGTACTGCGCTATGGGAACAAAGGTCCTTTGGCAGACTCCCTCCCTTTCTAAAAAATCGGAAAGCCCGACTTGTGCATCAGGAACATGAGAATCTCACGTCTGAAGTAAAAATGAAGGTCACAGAAAACTGTTTCGCAACAGTCGGAGATACAAAGCAAAATGTATTTACTGATCGCTACAAAGCGAAGGGAGAAATTAGAGCAAAGAAACATATGGCCTCTGTTTCTGTGTAGCTCGGAGACAATGAGGCCAACAGCAGCTAACTCAACACAGCCCAAGGTTCAAACTTCAAGTGGCCCGGTGCCAAGGAACATAACTAGATATTCACTGAGCCATTATAGGAGTCATTCTAGTAGAAAAAACTTGCTCCTTTCACACCCTCACAACATTCCAAAGCATTTTCCTGACCCCTAAGTACTTTTTTTCTTTGAAATGTTTGGGAAACGCAGCAGCCCATTTGCTCACAGTGAGTGCGCACAAACAGCAAGGAGCTCACGATCAGATGATCTGTCATTAGGTAGTGGGGTAAATATTAGTCAGGACATGATGAAGAACAGCCCTGTTCTTTTTCAAACAGTGCCTTGGGGTGACTTACATGCACAGATGGTTTGACACCTCATCTTTTTTTATTCGTTGATGGGATGTGGGCGTTGCTGGCTAGGCTAGCTTTTATTGCCCATCCCTAATTGTCCTTGAGAAGGTGGCGGTGAGCTGTCTTCTTGAGCTGCTGCAGTCCCTCTGGTGTAGGTACACCCACAGTGATGTCAGGAAGGGAGTTCCAGGATTTTGACCCAGCAACATTGAAGGAACGGTGAAATATTTCCAAGTCAGGTGGCGTTCCCATGTGTCTGCTGCCCTTGTCTTTCTAGATGGTAGCGGTCATGGGTTTGGAAGGTGCTGTCTAATGAGCCTTTATTTCTAAACTGTATCCTCTAGTTCTCGTCTCTCCCAAACATCCTTTCAGCAGCCACCTTGTTAAATCGCCTCAAGTCCCTCCCTTCTCAGGAAAACATTCCAAGTTTCTCCAAACCATCCAGGATGGTGGGTGACTTGAGGTGAACTTGCATGCGGTGTAGGTACACCCACAGTGCTGTTAGGGAGGGCATTCCAGGATTTTGACCCAGTGAAGGAACAGCAATGTAGTTCCAAGTCAGCTGCTGTTCCCATGTGTCTGCTGTCCTTGTCTTTCTAGATGGTAGAGGTCGTGGGTTTGGGAGGTGTTGTCTAAGGAGCCTTGGCGAGTTTGTCCAATGCATCTTGTAGATGGTACACACACTGCTGCTACTATGCATCGGTGCTGGAGGGAATGAATGTTTGTGGATGGGATGCCAATGAAGGCCAAAGAAATTCGGGTATAGTAGTAAATAAGTTACTTTCCAGGTCTAACAATCCTGAGGCTTGGACTAATGACCCCGGAGACAGAGCTCAAATACCACCACAGCAACTCCCGATTTTAAACTTCATGACTAAACCTGGAATTGAAAAGCTACTTTCAGTAATGGCACCGTGAAGCTGCCAGCTTGTTATAAAAACCCATCCGGTTCACTGACGTCCTTCTGGGGGGGAAATCTGCTGTCTTTACCCAGTCTGGCCAGTACAAGACTCCAGCAATGGGGTTGACTCTTGACCACCATCTGAAATGGCTGAGCAAGCCACTCGGTCATATTGCAGAAGGTGGCTCACCACCACCTTCTCAAAAGGATTTAGGGGTGGGAAATGAATGCTGGCCTTGCCCGCAGCACCGACACCCCTTTGACAGTGTGCCATTGCCTCAGTAACTACACTGGGAGTGTCCAATCTGGACCTCATGCTAAGTGCCTGGAGTGGGGCTTGAACCCACATCCTTCTATCCCAGTGGCAAGTGCAAGCTGATGAAACCAAATAATTAATTGGGATTACCTAACCAGGCCACAGTAATTTCAGGATCTTCATTATGTCACCAATGCTAAGGATGCTGGAACCTGTTCGAACCCCTCTAAACAGTTTTCCAACCCTTCAGAGCAGTGAAATCACACTGGAACATTAACTATTTCTTTCTCCACAGATGCTACCTGACCTGCGCAGTATTTCAGCATCCAGTGTGTACTTGTTTTTGTTTTAAGGTAATATGTCTATTCAGATGACGTGCAGGTATACATCTGCCTTCTGTTCTGTATAATTTCAATAGTTTAAAGGAAAAAAGTTCACTTTAAAAAAAATACAGACACCTTAGATAGATGAAGAGGGGGTGGGTTGAACTCGAAAATCTAGGCATGCCTCCTGATGTAGTACTAAGGGATTGCTGCACTGTCAAATGTGTATGAATCAAAGAACGGTTATAGCACAGGAGGCTGTTCAGCCTTCACATCTGTGCCAGCTCTCGGCAAGAACGGAGCTAGCTGAACTGTCCTGCCCTTTCCTCATAGCCCTGCAAATATTTCCCACTTAGGGGCGAGGTGAGGAGAAATATTTTTACTTGGAGGGCTGTGAATCTTTGGAATTCTCTACCCCAGAGAGCTGTGGAAGCTCAGTCACTGAGTATGTTTAAAGGAGGGATTGGCAGGTTTCTAAATACCAATGACACAAAGCGATATGGGGATAGTGTGGGAAAAAGGCAATAAAGCGCATTATCAGCCATGACCATACTGAATCGTGCAGAACACCTTCGGTCTGTCCGCAAGCATTACCCAGACCTCCCTGTCGCTTGCCATTTCAACACTCCACCCTGCTCTCATGCCCACATATTCGTCCTTGACCCGCTGCATTGTTCCATTGAAGCTCAACGCAAACTGGAGGAACAGCACCTCATCTTCCGACTAGGCACTTTACAGCCTTCCGGACTGAATATTGAGTTCAACAATTTTAGATCATGAACTCTCTCCTCCATCCCCACCCCCTTTCGCATCCCCCCCTTTTTTTCCCCCAATATCCCACCAATTTCCATTATTTTTAAATGTATTTCCATCCTTTGTTTTATCTCTGCCTTTTAGCCTATTTTGATGCCTTCACCCCACCCCCACTAGGGCTATCTGTACCTTGCTTGTCCTACTTTCTACCCTTAATTAGCACATTCCTTAGATAATATCATCACCTTCAACGTCTTTGTGCTTTTGTCTGTGACATCTTTTGGTTATCTCCACCTATCACTGGCCCTCTATCCAGCTCTACCTGTGTCCCCCCCTCCCCCGCCCCCGCCCACCTTAAACCAGCTTATATTTCACCTCTCTTCTATTTTCACTTAGTTCTGGTGAAGAGTCATACGGACTCGAAACGTTAACTGTGTTCCTCTCCGCAGATGCTGCCAGACCTGCTGAGAGTTTTTCCAGGTATTTTTACTTTTGTTTTGGATTTCCAGCATCCGCGGTTTTTTGCTTTTATCGTACTGAATGGTGGAGCAGACGCGATGGGCTGAATGGCCTAGCCCTGTTCCTAAGTATCTGCCTCCACCACACTCTGGATGATAATTTCATGGTCACCATTACCGAGGCTAGCTTTCAATTCCAGATTTAAAAATTAATTCATTCGTTAATTACAACAATTGATGATAATTTCATGGTCGTCACTACTGAAAATAGCTTTCCATCACATATTTAAAAAATAATTAATTACAAAAATCAATGATAGATTCATGATTGGTGTTACTGAGGTAACTTCCAATTCCTCATTTTATTGAACTTAAAATTCCACCAGCTGCCATGTTAGGATTTGAATTCTTGTTCCCCCTCTCCCCTCCTTCTCCCTCTCCCCCCATTCCCCCTTCTCCCCTCTTTCCCCCCATTCCCCCCCTCCCCTCTTTCCCCCCATTCTCCCATATCCCCTCTCTCCCCATCCCCTCCCCTTCCCCCACCCCCTCTTCTCCCCATTCTCCCATATCCCCTCTCCCCCCATCCCCCTCCCCTTCCCCCACTCCCTCTTCTCCTCATTCTCCCATATCCCCTCTCCCCCCATCCCCCTCCCCTTCCCCCACTCCCTCTTCTCCCCATTCTCCCATATCCCCTCTCCCCCCATCCCCCTCCCCTTCCCCCACTCCCTCTTCTCCCCATTCTCCCATATCCCCTCTCTCCCCATTCCCCCTCTCGCCCCCCCTTCCACCTCCTTCCCCCCATTCCCCAGCCTGAGTCTCTGGATGTGCTAGTCCAGTGATATTAACTTCACACCGCGGTCCACCCGATGAAAACAAGCTCCAGGGGTTGGGGAAAGCAGCTGGACAAAGACAGCCCTTGCCCTCGATCAATGGTCCGTCTGGCCCTTGGGCTGCAAGCTGAGGTCCCACCCACCGGCCCCCTCCTGATTGGCCGGAGTTGGTGGGTGGTTGGGGGGGGGGGAGGGTGAGTTGCCATTGGTTGGCCCGTCTGTCAATCAGGGCGGGCGGACCCAGAAACTTGACCCCGTGCCCTCCGAAATGACAATTAAAATGCCTCCAGCTCCGCTGCCCATCGCTCCAACGTCGCCTGGCGGAATAAAAGGTGATGAATCGGTGGGAAGGAGGAGGAACGAGCGCCGAGGAACCGTTTAAAACCAGTAAATGAGCTTACCTGGTGACGTCGCGCGCTCTTACCTGAGACTCAGGTGAGCACAAGCCGGAAACAAGCTGAGATTATTTCATTTTATTCATTTACATTTCCCTCTCTCCCCCCCTTTATTTGCACTCTGGCTGCACCTACCATGTCGGCGGTCTGCAATCTGCGAGTTGCAATCTCCCGGCCCCCCCCTCCTCCTCCTCACACACCTCCTCCCTCGCCAGGTTGCTGCCCGCGGAAACTTGCCCACCCGCTGCTCCTGCCGCCGGAGCTGTCACTCAGCCATCAGCGGAGGGAGGAGGGCTGCGCATGCGCCCCCCTCCCCGCCCCCTCCAAGGTTTCGGGTCTTTCCGGCCGACTTCGGCGCTTTCCGATCACCCGGCGGTGTGAAGGTGCGCATGCGCTACTCTCGCAGCACCTCCTCCCCCCACCCCACCCCGCCGCCAGCCCGCCCCTCCAAGGTTTCGGGTCTTTCCATCCACCCTCGGCACTTTCCGATCACCGGACTGAATGAAGATGCGCATGCGTCATATCCGCAGGCTGGGACTCTCTCTTCCTCCGTCCCGTTCCCCAAGGTTTCGGATCTTTCCGGCCACCCTCGGCACTTTCCGATCGCCCAGGCCCCTCGGCGTACAGCCACGCACGCGCCAACTCCACGCCCTCACCTAGCCTTCGGGTCTTTCCGGCTGCCATCGGCAACTTCCGATCACTGGGACACCGAGTAGGTGGCCGCGCATGCACTTTTCCCACCCCAGACCACGCCTGTCGAAGGGGAGCGGTTGCCATGGCAATGGAGGTGAGTAGGCCTCACCTGGTGGACAGGGGCTGCTTCCCGCAGAATCAACCCCAATTGTTTTGTCATTTTCTCAATCATTTATTTCTTCTCTTGAAGGCACGGGGCCGTTTCTTCAACACCAGCCTTTGGACCAAAGGTCAGCAGCACACCTCTTAAAGGGATAGCGCAGAGATAACCAAATATCTAAAGGGGAATTCCCCTTACTTTATTGTATTAATTCCTCTTCTCAAGAAAATTTTTGATTGTTGTTTTCCCCCTCCTCACCTGAAGCCCACTGAATCTTATCAAGGTACGGACTTCTCTGGGGTATGGTTCACTGGACACTGACTTGCACTGGGGTATCATTCACCTGGCACTGACGCACTGGGGTATGGTTCACCTGGCATTGATTATCTCAGAGGTATAATTCACATGGCACTGACTCACACTGGGGTATGGTTCAACTGGCATTGATTATCTCAGAGGTATAATTCACATGGCACTGACTCACACTGGGGTATGGTTCAACTGGCATTGATTATCTCAGAGGTATAATTCACATGGCACTGACTCACACTGGGGTATGGTTCAACTGGCATTGATTATCTCAGAGGTATAATTCACATGGCACTGACTCACACTGGGGTATGGTTCACCTGGCATTGATTATCTCAGGGGTATAATTCACATGGCACTGACTCACACTGGGGTATGGTTCAACTGGCATTGATTCACACAGGGGTATCATTCACCTGGCACTGACCTGCACTGGAGCCTGTTCACATGGCATTGATTCTGGGGTATCATTTATTTGGCACTGACTCTCACCGGGGTACAGTTCACCTGGCACTGATTCTGGGGTATCATTCACTTGACACTGACTTTCACTGGGTGGTTCACCAGGCAGTGACTCGCACGGGGGAATAATTCACCTGGCACTGATTCTCTCCGGTGTATAAATCATCTGGCACTGACTCGCATGGTGTCTGGGTCATATGGCATAGATTCTGGGGTATCATTTACCTGGCACTGAGTCTCACTGGGGTATGGTTCTGACTCTCTTTGTGGTATCATTCACCTGGCAATGAATCTTTCAGGGGTATCATTCACCTGGTCCTGACTGTCTCTCTGCGGTAACAGTTCATCTGGGCATGGAGTCTCATTGAGGTAAGGTTCACCTGGCAATGACCCTAGGGCATTATTCACCTGGCACTGACTCTGAGTATAATTTACCTGGTGCTGTCATCACTGGGGCATTATTTACCTGGCCCTGACCTCCTGCGAAATGTTTCATCTGGCACTGACTGGAATTTTTAAAAATTCTTTCACAGGATGTGGGCATCACTGGCTAGGTCAGCATTTATTGCCCACCCTTAATTGCCCTTGAGAAGGTGGTGGTAAGCAGCCTTCTTGAGCTGCTGCAGTCCGTACTGTTAGGGAGGGAGTTCCAGGATTTTGACTCAGCAACAGTGAAGGAACGATGATATATTTCCAAGTCAGGATGGTGAGTGGCTTGGAGGGGAACTAGCAAGTGGTGGTGTTTCCATGCATCTACTGCCCTTGTCCTTCTAGATGGTAGTGGTCGTGGGTTTGGCAGGTGTTGTCGCAGGAGCCTTGGTGAGTTGCTGCAGTGCTTCTTATAGATTGTACACACTGCTGCCACTGTGCATTGGTGGTGGAGGGAGTGGATATTGAAGGTGATGGATGGGGTGCCAATCAAGAGGGTTGCTTTGTCCTGCATGATGTTGAGCTTCTTGAGTGTTGTTGGAGCTGTAATCATCCAGGCAAGTGGAGAGATTCCATCACGTTCCCGACTTGTGGACAGGCTTCGGAGAGTTAGGAGGTGAGTTGCTCTCTGCAAAATTCCCAATCCCTGACCTGCTCTTGTGGCTACAGTATTGAAATGGCTGGTCCAGTTCAATTTCTGGTCTATGGTAACCCCAGGATATTGATAGTGGGGGATTCAGCGGTGGTAATGCCATTGAATGCCAAGAGGGAATGGTTAGATTCTCTCTTGTTGGAGATAGTCATTGCCTGGCACTTGTGTAGCACAAATGTTACTTGCCACTTATCAGCCCATGCCTGAATGTTGTCCAGGTTTTGCTGCATATAGGCACGGACTGCTTCAGCATCTGAGAAGTCGTGAATGGTGCTGAACATTGTACAATCATCAGAGAACATCCCCACTCCTGACCTCAGGATGGAGGGGAGGTCATTGATGAAACTGCTGAAGATAGTTGGGCCTAGGACACTACACTGAGGAACTCCTGCATTGATGTCCTGGATCTGAGATGATTGACCTCCAACCACCACAACCATCTTCTTTTGTGCTAGGTGTAACTCCACCCAGAGGAGGGTTTCCCCCCAATCCCCATTAACTCCAGTTGTGCTCGAGCTCCTTTATGCCACAGTCAGTCAAATGCTGCCTTGATATCAAGGTTAGTTACTCTCCCCTCACCTCTTGAGTTCAGCTCTTAAGTCCATGTTTGGATTAAAGGCTGTAATGAGCATAGGAGCTGAGTGACCCTGGCGGAACCCAAACTGAGTGTCAGTGAGCAGGTTATCGTTGAGTAACTGCCACTTGATAGCACTGTCGGTGACCCCTTTCATCACGTTGCTGATGATCGAGAGTAGGCTGAAGGAGTGACAATTGGCTGTGTTGGATTTGTCCTGCTTTATGTCTAAGGACCTGGGCAGTTTTCCACATTGCTGGGTGGATAGTGTCATGACAGCGGATCACATCCCATGTTGCTTACAGGCATGTTGAACATTTTTAAGGAAGAAGTGTTTTTAAAAAGACCTACAAGCAAAAGCTGGCTGAGAATAAAAAGTAACCACCTGCTTGAAAATTCCTATCTGGATTACACTTAACCGAGTAGCCCAGAGAGAATGGAATGTCGCATCTAGAAAGGTGTCACGACCTCCTTCAGACAGAAACAGTTGAAAAGGAGAGATGCAATGCAACAGGCTAAACTTTAATCTCCTGTAGTTGTGGAGACAATGGAGACTGATTACCGTTTCTGTAGAAACCATCTCCTGTTGAGTTATATCTCAGAACATGGACATGATCTGAGTTGAAAGAAAGCAGATTCTGGGATGAAAGACATGGTTGTTTTTCCATTCGAGGGATACACTAGAAAAAGGGTTAAAATGCCAGCTGCAAACCTGATCTGTGTGCTAGTCTGGTGTTCTGGTTCTGGTGTGCTAGTGTGTGTCGTGAAGGTGATAGCAGAGTCAATGCCAGGTGAATCATACCCTCCCAGTGAGAGGCAGAAGAACAGCAATTTGGCATCCCTGCACCTTGAAGATAAAATTCTCTTCTCTTTGTTGCTGGGGGCAAGTCACAAGTCAGCAAAGCCACAGTCAAAAAGGAAACAGGACAACTCCTTCAGCTAACCTGAAGAACCAAGTGCCTCCAAACCAACTGCTGAACTGCCACAAAGTCCACTTTATCGGAATCACCCAACTTCATGGCCACACGTTTCACCATCTCCTCATGGGCAAGCCAAAGACTGGTTTGTATATCTTTTTTTAACTTTTATTTCTGGACTCAACTTCTCATTTCTAATCTGTATGTGTACATTTTTATTATTTTTTCTCGAGTTTTTAGGAACTAATAAACTTACTCTTTCTTTAACTCAGGAAAGCCTGGTTAAATTGGTGCCTCCTAAAACATAAATACATTCGGACTAGGAGAAGGTATCCACGAGGGAAGGGATCCTTTTCAGATTAACCTTGCTGTGACCAATTGAGGCGGTTGAAAGAAGAAGGGGAGCCAGTTCATCCCTCCTCACCCAGGAACGTAGCAATTTGGGGTATCTGGTCCGGGATCACAACAAATTGTGGGACCCCACCCGGGACCAGTTGTAACAACAGGAGCATAGAAACTGAGGTGCAGGAGTAGGCCATTTGGCCCTTCAAGCCTGCTGCACCATTCAACAAGATCATGGCTGACCTGGTTGTGGTCTCAGCTCCACTTTCCTGTCCGGCCCCCTTAACCCTTGACTTCCTTGCCTAACAAAAATCTGTCTAACTCTGCCTTGAATAAATTCAAAAACCCAGCCTCCACTACTTTCTGGGGAAGAGCATTCCACACACCAATGACCCTTTAGGAGAAAAAAAAATTATCTTCATCTCTGTGTTGTAGCTGTACTGGAACAGCTTGGCTAAGGGCGCAGCTAGTTCTGGAGCACAAGTCCTCAACACCAGGAATGTTGTCAGTACCCATAGCTATTGCAGTATCCAGTGCCTTCAGCCATCTCTTCAGATCATGTGAGGTGAATTGAATTGACTGAAGACTGGAGACCTCAGGAGGAGGCCAAGATGGATCATCCAGTTGGCACTGCTGGCTGAAGATTGTTGCAAATTCCTTGCCTTTTGCACTGATGCACTGGGCTCCCTCATCATTGAGAATGGAGATATTTGTCGAGCTTCTTGCTCCTGTTAGTTGTTTAATTGTCCACCATCATTCATGACAGGATGTGACAGGACTGCAGAGCTTAGATCTGACCTGTTGGTATTAATCACCTGGCACTGACTCCCACTGGGGTATTAATCACCTGGCACTGACTATCACTGTGGTACCATTCACCATTCTCACTGGGGAATCAATCACTTGGCATCAACTCTGACCGGAATGTGATTCACCTGGCACTGACTCTCACTGAAGAATCATTCAGTTGGCACTGACTCTCACTGGGGTATTAATTACTTGGCATTGACTCTCACTGGGGTATTAATCACCTGGCAGTGACTCTCACTGGGGTATTAATTACCTGGCACTGACTCTCCCTGGGGTATTAATTACTTGGCACTGACTCTTACTGGGGGATTAATCACCTGGCAGTGACTCTCACTGAGGTATTAATTACTTGGCACTGACTCTCACTGGGCTATTAATCACTTGGCACTGACTTTCACTGGGGTATTAATCACCTGGCACTGACTCTCATTGGGGTATTAATCATTTGGCACTGACTCTCACTGGGGTATTAATTACCTGGCACTGACTCTCACTGGGGTATTAATCACCTGGCAGTGACTCTCACTGGGGTATTCATCACCTGGCAGTGACTCTCACTGGGGTATTCATCACCTGGCAGTGACTCTCACTGGGGTATTCATCACCTGGCAGTGACTCTCACTGGGGTATTCATCATTTGGCACTGACTCTCACTGGGGTATTAATTACCTGGCACTGACTCTCACTGGGGTATTAATTACCTGGCACTGACTCTCACTGGGGTATTAATCACCTGGCAGTGACTCTCACTGGGGTATTCATCATTTGGCACTGACTCTCACTGGGGTATTAATCACCTGGCAGTGACTGTCACTGGGGTATTGTTCACCTGGCACTGACTCTCACTGGGGTATTGTTCACCTGGCACTGACTCTCACTGGGGTATTAATCACCTGGCACTGACTCTCACTGGGGTATTAATCACCTGGCAGTGACTCTCACTGTGGAGGTTTATCATGCACCTGGCACTGACTGTCACTGGGATATCATTCACCGGGCAGTGGTTGTCACCGGGATACCATTCACTGGGCAGTGGTTCTCACTGGGATATCATGCACCGAGCAGTGATTCTCACTGGGGTGTAATTCAGCTGCCACTGAACCTTGTGGAGGTGCAGTGGCTACTGTTTCAACAGCTTTCACAAATGGCGATGTCAAGGAAGAGGTCATGAGGTTAGTGGAGGGTATCAGAGTATGTGTTACTGAATACCAAGTAGCAGCTAGAACGCATGCCTGCTAACTTTCCATCTCGCGAGCCCCAAGTGTGCTGTAACCAACTCTAAGGCATCACTCACTTCCATGCCTGAGATCTGCACAGGTTTTGGTAGAGTAAATAGGGAGAAACTGTTTGCAGTGACAGAAATGACACAGAGTTAAGGTAATTGACAGAAGAACCAGAGGGGAAGATGAGAATTTTTTTTTTACACGGCAAGCTGTTGTGATCTGGAACGCGATACCTGAAAGGATGGTGGAAGCAAATTCAATAGTACCTCCCAAAAGAGAAATTGGATAAATACTTGAAAAGGCAAAAAAAGTGCAGGGGTACGGGGAAGGGGCAGGGAGAGTGCGACGAATTGCGTAGCTCCTTCAAAGAGCTGGCACAGGTACAGTGGGCTGAATGGCCTCCTTCTGTGCTATATCAATTCTATAATTCATTGACAGAAGCTGGAACCTATTAGACCAATGTGGCACAGCCCATCACTGTGTTAAGCTGCCAAGCCATTGAGAGAACATTCCAAATTTAAACGAAAGATCTGGAAAAACACAACATGTCAGCCAACATCTGCTAAGAGAAACAAGGGATTTTAATGTTTTGGGTGCATATTTTTCATCAGAGCAATTAGTAGGAACCCTCGCCTTGGTGCAAGATCTCTCAAAATAAATTGATTTATGACATTACAGGCTGCGTAGACATTTGGAAGACTGCAGTTTCTATTTAAATGGGTTTGCGTTTTCTCTCACTGTTTCTGATGCATCTCACACATTCCCTTGACAACGGTGTTGTAGAGGAAAATAACTCTGAATGCATAAATCCTATCGCGAAGCTGTTCTTGTAAACAGGATGCGCTCGCAGAGGATGGTGTAAGCGGGAGACAGATTTAACAGCCTCGTGTGATAGCAATGTAAGGCACAAGAGGTCATACTGCAGTCTACACAAAACATCATTTCTGCCTTTACCTCCCCCCAACCCCGTCTATTCCAGGACCATCTCTTAACACTCAGTTGCAAAATTGTTTTAGTATTGCTGATAAAAGAGACATGTTGAAGCTTTCCATTTTGCACTCATCAGGACATCTCGCAATAATACCAATATAAGGGGAAAACAACAATTTATACTGTATGTGAGGAGAGTACATAAGAAATAGGAACAGGATTAGACCATTTGGCCCCTTGAGCCTGCTCCGCCATTCAATAAGATCATGGCTGATCTTCTTGTGTTTCAATTTCCACATTCCCATCTACCCCCGATAATTTTTGATTCCCTCGCCTAACAAGAATCTATCTACTCCCAAGCTTTGTATCATCCGCAAACTTTGAAATTGTCCCCTGCACACTAAGATCTAGATCGTTAATATTGACGTAAATCGTAAAAAGTTGAGGCCCCAGTACAGACCTCTGTGGGACTCCATTCGTCACACCTGCCAATCTGAAAAAGACCCATTTATGCATACTCTCTGCTTCCTGCCAGCCAGCCAATCTTCTATCCATCCTAATATGTTAACCCCTACACTATGCACTTTTATTTTCCGTAATAATCTTTGCTGTGGCACCTTATCAAATACCTTCTGGAAATCCAAGTACATTGTGTCTACAGGCTCCCCTTTATCTACTGCGCATGTTATTCCTTCAAAAAAAACTCCAGTAAATTGGTTAAACATGATTTTCCTTTCACAAAACCATGCTGACTCTTCCCGATTGTCTTGAGCTCTTCGAAGTGCCCAGCTATAACCTCCTTACTGATCGATTCTAATAACTTCCCCATGACAGACATCACGCTAACTGGCCTATAGTTTCCTGTTTCCTGCCTCCCTCCCTTCTTGAATTGAGGGATTATATTTACTACTTTGATGATGGTGCTGATTGGTTGGCAAGGGGACTCTGATTGGTGGAGTTAACTGCCAAGCAGTGTTTGGAATTTAAACCAGGCAGTTTGACCCTGATTGGTCAAGGCATTGCCCTGAGGAAGGAGCTAGCGAATTGCTGTCACTTATTTTGTTTAGCAGAAACAGGCTACATGTGTGTACATGTTCTTTCTGTCTGCAAAGAACAGGGCTCTGTGTATTAATATACGTAGCTTCCAGTACACACAAATGTACCACACAGCGAGCCCGACTGACAATCTTAAATTGGTTGTCAGCGTAATTCTTAGCACACTGATGATTAGCTAACAAATGTTGTCTGATCACGGAATCACATCTAATGTTGGACATGGTGTTTTGAGTTTTGCAAGCATGGGCTGGTAGGGTATGGCCTGTGCCTTGCCTATTGCGAACAGCGGCTGGGACATGCTGTTTGATACGATCCGCCAGTCTTTGGGACGAACAGCCTACATACCTAGCATCACACTGGCATTGAAACTGTTTTAGCAATCTTGGAGGTGGAGTTTTGGAAGTCTCATCTGCAAATGGCAACCGATGCTGGACCGACTGTACGTTTGAAATCTGATCTTGCTTATTAACCAGAGCTATTAAGGGATATGGGACAAAGGTATGGAATTGGGTTGCAGGTCAACATGATCTCATTGAATGGCAGGACAGGCTCGAGGGGCTAAATGCTCCCTCCCATTCCTATGTATATATGAAGTGTAAACCCAATTTGCTCTCTCAAGTTGACGTAAAAGCCTCTGAGGCATCTTTTGAAGAAAAGCAGGGGCTCTCCCCAGCATCCTGGCCAGCATTTATCCCTGAGACAAATTCAATTGAAGATATTATCTGATCATTATCTAATTGTTGGTGGGATCTTGCTATGCACAATTTGGCTTCCTCCAGCAGAATGATGACTGCATTAAAACAACAACTTGTGTTTACACCGTGTCTTTAGCATAGTAAAATGTCCCAAGGTAATTCCACGGGAATGTCATCGGACAGAATTTGGCATCAAACCACGTAGGGATATAGGACCAGGTGATCAAAAGCTTGATCAAAAGGTAGGTTTTAATGAGTGATTTAAAAGAGAAAAAAGGCAGAGAGATTCAAGGAGGGAATTCCTGATATTTGGGCCTAGGTATCTGTAGGCATGGCCATGATTGTTAAAGTGATTAAAATCTGAGACAGGAATATAGGAACACAGGATAGAGGAGCAGGAGTGGGTCAGGTCGGCCCGTGAGACTGCTCTGCCATTCTATTAGATCACGGCTGATCATCTACCTTATTATCATGCACGGGATGCACAGGAGGCCAGAATTAGAGGAGCTCAGAGACCTCGGAGGGCTGTGGGGCTGGAGGAGGTCAGTAGTTGGGGGTAGGGGTGAAGCTGTGTCGCCGTTCCCCCTCTAATTTCTGTTAAAATGACCCATGACTGTCAACCATGCCTGGGAACAAAGACCCCTAAAATCCCAGACTTTGTGGGATCTGGAATTTTTTTGCATATTTCCATAAGGGACCTTTTACCTTTTCAGAGACTGCCTAAAACCTACCACTTTGAAGAAGCTTGTCGTGAACCCTAATATCACCTTAAGTGGCAGAGTGTTGCATCTTTACAACACTCCCGAGAATGAAATACCTTGGGACGTGTTAATTACGTCAAAGGCATTGTATAAATGCACGTTGTCGTTATGTTTTCATGCATTGGTTTCTGGCTTTGTTGGAAAGCCTGGAGCAGTAGGGAAAGCTAGAATGGGAGTTGGAATGTTATTCGGCTAAATCTGTCTCGCGTGTGAATGTTTTGAACCTAACCCAACTCCTAACATCTCCACAATAGGCTGGCAGGGCCTGGCAGTCAGACTGCAGGGGTGGGGGGGTGCTGTATGGATTTAGTTTGGAGGATGTGTTTAATTTCTCAGTTTGCCGAGCGTTTGGTCTCAGGGCGGGAGCAGTGTTTTAATTTTAGGTTCGGCACATGATAATTTTAGGGCAGGGAAAAGTAATGTTTGTTTCTAAGCAGTTGGATGATTTAATTTCCCAGAAACATTAATTCGCCGTGGAAACATAACTATGCCATTTCTGTTGTGGCCAGGATTCATAATTTCGATGGTTTAACCCCTGCAATAAACCACAAAAATATTTACGTCTCATCGTGCATAGGCATCAATAGCAACTCTGGTCAGATCTTCAGTGATGGGGCCTTTTTTATCCTTTCATGGGATGTGGGCATTGCTGGCAAGGCCAGAATTTGTTGCCCATCCTTAATTGCCCTTGAGAAAGTGGTGGTGAGCCGCCTTCTTGAACCGCTGCAGTCCATCTGGTTTGACTTTACTTTGACGGTTTGGTACAACTAGCATGACTTGCTAGGCTGTTTCAGTTAAAAGTCAACTACATCGCTGTGGATCTGGGGTCACATGTAGGCCAGACCAGGTAAGGACAGCAGATTTCCTTCCCTAAAGGAGATTAGTGAACCAGATGGATTATTTTTTTAAGGATAGTTTCACAGTCACCCTTACTGAGACTAGTTTTCAATTCCAGATTTGTTAATTCATTCAATTTTTAATTAATTATTGCTGAAAAGAGGAGCATGTTGCTGAATTTTTTCGTCTTGCACCCACCAGGACAAATCCAATTAGAGTCGACCAATCAACCAATCAGCACCCTTTTCTCCTATACAATATATGTTGATGCTGCCAGACCTGCTGAGTTTTTCCAGGTAATTCTGTTTTTGTTTTGGATTTCCAGCATCCGCAGTTTTTTTGTTTTTATCTCTGCGTTTAATTGACTTTCACTGCTCTTCAAGAAATGCCTACCTCCTTGAAGAAGTTCTGTTCTTCTCTGCGACTAGTTCTGTCGAAGGGTCATGAGGACTCGAAACGTCAACTCTTTTCTTCTCCGCCGATGCTGCCAGACCTGCTGAGTTTTTCCAGGTAATTCTGTTTTTGTGTTATATATGTTTGTGATTGTTTGAAATTTGGCATTCTTGCATTTGTCCAGATGAGCACGAGACGAAAAGCTTCAGCAACATTTCTCTCTTTTCAGCAAGATTCAAGTTCCGTACTACCAAGCAACTGTTTTTATTGATTAATTGAATTTAAATTCACTAGCTGCTGCTGGATTTAAACCGATGTTCCCAAAGCATTAGCCTAAGCCCCTGGATCACTGGCCTAATGATGTTCTCGCTATGCCACCATGTCTTCATCTCAATTCATTCTTATTGGACTGGAGCCTACAGTGCCTTTAATTACTGAGAGACTGGTGTGCATAAAGACAGAGACAATTAAGAATGGAGCTCTTAATTAATTGGCAATATCACTGAAAGAGTCCACAGGGGGCAGATGTGGGAATTGAGAAAATGTCACTCTCATAGAGTGAAGTGTTCTTCTAAGGTTAGGGTTGAGACAGAACAGAGGCAGCTTTACTCTGCATCGACATCTATTCTACACCTTGAATAAAAACAAAAAGTCCTGTAAAAGTTCAGCAAGTGGAGCAAGAAACAGAGTTAACATTTCAAGTCCATGTGACTCTTCTTTGAGACTCTTCCTACCCCACCTCGGACTGGCCAGGTTAAAGATACCTATTCCCCTGCACTGAAATGCCTCACCTTGATGAACATGAGACAGAAGGAAAAACTATTTGTAATGGTGATCCCAGATCATTCCTTCTGCTGTATACTGCACCCTGGGTTTCCTTCTACACTGACTCCATCCCTCTCCCAAGTCACTCGCTGTGGTTGAAATCAGCCTCGTGAAACAGAGGCAGTCTGTTCAATCCACAACTGGGCTTTAAGCACCACACCCATTCTGTCATTGAGCCTGTAAGACTTTCTGCCATCGCGTCTTCTCACCATTGCCAGAAGCCACATCAGCTCTGAACTCCATTGCTGCTCTATTGCTTTCTAGCCTACTTTACTGCCATACCCTGTTGCCCACTAAGCCTTGTTTGCTTATTGCTCCCGCTCCTCTCTGGCAGACGCTGACCGACTATCCACAAACACTTTGAATTTAGCATTCATACCCTGATCTTCGGATCTGGCCCCCTCCTAAAACTCATCACTCTGCTGTGCATCCAACAGCTGCAACCCTCTCCAGTCTTTACTTGTTCCATTATCACCTCCTTTTGCCTTGCTCTGTCATCCCTTCGGCCAGCAGAGGCTCAGCCAGTAATAACGTTCACCTCTTGAGCGGGGAAAGTTTTGGTTTTTAAATCCCCTCCAGACTTCAGAATCATTAGCACAGAAGGAGGCCAGTCAACCCATCGAGAAAGAGCTATCCAGCCTAACCTCACTTTGTGGCTCTTGATCCATAGCCTTGTAGGACGCTGCACTTTGGGGGGTGACGTGAAGGCTTTTTAGAGAGGGCGCTGACAAGATTTACAAGGATGGCTCCATGGACGGGGTTGTCCGGAGAGATTGGAGAAGCTGGGATAAAAGCAAAATACTGCGGATGCTGGAAATCTGAAACAAAAACAGAAAATGCTGGAAAAACTCAGCAGGCCTGACAGCATCTGTGGAGAGAGAAACAGAGTTAACGTTTCGAGTCCGTATGGCTTGACTTATGGGACCCAGACTCGACTGGGGCCTTATGTCCTAGCTCCAAAGAAGAGCCATAAGGACTCAAAACGTTAACTCTGCTTTTTTCTCCGCAGATGCTGTTAGACTCGCTGAGTTTTTCCAGCATATTCTGTTTTTGTTGGAGAAGCTGGGGTTGTCCTCCTTAGAGAAGAGAAGGCAGAGAGTTGATGATTTCGTCACCTCACGGGGAAAAAGCCTTTGCATGCGGGATCTTGAATGCACTGCCTGAAAGGGTGGTGGAGGCAGATTCCATCATGGCTTTCACAAAGGATTTGGATAAGGGGACAAAGATTGCAGGGCCATGGGGAATGGGCAGGAGATTGAGATTTGCTGAATTGTTCCTGCAGAGAGCCAGAATGGGCTGGGCCACTCTGGCTTTTAATGCTTATGCCTGATACACTGGCATCTCTCCTCTGCGAGACTGAGCTCTGTTGGTTCAAACTATCACTGCTTCAGCCTGGTTGTTACATCGGCTGCAGTGACTTCTCTCCTTCTGTCCGCATGGTCAACTCCTTTGTATTCAGAGTTCCAGCCTTAGAGTCAGAGGGTTATAGGGCAGAAACAGGCCCTTCGGCCCATCGTGCCCATGCCGGCCATCAAGCACCTATCTATTCTAATCTCATTTTCCAGCACTTGGCCCATCGCCCTTAATTGTCTCTCTCTTCATTCACACCATTCTCTCTGTAATATAATAATAGGAGGAGACTATTCAGTCCCTTGAGACTGTCCTGTCAGTCAGTTGAATCATGCTGATCTTTGGCATAATTGAAGCGTATATAACTACGAGGGTCCTGTCTAGAGTTTATAGGAAAGACCTATTTCCCTTAGCGCAGAGTCCTAGATTTGCCCTAAGCGGTCATGAGAAAATGTCATTTCACCTGCCGGCTGCAATGGTATCGTCCCCTTCCTGGCATGTCCCGCCTCATTAATAATGCATTCATGGGAAACACTCTGGATTGCTGGTGGGTGGGCTCAGACTTACCCACTGCACAGTGGCTTCAGCGCTTCCTCGCTCCAGGCACCATATTTAAAGCGCCCCAGAGCACAGTCTACTTCATGTCTTCGTACCAGGACTGCTCCAGGCAAGAGATGGCCCCGAAAGCTGGGGTGCCTGTTGGAAGCATTGGAAAGCCGTGGCAATGTCCTCTACCCCCATTCAGGCCACAGGAGGTCCACCAGAGTCACCAATCCGGTCTGGGAGGCGGTAGAAGCAGCGGTCAGTGCCACCATAGCACATAGGAGGTCAGCTGTCCAGTGCAGGAAGAAGATGAGTGCCCTCATCCATCTGCCAGGGTAAGTCAACCACCTCATTGCTCTCAACTCACACACTCACTAACCCCTCACACGACCACAAGGATCTCACACCTCAAGGGATGGCACCACTAACTCACAGGCTCATATCCTCTGGAGCTCGCATTCTTATCTCGTCCATAGCTCTGCTCACCACATAAACATTCCACGCAGTGCCATGCGTCCTGCTCACATTCCCTCCATCTGTTTTCATGCTGTAGAAGCTGGCTCACAATAGCAGAAAGAGGTCCCAGACCAGGGATGGAGTGGCCCACAATTGACCCCTCACTCATTTTGAGGAGCATACCATCACGCTGACTGGCGAGGACGTGGACCCTGCCTGCGGTGATGGTGAGGTCAGTGGCCAACACCCTCATGAGGATCCTGCACTACATCACCCCTCTCTCAATGCAACAGTGAGTGCCTCTCTCTCCTGCTTTTGACTCTGCTGCCATGCACCAATTATCTCTACTTTGATCACAGGGAGCTCTGCCAAGCGGTCGATTCCCTCAGCCAACCAGTCCTCACCTCCAGTGAAGAGGACACCTCCTCCATTGAAGAGCTGGAAATAAGCAGCCTGGAAGACCCATCACAGCACTTATCCACACCCTCCACCAGCGCAGAGACACACACACCTCGTTGGGGCCTAGATCTAGAGAAGGCTTGGGTTCACAATCTGGTGGTCACTACATGGACACATGCCCGCAGCAGGAGGAGGCAGGGTCAGCTGAGCTCCCTGGCACTCCGAGGGCATCTGGGGAAGAGGCATCTGTGAGATTTGAGTCAGGTGATGAGTCTCTGGATTCGGCCTTCCAACTCATCCTGGAGAGTCAGCAGAAGATGGGGGAACATCACGCAGAGCTGTTGGAGGCCCTCAACAGAGTCGGAGGAGTGCATCTGCCTGCTCTCTGATGAAGTGGCGCTCACATGTGAGCACATGGAGGTCTCCATGGGAAGGTAGATGCCATGGGGACCCTGGTCCAGCAGATCACGGAGGTGTGTGCAGACCTGCACTCCATTGCAGTAGCCATGGGTGAGTTCCTTCAGTGGCAACGCGAGAAGGAAATGGTGCACCTCAACGTCCCTCCAGGTGCTCCTTCCCCTCAAGGAGTCAGGCCAGGGTCTTCGGGCACCTAAAAGAAGGGGGAGCGGCAGCTGGACATCCCCAGGTCATCCACTCAGGAACCTCAGATGCCGTCTTTTCCTATTGAGTCCCCTTTGCCTGTGAGCTCCCTCTGTCCCAGCTGACAACTTCGTTCCCCGCCTCCCCCCCTTTTATACCTTCCTCTCCCACTCACGGCTAGACTTTCCCCTCCACCCACCTCGCCGATCATCCATAGCAGCCCATGGCCAAGACCATAATGTTCCGGAGCAGACCTGGAGGATCAACGGAGACCTCCCATCTCCCACGAGCTGCTTTGCGGCACAGCCGTGTCCGTGAGAACCCACCCAGCAAGCGATGCACATGTTCCTCCAGGGTCCTGTCGCTGTAGGGCTCCAACATCTTCTCCTCGGATGTCCGCAAGGCCCTAACGGTAAGTCCCAACTTCTGCACGTCATGCTTGTCCAGCCGTATCCTGGGCCGACATATTTTCCCGCCAAGAGGTGTGGAGGGGCCAATCGCGGCCAGGCCTTACTTTGCATCCCATTAGCGGGATTCCAGTCAGGTTCATGCTGGCCTCCGGCGGGATTCGCGTTCTGCCATGGCGGATGCCATCGGATGATCCCGCTGTGCTTTCACGCCAGCGTGAAACCAATTTCTGGCCCTTACGCTGAATTGTACCCCCACCCCCAAAAGTCCACCATGATGCCAAACGCCAATGGGGTTGGAAATTTGCGGCCTGAGTAGAGAGTTCAATAACCTGGGGCATAGATGTAAAGTAGGTAGAAGGATCAAAGGGGAGTTCAATGGAAAATTTTCACCTAGAGGGTAGTAGGGATCTGGAACTTGCTGCCTGAAATTTTGTTAGAGGCAGAAACACTCATTGCATTTATAAAAATACCTGGATGTGCACCTGAGGTGGCGTAACCTACTGGGACTACTGACCAAGAGCTGGAAAGTGGGATTGAGCTGGTGTCATATCTGGTAAAGGTATGTCCTGTTTATAACTCTTAAAATATGAACTTTACTAATCTTTTGGAACCGACTTTTCTTTTAAAAATGGACAAAATGAGCTGGAAAACATGGAAACTGAAGGTCATCTGTGAATTCAAAAACTACCACCCTCTCTCACAAAAAGATACATTCCAGACTAAGACATGCCAACCACCCACATCCTGAGACTATCCAAAAGACATTCCTGAATTGAATGGGTCTTTCTTACCAAGGATGGTGATTGCCTCAACCCTGCCGCACACCGCCCTCACCTCAGAATGAGTGTCTTTAAATAAAAAAAATCAGGTTGTGACTGGTCAATCTAAGACCAGCACCATATTTGGGAAAGACAACTGTGTGAAGTCACGCCGTTTAATCTTTAAGAGCTGCCTGCCAGAGGTGCAGCAGCATCGGAAAGGGCCTTAAGAACCAGAGGCTGTGACATCATTAGGTCTTGAATCCTGTCCCTTTTCGGGCCCACCAATACAGCAAACCGACCTCCTGGTAATGAGACTACAAGCAACTAATTTTGTGACCTGCAGAAAGCCCACCTCTTTGAGAGAATCTTGAAAACCACTTCAGCACATGGCTCTGGCTGTTGAACGTACCAAAACTGCGCTTCAGGAGCGAAGACGTCTTTTCTATCTGGCCTGCAACGTGTGTTTCCCTGAACAGGGCACGCTTGTGAATTATGAACTATTCCTTTTGTTAATAACTTGAGAAAGTGCGTTATTCTCTTCAACGGTACCTTCCTTGAGAGTGTGTGTGTGATTGAGCGCCATTGCATTAGACTTCAGGGTGAACGCGTGAATAAACAATCCACTTTATTTAAACTCACCAACAGCTTGCTGCTGGTTATTCAAATTGTCCACACACTCAGGGGTTAAGAAACACACACATCTTTCTTTCAAAAGCAGGGAAGGGAACAAGGATTTCAGTAGTTCTCTCCCACCCCGTCCGTAGCACGGGATAGGTCGTATGCATTTGGCACAGACACAATGGGTCGAAAGATAGAAAAGGAATTGAAATGCTTCTGAAATCGTTTGCCCATTGCTTATGGATTTCCATTGGAGCTCTTGTCGCTGTTGAATAAAGGTCAAGATGTGATTGATGAGGTACTGTAACTCTGGCACTGAACTACTGGCGCTCCTCAGGAAAGACTTTCCAAGAATTTAGTGAAGCATCCGGTTTATTCACCTCTTATTCCAAAAGCTTTACAACCAGAGCCAGAGAGAGAGACTGTACGCAAGCAGAAATGTTAATTGAAAGAAAGACAGACTTGCATGTTTTATAGCATCTTTCATGATCCCCGGTTGTCCTAATGTGCTTTGCACCCAATGAAATACTTTTTGAAGTGCAGTCACTGTTGTAAAGTCACGCAAACAGCAATGTGATAAATACCCGATAATGTTTTTTTGTGATGTTGATTGTAGGATAAATATTGTCCTGGACCCTGGTTAGAACTCCTGTGCTCTTTTTCAAAATGGTGCCATGAGATCTTTTACATCTGCCAGAGAGGATGGACTAGGTTTAATGTCTCATCCAAAAGACAGCACCTCTGATACCACAGCATCCCCCCAGCACTGCAATGAAGCTTAGATTATTGCAGTCAAATCTCTGGAGTAGGCCTTGAACCCACAATCTTCTGACCTGTAGGCAAGAGGAAAACCTGCTGAGCCATGGCTAACCTAAAAGTGATGTAAACTAATAGGATATGTCATAGCTCCATTATTTAGTTTCTGTCTGTCTCTCCTTCCCTCACTCTATCTCGCTCCATCTCTTCCTCTCTCCCACATTCTTTCCCTGTCTCTCACTCTCCCTCTCTCTCTCCCTCTTTCTTTCCCCCCTCTTTCTCTCTCTCCCTGTCCCACTCTGTCACCCTCCCTTCTCCCCTTCCCCTCTCTCTCTCTCTCTCTCTCTCTCTCAGTCTGTCTGTCTCTCTCTCTCCCTCACTCCCTCTCTATCCCCTCTCTCTTTCTCTCCCTCCCTCCCCCTCTCCCTCTTTCTCCCTTTATCCCTCTCTCTCCCTCCCTCTCCCTCCCTCTCTCTTTCTCTGTTTCTCCTCTCTCCCCTCCCTCCCTCTCTCTCTCCCTCTCTTTTTCTCTCTCTCTGTCTCCCTCACTCACCCCCCCTCTCTGTCTCTCTCTCTCCCCCATGCCTCTCTCTTTCTTTCTCTCTTCCCCCTCACTCCCTTTCTCTCTCCCTCCCCTCTCCCTCTCTCATCCCTCTGTTCCCTCCCTCACTCACCCCTCTCTTTCTCTGTCTCTCTCTCTCCTCTCTCTCTCTCTCCCACCCCTCTCTCTCTCTCCCTCCTTCTGTTCCCCCCCCCTCTCTCTCTCTATGGGGACGGCTAAGACCAGAAACTTCTGCAGGCTGGTACTTCCATGGGCACATGCAAGTACTGAAGCTGCACAGCCTGATTCAGTATCAACCTGTGTGAACAAGAATGGCCCAGGTTGGAATCCTGATTTTTTTTTCTCATTCGCTTGCAGGTTGTTGGCATTGCTGGTAAGGTTGACATTCATGGCCCATCCCTAATTGCCTTGAAAAGCTGGTGATCGACCTTCTTAAACCACTTCATTCTTTTTTTGTTGCTGTTGTGGTTTGATGCAACAAGAGCGTCTTGCTAGGTCACCTCAGAGGGAAGTTGAGTCAACTATGTTGGTTTGGGATTGGAGTCACATATAGGCCAGGCTCGGTAAGAATGGCTGGTTTCCATGGCATGTTGACGAACCTGTTGTGCTTTCACGATGATCCTACAGCTTCATGGCCACTTCTACTGAGACCGGCTTTGACTTAATGTGATGAGTTTCTCAGTAGATGGTTTGGAGATCTGTGAGCACGGAGGTGGTGGAGCTGGTCACATAAATGCTGCCAAAAATATAGAAATATTAAGTATAACACATTGTTTCTCACAGTATCTTTGAAAACCCCTTCAATAAAATATCCCTCCAGTTTCCATAAAATATGCATCAGGTTGGCTGAATCAATTATATTCTCACCCCTAGGCCAGAAGATTATTGCTTTGAAGAGGAGCAGAAAGTTCTCATGTTTTCCTGGCCACATTCCTCTCTCAATATATAATATTCAAAAAAAAGAGTTACTGTTGTTATGACCCATGCAATTGGTAAAGTGGAGTTATTTAAAAATCCCAGAAGGAAACTTTAAACAACTGTCATAACCTACAATTTTAAGTTATTTTTGAGATGCGACTCTAAACTCAGGAATCAGACCACCAGTTCTCGAGGTTTTAATTAAATGAAACATTTTATTAATTTACACAGGTTAAAATATATGTACACATGGCTACAAATTACTATCATCATAACTTTTAACAAATTCCCAAACTAATCTCCATTAAGGCAACAGCAACCCATAGACTTAACTAAAACACAGACAAAGCATTTTCACCTTACGAATTCAAAATCAGATTCCTTTCATTGTGGAGCCAATTGGAGGCTTACAGCTGCCTTTTGATTTTACATTGCCTCTGCCTGCACACCCGAAAACTACTGAAGTTATACCTACCCGCCCCATTGAATGCTAATTCTCATTGTATCACCAGTCTCTTTGAACTTTAACTTTTAACACTGAAACCCCTTTCATAGAACCAATTTTATTACTAATATAAACATATGGCTTGGTATCTGTTAGAAAAGCTTCAAGTTTTCACCCCGCTTGAATGCTCTGTTCAAAAAATTGCAAATGCACGCTATCTCTCTGTTTACATCTCAGACTAATACATCAGAGCATCCAGACTAGCTGTCTCTAATCCAATTAAGACTTACTCACAGACCAAAGCTCTATTTTAAAAGAAAATTATCTTCCAAAATATTAAATACATTAATTGCTTCATGACACTGCTCATTCATATCATTGATGTTCATGGGATGTTGCGGCTGGCTACCTAATGGCACCATAAGGCCCTTGCATTGTGAAACTCCTTTGAAATGGCACCAAAGTTCTGACTGCCCGATCAGGGTTGGCATATGACCTGGACTGCACAGCATGAATGTGCAACGGAAGATGAATCAATCATAGCTTTCAAAAGGGAATTGGAAATATACTTAAAAAGGAAAGGTTTGCAGGGCTCTGGGTGACTAAAGACTGGTAGAGTGGGCCTAATTACTAATGTCTAATACAGGCAGGAATTATACAGTAACTGGCAGAACCCTTAAGTGCATTGATGGGCAGAGAGATCTGGGTGTACAGGTCCACAGGTCACTGAAAGTGACAACGCAGGTGGGTAAGGTAGTCAGGAAGGCATATGGCATGCTTGCTTTCATTGACAGGGGTAATGAGTATAAAAGCTGGGAAGTCATGCTGCAGCTGTATAGAATCTTGGTTAGGACACACTTGGAATATTGCGTGCAATTCTGGTCGCCACATTACCAGAAGGATATGGAGGCATTGGAGAGGGTGAAGAGGAGGTTTACCAGGATGCTGCCAGGTCTAGAGGTTATTAGCTATGAGAAGAGGTTGGAGAAACTCGGATTGTCTCGCTAGAGCGCCGGAGATTGAGGGGCAACTTGATAGAAGTTTACAAAATTATGAGTGGCATGGACGTGGTAGATAGAAGCTTTTTCCCAGGGTGAAAGAGTCAATTACTAGGGGACATAGATTTAATGTGAGAGGAGAAAACTATAGAGGAGATGTGCGTGGCAAATTTTTTACGCAGAGGGTAGTGAGTGTCTGGAATTCGCTGCCAGAGGGGGTGGTGGAAACAGGTACGATAGTGGTGTTTAAGAGGCAGCTTGACAAATACATGAATAGGATGGGAATAGAGGGATACGGACCCCAGAAGTGCAAAATGTTTTAGTTGACGGGCAATATGATCGGCGCAGGCTTGGAGGGCCGGAGGGCCTGTTCCTGTGCTGTACTTTTCTTTGTTTTTTGTTCTCATTGTTAACTTTTTTATGGAGCAGGCAAAGGTACAATGGGCCAAATGGCTTCTGCACTGCATGGCTCTGGGGTGACATGGCTGTGCCAGTAGGAAGTTTCATGTCATGATGTGCCAGCCACCATAAGTGTGTGGTGGGGCTTCACAGACTAGGCTCACCTTTTCCTGCCTACAATTTTCTTATTTTTGTATGTTTGTCAGATTGAGGTTATAGGGAAGGTTAGCTCAGTTGGCTAGCATTTGGTTCAGATTAATGTCAACAGTGTGGGTTTGATTCCCATTCTGGCTGAGGTAGACTTGGGACCTGCCTCCTCGAATGCAAAGCAATGGCAAACCTCCTCTTTCGTTCACCCTCATTCTGAGGATTGGCCACACTGTGAGCAATCAATAAATGCTGGCCTAGCCAATGGTACCCACGTCCCACAATGAATTTAAAAAAAAACATGCTAATGAGTAAACATAGATGCTGGCTTAACATGTAAGGCATGGAGGGAATTTGCATTTTTAGATAGGTGAAGCGAGATTTGGATTTCAAAGGGATTTTAGCCTGTTTACAACTAGCCAGATAAGCAGATATTGTCAGGGGATATGGGCTGGGCCAGCATTTATTGCCCATCCCTAGTTGAATTTGAGTGTTGAGCCGCCTTCTTGAGCCGCTGCAGCCCATATGGTGTAGGTACTCCCACAGTGCTGTTAGGAAGGGAGTTACTGACAATATATAGTGACCAAACGAAAGTTTTTATATTGTGAGGAAGATAACAACGACATATGAAACAAGAGAATTTACACATTAAAGAGAGAAACATTTGTAAAAGACAATGAAGCTACGTGTCAGGAGAAGACATTGTGAGATCTAATAGAAGTGTGTGAAACAGCCTCAATGAGGCCTCTAGTATTTGTGCATAAGCCTGCTGTCTACTGAAACTGAAGCTGGAGAAAGTCATTTGGAATTCCACTGTCCAGGGTATTGTGTTAATTTGCTGGATCTGATTAAAATCTAAAATCTATTTTTGGACCATTGCCTTAAAGGGGGATGGGGGGGTGGGGGTGCGGTAACTGGGAGTTAGGTTAATTAGCAATTTTAGGAGTTATTATAGTAGTAATTTGTAGTCTTACGTATGTGCTTGAAATCTTTCCTTTTGTTAACAAATATTTTAATTTAGTTTTTAAAAAATCTCTAAAAGTCTTGGTGGACTTATTACTTCTGAATTCAGTGCACAAATCTTGAAATAAATACGAATTGCGAAACCATTGTGAGAGCGCGATCAAATTTCTCTTGTCGATTTGGTCCACCTAGTACACATCACCTGCCGCATCATAACACTTTTAACACCGGCTTTTTTGAGCACCCACTCGTTTGTCCATTCGATCGTCCATGACACCTGTAATATCTGTCTTAGTCCTTTAATTTTGAATGCTCTTATTCGAGCCTCATTACTCTTCTTGGTGGACCAGCTTCGCAACCCCACATTGCCACAGACCACACAAGGTCTTTCTGAAGCAGAATTTTCATTGTAATCAAGATGCTGTGGCTACTCCATACTCTTTTAAGTGAGTTCGCAACTCCATGACCCTTGTTAAGTCTCTCCTGAATTTCTTAGGAAGATTTTGATTCTTCTGTGATGAATGACCAAAGATAGTGGAAGGTACCAACCTGTTGAAGCTGAGTAGCGAACTACCACTTGTAAAACTGCCAAGAAAAATGGCTTAGGATGAAGTATAGCAGATAACAAGCCAAATCAATAAATGCTGGCCTAGCCAGCGGTGCCCATGTCCCACAATGAATTTAAAAAAACATGCTAATGAGTAAACATGGATACTGGCTCAGCATGTAAGGTGTGGAGGGAATTTGCATTTTTAGATAGGTGAAGGGAGATTTGGATTTCATTTCTGCCTTTGGGCAGAACGTTAATGGAATGGAAGGTTATGGTCAAAGGGATCGGTTGCAGATGCATTGCAGGACTTCACCTGGTCTCCTTAAACAGTGCCTTCTAAACCCACGACCCCTATTATCTAGAAGGACAAGGGCAACAGATAGATGGGAATGCCACGACCTGCAGATTCCCCTCCAAGTCACTCACCATCCTGACTTGGAAATATATCACAGTTCCTTCACTGTCGCTAGGTCAAAACCCTGGAGCTCTCTTCCTAACAGCACTGTGGGTGTACCTACACCACATGGACTGCAGCGGCTCAAGAAAGCAGCTCACCACTACCTCCCCAAGGGCAACTAGGGATGGGCAATAAATGCTGGCCCAGCCAGCGAAGCCCATATCCCCTGAATGAATAGAAAAAAAAAGAAATGAGGGTTTCTTTGATCCTAGCACCAGCAGTGGTGATGCTGTGATTATAGAGAAAACTTCAGATTTATTACAGCACTTTTTATGACCTCAGGTTACTCCAAAGCACTTTACAGCCAACAAAGTATTTTTTGACATTGGTTATGTGTTTTTTTATTCATTCACAGGATGTGGGCATTGCTGGCAAGATGAGGACTGAGGCAAGGCCCAACTGAATGGCTTGCCAAGGGCAGTTAAGAAATCAACCACATTGCTGTGGGTCTGGAATCACATGCAGGCCAAATCAGGTAGGAACGGCAGATTTCCTTTCCAAAAGGACATTAGTGAACCAGATGGGTTTTCATAGTCACCATTACTGAGACTAGTTTTTTAATTCCAGATTTATTTAATTGAAATTGCCCCACTACCATGGTGGGATTTTGAACTCACGTCTCTGGATCCAGATAACAAGGCCAGTGACATAACCACTATGCTAATGTTCCCAAGTTGTAGTGTAGGAAACACAATAGCCAAAGTTCTCCCAAAGAGTATTAAGACGAAAGACAAGATAATTTGGTGGCATTGGTTGACAGATAAATATTGGCCATGGACACCAGGAAGGACTACCCTGCTCCTCTTCGAAGACTGTGGGATCTTTTCTATCCACCTGAGAGGGCAGACAGGGGCCTCCGTTTATTGTCTCATCAGAAAGACAGTATGTCTGACAGTGCAGCAGTCCCTCGGTGCTGCACTGGGACTACTTGGATTACGTGATCCAGTCTCTGGGCTGGGACTTGAAACCCTCTGACCCGGTGTGCCCCTGTTGACACCATAAATGTTCCCCCACCACGCCCACCCCACCTGCCATCCCCATTGGGGTTTTCCTGATTATTGGCAGCCTCCTGCTCCCCAGATATTGCCAGAATGGTCCTTTGTTCCTGCCCTTCTGAATCACTATCTTCCTTCTCCTCAGTCATGACAGCAGGGTTTTGATCCTGAGAGTAAGAGTGGGCAGGAACAGTGAATGAGTGTTCTGTGCCGACGTGAGCGACTGATTGTAAACAGATGACTTCAGGTCATGCTTTTTCTCAGGGGACACTTTATTTTAAAACTGCAGCATTATTCACAGCCTAAACTTTTGCATACACAACCTCTGGAATGCAAACAGAAGTGAATAGAACATTCTATGTGTGTTGTGTGCAGCCTTCTTCTTTATAGCTTTTTTTTCTCTGTTAGTTGAGCAATAGAATGTGGCCTAGTGCCAATATCAAATTCAGGAACAGCATCCTATTTCCCTTGGGTATTCTCCCAGTTAGCTAGCTTGTTCCAAGAGCCTGCACAGGCACAATGAGCTGAATGGCCTCCTCCAGTGCCACACAATTCTATGATTCTCCCTCTTTGTCATTGTAACCAAACTTAATGCTAGTGAAATTCCCTGTGTGTTAAATGGTGGAATGGAGGCACTGCTCAGTAATCTGCAAATACTCAATTTAGTTGCCATTGCCAGGCCTTGACCTGCAACAGCTTTGAGTTGACATTTGAGAAACTGTCATCAGTTAATCCCTTCGAACCTAATGGGTGGTCGGAGAGAAAAAATCCTTCTATCAAGGGCAGATTCTGGTGGAGTAGGTGGGGAACGAGGACTGGATTGGTACGGTGGTTTGGAGCACCATTATTGGTCTGGGACCCTGGTTCGAATCCACCCCAGGCAAGCGATAGGCCTTGCTCTCCCCCAGCCATGGCGACCCGCCATGCAATGACTTTGGGAGGTGTTCAATCAGGCCCTGAGTCTTCAACAGCCCACTACCCAAAATGGGTGTTAATATAATCACAGCATTGTTCAGGAGGACTGCGGAAGTGTGGTGAGTGGACATGATGCATTGGTGCAGTAGAGCTGTACTTATTTTCAGTTTAAAGCAAACAGTTATCTGCACGTAACCCATGCTTATAAAGTTATACAGCACAGGCCATTTGGCCCATCCTGCCTGTGCTGTCTCTTTGAAAGAGCTCTCCAATTTTTCTCATCCCTCGTCTCACCTCGTCTCTTTCCCCAAAGGCCTGAAATGTTTACCTTTTTAAATATTTAGCCAATTGCCCTGTGAAAGTTCCTGTTGAATCTGCTGCCAATGCCATTTTAGGCAGCTTGTTCTAGATTATAACAACCGGCTGCATTAAAAAGATTTATCTTCCTCCCCCCACACCCCAACTTCTAGTTCTACACTTAAGTATATCCTTTCTCCTGACAGTGAGAACATTTTGAACCTATTTGTCCTGTCAAAGCCCCTCATAATTTTGAACATCTCTATTAAATTGCCCCCCTAACTTCCTCTGCTCTAAGAAGTGTACCAGTGAACTAACTGTACAACTTCTGAGCTTTGGTGGCTAATTACAAAATATGATTAAGCAAAGCGTGCATGCAATGAATCCATTGCTGTATATAAGGACTTCCAGCCCTAAATAGGACCAAGGTCCTCAAGTTGTACAAACTAATGGAGTCATTAGACTCAACAAGTATGGTGTATAAATACCAGCATAGAGCAGTTGGGCAGACTGGCCTGTTTCTGTGCTGCATATTCTATGTAATACTGAGCTATTTCACATTAGAGGTCTTAAAGAATGCCAACATCTATCCCTCGTTCACTAAAGGCCATTCTTTCAGCCACCTTCATTTCCAACTTCTGGAATTCCTTCCCTATATCTCTTTGCATTACCTCTTCCTCTTTGCTTCCAAGAACTTTGTCAAACGTCTCCCATCGCCTGTCCTTTTGGACTTCATCATTGGAGCAGCCATGAAAATCAAGATGCCCACCTAACTAATCCATAAGAAATTTTTTTGCCCTATGAGAGATGGGTGATTCCTTTATTCATCTCTACTCGGCTCCTCTCCTTTAACAGTGAATTCAGCCTTGGGTCCAAATTCCACTACTCCTGTAAACCAGGAATTCTTTCAGAGCCGAGACCAGCATCGGCCTGGAATGTGCAACCCTCACAGACTTGGCAAGACGGTTCAGCCCCAACCACAGCTAGTCTGGAAAGGGATCAGGCTGACCTTCCTGTAGTTGCACAAGCCAACCGCATTCCCACCCAACACCAATTTAGAAACCAGTCATGTTGTACATGCCAGAGTGTGTCGGTGCATTCTCTAAGCAGTCGATTGAAAGGAGAAGATGGCTGCTGTTGGAAATATGTTCAGAACCCCATTGCATCTCACACAGCTCACTTGCTTACATGGATGTACGCTGCTTAGTTTCTATATTAGAATCAAAGGGCTTGTGAGCAGTGGGTTGCTCTTTAGGTCAGTAATCGCATGTCAGTTAATCCCTATCCTAAAGCAATTGGGTAGTAGTGATCCCTGTCTCAGGATTGTGGTTAACCTGTCCGTCAGGTTTGGTTTGTTGGGTAGTCTCTGTCCCAGGATTGATTCGTTGGGTATTGTCTGCTCCAGAATCAGTAAATTTGCTCATGTGAGTCCCACACCTCAACTCTGAGACAGAGACTGGCAAACTAATTCTACATCCCGATTCTGAGATAGGGACCAGACCAATTCTGAGAGAACAACCAAATGTGCCATTGTAACTGGACTTTACTGAAGGGTGTAGGGGCAGAAAATGAAACAAAGGAAGAAATAACCATGAAAATCTAGTGCTCAGTAAGAGAGATATTTATTTTAAATCTTATTGCAAAACACAGAGACAGAGAAAATACAAATGGCCCTATTTTTCCCCACTCTTACAAAAAATTGAGAAATACAGTTGCACAAACAGTATAAAAATATTCTCAAGCACGGGTAGGCTTTAAACATTCATACAATACAAAGAGATAAAACCAATGCTTGTGGTTTAGTGAGCTCCAAGCTTGGGAGGACTGCCCAGGTTTGTTCCTCCTGGTCTATCCTCTGGTTGTTCTTGGCTTGGCCAGATAATTTGAAACATTACCCTAACAGAAAAACCTGGAACAGGCAACCAGTGTAGTGTACACTGAAGGACAGTGACCAAGGCCTCAAACCGCTAACACCACGTTATGTTCTGGGCGTTGGATCCTAGCTGAAGGATCAAGGGGGTGGACTTTTTCCTGACAGTTTTTGCCAAGTGCCGAAAACAGGAGGGGGTGGGAATCCAGGCTTGATGCTTCCTTATTGCTGGTGAACGTGCAGCGAGGGCATTAATCACCTCGCTAACAGCTCCTTACGAGTAGTCACTTGGGGCTTTGATGGCAGGTTTTGAAATGCTCCCCCTCCACCAACTGAAGCACGAGCTCTCTGGTCAAAAAGTGGGAACTTAAACACTCCCCTCTCTTGCCCGGTGTTTTAATAAGCGTGCGATATTGTGCACAGATAGCCTGATAGGAGCGGAGTGTGGGTCTGATCTAATCGAAGCGTTAAAGATGATGAAAGAATTTGAAAGGGTTGACTGTGAGAAACCATTTCCTCTGGCAGGGGGGAGCCCACAACAAAGGGGCAGAACCTTGAAATGAGAGCCAGGCCGTTCAGGGGTGATGTCAGGAAGCACTTCTTCACACAAAGGGGTGTGGAAATCTGGAACTCTCTTCCCCGCCCGAAAAGCTGGAGCAGTCAATTGAAAATTTTAAAACAGTGGTAGGTTTTAGTTAGGCAAGGGTATTAAGGGATAGGTTACAATGGGCAGGTGATTGGAGTTAACCATGATCTAGTTGAATGGTGGAACAGGCTCGAGGGGCTGAATGGCCTCCTCCTGTTCCTAGAACACATTCCCTGCGTACACTGGACTGGTTGGAATTCCACTGAACATCAATTATTCCTCAAAGCTCACATTCCACGTATCAATATAGCTTTCATTTTTTCTTAAATACCAAACTTCTAACATCAAAAGAAATAAATTACATAAATCCCAAAAATATATTACAAACTAGACTATGAGGTTTCATATTTTCAATAGTAAAGCATTTCTATAATGCAACAGTGCAAGTCATATACATGTAAATAAGAATGTAACTCGAATTTCTACTCATACACAGTGGGCGAGCAGATAGCTGGTCCCAAGCATTCATCTCGAACTGCAGCCTCTCCACACTTTTGGGAAATTAATATTGGGTCAGCTCTGGGCAGTCACAAACAGTGTGGGAACTGACAGTGGAAAAAATCGGAAATTTATACAAAAATAAAAACCATGGGGAAATAAACTGAGTTCAAGGAGAGCAGTGTCACAGTTTGTTAATGGTTCCCATCCAATGTGCTACGGAGTGTGGTGACATACAAGTAAACACCTGTATTTCCTCATACTCCATATTTCGTGAGGTGTGATCTGCAGCACACCATCACCCACCACCTCCACCCACACCACCCCCCCTCCCAAACCCCTTCGAGCAGCCCGTGGCTGCATTGCTTACAGTCATTGTAGCACGTCCAGTCAATAAGTGCTCCCTCCAGTCGGAAAATACAAGAGGGTAAAGTTGTGGGAGGTTTTGCTGGAATATGGTAATGATGTTCATCACAACATCTCCCCTGGTGACCCGGAAGTGCAAGTGGACCATGTGTTGTGTAGCCAAATTCATCCAAAAGGTTTGATCCCTGGTCCGTGGGGGATTACTGAACTCGGATTCGCTGAACTCAGGCCCCAGAAATGATAGGTTCGGTAGAAGGGGTGTCCCAGTCAATATTTATCCCTCAACCAAGTCACTAAAATAGGTGATCTGGTCATCATCACACAGTGGGAGCTTCCTGTGCACAAATTGGCTGCTGCATTCCCTACATTCCAACAGTGGTTCCACTTCGAAAGTACTTAACTGACTGTAAAGCGCTCTGAGCCGTCTTGAGGTTGTGTGTAAATGCAAGTTCTTCGGCTACAACAATTGGCCCAAGTGCCTCAGAGCTTAGCGAAAGGGAGAAGACAGCTGGGTGTCTCCCATCAGAATGTGCACTGGGGTTCAGAACTCGATAGCAATGAGCTCTCGGGTGGGGCAGACAGAGCAGGAGGGTGGGTTGCCTTCGTACAGCAATACACAAAAACTTTGGGAATACATTTTGAATTGAGACAGCATCAAAATATTTCACTAGGACAACGAGTGGGTGTAGCTGGTCCAGGTGCGAGACTTTGCAAGTAAGGTGTCTAATATCAGGGAAGGACATATGAAATGAATCAGATCACTCATTCCGTGACCATGTTTATCAATGAAGGCTGGAGTTCAGAAGTCACTGCTGGTTATATATGAGCAAGTTTCAGGCAGGGAAATGATCATCATTTCTGGAGCTAAAATCCCAAATCTTCCTTTCCTCATTATACATTTTTCTGCCAGTTAATTCCAGTACTGTATCTTCCTTGTGGGTTTCTACAGATATGATACCTGAGGATTGTCTTTTCAGAATAGTTGTCACTTTCTATGGCTCCATAACTTGTCCCATGAAGAGAATGGTGCCTATGAAACAAGAGAGAGTAACATCATCAAACTAAAGCCCAACTTTATTTCAGTCATGCCTTTGTAACACGTTTGTCTTCCCTCATTGCTTGCCCTCCTGACCTTCCTCAAGTGTCCATTGCAGTGGAGATGGACCAGACACTGAGGCGTCCCTTTCCCCCACCCCACACCTACTAAGTCCAGGTGAATGGCCATGTAGGATGGGTGTCCTTGAGTGTCATGAAGCTATCAATGTATATAATATTATTGGAAAATATTTTTCATTTAAAATAGAGGTTTAGTCTGTGGGTGTGTCTTAATTGGATTAACACCAGCTAGTCTGGGTGCCTGGATATGTACTAGTCTTGAGATGTAAACAGAGAGGTAGAGCGCATTTACATTTTTTGAATAGAGCAATCAAGAAGTGGGGTGAAAACTGACGCTCATCTAGCAGACACCAAGCAATATGTTTATATTATTAATAAAATTGATACTATGAAAGCGGTTTTATTGTTAGAGAGGTTTAGTTCAGTGGTGATACAATGAGAATTTACATTCAATGGGAGTGGTAGGTATAACTTCAGCAGTTTTCAGGTGTGCAGAGCAGAGGCAACGTAATATCAAAAAGCAGCTGTAAGCCTCCAACTGGCTCAACAGGAACCAAAGTGAAAAGAACCTCATTTTGAATTCATAAGGTGAAAATGCTTTGCCTGGTGTTGGTTAAGTCTATGGGTTGGTGTTGGTTAAGTCTATGGGTTGCTGTTGTCTTAATGGAGATTAGTTTGGGGATTTGTCAAAAGTTATGATCGTAGTAATTTGTAGCCATGTGTATATATATTTTAACCTGTGTAAATTAATAAAATATTTCCTTTAGTTTAATGTAAAACTTCGAGAACTGATGGTCTGATTCCTGAATTTGGAGTCACATCTCAAACATAACACTTAAAACTATAGGTTATAACAAGTTGTTTAAAGTTTCCCTCTGGAATTTTTAAATAACTCCACTTTACCAACTGCGTCAGTCATAACACTGAGCCTTTTATTGCAGTGGATTGTTCATGTTCATTGAGCCATATATGGTTCAAACATTGAAGTGTGGGTATAGCAGTATTGAATTAATCATTCAGGGAATTTAAATTTAAATTCCACCACATTTAAAAGAGAAAAAAATATTGGCATCGGTAAAAATGGTCATGAATCTGTCAAAGTATCGTTAAAACCTCAACTGGGTCATCATGAATGGAAACTTGCCTTCCTTATCCGGTCTGGTTCTATAAATGACTAATGTTCCACAATAATAAAGTTGATTCTTAACTACTCACTGGAGTAGCCCAACAGAGCAACTTATTGCAACTAGTAATGGGCAAAGTATAAAAATATTAACTTAAAGACATCTCAAGCTGCTGATAGTAAAGCACCTAAGAGTGTTCTACTTAAAGATCTGCTAGCGATTTAAATGGTTCCCTGGGCTTTCAGAACCAGATCGTCACGGCTAGATGGGTGGGCGTTGTGCGTAGTTTGGACATCTGCCTTGTAGGGCCAAGTTTCTAAAGGACAAAAGACTAGGAGCAGGACAACAACTCGCAGTGTTTCACTAGATCAAACTGCAGACTTAAAGGCTGTGAGCCCAAGATCGATCCCAGATGCCAGCTGTGACGGGCAGGGTCCACAGGGCTGGAGTGTCAAGATCCGACAGCCAGCGGGGTGGGTGACCTCTCGGGTTAGCAAACAGTGCCACTCCCTGCCCGATGCAAAGTCAGTGTCCCACAGGAACCTTCTCACCACCACCCCCCGTAATCCTTCATCCCCGGCAGGTCCATTAGTAGACCGCCAATATTAATCAAGACTTAACATTTGACTTCAGGCTGCCCATGTTAGTCATCCACAGGAACATAGGACTTAAGATAATGAGTAGGCCATTTGCTCCACCAATCAATAAGATCATGGCTGATCTGGTTGGGGTCTCAACTCCACTTTCCTCTCTGCTCCCCCATAACCCTTGACCCCCTTATCTATCAAACCTGTCTAACTCAGTCTTGAGCATATCCAGTGACCCAGCCTCCACTGCTCGCTGGGGAGAATTCCACAGACCAATGAGCATCTGAGAGAAAAAAAAAATCTCCTCATTTCCACCTTAAAAGGGAGATCTCTTTTTCTTAAACTGTGTCTCCGTGTTCTAGTCTTCCCTACAAGTGGAAACATCCTCCTCTAGGATCTTATATGTTTCAATAAGATCACCTCTCATTCTTCTAAACTCTAATGGGTATAGTCCCAACCTGTTCAACCTTTTTTCATAAGGTAAGACCTTCATCCCAGGTATAAGTCAAGTGAACCTTCTGAACTGCTTCTATATCTTCTGTTCAAATAAGGAGACCAAAACTGTCCATGTGGCCTCACCAAGCCCTGTCCAGTGCAGTAAAACTTTCCTACTTTTATATTCTATTCCTCTTAAAATAAATGGCAACATTCCATTTGCCTTCCTAATCTCTTGCTGTACCTGCACAATAACTTTTTGTGATTCATGAACCAGGATGCCCAGATCCCTCTGTACCTCGAGTTCTGCAATCTAAGATCCAGTTGATGAAGGTGAGGAGTTGTGTGTTGCTTTCTTTAGTCAGTAGTGATTCCACTATGTTTGCTATGCAGCTCAGTCAAGAACCACGGCACCTTGGATGGAGCCTTCATTTTGAGTAGCAAGGAGGAATCAAAACTGAGAAAATAGGATTGCGCTACCGGTCAGCTATGATCTAAATGAATGAAGAAGCAGGTTTAAAGAGACTGACTAGTCCACTCCTGATCCCAATGCTCCCATGAGGGACTGGACAATCTCGAGCAGCTGAGCAGCCTGCTCCTGCTTCCGTTTACATGCTAGGGAGGGACAAACTTGCAGTTTCAAAGGGTCTTTCCCACAACTGGTTGTCGACCCTCTGCAAAAGCATTGCCTTACCTGTGGGGTTGTGTCGCACCAAGAATAGGAAGGGCCTGTCGATAACGACTTCAAGAGGAGCCATACGTTCATAAAGGATGGCAGCTGTAAAAAAAAAACAAAATGGCAGCCAAAGGTTAGCAGATTATTGGCTCAATATAACGCTGTCTACGTGTATACAGTTCGTTCTGGAAGATATTGCACGTCAGTGGTAAAAACCTTCGATTGAAGATTGGCAAGGCGAGAGCTGTATGTAAGCAGTTGGCTACAACAAGGCAGTTGCATGCTCTGACCACGGGGTGACTCTGTACCAAGGGTGGAATTTTACGCCAGCAGGATTTTACAGTCCTGCCAAAGTCAATGGGCATCTGAATAATGGTATTGTCACTAGACCAGTAATCCAGGGACCCAGGGTAATGCTCTGGGGACTGGGGTTCAAACCCCACCACAGCAAATGGTGCATTTGAATTCAATAAAAATCTGGAATTAAAAGTCTAATGATGACCATGAAACCATTGCCGGTTGTTGTAAGAACCTAACCGGTTCACTAATGTTCTTCAGGGGGTGAAATTTGCCATCCTTACCTGGTCTGGCCTACATGTGACTCCAGACCCACAGCAATGTGGTTGACTCTTAAAAAAAAATGACCTCTGAACAAGGGCAATTAGGGATGGGCAATAAAAGCTGGCCTGGCCAGCGACGCCCACATCCCATGAATGAACTAAAAAACAAAACCATCTACCATTTATAACCAAAAAAAGGCTCTGAAGATCAAGTGGCAGGATAAAGATACTGAAGTGCTCACCTAAGCTGGCACTGAGACAGTCACAACTGAGCTGGGCACGTAGCCAGAATGCCCGCCACTTGCTTACCAAAGCGAATCTTCCATGGGGAGCTCGGGCCTGGGGTGCGGGCACTCTCACGGATCTCAAAGGAAGCCACACAAGGACATTCTGAGGGCTTCACTTAGGAGTTTGGATGTCGGCTTTGAGATCCTGGGAGAAGCTGGCCCAGGATTGCCGCAGCTGGCGCAGCCAAACAAATTTCAAAAAAGGGTGAGGCTTCTTTTCAAAAGCAAGCGCGTATCAAGAGACAGAGAGAAAAGGCAAGGAGAGGAAATTCCCAAGCCAGAAACTCCCCCAAAACAACAATCATCTGTGGTACCCTGTCCAAATGTGCGGAAGAACTTTCTGGGTGGAGATCAGCCTCAGCAGCTACCTACATGCCCACCAAACGCCCCAGAGGGTGAACATCATCGCCTTGAAGGCCGAACAAGGAAGGATGGGATAAGCAATACCTCTGGTAGCTACTGAGTGACTGGGGGCGCTTTTGCATGCAGCACCTGAGAGAAAGCAGTGCTGCTGCGATGGTTTTGTTGAGTAAGGGCACAGCCGGTCGCATTAAAGCCTGGATACGGACCAGCGCCAATCCTGATTCAGCTGATCTCGGCCAGGCAACCCTAATAAACAGCCCCTGGCACCCGTGGCTAGAAAGTGGCCGACCCCAGCGGACGTTCTGCTTCTAAAAAAAAAGCAAATCACCGTCAGAAATCGGGCTCAGCTGCGATGCCCTGCACAGCCAAATAGCGCACCCCACCCCTCCACAAACCCACCCTGGTTTCGAGTGGTGGAGGGGGTTGGGGGTTTGGGGAGGTACAAGGTACGCAGAAGCGACAGAACCTAGCAAGAAAGATTGGGTAAAGGGGGTGCGGCAGTGGGTGGGGTATGAAATTCACTGTGGCAGGCAGCCCAATAATGGCAGTAAAGGGATCCACGGTTCTATATTCGCACTTGTTTTAAAATTAGCCAGGACGTGAATTGGCAGTGTGTTCGCCACCACCCATTGTACACTGAAGCTTCAGGAATAACTTGCAACATCAGAGAAACCAGTGAGGATGACCAGACTTACCAGTGGCTGCAGAGGCCTTGGTCCCGCTCTCGTTTACTTCAATCTTTACTTTCTGCAGAGCCTTTGACACAAACAGTGGCTCAGTTTCTACATCGGAGGAAAAGGAGAGGGGGAGGATTAGTCTGCAGTCTGACACTCCATTCACGCACAAACAGAAATCGCACCCCCTCCAACTCAACTAAGGTTAGATTGGTCATTCCTGTATCAGTCAAATCAGGAAGCACTCTCCCCACGCACAAGCTAGTGGAAATCAGGAATTCCCTCCTCTCCGAAAGGCTGTGGGTCAAGTGCAATTTGAGCTAAATGCCAGTAAATGTTTGTTAGGTAAGGGATGGGCAAGAAATGCTGGTGACGCTCCAGCCTGAGAACAAACATCCACTCCCTCCAGCACTGGTACACAGTGTGTACACTCTTGACAGCAACTTGACAAGGCTTCATCCACAGCATCTCCCAAACCCACAACCTCTACCACCTGGGAAGACAGGGCAGCAGGTACCCAGGAACGTCATCCTAGTTCTCCTCAAAGCCACATGCCATCCCATTGACAGCCATCCTGTGCTGCTACCCTGGAACACCCTCCCTAACACCACAGGGGCTGCAGCTGTTCAAGCAGGCGGCTCACCACCACCTTCTCCAGGGCAACGAGGGAGGTGGGCAGTGAATGCCAGTGACGCCCCACCTCCCGAGAAAGAATTTAATAAAAGCTCCGGGAATACCGACACAAATCAATCAACACCAACACAAACTCCTTTCCGTCGCCACCCACCCTACTTCACAGACTGTTCGTAGCCTTGCCGCCCTTTCTGACTCCACCCCCCCCCAACACCCGCCCACCGAGGACGGCTTCTCAGAATATTCCACACTCCCTCCAACCTCCCCTCCCTCCCACCTCAGCCCCACAGCATCCCCTAGAGCCAATATCATTCCGAGGCTTCTGTGCCCCATGAGTGAGTACTTACTGCTGATCTTAGTAAAGTCCGCTGTTCCCGCATTAAACATGTCTGTCATTCCCATGTTTGTCAGCGGCTTCCTCAGATCTGTCTCACTATCCAGGGAAAACCTGCCAGGAAAGATGTGTAAACATGTCAGGGGTATGCCTAGCAAAACCGCCTCGCACCATTTGAAACTGTAGAATTGCTTTTAATTAAACAGAACATGTTGTGATCACATTATTAACATGCTCTGGGGGGTGAGCTACCTGACAAGAGAAGACTTAATTAAGTCACATCGAATGTAATTGCATAATTACTAAAACACTCTAATGATATCCCAGCTCTCGCAGTAACTCCCTCTGCCTAGCACCCTGTGTTACTGACTGCATCTCTATAGTTGCACACTCAACAGCCCCTCATCCCAGGGCTACTGCTGTATGCAACCTGATGTTAATCCAGTTCCACCACATGGTTGGGCCCAGTAAACCCCTCCCCTGTCAACACTGCCTTCCTGACTTAATGGCTGCCTTTAGATCACTAATGTCCTTTCGGGAAGGAAATCTGCCATCCTTACCTGGTCTGGCCTACATGTGACTCCGGACTCACAGTAATGTGGTCAACTCTTAATTGCCCTCTGAAATAAACCACTCAGTTCAAGGGCAATTAGGGATGGGCAACAAATACCGGTCTTGCCCGTGATGCCCACATCCCAAGAAAGAATCTTGCATTGCTCTCCTATTCCTGCGATGAAGAGGTTGTCTTAGGAGGAGAGGTTGAACAGGTTGGGCCTGTACTCATTGGAGTTTAGAAGAATGAGAGGTGATTTTATTGAAACCTATAAAGTTCTGAGGGGACTTGACAGGATGAAAGGATGTTTCCCCTCATGGGGGGAATCGAGAACGAGTGGGCACAGTTTCAGATTAAAGGGTCTTCCATTGAAGATGGAAATGAGGAGGAATTTCTTCTCTTAGAGGGTTGTGAATCTTTGGAATTCTCTACCTCAGAGAGCAGTGGAGGCTGGGTCACTGAATATAGTCAAGCTGAGTTAGACAGATTTTCGATTCATAAGGGTCATGGGGACAGGCAGGAATGTGGAGCTGAGACCACAATCAGATCAGCCATGACCTTATTGAATGGCAGAGCAGGCTCCAGGGACCAAATGTCCCTATTTCTTATATACACTAGGGCCAGGTAGGCACTCCACCTGTTACACTAGCTTAGAGTCAGGGTCTAATTCCCACTTCCACCCCCACAACATTAGGATAATCACGAATCGAAAGGCACCAGTTATTATAAATACTGGCCCCTCCCCCTCTATGTCACAATGCGCAGTCACTTACTTGGGCAGGACTAGATAGCGTTTCACTGTTTCTAGATTGTCCTTCCACTCGTTGACCAGCGAGACGGTGATGATGTTTGTGAGAGCGGACAGTGGAACCTTCTTCTGATATGGAGCCACAATGTACATACTGAGGGTCTCCCCATGATACGGCAGCTCAATGACATCGTAGTCCAGGCCGCTGGGGGTCACAAATTCACCTGGAGGAATAAAGCATCAGGATTGGCTCTCTGGCCGACCAGTCAACCACTTTCTCCCCACTCACATGACATCTTCCTCCATGTTAGGTCAGCTTCATTACCTTACGCTGTGCAGTAATAGCCACAAGAGCATAGTACAGTGTAAGCTATTGAATCTGACCTAACATGGAGCCTGGGTTCACTGGGTAGCACTCTCCCCTCCAAGCCAGAAGGTCATGTTCAAACCCCATTCACTGCAGAGACTTGAGCGCATCATCCAGGCTGACACTCCAGTACAGTACTCAGGGAATGCCGCACTGTCAGAGGTGCCGTCTTTCAAGTGAGACATTAAAGCGAGGGCTCATCTGTCCTATCAGGTGGACCTAAAAGATCCCCCTAAGGGCACTATTTCAAAGGCAAGCTGCTCAATTCTCCTCCGGGTCCTGGGCTAACCTTTAACCCTCAACCGATAACACCAAAAACAGACTGTCTGATCACCGAATTGCAGAATGATTACAGCACAGAATGAGGCCATTCAGCCCAGCGTGCCTGTGCCAGCTCCCCAAACGAACAATGCACCTAGTGCCGCTCCTCCCCCCACTTCCGTAGCCCTGCACATTCTTCCTTTTCAGATAATAATCCAACTCCCTCTTGAAAGCCTCGATTGAACCTGCCTGCGCCACACTCTCAGGCAGCGCGTCCCAGATCCTAACCGCTGGCTGCGTGAAAAAGGTTCTCCTCATGTTACCATTGCTTCTTTTGCCAATCACCTTAAACCTGTGCCCCCTAGCTCTCGATCATTCCACCAATGGGAAAGGTTTCTCCCTATCTACTCCGTCCAGTCATTTATCGCATTACTGTTTTTGAGCTTCTGTGCTTACGCCTCTGCAATGGAGCTTGCCTTCTGGCTCAGAGAACATATAAAAAAAAACCCCTCCATTTATGTAGTGCCTTTCATGGCCTCAGGACATCTCAGAGCACCACATGGCCCATTAAGTGTAGCCACTGTTGTAACGTAGGAGAGTGGGATTAGACTGTGGGGCGGGGAGTGCTGGTACAGGTTTGACGGGCCGAATGGCTGGTCTGTCCGTCGCTAACTTTCTCAGACATGGCCTTCCTCTTTCACTGGCCTTCCAGGCTGGTTCCTACTTGGCTGGCACCAGCTCTGGGGTGAGTGAGGGCAGCACACGATGTCCTCGTGCGTTCGGTGGGCGCAAGGAGTTGCACCCTGCAGCTAGGAAGTTCAGGCTGGATTAACCACTTTCCCTGGGGGACACATCAAAATGTAACACCATGTGCATCTGCCCCATGCTCAGCTGCTGCCTTTACAAACAAAACAAACACTGAGAATGACTGCCGATGCTGGAGATTCTGAAACGAAGACAGAAAGCACTGGAAAAAACTCAGCAGGTCTGGCATCAGTATCAGGGGAGAGAGAAACAAAGTTAACGTTTCGAGCCCAACATAAGCCATAGTGGACTCAAAAACGTTAACTCTCTCCGCTGACCCTGCCAGACCTGCTGAGTTTCCCCAGCACTTTCCTGCCTGAGAAACAAACTCTCCCCTCCACGGACTTTCTGTCGAGGTTCCGCGCGCCCAGGCGCCCTGTCCTGACACCCGCTCGACCTCAGCCAGCGGCGGCGTTTGTCCGCAAGACATGGCGAAGGGGTGTTATCAAACAGAGCTTGGCGCTGGCCATGCGAGGATGGTAGGGGCTTGGGTAAAGGGGTGCATTGTAAGGATGTCCGTAAGGGGGAAGAGGGAGGGGGAGAGGTTTAGAGAGGGAATTTCAGAGCTTTGGCCAAGAGGGGAGCAACTGCCAGACATTTGAGTACAGAGACGCAGGGCCCTCCTTCCCTCACCCCACGCACCCCCCCCGCTCCCCAAACTCCAGCGACCCAGAGGGACATCTTTACTCACTGGCATTCAGCTTGGCGCTCTGCGACATCATAGGCACCAGGATCTTGGTTCCGTCTGCCTTGTAGAACTCGCGCTGATGTGTACCCTCGGCAGGGAACGGAATCTTCCACAGGCCCTTGAAGTAGACGGCATTGAGCAGGACCATGCGGGTCAGAGTTGGGTCCAGCATGCCCGGGCGGAGAAAGTGAGGGATCATACCTGGACAGAGAGGAGGGTGGGAGGGAGGAGAAAGGAATTCAGTCAGACTGACGGATCTTCAATACACACGGTGCGAAGCTGAAACGAAATACTCATTATAAGATGGAGTCAGAGCTCGGCACACACACTCAGGTTCTCTTCCTTCTCCCCACCCCACCCCCACTCCTTCCCACCCCAATTATTTTTTGGGTCTCTTTGAGGAAATATTATTTTTTTCCAATTCAACCTGAGCAATTTCAGCATGGGGAGCACAATTTTACTCTTGTCACCCAATGCCCATTATTAAACACTCTCAGGGCAGGTACAGCACGGGGTTAGATACAGAGTAAAGCTCCCTCTACACTGTCACCATCAAACACTCCCAGGACAGGTACAGCACGGGGTTAGATACAGAGTAAAGCTCCCTCTACACTGTCCCCATCAAACACTCCCAGGGCAGGTACAGCACGGGGTTAGATACAGAGTAAAGCTCTCTCTACACTGTCCCCATCAAACACTCCCAGGACAGGTACAGCACGGGGTTAGATACAGAGTAAAACTCCCTCTACACTGTCCCCATCGAACACTCCCAGGACAGGTACAGCACGGGGTTAGATACAGAGTAAAGCTCCCTCTACACAGTCCCCATCAAACACTCCCAGGACAGGTACAGCACGGGGTTAGATACAGAGTAAAGCCCCCTCTACACTGTCCCCATCAAACACTCCCAGGACAGGTACAGCACGGGGTTAGATACAGAGTAAAGCTCCCTCTACACCGTCCCCATTAAACACTCCCAGGGCAGGTACAGCACGGGGTTAGATACAGAGTAAAGCTCCCTCTACACCATCCACATTAAACAAGTAAACACAGGGCCCAGAAGTGAAGTTGGGAGACCACCTGCTAATTGGGTGTCTTCAGACAGAAAGACTGAAGAGAGAGGAGGCTGCTTTTGTCGGTCAGGCTAGATGCGATCTCTCAAGCCTCACCCCACCCAGATCCCTCAGGGAGTTTATTTACTAAAATTAATGAGTTTATTTATAAATGAATGAAAACAGGAGCTGCGGCCTCACCTCTGGTTTGTATTTCCACCCATTTATTGATGATGTAGGTGGCCATCTTGGAGTCCTTGAAGTGCACCTGCTTTGGCCAGCCGTTGTATGTTTTCCGGTAATTCTTCAGGTAGGCCCTGGGCAGCTGCATGCTCCTCTGGATGAATGCGCTGTTGGCCGCGTAGACAATGTCCCGGTTGCTCTTGGCAGTGAGCTCTTTCTGGAGACGCTTGAGGGCCATGGGTACACCGAAGTCTGCCGGTGAGAAAAGAAATCCCGTTGAGAGTCCAGAGCTCGCTCCCTCCTCCCTAAACCTCCCTGCCTCCCGAGACCCTCCTCAAAGCCGGCCCTCCTCCACCAAGCTATTAGGGTCGATCGACACCCACACCTCGCCGCCGTTTGGCTTTGGCATCAACCCCTGAGCGCCCCGGGGAGCGCCTCGCGAGACGTAAGGCGCTGTCTAAATGCGAATTGTTGTTGTTGTTGTGGCGAAGAACGAAAGAGCCTGGCAGCCAAGTGGGTTCCGAGGGCAGGCCTTGTGCTTGGTCTGGCACATGCGCTCTTCCAAAGGGCTGACAGACTCAAGGGGAAAACACGACCCAGGGACCCACCGGTTCATGTCACAGCCGCCTACTCCGGCAACCGCGACGACATTTTACTTCCCTACGTCCATGCCCAGGGCTTTTAAAAAGTGGGTTCAAGACTCAGGCCGGAGGGACCCCTCGGGGTTTGAAGGGAGCCCGAGATGGGGCTTGAGTGTGGGGAGGAGTGGGGCAGAGTCGGAGGTTTGGCCGGGGGCTGTGGGATTTGGTGGGGATGTAGTGGGGGGGTGGGGATGGTGGGGATGGATGGGGGGGTGGGGTTTGGTGGGGGTCAATGGTGGGGGGGGGGGGGGGTTGTCGTGGTGTGGGTGTGGGGTTTGGTGGGGAGGACGTAGGGGGGGTGGGGATGGTGGGGATGGATGGAGGGGTGGGGTTTGGTGGGGGTCAATGGTGGGGGGGTGGGGGTTGTCGTGGTGTGGGTGTGGGGTTTGGTGGGGAGGACATGGGGGGGGTGGGGATGGTGGGGATGGATGGGGGCGTTGGGGTTTGGTTGGGAGGGGTGGTGGGGTTTGGTGGGGGTCAAGGTGGGAGGGGGAAGCGGGTAAAGGAAGGGGCTGAAGGAAAGAGAGGCAGCTGGGAGAGCAGGGTCCATTTGGGCAGGGAGGCGATTCCCACATCTGGGACCAGAGGCGGACGCGATGAGTTTTTAAAAGATAAAATAATCAAGAGGTGGCAGCCGCAAGCTTGGATCTTGAAAGCTTGTAACGGGAGGAAACGTCGGAGCGGGATGAGGAATTCCACGGGAGAGAGATCTCGGATGCCGATAGGGGCTGTGTGAGAAGGACAGGGAAGCCTTCTTTCCGGCAGAGTGATTCACTCCTTTCCAAGAGCATCGGAAAAGGCCATTCGGCCCAACTGCTCTATTCTGGCAATTTTTCTCCAGACAAACCTCCTCCCATCTTACTTTACCTCACGCTTTCTATTCTGCACCTCCCCCCTACCCCCCCCCCCCCAGCCCCTCGTGCTCCTGTCCAGCTTCGTCTCCAACCCCAGTCGCCTCAACAGCTCAATGGGAAAAAAATAAAGAAACTGCACTTATATAGCGCCTTCAGGACCACCCTCCCCACCCCCTCGTGCCCCCGTCCAGCTTCGTCTCCAGCCCCGGTCGCCTCATCTGCTCAGTGCAAAAAATAAAGATTCTGCATTTATACAGCGCCCTTCAGGAAACCCCCTTCCCACCCCCACCCCCACCCCCCCCCCCCCCCCCAACCCGCCACTGCCAAAGCACTCTGCAGCCAACTAAGCACTTTTGAAGCGTCACCGTTGTGATGTAGGACTCGCGGCAGCCACTTTGCGCACAGCAAGATCCCGCAAAACAGCACGTCCCGCTTCCTCGCCACCCTCCGCTTGAAGGCCTTTCTCCAGAATTCTTTACTAGCGATTAACTTCTAGCTACGGCCCCTGGTTTTGGTCTCTCCCCCGTCCCACCACCCAGGTGGAAACTTCCCGACGTCTCCCCGACCGAGCCCATCCGTCCTTTCAACTGCATTTTCAACCCACCGACCCCTGCTGCCTGCTTCTAGGTGGACAGCGAGCGGGAACGCCTGAAGGCCGCGTCTCCCTGAGCGGGCCGTCGATTGGGAGAAACTGGTCCCACTCGGGAAACGATCGAGAACGAGGAGGGCACAGGCTTATTGGCCAAATGAGCAAAAAAAAAAAAACACAAGAGAAAAACGTTTTGCGCGCAGGGCGTTGTTCGGATCTGGAGCACGCTTCCTGAGAGAGAGAGAGAGAGAGAGAGAGAGAAGGGTGGAGGCAGGTTTGCTCGAGGCACTCGAAAGAGAATTAGGCTGTTATCTGAAAAGGAAGAACGTGCAGGGTTATGGCGAGAAAGCCGGGGTGGGTGGTGGTGGTGGTGGGGGGGGGGGGGGGGGGGGGGTGGCGGGGGCGTGCGTTCACACTAAGCCAATTGCTCATTCGGAGAGCTGGTGCAGACATGATGGGCTGAGTGGCCTCTTTCTGCGCAGTGACAATGCTCTGATTCCATGAGCTCAGTGTGTAGCTCGTAAGCAGATGAGCTTCGATCACCAGGCCTGGGGCTGGGTTTGAAGCGGCAATGGTTGACTCCCACCACCAGAGGCCCTCGGTTAGCTGCGTGGACATCGGCACAAGGCATTTCAATTTCGCCTGTGAATTCTGCAGGGAATCGGTTTTTCTAATCTGCGTCTCCAATCTCCCCACGCCCACATAGCAAGGCATGCAGACTCATCCACACCTGGTCGCGTGCACCGTCTGACTAAGGTCAGCCTGCCCGAATGCAGAACGTGACTGAGGACTGATTCAGAACTCCAACATTCATCTCCATCCTGTTGACACACGGTACACCCAAGACCCTGGCATAACCCGGCCTCACAGGTCAGGCACTTGAACCCCTGAATTAACGTACAGACCTTATGTAGAGACGCGCACGGAGCAGAAGGAGGGTCACAGGGGGAGGTAGAGCACTTGGTAAGAGACAGAAAGGGAAGGGATGGCGGCGGAAGTGAACTGGAGAGAGCGCAAGCCAAGTAGAGACGCAGCAAGAGAGGAAGAGAAAGAGTGACATAAAGTGAGACAGTGCAAGGCAAGGATAGACCCAGCAAGACAGAAAGCATGAATGAGGGACTGACAAACACAAAGCAAGAGACATAATGAGAAAGAACATAAGATATCGACCATTCTGCCCCTCAAACCTTCTCTTCCATTCAATACAATCATGAATAATCATCTACCTCAGCTGCGCTTCCCACTCACTTCCATGAGAGATCTCTCGATCTCTGTCTTGAATATACTCAATGACTGATCATCCTCAGCTCTCTGGGGTAGAGAATCCCAAAGATTCACAACCCTCCGAGTGAAGAATTTTCTCCTCATCCCCTCCTCATCTGAGAAACTAAGAAACAGAGTGGGAGGCAGGAAGAGCCACAACAAGTGGAGAAGAGAGAGAGAGAGAGAGACGGTGAGGAGAGAAAGAGACCGAGAGTGAGAAACAGAGCGGCAAACACAGAATGAGCAAGAGAGAGCAGGTAGAAGGGATACAGCAAATAGCGTGTGTGAGCACTCGAGAGAGAGAGAGAGAGAGAGGAAGTGCAAGAATGAGACATTGAACAAGAGAGAGACATATACAGAGAGAGGCAGGAAGAGAGACACTCACGCACACAGAGAGAGCCACACAGAGACACATACTGAGTCAGAGAGAAAGAGAGAGACACACGCTTACACACACCCAGCGAGAGAGAGAGAGAGAGAGATACACACACACACACATACACACTGCCAGAAAGAGAGAGAGGCATGCATATACACACTTCCAGAGAGAGAGAGAGACACTCACATATACACTCCCAGAGAGAGAGAGAGAGAGAGAGAAAAAGACACACATATACACTCCCAGAGAGAGAGAAAGACACACACACATACACTCCCAGAGAGAGAAACACTCACATATATACACCCAGAGAGAGAGAGAGAGAAAAAGACACACACATATATACTCCCAGAGAGAGAAACACTCACATATATACTCCCAGAGAGAGAGAAAGACACACACATATACACTCCCAGAGAGAGAGAGAGAGAGAAAGACACACACATATACACTCCCAGAGAGAGAGAGAGAAAGACACACACATATACACTCCCAGAGAGAGAGAGAGAGAGAAAGACACACACATATACACTCCCAGAGAGCGAGAGAGAGAGAAAAAGACACACATATACACTCCCAGAGAGAGAGACACATATACACTCCCAGAGAGAGAGATACACACACACACACTCACAGAGAGAGAGAGAGTCACACATGCAGTCTCACACACGCACTCTCGCACACGCAGTCTCACACACGCAGGCTGATGCAGTGAGGTTTCATGTATGGATTTGCAGGGGCACATTTAAATCCTGAGACCAACATTGCATTGATAAACATCCCAGCAGACGCACGGACCCCAAGCTCACCTTCCAGCCTGTATCCCATGGCGGCCTGGAGCTGCTCGAGTGTGTTCCCGGCTGCTCCCAGCTGTGCCATTCCCACCAAGGCCGCTGCACCGTAGGGCGAGAACACCACGTTCCGGTCCCCGGCTGACGCGGCAATTTCCCGGAAGATGCGGATCCCGAAGTCGGCGCCGAGCTCAGACACGGGCGGGCTGTTGACGGCGTGGCAGAGGGCTGCCCTGGCAACCAGGAGGATGGCCAGGCACAGGAAGGACTTGCTGCTGCTCTTCATGGTCATTGGGGCACCTGAAAGAGGAGTGGAGTGTGAACATTAAAAACCACCGGAGGTGGGGGGAAACCTCACCCAACATCACTAACACCAACTGAGCTGGTCATTGCCAAATTACTGTTTGTGGGAACTTGCTGTGCACAAATTGGCTGCGATATTTGGCTGCCATAATCAACACGGACACACAGACTTACGCACACGGACTCACGCACGGGCACACATTGTTACAGCACAGAAGGAGGCCATTTGGCCCATTATGTCTGTACTGGCTCTCCCAATGGGCAATTTACCTCATGCCATTCCCTGCCTTTTGCGCCCTCCCCCCCCCCCCCCACGTACAATTCTTCCTTTTCAGGGCCAATGCCTCGATTGAAAGTTCCTCCAACATGCTGCATTCTCGATCCCGTCGATTCGCTGTGCGACAGGGCGCTCTGGGGCAGGAAGAGGCGGTGCCGGGCGCTACACAAATGCAAGTCCTCTCTGTCCCTGATTCCGCACCCCGGGAAGAGCTTCAGACGGAGCGACTGATGGACCCAGCCGAGGGAGTGGACGCGCCAGGGCGAGAGGGGCCCCGAGGAAGTGAAAGTGGAGGAGCTCGGCCAAGGTCTCAATTAAACGTCAGCGGCTCCGGGAAGGGCGGGTGGGCAGGAGGGCTGTGGTGGTGTTGTTGGCAATCAGCCAGGCTTGCTGCCCCCCACCGATCTCTATCCAGCTGGCTGGCCACCCTCGGTTCATTTCAGATACCACCCCCCCACCCCCCGACCCCCACCACAGCTGTTGCAGGCATCAGGGACAGAAGGTTGACCGCGATGCCTTTGCAGTCGAATAGCCCAGCCACACAAGGCCCGCGTGCAGAGGAGCCACAGGGCTGCCAGTGGTGACAGGCGTGACCCAAGGGAAGGCAGCACCTTCAGTAGGAGTGGAGTGAAGTGGAGGTGGGGTGGGGATGGGGTGTGGGGGGTGGTGGTGTGGGTGGGGATGAGGGGGGGTGTGGTGGTGGTTGGCGATTTGAGCAACCTGAAATGAACCGAGGGTGGCCAGCCAGCTAGCCCTGTCTGGCAGGGGAAAGGCTGCCGCTGACCTCACACACAGCAAGATCCCGCGTGCGGCAACTGGTTCAGAGGACCAGCTCCTTTCCCCTCCAACAGAGACTACATTTTAAGAATTACTTCAATGGCCGTGAAGCACTTTCGGGAGGGCCCTGAGAGGTCCTGTACAAATGCAAGTCCATTCTTTTATCTGTTTCAGTGCTGGAAGATGGAGAAGATGCAGATCACCAGATACGGTACGGTGCTAAAACCTCTGTTAAGTAGGAAATTAATTATCCAGCTGTTTGAACTAACAGCGAAAAGGATCAGCAAAGAGGGGGAGATTACTAACATTAGGAGAATTTAACACCAGGACCCCGTTTAACCTGTACCTAACCCGTTTGAGCAGTGATCTCCACTTCATCTCTTAACTCAAGACGGCACCTCCAACAGTGCAGCACTCCCTCGGCACTGCACTGGAGTGCCAGCCTGGATTACGTGCTCCAGGTCTGTGGAGTGGGACTTGAACCCAGAACTTTCTGACTCAGAGAGTGAGAGTGCTACTCACTGAGACAAACAGAAGACAAATAAAAACACTTTTCCACGCACTGAAACGAAGTCACTTCCTGATGTGCACAGAATTAGAGCTCCCTATCCCCAGTTGTAAACCAATATTGTGTCTCCAGAGGAATGGGCAAATGCTGCAGTCCAGGCTGCTCTAGCTGTGCTGGCATGACTGATTTACAAAGCAGATCTTCTCCACCCAGCTCCACAGTTTTGGCTTACAGCAGTCAGTCCCACCGAAGGCATGTCCCAAACACACCAGCCCAGCTTTTGTCATAATCTGCCCACTGTGCAGCCCGGTGCACGAGAGACCAGGGGAAATCCAAGCAGATGATCTTGAGACTCTAAAGCTCTTTCCTCCCGGATTGTGACACTGCCAGATAGAGTGGCACACACATACACATACACACACACACACACACACACACAGGGACACACAGACACAGGGACACACAGACACACACAGACACACACAGGGACACAGACAAAGGGACACACAGACACAGGGACACACAACGGACACACACAGAGGGACACACAGACACAGGGACACACAGACACAGACACACACAATGGACACACGCAGGCACACACAGACACACACACAGACAGGGACACACAGACACAGAAGCACACACAGACAGGGACACACAGACACACCACACACACACGCACAGACACAGGCACGGGCACACACAATGGACACACACACACAGGCTTACACACACGGACTCACACATGGACACAGACACACACACAGACACATGCATGCACAGACTCACACGGACACATAAAAAGACTCACAGGGACTCAGACACAAGAACACACACACATAGACAGACACAGAGACACACAGTCACATTCTTTCTCTCACACACACACACACACACATTCACACACAACGATTAGGGATACACATATACACACATACAAGATATTTTTATAGATAGGGGCATTTACATACATTACACAGAGATACACACTCGGGAGACAACATCGACTATGATCGGGATGCACACACCAGGATGGGTATATGCAATCATATACAGTATACACACCAGTCCACACACACACACACAAGGAGATATAAATACACACACACACTAAGACACACACACACAGTTAGGAATAAACACACACAAATAATCCCAGTACATTGAGTGACTTACGGTGCCAGACAGTGTTCTCTCTTCTGTTCTGTGCTGTCTGTACTTTGCAATGTTTGCAGTAGACTCTTTGCTAGCTTCAGTGCTGCGTAACAGCTCCACTCATTGACTTCTCCTCCCTCCTGCTCCCTTTTATCCTTCTCCAAGCGGAAGCTGATGAGCTGAGTAAATCACTCCTGCACCAGAACTGCCCTCCCCCTACCACCCCCACAGCGGTTACTGTAAACAAGTATACACAGGCTTCCCCAAGACCATCACAAGGAACATGGTGTTCACCAAGTTTATGAGAACTTTCAGTTAACCATTTCACTGCCAGTCTGCAGTGCCCGTCAATGAGAATCAAATGTCCTCTTAACCCTTTCTTGACAATGCTAACTGTTGCTGGGGCAGTTTCACGGGCTTTAAGCAGCTTGCTGAGGGGAGCATTCAGAAATATATAACACTGAGGCAGAGCTTGTCACTGTATAACTCTGGGGTATGGTACTGGAGAGGACAGGTCTGTCGCTGTATAAGACTGGGGTACAGTACTGGTGGGGACAGGTCTGTCACTGTATAACACTGGGGTACAGTACTGGTGGGGTCAGGTCTGTCACTGCATAACACTGGGGTACAGTACTGGTGGGGTCAGGTCTGTCACTGTATAACACTGGGGTACAGTACTGGTGGGGTCAGGTCTGTCACTGTATAACACTGGGGTACAGTACTGGTGGGGACAGGTCTGTCACTATAACACTGGGGTACAGTACTGGTGGGGACAGGTCTGTCACTGTATAACACTGGGGTACAGTACTGGTGGGGACAGGTCTGTCACTCTATAACACTGGGATACAGTACTGGTGGGGACAGGTCTGTCACTCTATAACACTGGGATACAGTACTGGTGGGGACAGGTCTGTCACTCTATAACACTGGGGTACAGTACTGGTGGGGACGGGTCTGTCACTGTATAACACTGGGGTACAGTACTGGTGGGGGACGGGTCTGTCACTGTATAACACTGGGGTACAGTACTGATGGGGACAGGTCTGTCACTGTATAACACTGGGGTACAGTACTGGTGGGGATGGGTCTGTCACTGTATAACACTGGGGTACAGTACTGGTGGGGATGGGTCTGTCACTGTATAACACTGGGATACAGTACTGGTGGGGACAAGTCTGTCACTCTATAACACTGGGATACAGTACTGGTGGGCACAGGTCTGTCACTATAAACTGGGATACAGTACTGGTGGGGACAGGTATGTCACTCTGTAACACTGGGGTACAATACTGGTTGGGACAGGTTTGTCACTGTATAATACTGGGGTACAGAACTGGTGGGGACAGGTCTGTCACTGTATAACACTGGGGTACAGTACTGGTGGGGACGGGTCTGTCACTGTATAACACTGGGGTACAGTACTGGTGGGGACGGGTCTGTCACTGTATAACACTGGGGTACAGTACTGGTGGGGACAGGTCTGTCACTGTATAACACTGCGATACAGTACTGGTGGGGACGGGTCTGTCACTGTATAACACTGGGCTACAGTACTGGTGGGTTCAGGTCTGTCATTGTATAACACTGGGATACAGTACTGGTGGGGAGGGGTCTGTCACTGTATGTGCTAACTATTTTGGGATGTACTGATATTGTGAAAGGTGTTATGTGAATGCGGGTTTTCTGTGTGCCAAATCATTTCCTTCTCAATTAAACTTTAACATCCCCCCATCACCCATCTCTCCAGCCCCTCCAGGGAGATGCCTTCATAGTTCATTGTTGGAGAAGCGCATTTAAATCACAGGCAGCGGTGATACTGTGACAGTTTTCATAAATAGCTCCTTCCCTCCTGTTCAGACTTCCACTTTAGGGATGTGGATGTGCGCGGCCGCCGATTCTGCCTGTCTCCACTGGGAGGCAGCAAAGCAAGCTGGCTCTCTCCGGTCCTGGGGCGACTCGGCCTCACTCGATGACCCAGAGATCTGGCTGCAGGCCTCAGGAACTCGGCCAAGGAATCCCTCCAGGGGTCCAGTGTCGGAACTGAACGTCCTCGCTTTCCACTGTTTTTACTGTATTCTTGGGCCGGCCTTTCTCAATGCTTTGCTAACTCAGGGGTTATGCATGTGAAATATGTCCTGAGGATAATCCCCTGGGTCCGTGAAACCTATAGCTCGCAATGTTCAGTTCTTGCACTCTCCTCGCCTCCCGCTTCCTCCCCCTGTTGAAGGCGTATGGCTCGGCCCTGATTGCTGGTCCATGGATGCCAGGTGCCCAGTCTCCACTCACATGCTCAGACCGGCATGCAGCTCATCGACCTTGGGGTCAATGCAGTTAGCCTCACGACACGCACTTTCCAAGAGGTAGGGGCGGTGGAGGAGGAGGTGGGGTGGGGGGGTGGTGGTGGGGAGGCGAGGTGGGGTGGTGGGAGGTGTTCTGGATAGTGATCAGAAAATGGGATTCCTCCCCCTAACAACGCCCCCCCCCCCGACCTTTTACACGTTAACCCCTCGATTTCCTCTCCGCACACAGCTTGCTGACATCGCTGTTTCCCTTTCTCGTCCCTTGCATCATCCTTCCCTGCCTGGCTAACTGGCGTCAGGGCGTGGGTGAACTCCTGCCCGCCAATCAGAGACGCCCAGATTGTACCCCCTCCCCCACCCCCCTCAGCCCCAAACCCCGCCCCCAACCCCACCACTCCCCCAACTCCCGACCAGCTTCAACCTCGGTGTAGTCCAAATCCTCGACCCCAGCCAGGGTTGCCAACCCTCCAGGATTGGCCTGGAATCTCCAGGAATTGAACCCTGGAGAAAAATCATCGGGACGTTAAAAAAAGATGGTTTTTAAATAGATTTTTCTTTGAACTTTTCTCTTTACCAGGTATAAAATTGTTGAAAATGGTGGGGAGTGATGGGGGGGTGCGGAATAAAGGTTGTTTGGCTGACAGTCAAGCATCATCCAATTGGGTAATGAGTCCTCTTGCTTTCCAATTGGCGTAGGAAGGCCGTACGTCACAAGGATCAATGTGTTGGCTGACTCATGGCTGGAGTTTGGGGACTAGTCCTGTGATGAAATCTCCAGGAACACATTTAATCACAGTTGGCAAACCCATCCCCAGAACCTGCAGCCCAATTGCAGGAAGGCCAATGCCCTGATCTTCAGCCCCCACCAGAGACTCTGCTCCCTCCCCACCGAATCCATCAACCCCCTCCCCCACTCTGCTCCACAGCCAGGCTGAGGCAGACAGATCTCCGCCTCGGCCTCCTACTTGACCCCAAGCCGCACTTCGAATCTCCCCCGTCCCTCCCCCTCTCCAGAGCAGGGCCCCATGCGAAATCCCATCTCCGGGTCAGCACTGAGGGTGTGCAGCAGCCTCAGATGAGACGTTAAACCCAGAGCACAAAAGATCCCCTGACGCTATGGGAAGGGGAGGGGAGGTGTTCTCCCCGGTGTCCTGATCAACAATCTATCCCTCAGCTGACATCGTTAAAGCGGGTTATCTGATCATTGCTGTTTGTGGGAGCTTGCTATGTGCAAATTGGCTGCTGTGCTTCCTCCAGTACCCTCGCGACAAGAGTGCTTCCTTGGTCTAATGCGCTTTTCGGACATTCTGAGGTGGTGGAAAAGCATTGTGTAAATGCAAGTTCCCTTGCTGCCGCACCATCGCCTCCCTCCAGCCCTCCCTCAGCTGCTCCACTGCTGAAACCCTCACCCACGCCATCATCATCTCCAGTCTCAGGTCCTCTAGCCCTGCCCCAGGAACCCTGTCTGTCAAGGAGTTCCCCCACCACCCCCCACTTCTCCCTATCGCCCCTTCCCCTATCCTGCAAACCCCACTGATATAAACTGGTCCCACATCCCCCGGTGCAATATAACTTCACCATCATTAGTCACATACTCGATCAAAAAATTCCTCGATGATTTCGCCCCACCCTATCCATCTCTGCCATCTCCTCCTCAGCTGTTACATTTCTCCCCTTTGACTTAGTTTTCTTTCGTTGCCTCTCTCTGGAAATATGCCGCTCAGCTCCTCTGTCTCCCTCTTTCTCTCCCTGCCTTTTAAAAGCTGTCCCTGACAACTCCTGGCTCTCCTGTGCTAATCTTTCAGCGAGCCCCTCCCACTGCCTCGCTTCCTGGCTCGGTTTCACGTTCAAGTTTATCAAGCAGATTGCTTCGCCCTAAGGGCCTGGAATTGTTGCGAGGTTGTTGGCATGAACCCAGTGAAGGTACGCTGCACCTTCCCCTCAGGCTGACTATAAGCACACTCACCGCTGCTTTCACTGACAGGAGCCTGATATACAGCATTGGCCAATACAAGCCTGGTTCCCTCACCACTGCACGGAGGAGCTGAGGGAGGGTTGGAAGCAGGCGATGGTGCGGCAGCAAGGGAACTTGCACTTACACAATGCTTTTCCACCACCTCAGAATGTCCCAAAGGCGCGTTGGAGCCAAGGAAGCACTCTTGTCGCGTGGGTACTGGAGGAAGCACAGCAGCCAATTTGCGCACAGCAAGCTCCCACAAACAGCCATGATCAGATAACGATGTCGGCTGAGGGATAGATTGTTGATCAGGACTCCGGGGAGAACGCCTCCCCTCCTCTTCCCATAGTGTGGATACCCAGTGGGATTAGGCTCAGCTGTGGTGCACCCCGTGTAAGAAAAGCTGACTCTCTTACCCCTACACCGCAACCCCGCCCCTCCCCCCCCCCGGCAACCTCACTCAGGGTGACCAGCTCTTAAGAGAAGACAGAAGGAACACTTGGACCACAGGAGGGCATGCAAAGCTGAAGCCCGAGATTGAGGGGGAGGTGAAGAGCTGTTATATTTTTCACCTTGAAATATTTTTGGGGGGGCATGGTAGTGAGGTGGTGAAAAAGGCATATTTATCATTTGAGGCATAGACTACAAAAGTAGGGAGGTCATGTTGGAGTTGTATAGAACCTTGGTGAGGCCACAGCTGGAGTACTGTGTGCAGCTCTGGTCGCCACATTATCGGAAGGATCTGATTGCACTGGAGGGGGTGCAGAGGAGATTCACTAGGATGTTGCCTGGGTTGAAACATTTAAGTTGTGAAGAGAGGTTGGATAGACTTGGGTTGTTTTCATTGGAGCAGAGAAGACTGAGGGGCAACCTGATCGAGGTGTACAAGATTATGAGGGACATGGGCAGGGTGGATAGGGAGCAGCTGTTCCCCTTAGTTGAAGGGTCAGTCACAAGGGGACATAAGTTCAAGGTGAGGGGCGGGAGGTTTAGAGGGGATGTGAGGAAAAACTTTTTTTACCCAGAGGGTGGTGAGGGTCTGGAATGCGCTGCCTGGGAGGGTGGTGGAGGCGGGTTGCCTCACATCCTTTAAAAAGTACCTGGATGAGCACTTGGCACATCATAACATTCAAGGCTATGGGCCAAGTGCTGGTAAATGGGATTAGGTAGGTAGGTCAGGTGTTTCTCACGTGTCGGTGCAGACTCGATGGGCCGAAGGGCCTCTTCTGTACTGTGATTCTGTGATTCTGTGAAATTGTACTGCCTGGTCAGTTATTAACATTTTCATGTATCCATAATTTGTATTTTTATACCATTTTGACATACCATGTCCATGCATTGCACCTCTTTCAACTAAACAAAAGTTTGGGGGAACAGCCATTCCCTGGTTCATTCTCCATGGCAATGCCTTGACCAATCAGAGTCAACCTGCCAGGTTTGAATTTGAACAAAAGCTTGGCAGTTAACTGTTCCTGACTGCATTCTTCCCCCACCCCCCACCATTTTCATTGAAAATATATATTCAGCCAAGACTTGAAAAGTAAGCCTGCGGTTCCCTATTGCTTTCTCCATGGCAACACTTCGGCCAATCATAGTTGACTTGCCAACCAATCAGCATCCTATTCTTCTCTAGTATAAATTGTTGTGACCATTTGAAATTTGATATCCATGTGTTTGTCCAGGACAAAAAGCTTTGGCAACTTGTCTCTGTTTTGTCTTGAAAATATTCAAGTTCTGTACTACCAAGGGACTGTACATAAAATATACCTCCTTCCCATACAAATTGTGGTTTAATGGTTCAAGGGTAGCAAACTAATTTAGATTCATTTATGCTCACTTTAACTCTGTAATTACATATGTGAATTGAATTTGAACATTTGCTGTTCAGCCACCATTCAGTGTGAACCCAGTCTGGTTACATTTTCATGTATCCATAATATATGTTGATAAACCATTTTGACATACCATGTCCAGACATTGCGCCTTTTTCAATGAAACAAAAGCTCGGGAGACAGCCATTCCCTGGTTCATTCCCCATGGCAGTGTCTTGACCAACAGAACCTGCCTGGTTTGAATTTGAACAAAAGCTTGGCAGCTAATTGTTCCCTGCTGCATTCTCCATGACAATGCTTCTACCAATCAGAGCCCACTTGCCAACCAATCAGCACTCTCTTCTCATGCCACATAAATTGTTGTTCTCTTTAGTGTTAGTAATCTTGCAATCTGTTCTGATGAGTGCAAGATGAAAAACTTAGATAGTATGTCTCTTTTTCCAGCAATACACAAGTTCTGCACTACCAAACAACTATTTGTATACCATTTTGTAAGATTTCAACACAGATTTAACTACCATGGCATAAAGCATTGTTCTATGAGATGGAAAGCTGCCACGATTCATATGACTCATGTCATTACTGATCCCAAGGGTGTAAATGTGTAATCTTATGCTGCAAATATTCCTTTATTGTAATCTTTTGGATTTGGTTAAAGCTCTTATACATTTTACTGTAAAAGTTTGGAATTGTCTGGTGAAATCACATGTTAAGGTACTTCCCTTTTGATACTATAGCATCCAGCAGACCATGATTAGATCATGAAAAGTTTGTAAATTCACTACTTGCTGCTGCTTGCAGCTGCTCCTACCAGAATATGTGTTGTCATAGTATATCATGTTTGTCTATCTGGAGCCATCCTCACTCATCCACGGCAGCTCATCTGCAACCGCTCTATTTTTTAAAAATTCATTCACGGGATGCGGGCTTCGCTGGCTGGGCCAGCATTTATTGTCTATCCCACTTGCCCTTGAGAAAGTGGTGGTGAGCTGCCCCCTTGAACTGCTGCAATCCCTGTGGTGTAGGTACACCCACAGTGCTGTTAGGGAGGGAGTTCCAGGATTTTGACCCAGCGACAGTGAAGGAATGGCCGATATATTTCCAAGTCAAGGCTGGTGAGTGGGTTGGAGGGGAATTTGCAGGTGGTAGCGTTTCCATGTGTCCTTGTCTTTCTAGATAGTAGTGGTCGTGGGTTTGGAAGGTGCAGCCTAAGGAGCTTTGGGTGAGTTGCTGCAGTGCATCTTGTAGATGGTACACACTGCTGCCACTGTGCATCGGTGGTGGAGGGAGTGAATATTTGTGGCTGGGGTGCCAATCAAGCGGGGCTGCTTTGTCCTGGATGGTGTCAAGCTTCTTGAGTGCTGTGGGAGCTGCACTCATCCAGGCAATTGAAGAGTATTCCATCACACTCCTGACTTGTGCCTTGTGGATGGTGGACAGGCTTTGGGGAGTCAGGAGGTGAGTTACTTGTCACAGGATTCCTAGCTTCTGACCTGCTCTTGTAGCCACAGTATTTATGTGGCTAGTCCAGTCCATTTTCACTGTCATCCCTAGGTTGACCGCTCTTTCTATGGCCGCCCACGTTGCCCTCTAGCAGAGACCTCTGTAGCTCATCGGCTCTGAGCAAATGGCCAAAATACCGACATTTTGTTTTCTGGTTGTCACTTTTTAAGAGTATTTTTTTGCTCTTGCAATTTCATACGTATCGTGGTCTGATTATGGGATTTTTATCATACATCTTTAAAACACAATCCTGATTCAAAAATTGTTGAATGTAATCCAAAAAGAAAAAAAACAAGTATCGGAAACTTAATATTCTTTTAGAAATCACAAAAAGACCCTTTAGGATCTGGCAGCTAAGGCCTCGATTTCCTGCCCCAGATCCTTACTTATTGTCCAGGCTTTGGAGGCAGACAGGCAAGTGGATAGTATAAAGAATCTAATGAGTTTTACCCATGACAGTACATTTGGTAATTACATTTGACTTGCCGTTCATCCTATATAAGATCAACACAATGCCAACTCCTGTTAGACAAATTCCCAAGCCTGGTTGTGAAGAAGACATTGAGAGTAGGATGCTTTGGTTGGGACTGATTTATTGCTTGCCACAGAGCTTACTTCCCCACTCTAACCACAGACACCCAGTGCAGGCTGGTTCTGCTTTATGTACACATCTGAGTAAAATTAGCTAAGCAATATCCAACAACTGTTCACCTTATTACCTCCAAAGAGGCATTTAACATCCATCAAATTAACCTATTAGGCTCCAACAAATCCTACAACCATGTGTGCCATCAATGAGCACATTCGCTCGAATGGTGCATTTGATGGAAGTGTGCTTAAGGCAAATGAGTCTTCCCCCCAACCCTCACTCTCCCTGTGCACCCTCACCTCGCGCAGTTCCCGTTCCTTCAACTCATGGCCCAGCCCAGTGAGCCTGATTCTCAGCAACAAAGAGCCAAAGGCTGTGGCAAGATGAGCCCCCCCCCCCCCCCCCCCCCCCCCCCCCAACCCCCACCACCCACATCATCACCCCGGAGACCAGAACTTCTCAGCCTGTCACAGCAGCGCCAGACTTTGGGGCACAAATGGAAATGTGGGATGGATGGCGCCTCGGGGAGATTTCCGACAGGACATGGGACAAACATTTAAAAATACGGGTCAATCACACAAAATGGTTGGGCAGCCGGCCGCCATCCCACCCCCATCACAAGTGCGACGCTGAATTGCCCATGGGGATCTCCTACATTCACTCAAGAGGCAGACGGGGCCTCGCTTTAGCATCACATCTGAAAGGCAGCACCCCCAACTGTGTAGCACTCCCTCAAGCACTGCACTGGAGATTGTCGGCCTAGATTTTGTCCCACTCCCTGGGACCTGAACCCACAACCGCTGAGCCACAGCTGACATACTAGGGTAGGCAGAGGTTTCTGTGAGCCAGCATTGTTTCCATTTTTTGTTTTCAATTCATTGGGGCCAATTTTTTTAGCTCCTCTGCCTGGTATTATGACTGAAGCTGGACCGGGCAGAAATGGACAGAAATTAATATGGCACGGATTCTATCTTTTTCTCATTCATATCATGGGGCATGCAACGCGCGATGTCAGTTTCACATCCACGTGATGTTCTCCTGTGTGGTTTCCTGCCTCCGTCCCTCTCTGATCCAACACCTGCCCTAGCCTGTGATCTGGGAAAGCAGATTGACTCTGAGGCCTGTCTTGTACTGTTCAATGTGTACTCCTTCAGGGAACTATCCACATTATATATGAGGGAGATTATACCCAATGGTTCGACCTACTTCCAGAAGTCGGTGAGCACTCTGTAACACCGACCTGACATCACTGTTGTGACGTCACCAATGTGACACGATTAGTGTGACATCACCGGTGTGACATCACCGGTGTGACATCTCCAAAGTGACATGATTAGTGTGACATCACTGGTGTGATTTCACCAGTGTGACATTGCCAATATGATGTGCTTAGTGTGACATCACCAGAATGACATTACTGGTGTGACATTGCCAATGTGACATGATTAGTTTGACATCACCAGAATGACATTACTGGTGTGTCATCGCCAATGTGATGTGCTTAGTGTGACATCACCGGAAAGACATCACTGGTGTGACTTTACCGGTGTGATATCACTAATGTGACACAATTAGTGTGACATCATTGGCGTGACATCACCGGTGTGACATTGCCAACATGATATTATTAGTGTGACAACACCGGTGTGACTTTACCGGTGTGACAGCACCAATGTGACATGATTAGTGTGACATTACTGATGTGACATCACTGGTAGGACATGATTAGTGTGACATCACTGGTTTGACTTTACTGGTGTGACATCACCAATGTGACATGATTAGTGTGACTTTGCCGGTGTGACATTACTGGTGTGACATCAACACTTTGACATCATTGGTGTGACTTTAGTGACATGACATCGCTGGTATGATAACATTAGTGTGACATCACTGCTGTGATATCATCAACCTCACCTCAGTGGTGTGACCTCATTGCCAGGACATTATTGGTGTGATATCACTGCTGTGTTATTGTTTGTCTCATGAGGAAAGGTTGAGCAGGTTGGGCCTATACTCATTGGAGTTTAGAAGAATGAGATGTGACCTTATTGAAACATATGAGATTCTGAGGGGGCTTAATACAATAGATGCTGAGAGGTGTTGTGATTTTACAATGATACAAAGGCACCAATCACTCATAAGGGATTGGGTAAACATGTTGTGTTTTCACTTATTAAGTCTAGGCATGTGAAACATTTATACAAAGGCAGAAAACTACTTGAAGACATCAGCAACAGAGCTGTGTGCTCACAGGCCAAAGTGAAACGAAGACTGGATCACATGACACTCTTCCCTTTTAGTGATGTCACGCTGCTATCCCTTAAAGGCATATTACAACAAGAGGATGTTTTCCCTTGTGGGGGAATCCAGAACAGGGGGGCACAGTTTCAAAATAAGGGGTCTCCTATCAAAGGTGGAGATGAGGAGGAATTTCTCCTCTCAGAGGGTCGTTAGTGTTTGGAATTCTCTTCCCCAGAGACCAGTGGAGTCGGTTGGATATACTGAAAGCTGGGTTAGACAGGTTTTTGATGGACAAGTGAATGAAGGGTTATGCAGGCGGGTGGGCAGGAAAGTGGAGCTAAACCACATCAGGTCAGCCAAGATCTTATTGGCTGGCGGAGGAGGCTTGAGGGGTCCAAATGGCCTACTCCCACTCCTATTTTTCATATTCTTATGTGGCATCACTGAACCAATGTCAATGGCACGTCATTAAAGCCCTGTTGTCAGTGGAGTTTGGAGTCCTCCCCAGGTTGCCATGGGCATGGTGTTGCCCGCGTGGGATTGAGTGAAATGTGCGAATCCCCCTAACAGGGCGGGGAGCTGGGAGAGCGAGGGGAGAAGGCGGGGGTCATGTGGGAGTTGGTTGTAGTGGGCACATGCTTGCTGGCACGTAACACCTTGATCTCAGATTGGGCAGAGAGGCCCAGGTGAGGAGGGACCTGCCCACGATAGTCGGGAAAAACTCAAACACCTAGGTGTCTCCTTCCTCTCTCCTGGAGGCAACTGCATTAGCGGAGGAGCTTGGGGATGGCGGGGGCACCACTCCCAGCCCTCACCCCCGCCTCCCATCCCCACCCACCCGCCTAGTGCCAGATTGTCAGTTCTTAGGACAGGAAACAGGAAGTTTACTCACGCTAAAATGTTCCAATTAGATTCATCTGAAAATGTAGAGTTATTCAAACGTGAATTCCAACCTCATCTCCATCTTCAATGGGTTTGCGGGGGGGGGTGCGGGTGGAGGATGAATGGTGACGGGGGCGATGTCTGGACGGCCAGATATCTCAACAAAGAGGACAACAGCAACACACATGCATCTGGAAAATGTTCCTTAACCACAGGAGGATGTTTCCCCCCACTCTCCACCCCCAGTGGCTAGTTTGCGTCACTGAGGACACAACTCCTGTAAAAGGCCTTTGTTTTAGTTTCCATGGTTACTGATGTTTTTTTGGTCTCCCTGAAGGCCCTTGATTCTGGTGTTGGACATTGGACAGTTTTTCAATCAAGGAGAGAGCTGGATATCTAGCTGAAGCAGTAAGGTCCACCACCAGCCCCCGCGCTCCCATCCCCACCCACCATCCAGGCCTAATGCCAGATTGTCAGTTCATGGGACAGGAAACAGACAGGTTACTCATGCTAAAATGTTCTAATTAGATTAATCCGAAATGTAGTTATACAAATGTGAATTATTAATGTGGAGGAGGCTTGAACTGGAGAATGGACTACTGAAAGGCACTTAAAACACAGGTTAGATACAGAGTAAATCTATACTGTCCCCATCAAACACACTCAGGGCAGGTACAGCACAGGGTTAGATACAGAATAAATCTCCCTCTACACTGTCCCCATCAAACACTCCCAGGGCAGGTACAGCACAGAGTTAGATACAGAGTAAAGCTCCCTCCACACTGTCCCCATCAAACACCCCCAGGACAGCTACAGCACGGGGTTAGATACAGAGTAAAGCTCCCTCTACACTGTCCCCATCAAACACTCCCAGGACAGGTACAGCACGGGGTTAGATACAGAGTAAAGCTCCCTCTACACTGTCCCCATCAAACACTCCCAGGGCAGGTACAGCACGGGGTTAGATACAGAATAAATCTCCCTCTACACTGTCGCCATCAAACGCTCGAAGATAAAAGCAAAATACTGCGGATGCTGGAAATCTGAAACAAAAACAAAAATTACTGGAAAAACTCAGCAGGTCTGACAGCATCTGCGGAGATGAAGACGGATAATGTTTCCAGTCCGTATGACTCTTCATCAGAACCAAGGAAAAATAGAAATTAGGTGAAATATAAGCTTGTTGAATGGGGGTGAGACAGGTAGAGCTGGATAGAGGGTCAGTGATAGGTGGAGGCAAAGAAGAGATTGCCAAAGATGTCATAGACAAAAGGACAAAGGGGTGTTAATGGTGGTGAGATTAGCTAAAGAACCTCCGGTACAGCAGGGGGGTTAGATACAGAGTAAATCTCCCTCTACACTGTCCCCATCAAACACTCCCAGATCAGGTACAGCGCGGGGTTAGATACAGAGTAAATCTCCCTCTACACTGTCCCCATCAAACACTCCCAGGACAGGTACAGCATGGGGTTAGATACAGAGTAAAGCTCCCTCTACACTGTCCCCATCAAACACTCCCAGGACAGGTACAGCAAAGCGTTAGATACAGAGTAAAGCTCCCTCTATTTTATCCCCATCAAATATTCCCAGAGCAGGTACAGCACAGGGTTAGATACAGAGTAAACAAAAAAATAAAAAACACCTGGAAAAACTCAACATGTCTGGCAGCATCGGCGGAGAAGAGCACAGTTGACGTTTCGAGTCCTCGTGACCCTTCAATAGAATTAAGTAAAAGTAGGAGAGGGGTAAAATATAAGCTTGTTTAAGAGGGGGGAGAGGGGGTGGTGGTTGTTGGGACAAGCAAGCAGTGATAGAAGGAGATAACCAAAAGATGTCACAGACTAAAAAACAAAGAGGTGTTGAATGTGCTAATTAAGAGTGGATAGCAGGACAAGCAAGGTAGCTCTAGTGGGGGTGGGGTGAAATCAGACTAAAAGGGTGTAAAAGGTATAGATAAATGATCAGACGAATACATTAAAAATAATGGAAATAGGTGGGAAAAGAAAAATCTATGTAAATTATTGGAAAAAATAAGGAGGAGGGGGAAGAAACGGAAAGAGGGTGGGGATGGAGGAGGGAGTTTAAGATCTAAAATTGTTGAACTCAATATTCAATCCGGAAGGCTGTAAAGTGCCTAGTCGGTAGATGAGGTGCTGTTCCTCCAGTTTGCTTTGAGCTTCACTGGAACAATGCAGCAGGCCAAGGACAGACATGTGGGCAAGAGAGCAGGGTGGAGTGTTAAAATGGCAACGACAGGGAGGTCTGGGTAATGCTTGCGGACAAACCGAAGGTGTTCTGCAAAGCGGTCACCCAGTCTGCGTTTGGTCTCTCCATTGTAGAGGAAACCGCATTGGGAGCAATGAATGCAGTAGACTAAGTTGAAGGAAATGCAAGTGAAATGCTGCTTCACTTGAAAGGAGTGTTTGGGCCCTTGGACGGTGAGGAGAGAGGAAGGGAAGGGGCAGGTGTTGCATATCTTGCGTTCACATGGGGAGGTGCCATAGGAGGGGGTTGAGGAGTAGACGGTGATGGAGGAGTGGACCAGGGTGTCCCGGAGGGAACGATCCCTACGGAATGCCGATAAGGGGGGTGAAGGGAAGATGTGTTTGGTGGTGGCATCATGCTGGAGTTGGCGGAAATGGCGGAGGATGATCCTTTGAATGCGGAGGCTGGTGGGGTGATAAGTGAGGACAAGGGGGACCCTATCATGTTTCTGGGAGGGAGGAGAAGGCTTCAGGGCGGATGCATGGGAGATGGGCTAGGCATGTTTGAGGCCCCTGTCAACCACCGTGGGTGGAAAACCTCGGTTAAGGAAGAAGGAGGATATGTCAGAGGAACTGTTTTTGAAGGTAGCATCATCAGAACAGATGCGACAGTGGTGAAGGAACTGAGAGAATGGGATGGAGACAGAATTGCTGAGTTTTTCCAGATATTTTTTATTTTTTGTTTTGGATTTCCAGCATCCACAGTTTTTTTGTTTTTATACAGAGTAAAGCTTCCTCTACACTGTCCCCACCTAACACTCCCAGGGCAGCTACAGCACAGAGTTAGATACAGAGTAAAGATCCCTCTACAATGTCCCCATCAAACACACCCAAGACAGGTACAGCAGGGGGGTTAGATACAGAGTAAAGCTCCCTTGACACTGTCCCCATCAAACACCCCCTGGCCTTTCTCAGACCATGCCACACTGGTGGAGCAGCTTGCCATCCGGTGCATAATCTCATGCCGGTTTCCTGCAGTTTGCAGGTGTGTACAAGGCTTCATTGAAGTCATGGATGCCACCAGTGACCTAGACGACCAAGTGTGCAGGAAGTGCTGCCAACTGCAGAAACTTGAGCTCCGGTTTCAGAACTCGAGCGACAGCTGGAGTCATTGTTGCGCACCCGCGAGGCTGAGAGCTACGTGGATAGCACGTTCAGAGAGGTGGTCACACCGCAGCTTAAGGGCCTGGAGGCAGAGAGGGAATGGGTGACCACCAGGCAATCCAAGAGAAGTAGGCAGGTAATGCAGGAGTCCCCTCGGGTCCCGCTCACAAATCGGTTTTCCGTTTTATAAGTTGGTGAGGGTGCTGGTTCTTCAGAGGAGTGCAGTCAGAGCCAAGTTTGTGGCACCACGAGTGGTTCGGCTGTACAGGAGGGGAGGAAGAAGAACAAAAGAGCAGAAAGAGGGCTTTAGCTCTGGGGGAGATGGCATCTGTGCAAACCAGGTGGCTTGCACCTGAACAGAGCATTTTGCTAGTTGGGTGGGTATTAAACTAAATCGGCAGGGGTGTGGGAACCTAGACAGAATATTAGAGAGGAATAGAAGGGTGCACAAAATATTGGGAGGGACAGATAGCACTAGCATAGAGAATAGTAAGCTAACAGGTGAAGTTAGGGTGAGGGAGACAGTAACAAAATCTAAATCAGGGTTACTATGAATGTATGTGGATGCATGGAATATAGTAAGTAAGATTGGGGAATTACAGGTGCAGATTGCCATGTGGAAATATGATGTTGTGGCAATAACAGAGACCTGGCTCAAGGAAGGGCAGGATTGGGTGTTAAATATTCCCGGGTACAAGTGTTCAGGAAGGAAGGAAAGGAGGAGGGGTAGCGGTATTGGTTAAGGAGAGCATTGCGGTGCTGGAGAAAGAGGATGTCCCAGAGGATTCAAGGACAGAATCAATTTGGTTAGAGCTAAGGCACAAGAAGGGTGCAGTTACATTTCTCGGTGTAGTATATAGACCGCCAACTAGCGAGAAGGACATAGAAGAACAAATCTGTAGGATAATTACAGAGAGATGCAGGCATTATAGAGCAGTTATAATGGGTGATTTTAATTACCCGAGTGCAGACTGGGACAGTGGAAGTGTAAAGCTCAGAGAGGGACAAAAGTTCCTAGATTGTGTTCAGGAGAATTTTCCACAGCAATATGTGTCCAATCCAACAAGAAAAGATGCACTGTTAGACCTGGTTCTTGGAAATGAGGTGGGCAATGTAGATCAAGTGTCAGTAGGGAAACATTTAGGAGATAGTGATCATTGTATTGTACATTTTAGGATGACAATAGAAAAGGATGATAGGCAATCTAGAGTAAGAATAATTAACTGGACGAGAGCAGACTTCGATGGGGCAAGAACGGAGCTGGGCCAGATAGACTGGAACAAAAGATTGGTGGGAAAAGCTGTCGCTGAACAATGGGCTACCTTCAAAAAAGAATTGATTCGGGCACAGTCAAGGTATATTCCATTGAAAGGGAAAGGTAGGGCAACAAATCCAGAGCTCCCTGGATGAAAAATGAGATAGAAATTAAGATAAAGAAGAAAAAGGTGTCAGGTAGAAAATACAATTGAGAACCAAGAGGAATACAAAAGGTTCAGAGAGGAAGTGAAAAAGCATATTAGAGAAGCGAAGAGGGATTATGAGAAAAGACTGGCAGCCAACATAAAGGGGAATCCCAAAGTCTTCTGTAGGCATATAAATAGTAAAAGGGTGGTAAAACAAGAACTAGGGGCAATTAGGGATCTAAAAGGGAATTTACACATGGATGAAGGGGCCATGGCTGAGGTATTAAATGAATACTTTGCATCTGTCTTTACCAAGGAGGTAGATGCTACCCAGGCCATGGTGACAGATCAGGAAACTCTGTCACTAGAAGGGTTCAAAATTGATAAGGAGGAAGTGTTGAATTGACTGTCGGCACTAAAGTTGACAAGGATCCCCGGGACCGGATGAGATGCATCCAAAGTTATTGAAGGAAGTGAGAGTGGAAATTGCAGGGGCACTGGCCATAATCTTTCAGTCTTCCCTAGACTCAGGGGAAGTGCCAGAGGACTGGAGAATTGCAAACATTACACCTTCATTCAAAAAAGGTCGTAAGGATAAGCCAAGCAATTAGCGACCAGTCAGTTTAACTTCAGTGGTGGGCAAGATTCTAGAAAGAATTATTTGGGATAGAATTAGTGGTCACATGGAAAAATATGGGTTGATAAGGAAGAGGCAGGGGAAATGGTGTTTAACTAACTTGATGGAGTTTTTTGAAGAGATAACAGAAAAGGTCGATGAGGGTAATACTGCTGATGCGGTGTAAATGGACTTTCAAAAGGCATTTGATACAGTGCCACACAACAGACTTGTGAGATAAGTTATTGTTTATGGAATAAAAGGGACGGTAAAAACATGGATACAAAATTGGTTGAAAAATAGGAAGCAGAGAGTAATGGTCAATGGATATTTTTCGGGCTGGAGGAAGATTTATAGTAGAGTTCCCCAGGGGTTGGTATTGGGACCCTTGCTTTTCCTGATGTATATCAATGATCTAGATCTTGGTGTTCAGGGGGCATTTTCAAAGTTTGCGAATGATACAAAGCTTGGAAGTGTTGTAAATTGCGAAGAGGACAGTGTAGAACTTCAAAAGGGCATAGACAAGTTGATGGAGTTGGCAGAGAGGTGGCAGATGAAGTTCATTGTGGAGAAATGTGAGGTGATATATTTTGGTAGAAAGAACATGGACAGACAATATAAAATAAGGGGTGAAATTTTGAAGGGGGTGCAGGAGCAGAGGGACCTGGGTGTATATGTGCATAGATCATTGAAGGTGGCAAGACAGGTGGAGAGAGCAGTTAATAAAGCATATAGTATCCTGGGCTTTATTAATAGGGGCATAGAGTACAAGAGCAGGGAGGTTATGCTGAATTTATATAAGACACTCGTTAGACCTCAGCTGGAATATTGTGTACAGTTCTGGGCACCATATTATAAGAAGGATGTGAACACGTCGGAGAGAGTGCAGAAGAGATTTACAAGAATGGTTCCAGGGATGAGAAACTTCAGTTATGAAGATAGATCGGAGAGGTTGGGAATGTTCTCCTTGGAGAGAAGGAGGCTAAGAGGAGGTTTGATAGAAATGTTCAAAATCATGAGGGGTCTGGACAGAGTAGATAGGGAGTAGCTGTTCCGCTGGTAAAAGGATCAAGAACGAGAGGGCACAGATTTAATATGATTTGCAAAAGAAGCAAATGTGACATGAGAAATAACTTTTTCACACAACGAGTGGTTCGGGTCTGGAAGTGTGGTGGAGGCAGGTTCAATCGAGGAATTCAAGAGGGCATTAGATGATTATTTGAATAGAAACAACATGCAGGGGTACGGGGAAAAGGCAGGCAGGCCAATGGCACTAGGTCACAATGGAGAGCCGGTGCAGACACGATAGGCCGAATGGCCTGCTTCTCTGCGCTGTTATGATTCTGTGATCCTGTGATTCTGTGACTCTTTGAGGTGCCAGTTGCCCAGAAAATGACATCCACACATACAATAATTCTTTCCTGATGAGAGGAGACCTCCTCTATCTGAGATGTCAGGACTTGGCTTCTTGAAGGCTCTGTGGATCATTGAGGCACAGGATGTGATAATAAAATGTATTTATAGGGGGTCACATGAGTCCATTTGAATGAGCTATTCAATTAGTTCCACTCCTGTGCTCTACCCCCCCACAGCCTTGCAAAGTTTTTAACGTTGAGTTGCTTATCCAATTCCCTTTTGGAAGTTATGATTCAATGTGCTTCTACTATTCTTTCATTTAATATGTTTCAACTTATACCTTGCTGTGTAAAATAAATTCTCCTCCCAGCTTTCTCGCTAATTATTTTAAATCTGTGTCCTCTGTATACCGACTCAATTGGAAACAATTTCTCCTCATTTTCCCTATCAAAACCCCATGTGATTCTAAATGCTTCTAATGACCTCCTCCACTCTAGGGATAACAATCCCAATTTCTCTCTGTTTAGCTGATGTCTTGCAACTGAAGCCTATCCTGGTAAATCTTCTCTGTCCGCACTCCAGCCTCTCTTAAAGTGCCAAGAATTGTGCATGATCCCGTAGCGGAGGTCTAATCAGTGATTTCCATTTAGAGATTTAGCATTACTTCCTTGTTCTTGTACCCTATGCCTCTACTTGTAAAGCCAAGGATCCTTAATTTTTTCTTAACAGGCTTGTCAACTTGTCCCATCAACTTCAAAGATTTATGGATGTTATCGTACACAGTCAGCCTCTGACGGATATTTAACAAAGGAAGCTTTCTGCCTTTCTCCAAACCTTTCACAACCTCAGGGCACCCCAAAGTACTTCACCACCAGTGAAGTACTTTTATTGTGCAGTCACTGTTGTAATATGGGAAATGAGGCAGCGAATTTGTGCGCAGGAAGGTCACGCAAACAACAATGTGGAGATGGCCAGATTATCTGTTTTTGTGCTATTGACTGAGGGGTAAATATTGGCCAGAGCACCGAGGAAAATTTCCCTGCCCTTCTCCAGAATTGTGTGCTGCAGGATCTTTTATGTTCGCATGGAGCCTCAGTTGAATGATTCCTTGAAAAGACAGCAATGCAGCACTTCCCCAAGCGCTGCAGCGGGTGTGCCAGCCAGCTCTGCAACATTCAGATGGCGTGGCCGTGAAGCAGTTTCAAATCTCCTCTGGGTAAACCCGGTGGGGGGGCGGGGGTGGAATTTCCACGACTCGACTCATTCCAGGGAATGCTCACTTGGCATCCCCTGCATCTTCCCTCGCTTCCCGCAGCGCTAGTTGGAACGGGCCCCGGAATTCCACGCTGTCAGTTGGCAAGTTGAGAGAGAGAGAGAAAGAGAGAGAGAGAAAGGAGTGGGAGAGAGCGACCTGGTCTCTGATACTGTGGAGGCAGCAAGGATTGTAGCCGGAAATGCTGCCACCATGGCTGATTATGTGCCAGGTCAGATACCAACCACCTTCATCAAGGAGGAGTATGTTCAAACATATGAGGACATTTTGGAGAGAAACAAAGATGAGAGTGACAGAGTGCAGAAAAAGACATTCCACAAAATGGATCAACAAACTTCTCATAAAGCCGACGAGGCCTAATTTTAGAAGTTTACATTTAGAAACCTCCTGAGACTGAGATGATGTAAGATGGTGCTGCATCATAGCGACACGAGATTTTACATTGTTCTTCCATTCACTTTACTTTGGGCTGGATTTTGCGCCACGCCACCCTTCACCACTGCCCCCTCCCCCCACCCCCCCCCCCCCCAACCTTGACGGGCATGTTTTCGGTAGGGTTAGTGGGAGAGGGAGCACATAAAATATGTCAGGTGGCTCTGTTACCAGTTTCCCGCCCAACCCCATAATACGCTGGGTGGGCAGGTGTCGAAATCGGCAGCCCACCTACCATATTTAAATAAATAATTAAAGATTAAATAAGTTGCACCTAACATAATACGTGTGTTTTATTGACCCCTTTAATCACATGTTGGTTTAATGTTTGTCTTTTCAATTTTGTCTTTTGTTTTTGCAGTTTCCCTTTAAGGGGCTGCCTCTTAATTTGTCCTTTAATTTGTTAATTTAGTTTATTTGTTTTGACTTGAAAGAGCTACCATAATATGGCTGGGTGGACAGTGGCTGGGTGGGCAGTGGCTGGGTGGACAGTGGCTGGGTGGACAGTGGCTGGGTGGACAATGTCTGGGTGGGCAGACGGCTGGGTGGACAATGTCTGGGTGGGCAGACGGCTGGGTGGACAGTGGCTGGGTGGGCAGACGGCTGGGTGGACAGTGGCTGGGTGGACAGTGGCTGGGTGGACGGTGGCTGGGTGGACGGTGGCTGGGTGGACGGTGGCTGGGTGGACAGTGTCTAGGTGGTCAGGTGGCTGGGTGGACGGTGGCTGGGTGGACGGTGGCTGGGTGGACGGTGGCTGGGTGGACAGTGGCTGGGTGGGCAGTGGCTGGGTGGGCAGTGGCTGGGTGGACAGACGGCTGGGTGGACAGACGGGTGGGTGGACAGACAGCTGGGTGGACAGACAGCTGGGTGGGCAGTGGCTGGGTGGACAGACGGCTGGGTGGACAGACAGCTGGGTGGGCAGTGGCTGGGTGGACAGACAGCTGGGTGGGCAGACGGCTGGGTGGGCAGACGGCTGGGTGGTCAGGTGGCTGGGTGGACACAGCTGGGTGGACAGACAGCTGGGTGGGCAGACAGCTGGGTGGGCAGACAGCTGGGTGGTCAGGTGGCTGGGTGGACAGACAGCTGGGTGGACAGACAGCTGGGTGGGCAGTGGCTGGGTGGGCAGTGGCTGGGTGGACAGACAGCTGGGTGGACAGACAGCTGGGTGGGCAGTGGCTGGGTGGACAGACAGCTGGGTGGGCAGTGGCTGGGTGGGCAGACAGCTGGGTGGACAGACAGCTGGGTGGGCAGACAGCTGGGTGGGCAGGTGGCTGGGTGGACAGACAGCTGGGTGGGCAGACAGCTGGGTGGACAGACAGCTGGGTGGGCAGTGGCTGGGTGGGCAGTGGCTGGGTGGACAGACAGCTGGGTGGACAGACAGCTGGGTGGGCAGTGGCTGGGTGGGCAGTGGCTGGGTGGGCAGTGGCTGGGTGGACAGTGGCTGGGTGGGCAGACAGCTGGGTGGACAGACAGCTGGGTGGGCAGACAGCTGGGTGGTCAGGTGGCTGGGTGGACAGACAGCTGGGTGGACAGACAGCTGGGTGGGCAGACAGCTGGGTGGGCAGTGGCTGGGTGGGCAGACAGCTGGGTGGACAGACAGCTGGGTGGGCAGTGGCTGGGTGGGCAGCCAGCTTTGTGTGGCCTAGATGAATAAAGTAGTGAAGGAAGGGTCGGGGGGGGCACTTCATTCAGGGGATACCCAGTGTGCATCAGGGGCACCCAACCAAGATGACAATGCCCCTCTTTCTTTCTCGCTGCCTGCCAACCAAAGCCCGGACCCCACTCCCTTCTCCCCCATCCCTGCGCTCTCGCATCCCAGCCTGTCAGCTGCCAGCCAACTTTTCCTCCTGGCCTGGGAGGGGGTAGGGGTTGGGTGGTGAGGGGGAGGTGGCAAACAGTCTACCCACCGCCCCCCCTCCCGTGTATAATCCAGCCCTTTCTTCAAGTTTATCAGAGTCAGATTTTTGTGCCGATGTATTTTTTCTTTTTCCTTGTTAATTATTCATTTGTATATGATTTTTAACAGCAAACAATGCAACCGCAATGAATTTCTGAATGGGTGACAAAATTCAGATTGAGGCAGCGTGCGGCAAGTCCAGAAGGAGACAGGTTAGAGTGGATGAGAGGAGCAGAAAGATTGAGACGGCCGATGTCACGCCTGACAGTTCTCAATAAAAAGGTCAAGGGCAGGTAAGAAACCAGAGGGAGGGGTCCAGGTGGAGGGGAATATTGGAGGCGGGTGAAAGGATCCGTTAAACGGGGTGGGGGGGGGAGGACTCCTGCCCAAAGAAGTGAGCACAGAGACGAAGGCGGCGGAAGAAGAGTTCAGCATCGTGCCGAGCCCAGAATTCATGGAGATGAGGGCGTAAGGGTGTGAAACTGAGTCCTTTTCTGATCACTGAACGCTCAGCATCAGAGGGGGGAAGGTCAGAGGACCTACCTCTGAAGAAGAGTCATACGGACTGGAAACGTCAACTCTCTCTCTCCACAGATACTGTCGGACCTCCTGAGTTTTTTTCCAGCACTTTCTGTTTTTGTTTCAGTTTTCCAGCATCCGCCATATTTTGCTTCTACAGTAAAACTCGAATTGATCAGGCGGTCAAGTCTTTGAATGAGATTTTGAACCCACGGCCTCCTGACTCAAGAGGTGAGAGTGCTACCCAGTGAGTCACGGCCGTCAGCTGACAGGGTACCAGGGGATAATGATTCCTTTGAAGCTGGCACTGCTCAGAGCCTCCTGCCTGGTCATGTTTCATCCTGTCAGTGCATTGTACTTGGAGTTGGCCCTGTTGCCTTGGTGCACTCCGTGCCCGGGTGTCTGTGGTCTTTGTGCGCACTGTGAGCTAAGCTGGTTCCTAACCGCTGCATTGGCACTGGAAGGCGGGAGTGGCTGGCTGGGGAGACAGAGGAGAACAGACCATGTATCTGATGGGCAAGGCGCCCGGCTACAAGAGACTTGATGGCTCCTCCTTTTCATATTTTCATTGACCTGGGTCGTTGTGCTTGATGGAGGTGGGGGGTGGGGGATGCAGGTTGCGTGAGGTGTGCATGAAAAGCTTTTGACAGCTCATTAAACACCCTAGTGAATTTTCCTCGCTACTTACTTCAGGAATGAAGATAAAGGCCTACATGGACATTTCAGTTTTTCTGCAGCCCTCCCTCCCTCCATCCATTCTCCACCCTATCCCTCCCTCCATGTAACCATGGTCCCTCATCCCTGGTACCATTCCAGTAAATTTACCCTGCTCTGTAGTGACTTGTGGGGGAGGCCTAGTGGCCAGGTTACCAGACCAGAGACCCAAGCTAATGCTCTGGGGACATGGTTCCCACAGTGGTTCAAATCTCACTATGGCAGCTGATGACCAAATCTGGGACTGACAATTCATCTCAGGAACGGTGACCATGGCAACTGTTTCCTTTATTCGTGGGAGGTGAGCGGCACTGGCTAGGCCAGCATTTGTTGCCCAGTCCCAATCCAAGTAGTATGTCATAAATGATCAGTTGTCCTTTTTCACTAACAGGCAGCTTGATGTTCATTCTTGATCATGCACAACTTAGAATTATAAAGAGAGCAAAGCATGATTTTCTTTATAAAAATTAAAAACAATAAAGTTCAGGATTAAGATCATCAGGTTTTAAGTTACAGCCCAAAAGGAACATGAGAGAAGCAGATTTGTTGCTGACTTACAGCAGATTGTGGATGGAGAAGTTAAATGTAGTGTGATTATAGCCAGTTCAGAGGGCATTTAAGAGTCAACCACAATGCCGTGGGCAGGTCTGGAGCCACCTGTAGGCCCACAGATTGCCTTCCCTAAAGGGGCACGAATGAGCCAGATGGGTTTTTACAACAATGGCTCCGTGGACCTCATCAGAATTTTACTTTTGCATTCAGATTTCGCCCTCTGCGGTGCTGCGATTCCCCAGAGCATTGCCTCTGCAATATTAGCCCAGTGACAATACCACTGGTCCACCGCCTCCCCCTTATTAATTCACATTAAAGACCCATCTGGTTCACTAATGCCCCTTTAGGGATGGAAATCTGCCCTCCTTTCCCGGCCTGGCCCACTTGTGACTCCAGACCCGCAGCGATGTGGTTGACTCTTAACTGCCCCTCTGCAATGGCCGAATGAGCCCACTCAGATAAAGGGCAATTAGGGGCTGGTTCTTGCCGGTGACACCCACATCCCAAGAAAGGCTAAGAAAGAAACCCCTCTCCAGGGCCTTGACATCTTTCCTAATGTGCAGTGTCCTGAACGGAACTCAGTACTCCAGCTTACATTGACCCAGTGATTTAGAAACATTAGGCACAGCCCACTTTCTTTTGTTATCTATGCCACTATTTATAATCATGTATGCTTTTTGAACAGCCTTAAGGTGTTTCACTGTCACTTCCAAATGTTTTGCGTAGGTGACCCCAGGCATCAAGTCTGAGGACAGTATTCAAGAAGGGTAGAACTTGCATTGATATAGCACCTTTCACAACCTCAGGACACTCCAAAGCACTTGTATGTCCGAAATGTGCTCATTGTTATAATGTATCTGCGTTGAGTAACTTACCTCCTGACTCCCCACAGCCTGTCCACCATCTACAAGGCACAAGTCAGGAGTGTGATGGAATACTCCCCACTTGCCTGGATGAATGCAGCTCCCACAACACTCAAGAAGCTCGACACCATCCAGGACAAAGCAGCCCCGCTTGATTGGCACCCCATCCACAAACATTCACTCCCTCCACCACCGACGCACAGTAGCAGCAGCGTGTGTACCATCTACAAGATGCAATGCAGCAACTCACCAAGGCTCCTTCGACAGCACCTTCCAAATCTACGACCACTACCATCTAGAAGGATAGGGTCAGCAGACACCCGGGAACACCACCACCTGCAAGTTTCCCTACAAGTCACTCACCATCCTGACTTGGAAATATATCGGCTGTTCCTTCACTGTCGCTGGGTCAAAATCCTGAAACATCCTCCCTAACAGCGCTGTGGGTGTACCTACACCACACGGCCTACAGCAGTTCAAGAAGGCAGCTCACCATCACCTTCTCGGGGACAATTAGGGATGGGCAATAAATGCTGACCTAGCCAGCGACGTCCACAAGCTGTTAAAAAAAAGTGAGAAAAGTGGGAAGCATGGCAGCCAATCTAGACATTGCAAACGTGCTGAGCGAGTGATGTGGCTATAGCCAGACGATTGTGGTTTTTCAGTGATGTTAGTTGATGGTAAGTGTGAGCCCAGGACACCCAGAGGAATTCCTCCTGTTCTTTGAAACAGTGCCACGGGATTTTCTCTCTCCACCGAAGAGGGCAACAAGAGGGGAGGCGGTGGTGTAGTGATATTGTTGCTGACTACTGATCCAGCAACCCAGGGTAATGTTCTGGGGATCTGGATTTGAATCCTGCTATGGGTAGATGGTGGATTTGAATTCAGTAAGAACTTGGAGTTAAAAGTCTAATGATGACTATGAAACCATTGTCAATTGTTGTAAAAACCCAACTGGTTCACTAGTGCCCTTTAGGGAGAGAAATCTGCTGCCCCTACCTGGTCTGGCCTACATGTGACTCCAGACCCTCCGCAATATGGCTGACTCTTAAATGCCCTTCCCAATGAATAAAGAAATGCCTTTTGTTTAACATCGCATCTGAAAATGGCACCTCTGACGTTGTAGCGTTCCCTCCGGTACTGCACTGAAGTGTCAGCCTGGATTTTGTGGTCAGTTCTCGTGAGAGGAGTTGAACCCACAACCTTCTTACGCAATGCTGGGAGTGAGTCAAGACTGACACGCAACGGGGTTAAGGCATTGAGCAAAATAGGCACTTTAGGCGCCTCATCCACTTCCTTTTTGATTCATCCTGCACAGTGATCACACAACCTGCTCTTCACACCTGAAGCCTGCTGGCAATATCTACCTGGTTAAACGTCTCATGAGGAAAGCAGAAAGGGAGACCTGCATTTCTCTAGCACCTTTCACAACCCCAGGATGGCCAATGAAACATAGAAACATAGAAAATAGGAGCAGGAGTAGGTCATTTGACCCCTTGAGCCTGCTCCACCTTTCAACATGATCATGGCTGATCCTCTATCTCAATGCCATACACCCACTCTATCCATTTCCTTCATAACTATATTCAGTGACTTGGCTTCCACTGCCCTCTGTGTAGAGAATTTCACAGGTTCACTACCCTCTGAGTGAAGAAGCTTCTCCTCATCTCAGTCCTGAATGGCCCACCCTGTATCCTGAGACTGTGACCCCTTGTTCTAGAACTCCCGGCCAGAGGAAACATCATCCTTGCATCCAGCCCAGGATTCCGTATGCTTTACTAACCACTTTCTCAACCTGCCCTACCACCGTCAATGGTTTGTGCACATATACCCCTAGGCCCCTCTGCTCCTGCATCCACATGAGGTATGGAATTTTCTGGCCTTGCCAGTGGTAGACATCGTCCTGGGTGGGGCGGGAAAATTCTAGCCTGGAATTCCATCCTTCACTTCGTAATGTCTCTCCTCGTTTTTCCAACCAAAATGAATCACTTCATGCTTCTCTGCATTCTCTATGTCTGTCCTTTCCAACAGCCTGTCTACATCCCCTTGAGATCTATTACTGTCCCGCTCACAGTTCACAATAACTCCAAGCTTTGTGCCATCCTCAAAGCTTGAAATTGTGCCACATACAGTCTAGGTAACTAATATCTATTGGGGAAAACAGCAGCCCTAACACTGACCCTGGGGAACCCCACTGAATGCTGTCCTCTAGTCCAAGAAGCAACCATTCACAACTACTCTCTGTTTCCTGTCATTCAGCTAATTTTGTACCCATGTTGCTACTGTTCCTTTTCTTCCTGCTTATAGGACTTGCATTTCTACTGTGCCTTTTATAGGATAATCTGTTTTGTTCACTCTTTCATGGGATGTGGGTGCAAGGCCAACATTTGGTGCCCATCCCTAATTGCCCTTGTTAGGCCATTTACAAGTGAACCACATTGCTGTGGGTCTTGTGTCACACATAGGCTAGGCCAGACCAGGTAAGGGCAGCAGATTTCCTTCTCTAAAGGAGCATTAGGGAACCAGACAACAATCAATGATAGAGACTAGCTTTATAATTCCAGGTTTATTAACTGAATTTAAATTCCACCAGCTGCCATGGTGGGATTTGAACCCATGTCCCCAGAGCATTAGCTTGGGTCTCTGAATTACTAGTCCAGCAACACTGCCACTATGCCACCCCCTCCCACCACTGATATTGATTAGGAGATAAATATTGTCCCAGGATATTGGGGAAAACTCCCTGGACTCCTTATAAAAACACATCCACCTGAGAAGGCTGATGGAAACTCAGTTCAACGTTTCATCGAGGGCATCTCTCAGCAACTTCCTTGTCGCTATATCATGTGACTGCCAGAAGGTGAACTACATGGGCCTTACAGAATTATTAAGGTGCAGAAAGAGGCCATTCAGGTTGAGAGGAGATTTGATAGAGGTATACAAAATCGGGAGGGATCTGGACAGAGTAGATAAGGAGAAACTGTTGCCATTGGTGGAAGAATCCAAAAAACTAGAGGGTACAGATTTAAGGTAATTTTATACTAAGTTGGTCCCTGGGATAAAGGGGTTGTCCTCTGATGAGATGCTGAGTAAATTGGGTTTATATTCTCTAGAGTTTAGAAGAATGAGAGGCGATCTCATTGAAACATACAATATTCTGAAGGGGCTTGATAGGGTGGACGCTGAGAGATTGTTTCCACTCGTCAGGGAATTTTAAACATGGGCACAGTCTCAGGATAAGGGGCCGATCATTTAGGACTGAGATGAGGAGAAATTTCTTCACTCAAAATGTTGTGAATCTTTGGAATTCTGTACCCCAGAGGGTTGTGGATGCTCCATCTTTGAATACATTTAAGGCTGGGATAGACAAATTTTTGGTACCTCAGGAAATTAAGGGACAAAGGGAGCAGGCGGGAAAGTGGAGTTGAAGCCCACGATCAGCCATAATCGTATTGTATAGTGGAGCAGGTTTGACAGGCCGTGTGATCTACTCCTGCACCTACTTCTTATGCTCTTAAGTAGACAGCAAGCGGTTAGGATCTGGAATGCGCTGCCTGAGAGTGTGTTGGAGGCAGATTCAATCGTGGCTTTCAAAAGGGAGATGGATCATTATCTGGAAACATTTGCAGGGCCACAGAGAAAAGGTGGGCTGAGTGGGACTAGGCAAGCTGCTCTTGCAGAGAGCTGGCACAGTAACGATGGACTGAATGTGCTGTAACTATCCTATTTTTCTTGGCTGCACATGCATATAGCCTGGGGTCCCCTCTACATCCTATTGTTCAATACTGCGTCACATCTATGTTGAATATTGCTGAAGAGAGACATGTTGCCAACATGTTTTTGTCTTGCACTCATCCGGACAAATGCAAGAATATTAAATTTCAAACTCTCACAACAATTTGTACAGCAGAAAAAAGGATGTTTTAGGTTTCTCCTGATATATAAATTGTTGTGATCGTTTGAAATCTGTCATTGTTGCATTTGTCCTGTCTGGCAAAAAGATGGATGCAGATTCAATAATAACTTTTAGAGGGGAAATGGATGTATACTTAAACAACAACAACAAAAACATTGCAGGGCTATGGGGAAAGAGCAGGAGGAGTGGGATTGAGTGAACTTGTTCTTTCAGAGAGCTGGCACAGGCAAGATGGGCCAAATGGCCTCCCTCCATACTCAATGATTCATACTAAGAACAAGCCTTCCACTCTCCTGTCGTCACCCACAGTCTGGATGTGGTGAGTCTTAGTAGTCTTAGAGTCTTTGGCTCTGAACACAGATACAAGGCTGCATGCTAAGTTAAACCACGCCACCTTGCTGACAGCATTTTAGTGCTGTCATCAGCCAATTGGAATCCTTCACGGTGTCATCATGGGTTGCCTCCTCGTCGGCAAAGACTTTATCATCCAGGGTGAAATTCCTCATCCACTTCCAGAGAGCAATAACCTCACATATGTTATCCTGCTTTCCGAGAAATGTGCTCATTGTAAATATTCCACCCAACATATGGAGAATAAAAAGATAAATGAATTGCTGCTCTGTTTGCCTGTGACTACCTGCCTCTCCAGTGGTCCAATTCGTTAACTTTTAACTCAGGGTAACTCTCAACTGGCAGTGTGTTACATGGGGGATAACGCACAACTGGATAGGATGTTAAGGTCACAGTGTAAGTTAACAACATGATAGCACCGGCTTTAGTTATGAGGAGGTAGGGTTTCCAACCCCCCAGTGTTGGCCTGGAATCTCCAGGGATTGAAGATCAACCTCCAAGACATCGGCTGTTCCCACCCGGTGCGGAGCGTAGACAGGGTGGAGAACCTCCTCATTAGCCCACTGCTGGGTCTGGTCAATCTGGACATCCACAGGTCCAGGCAGTGGGCAACTGAGGGAGTCATTCCCGACTACCTCACTTCCACGGCTACATCCATACCTAGATGACCCTGGACAGGGAGACACGGTGTCGGCTGGTACACTTGATGTCCTCCGTGACCAGTGGGCACCGCAGGTGCTGGAGTGCATTAACCCCTCCAAGGACATTATTTCAATTTGAATTAGATGAGTTTCCATTAAAGTTTTGCTTGTGTTACAGTGCCCCTCTAAGGGGCTGTTTATTTGATTCCAACTGGTTAATTAATTTTATTAGATTTCTCAAATGAGTAAATCGACCATTCCTTCATCAACCCTGGAGAAAAATCATTAAAAAAGATTTTTATTTGTCATTTTCTTTGACCAATTCTCTTTGCCAGATATAAAAATATCGAAAATGGGAAAAACGTCTGTTTGGCTGACAGCCACACATCACTCAATTGGGTAATGAGCTATCCAATTGGCGTAGGAGAAGGCAGTAGCATTGTCACTGGACTGGTAACCCAGAGACCTGGGGTAATGCCCTGGGGACCCAAGTTCGAATCCCGCCACGGCAGATGGTAGAATTTGAATTCAATAAACATCTGGAATTTAAAACAAAAAGGTGTAATGATGACCATGAAACCATTGCCAATTGCCGTAAAAACCCCTGTTTAGGGAAGGAAATCTGCTGGCCTACATGTGATTCCAGGCCCATAGCAATGTAGTTGACTCTGAAATGGCCGAGCAAGCCATTCAGTTCAAGGGCAATTAGGGACGGGCAACAGATGCTAGCCGAGCCAGTGATGCCCACATCCCATGAATGAGTTTTTTTAAGAAAGGAAGGCAGTATGTCACAATGATGGATGTGTTGGCCGACTAATGGCTAGAGTGTTTGAGCGGGGCAAGGGTGGTGGGTGGGGGGTGTCATGTGATGAAATCTTTAGGGATATATTTAACCACAGTTGGCAACCCCAGGAGGGGGGAAAGTGGAGCAGATCAGGGTAAAAGAGAAACAAAAACTGGACCTGCCGTGGGATATTCGGCGGCCCAGTCAAAAGCCCATCGACTTTTGGGTGGGAACGGGCGGTCCCAGTGGTGGACGAGCCGGAAAATCCCGCCCAGTGACTTTGATAATATAATTCGGCAAAAACTATTTCCACGAGTCAATGAGCCGGGGAACCAATTGAAGATGGTCGCCAAAAGAACAAAGCGAGGGATTAGCGAAAGATATTCCTCAGCGGGTTGACAAGCAATGGAATTCCTGGCCAGAATCCGTGGAAGAAACAGGATCTTTAATAGCTTCTAAAAGGGAAGAAAGTTTTGAAAAAGTAAAACGTAAAAGTGAATGGCAGCGAACTGGGGTTGGGGGAGGGAAGATTTTCAGAGAGATGACACAGCGGAGATGGGCCGAAGGGTGCGAGATCTTTCATTCAGAGGGCACAGGAGAGATGGGCTGGGTGGGGAAAGGGTTGGGAATGGGCTAAGTGGGGTCCTCCTTCAGGGAGAGCACACAGCCATGATGGGTCAAACAGCCTTCTTTCTGTGGTTCCAAAGCTAGAACGATCTTACGTACAGCATGATGACACTCACTGACAGCAGCAAAATGGATCAACCTATTCAGCATGGAAAGCTTCAATGGACAGTGGACATATCTGAATCCTCGAGCTATAAGTAATGGTCCCTTGAGCTCCTTTAATTTTGCATTGAGGCCAGCAGTATGGAATGAACTGTGGGGTTCAATCAGTGAGTGAGAGTTACAAACCCAAATGATCAGCTCTCTCCGGGGGCTGGAGTGAAAAATGTCTCTTGTTACGTGCAAAATTCCATGGGTGTTAAGGAATCTGCCCACTGCTCGATGACTGGACTCTGATTTATTTAGGCCCCCTGCCAGGAGCATTTGGTCCCATTTTATTAACGCTTTCAGCACCATCCTTTCATTGTCCATTGCTCTCTGCTCTTGATGGTTGACTGAGGCTTTGCCCATGTTTCACTGGGAGATTTTCTCCCCACCCCCCCCTTCCCCCCTCCACCGCTCCAAGTGGGTATAAGAGTGAGGCCATTTGCAGGATTAGGGGTGGGAATATAGGGCTGAACTTTCCCTCTGGCGTGGGAACCAGGAGCCGGGACTGTTTCTAGGCCCTGAACTCACTCTCTCAGTGGGGTGGGTGGCGTGGGGGGGGCGGGTGGAGGGAAGCTGTTGCTCTTTGGGAGTGTCATGGAGGCGACCCCCCCCCCTCTGAATTGGCTCTCGAAGCTGGAGGGCCAACCAGAGGCCTTCCAACACGAGAGGGGCAGGAGGCTGCAGTAGAGGGTAAGTGACTGAGAGGGCGCTTCAATATGGATGCTTAAAATGAAAAACAGAACAAGCAGCAGGCCACCACTGTGGTGGTGGAGGGGGGGGGGGTTGGAGGGTGGGGGGAGAGGTGGTGGGGTGTGGAATCCCTCTGCAGGTCGGCCTTTGGCTGTGCCCACACGCAAGCAGGCAGAAGGAGCCTGTGTAGGCCTGCTTGTATCGCTGGTCCCCCAGCCTACCGCTGGATGCCCCCCACTTCAGGCAGTTAAACAGCGGCCATCTTCGTGTTGAGAAACTGGAGCTCAACCAGAAAAATCCCAGTTGGCCTCCATGACTCCTTGTGGGGTTGGCTGGCTCCGAATCTGCCTCAGCAAAAAATGGCTAGTGCTGGAAACAGGGTTGGGGACTGGCACACTGGTCTGGCACCGGTACTTTCTGGCCTTGTGCACCTCCATTCCCGACCTCAAAAATTCAGCCCATCATATCACCCTTACCTTGCATGTGATCAGTGTGTTCTTTGACCTGGACAATCACTCATCAACAGGGCCCTTGAGAACTGAAGGCCTGTGAGGCTCTTTTTTTTTTATTACTCATTCAGGGGATGTGGGTGTCACTGACTAGGCCAGCATTTGTTGCCCATCCCTAATTGCCCTTTGCCCTTGTTCAGAGGGCATTTAAGAGTCAACCACATTGCTGTAGGTCTGGGGTCACATGTAGGCCAGACCAGGTAAGGATGGCAGATTTCCTTCCCTAAAGGGACATTAGCGAACCAGATAGGTTTTTATGACAATCGACAATGGTTTCATGGTTATCATTAGGCTTTTAATTCCAGATTTTTATTGAGTTCAAATTCCACCATCTGCTGTGGCAGGATTTGAACCCAAGTCTCCAGGGTCTCTGGATTAATAGACCAGCAACAAGCGCCTACCCCATGTATCGCATTCCTGGGTTGGATTGACTTGATGCTGGACTTGCTTTGGTAGGCTTGTTACCTTTGAAGCCTCCCTACTCTGTGAGAGTATGCACATCAGGTCAAATGACCATCGGTGTGTATACATCTGGACACTTTTAAACTTAAGGGGTCACCTTTTTAGGACAGGAACGAAGAGAATTTTTTTTTTCAGAAGGATGTGCGACTCTGGAACCTTTTACCTCAGAAGACGGTGGGGGCGGGGTCACTGAATATTTTTAAGGCGGAGGGAGATAGATTTTTGTTAGGCAAGGGAATCGAAGGTTATCGGCTGTAGATGGGAATGTGGGATTCGAAACACAAACGGATCAGCCATGATCTGAATGAGTGCGGAGCAGGCTCGTGGGGCTGAATGGCCTACCTCTGCTCCTATTTCATATGTTCCTTTGTTTGCATCTTAAGTTGATTCTCAAGTAGCTGACTCAGTCAATCAGAGTGAGATGGAGGCCTGGTAGTAATGTCACTGGACTAGTAATCCCGAGGCCCAGGTTAATGGTCTTGGGGCACAGGTTCAAATCCCACCAAGGCAGCTGGTGGATTCTAAGATTCAATTAATAAAATCTGGAATTGAAAGCTTGTTTCAGTTATGGAGAACACAAAACTATCTTTATGAGTCAGGCAAAAAAAAAACCCTGATTCACTAATGCCCTTTAGGGAAGGAAATCTGCCGTCCTTACCTGGTCTGGCTTACATGTGACTCCAGAACCACAGCAATGTGGTTGACTCTTAACTGCCCTTTGAAATGGCTGAGCAAAGCCACTCAGCACATTGTTTGTTGGGCAACAAATGCCGGCCTTGCCAGCAACGCCCACACCCCATGAAAGGGTCAGTGACTGGAGGTTGTGACTGGTATTACACAATAAGTCTATGGTAAGAGAGGAAAAAGGCATGTTAATTATAATGGGAAGGGCGCCAGAGATTCTGGGCATGGGGAGGGAGTGTGAATCATGAGTGGAGTTCACTGCGGGCTGCATTAAAAGATGAGAGGGAAAACTATTTCTGACCACCGTAGAGAGAACAATGAACCAAATTCGATGAGTATGCCACTTAACGTAGTGACATGTCAGGTAAATGTACTCACATATCAATTAGATGTGGAAAGCGCGCAATGATATAGCATCAAGTTAGGGATATATAATTAATCCTGCAAAAAATATGGTGCACAGAAGACCCTGAGGGACTAATGTTGCTGAGCTAGTGTGAGCAGCCAAGATGACACACTTACAGCACCCGATGAGTCTGTGCATGTGAGTTATTTTTGATGCCACAATCAAGGACACAGCAGGTTCTTTCAGTGTTTCCGTCAATAAAATGTATTAACCAGATGTCACAGTACTTGACTATTGCTGAAAAGTATGTGAAGTTTTGCATCTTGCATTTATCAGGATAAACACAAGAATGCCTAATTTCAAACAATCATAATGATACAGGAGAAAAGGGTGCTGATTTTATAGGTCAGCCCTACATTCATATGCAGGTACCTGTTCTCTGCAAACAAAAGGAATAAGATCAAGCCTTCTGCCCTCATTTGAATTACTCGGGAGCTTGCGAAGCCTACAGTCGCCCTTTGCTTTTTCCATGGCAACGCCACGGCCAATCAGAGTCGACTTGCCAACCAATCAGCAGGCTTTTCTCCTGTAGTATAACCTGTTGTTATTGTTTGAAATTTGGCATTCTTGTGTTTGTCTTGATGAGTGCCAGACGAAAAGCTTCAGCAACGTCTGTCTTTTCAGCAAGATTCAGACTCGGCGTTTCATTCTCTTCAAACTTGCATTAATGTCAAGGATAAATTAAAATATCTGAGAAGCTCAGTATTCCCGTCTCCCAAATAAATAAGATTAGTGTTGCCAACCCTGTTTAGATGGATTCCTGGACCTGTCATTAAATGACCCCCCAGTCTCCAGCCGCACCGCCCCGCACTCCTGCCATTGGTTGGATCCCCGCCTTTCAGCACCAATTGGAAAGCAGTCAAACGCTCCTCAATTAGACGATACCCGACTGTCAATCAAACAGCCTTTATTTTCGTTCCCCCCATCTCCGTTTTTTTTTAAGGACATGTGACAAAAGAGATGTCCAAGAGAAAACAGGGAAAAGGGGGACCCTTGTTGTTAACGCCCATAATATCTTTGCTCGCTACAGTGCCCAGGACATTAACTTTTCATTGTTGAGTTTCCCAAGCCAATCTTGTGTGTGTGGAGGGGGTGTGTGACAGATTAACAGCACTGTCGAAGGCGACAGTCAACAAAAGCCAAGTGTGACAAGGGGGGCCGGGAAATTGGAAATAAGAACAGACCATGTTAAACTTGTCAACAGTTGGGTGACAGGAGGTTGCAAGAAGGGCGATGTTAAAGACGCAGCCACAGTGTAACGCACAGGCAGAGGAACCCGAGGGACGGAATGCCTATAATTTGTAGCTTTCTGCCGGCACTCTCCTTAATTGTCCTCTGTAAGCCCGTTCCCCAAGTTGGTGGGGGGTGGGGGGGTCCCTCACTCGTTGAGAGTCATCTCCCCCTCACTCGTTGAGAGTCATCTGTTGTCGATGAACACTTTGGCAAAGGGTCTGCAAAGTACAAGCTGAATAGGCATCGAATTTCACGAGCGGACAGTGTGTGACAGTCATTACAGGAAACAAGATAATTGGAACTAAACAGTGAACAACAGGAAAGAGGCAGCTGGTTGCAGGCCGGAATCTAACACAGCGGCTTTGTGGTTCATATATATTATATATAGAGTAAAATGATGGAATTCCAGGAGGGAGCGCAGACTAAAACTAAATCATGAATTATATATACGTATATAGAATAACACATATTTGGAACTCAGTTGCAGCCTGGAACCTGATCGAGGGGTTCAGGGATGTTTATATATGGAATAACAGATACCCGGGAGTGCGTTACGGACTGGAATCTATTCAAGGGGTTTATATATAGAATAACAGATGCCCAGGAGTGAGTTACAGACTGGAATCTAATCGATGGGTTCGGGGTTTTTTTTATATAGAATAACAGATACCTGGGACTGCATTACAGTCTGGAATCTAATCAAGGGGTTCGGGTCTTTATATATTGAGTGACACATATTTAGGAGTGCATACTAGACTGGAATCTAATTGAGGGGTTCAGGGGGTTTATATATAGAATAACATATATAGAAGTGATTACAGTCTGGAATCTAATCAAAGGGTTTGGGTGATTTATATATAGAACAACAGATACCTGGGAGTGAGGTGCAGACTGGAATCTAATCAAGGGGTTCAGGTGGTTTATATATTGAATAACAGATTTGTTGGAGTGAGTTACAGACTGGAATCTAATCGAGGGGTTCAAGGGGTTTATATATAGAATAACAGATGGCAGGGAGTGAGTTACAGTCTGGAATCTAATTGAGGGGTTTGGGTGGTTTATATATTGAATAAAATATATCCAGGAATGAGTTATGAATTGAAATCTAATCGATTCTGATCTAATCGAGGGGTTTGGGTGGTTTATATATAGAATAACAGATACCTGGGAATGAGTTACAGACTGTAACCTAATCGAGGGGTTTGGGTAGTTTATATATTGAATAAAATATACCCAGGAGTGAGTTACAGATTGGAATCTAATTGATTTTAATCTAATCAAGGGATTCGGGTGGTTTATATATTGAATAACAGATATGTTGGAATAAGTTACAGACTAGAATCTAATCGAGGAGTTCAGGGGTTCATATATAGAATAACCGATACCTGGGAGTGCATTACAGACTGGAATCTAATCAAGGGGTTCGAGGAGTTTATATACAGAATAACAGATATGTAGGAGTGAGTTACAGACTGGAATTTAATCGAGGAGTTCGGGGGTTCATATATAGAATAACAGATACCTGGGAGTGCATTACAGACTGGAATCCAATCAAGGGGTTCGAGGAGTTTATATACAGAATAACAGATATGTAGGAGTGAGTTACAGACTGGAATCTAATCGAGGGGTTCAGGGTGGTTTATATATAGAATAATTAATACCCGGGAGTGAGTTACAGTCTGGAATCTAATTGAAGGGTTTGTGTGGTTTATATATTAAATAAAAGATACTTGGGGGTGAGTTACAGACTGGAATCTAATCGAGGGGTTTGGGTAGTTTATATATTGAATAAAATATACCCAGGAGTGAGTAATGGATTGGAATCTAATCGATTCTAATCTAATCGAGGGATTTGGGTGGTTTATATATAGAACAACAGATACCTGGGAGTGAGTTACAGACTGTAATCCTAATTGAGGGGCTTGGGTAGTTTATATATTGAATAAAATATACCTAGCAGGGAATTACAGACTGGAATCTAATCGATTCTAACCTAATCGAGGGGCTTGGGTGATTTATATATTGAATAACAGATATGTAGATGTGCATTACGGACTGGAATCTAATTGAGAGGTTTGGAGGGTTTACATTCCTCCTCATCCCTCTGCTGGTTTTTTTGCTATGACCTTCAGTATGTGTTATCTGGTTACTGACCACCGGCCCAATAGAAACAGTTTCTCCTTATTTATTTATTCCATCATGGTTGTGAACGTGTCCGTTAAATTTCTCTTTAGCCTTCCTGGCTGTAAGGAGGACGACCCCTGTCAGTCTCTGGTGTGCAGACTTGAGAGAGGATCTGACCCACTAGAGGAAGGCAATTGTCAGGGTTCCAAAGAGCAGAGAGGAAGGTAGCCTTCAGGCCAAGGCACTAGGCAAGCTGACCAGGCCTGCCTGGCAGCTCTGGGTATTTCCCAGCCTGTCATGACTGCTGCTTCCTGCGCTTTGCTAATTGTGGTGGGCTTCCTGTTGTTTTCATTGATAGTCCAGTCACAGCCAAAGTGTGAGATGTCACTTCATCCTCACTCCTTCCACTGCCCACCTTTTCCCAAGCCCCAGGATCCTTCAATCATCAGCTACCTTAAGGAACAATTGTGCGTCGGGTCACCACAGAATGTGCTTGGGCCTCTCCCCTGTACGATTGGGAGGCCATTTGGCCCATTGTGCCTTTACTAGGTCTTGGGTGGAACTGTTCAGTTCATCCCAGCTCCCTATCCTTCCCCATCACCCTGTAAAATTTTCTGTCCAAGTATTGATCCAATCCTCTTTATTAAGCCTTGACTTTGGATCTGCTTCCACCGCCTTTATAGACAGAGCATTCCAGACTATAACAAATCGCTGTGTAAAGAGAGGTTTCTTGAGCTCTGGTCCTTCTGTGGATCACCTTAAATCCATGTCTGTCTGGCTACTGACCCTCCTGCCACCAGAAACAGTTTCTCCTATTTACCCGATCAAAACCCATTCATGATTTTGCACACCTCTGTCAAATCTCCCCTTAGCCCGAGAACAACCCCAGATTCTCCAATCTCTCCTCATAACTGAAGCCCCTTACCCCTGATATATACAAACGTACGAATTAAGAGTAGGAGTAGGCCATTCGGCCCCTCGAGCCTGCTCCTCCACACAATAAGATTATGGCTGATCTGATTGCCCTCTTAACTCCACTTCCCTGTCTACCCTCAATAACCTTTGACTCTCTTGTCAATCAAGAATCTATCTAACTCGGCCTTAGAATATTCAATGACTGACCCCCCTCTCTGGAGAAGGGAGCGTCACAGACTCAGGGCCACCCTCTGAGAGGAAAAAATTCTCCTCAGCTTCATCTTAAATGGGAGGTCCCTTATTATAAATTCTGTCTCCTAGTTCAAGTCTCTCCCACAAAGGGAAATATCCTCTAAGCATCCACCCTGTCAAGCCCCCTCAGGGTCTTATATGTTTCAATGAGATTGCCTCTCATTCTTCTAAACTCCAATGGATGCAGGCCCAGCCTGCTCAACCTTTCCTCATTGGATAACCTCATCCCAGGAATCAGTCCAGTGAACCTTCTCTGAACTGCTTCCAATGCAATTATATCGTTCCTTAAATAAGGACACCAAAACTGTGCACAGTACACCAGATGTGGTCCCACCAATAGCCTGATGTCATTCTCACTAATCTGTTCTACACCCTCTCCAAGGCATTGACCTTTTATATGAAACGGTGCCCACAAGTGAACACAAATGTTCCAGTTGAGACCTCGCAAGAGACTTATAAATATTTGCATTGACCTCCATACTTCACAGAACCACAGGATCACAGAATTGTTACAGCACAGAATGAGGCCATTCAGCCCATTGTGCCTGTGTGCCAGCTCTCTGAATGAGCAATGCCACTCTCCCTGTAACCCTGCACATTCTTCCTTTTCAGATAAAAATCCGATTCCCTCTCGGGTGCCTCGATGGAACCTGCCTCCACCACACTTCCAGGCAGCGCATTCCAGATCCTAACCGCTCGCTGCGTGAAAAAGTTTCTCCTCCTGTCACCATTGCTTCTTTTGCCAATCGTCTTAAATCTGTGTCCCTCTGGTTCTCGACCCTTCCACCAATGGAATTGTTTTTTTTTCCTATCTACTCTGTCCAGATTCCTCAACAGCTTTATCAAATTGGCTCCTGAAGAAACCTGCATGGAAGTTTCCACTTTTATTTTGAGTATTATTAATTTCACTTTACTTTTATGCTCTATGATTTTATTAATAAAATCAGAGATCCCATATGCCACTTTTAACAACCTTTATAACTTGCTTGCTGCCTTCAAAGACCCATGTACATACACCCGCAGGTCACCCTTTTTCTGCTCCATTTTAAAGTAGCACCACTTGGCGACCTGAGCCTGTGACACTCCCTTCTCCAGGCAGGGTGTGCGGGGTGGGGGGTGGGGCGGGGGGGGGGGGGGGGGGGGGCGGGGGGGGGGGGGGGGGGGGGGGGGGTGTCGGGTCAGTCATTGAATATTTTAAGGCTGAGTTGGATAGATTCTCGATTGACAATAGAGTCAAAAGTTATCGGGGTGGGGGGTTTAGACAGGAAAGTGAAGTTGAGGTGACGATCAGATCAGCCATAATCTTATTGCATGGGGGAGCAGGCTCGAGGGGCCGAATGGCCTACTGCTACTCCTAATTCGTATGTTTGCATATATCAGGGGTAAGGGGCTTCAGTTATGTGGAGAGATTGGAGAATCTGGGGTTGTTCTCGGGCGAAGGGGAGATTTGACAGAGGTGTACAAAATCATGAATGGGTTTTGATCGGGTAAATGAGGAGAAACTGTTTCCGGTGGCAGGAGGGTCAACAGCCAGAGGGACATGGATCGACAGAAGGACCAGAGCTCAGGAAACCTCTCTTTACACAGCGAGTTGTTATGGTCTGGAATGCTTTGTCTATAAAGGTGGTGGAAGCAGATTCAAAATCAAGACTTAATAAAGAGAAATGGATCAATACTTGAACAGAAATTTTTAAAGGGCGATGGGAAAAGATGGGGAACTGGAATGAACTGAACAGCTCTACCCATATGAATAGTAGCTGCCTGCCTTTGTTTTGTTTCCGGTTATACATAAATGCTTGCGATGTGGATGCCGCTGACTACCTGCTGCCCTAGTGGCCCTTGACGAGACCACAGCTGGGCCATCCTATTGAGCTGCTGTAGTGAAGATGCTCCTTCTGTGGTGGCCTAGACAACTATAGGGAACCCATTTAGTGCTAAAAGGGTTAATGGGGAAATTGAATTATGCCTAGGCCTAAGAGAAAAATACCGCAGCCTTGAGAACAATACCATCTTGTCTGACCACAGTTGTAGGATGAGCCCTGAGACGTTCCATTTTGTTCTTTCTCAGGCTGAATATAATCAGGATTGTGATAAGCATTTACGTAAGTGCAACATCCATTGTACTGGGAACGAAAATTTACTACTATATGGATTGGTCAGCTAACTTATGCAAATAAGCGGATAGGTTTGTGCAAAATTTACTGATTGGCTGTAAAAATGCTTTTAACAAGTCTGTGTGTATTCTGCTACGAGACTGTACAGTAGCTCTTTTGTGTGCTGTCTCCCTTGTGCACAAGTAATAAATGGAGTTTCTATGTATTAATGATGCCTCGGTGTGACTAATCTCCGACACCGCTGTACTGCTCAGTAGGGAGTTCCAGGATTTGAACCCAATGGCAATGAAGAAAAGGGTGAATGTACCCCAAAGTGGGACAGGTGAGAGCCTTGGAATGGTCCTTGGAGGTGTTGGTCTTCCCATGTACCCGCTGCCTTTGGCCCTTTCCAGGTGATGGAGGTCGTGGGTGTGGGAAGTGTTACCAAAGCAGCCTTTCGCGGCTTACAACGTGGGCACCATGCCCGTTTGGTTATGACATCGGTGGACTGCTCCCTACTCTTCATCTTTAATAGTGGCTGTCAGTGTCTCACAAAGCTCTTCCCTCATCTCTCTTACTCACTGATTTGCTTTGAGCCCTTTCGGCATCTCTTCGCCTCCTAGCCCCCTCAGCACACCTTGGAATTTCACTATTTAGGCAGGGGATTTCACCCCTGGCTTCCACAGTGAATGTGTGGAGGAAATTAAACATTTCGTATATTAAATGTTTTGATGCTGGACCTCAGTTCCAGGCCTGTTTGCATCGTTCAGGTTTGTGCCTGTCCTTTGTCACTGTTCCTCGCAGAGACCACAGACAGTTTCTTACTTTTGTGTCTGCAGCTACACATTTTGCCAACTCCTTCTTTCCCCCACCAATTATCCAACCCAATTGGGCCCTTCATCCTTCTCCCTCCAGGACTTACAGACTCTGTGCTTCCTCCTTACGCTTAATGCATGGCTCCCACATGCTTAACTTACATCTGCTCAATGCAAATTTTGCATTTAACCTCCAAGCTCAGCACTATTCCTTTAAAGATATTCCACCTCCCCTCTATTGAAGTGTTAGTGAATAACATCCCTTAGTTCCACCTCCGACAGTGTTCACTTCTTTAACCTCCCGGGTGCATGATGGTGAGACGATTACTCCCTGTGTTTCTCCCCATCTTTCCTGCACACTCCACAACTCTGTATACTGTACTCATGACCGTTGACTGGGATCTGTCATATTTCTTGTATTCTTACTGGCTGTCATTCCCAGCCGCCACAACCCAGATTCATATTCCCACTACTTCTAGCATTAATGGGTTATCATTTTGCCTTATTTCTTCCCTCTCCCATATACCTGTTCCTTCTATTTGGATGCTCTAAGTTTACTCTGCCTCTAACCCTTGAGGGGCCTTGTGGAGGGCGCTGTATATCTAACTCCATGCTGTACCTGCCCTGGGAGTGTTTGACGGGGACAGTGTAGCGGGAGCTTTACTCTGTATCTAACCCCGTGCTGTACCTGTCCTGGGAGTGTTTGACGGGGACGGTATAGAGGGAGCTTTACTCTGTATCTAACCCTGTGCTGTACCTGTCCTGGGAGTGTTTGATGGGGACAGTATAGAGGGAGCTTTACTCTGTATCTAACCCCGTGCTGTACCTGTCCTGGGAGTGTTTGACGGAGACGGAATAGAGGGAGCTTTACTCTGTATCTAACCCCGTGCTGTACCTGTCCTAGGTGTGTTTGATAGGGACAGTGTAGAGGGAGCTTTACTCTGTATCTAACCTCGTGCTGTACCTGCCCTGGGAGTGTTTGATGGGGACAGTGTAGCGGGAGCTTTACTCTGCATCTAACCCCGTGCTGTACCTGTCCTGGGAGTGTTTGATGGGGACAGTGTTGAGGAAGCTTTACTCTGTATCTAACCCCGTGCTGTACCTGTCCTGGGAATGTTTGATAGGGACAGTGTAGAGGGAGCTTTATTCTGCATCTAATGCGTACTGCCCCATCCTGGTTTGTTCCTGACACTGAACTACACGAAATGTGGAATGTTTGATTTTGCTAAGGCTAAGATACCTCCAATTGCTGAGTGCATATTGTACAAGAATGGAAAATTTTACACATGCAGGTCAAGTGGGTTTTATCTAACCCATTCTCTACAGCGTGCAAGGACAGATGTAATCTTCAAAGCTAATAAATCAACTTTTCTTTTGCGTATTGTAATTCAGATGAGGAAACAGGGTGGCTTTGAATGTGTTTCTGAAAATATAATCTGAGTATGGCAGCTCCTGTTGCTTTCTAGTCACTTCCTGTTTGGGTCAGATTATGTATAATTAACCGATTCATTTGACGTGATGTGGGAACAGATTCCCAGAATACGGGTGTCGCTGGCAAGGTCAGCATTTATTGCTGTTTTCCCTTGAACCGTTGCAGTCCAGGTGGTGAAGGTACTCCCATGGTGCTGTTGGCTGGCGAGTCCCAGCCCTTTGAAGCATCGACAATGAAGGAACAGCGATATAGCTCCAACTTGGAATGGTACGTGGCTTGGAGGGGAACTTACAACTGGTGAGGTTCCCATGTGTCCTGCTGCTCCCCTTGTTCTAGGTGGTAGAGGTCATGGGGTTTGGAAGGTGCTGTCGAAGGAGCCTTGGCCAGAAACTGCAATGTACCTGGTAGGTGGCACACACTGTTGCCAGTGTGCGTAGGTGGTGGAGGGTATGAATGCCTAAAGTGGTGGATAGGGTGCTGATCAAGTGGGCTTTTTTTTTTCCCTGGAAGGTATCTCAATTCTAACATGTTGTTACAGCTACCTCCATCCCAGGCAAATAGCATATTCCACCCCACTCATATTGTGACATGTGGGCATTAGAGAGGGATTTGGGAGGTCAGGGGCTGTGCCACTCAGTACCCCCCCACCCATCTCCCCACTACCCCCACCTCCCCCCAACCCAGCCAGTCCTGCCCTAGTAGCCTGTAGCCTGGTGTGTGGTGAAGAGTTCTCAAAATTCCCACATTTTTCATATCGTCAACAAGGATATGACTTTTGGACTTTTACCTGAAACCAGACAATGAGAGGAGACAGAATATGCATTCTTCCCTTTAAAACAATCAACACGAAACTAAAGCCCATCAAAATCTTGCATAAATAATCGCTACTAACTTCAGGGCCAGGAAGACCACAATCAATGCAAGTATGCGAATCCATCAATACTCAATACTCCACACAAACAATGGCTTTCAGTTCAAGACTATTTACGGGGCCAGGAAGGCAATGATAAACATCATGCGAGCCCATTAAAAAAAACAAGACAACAATCACCTGGGGAAGCCCACTAAAATCAAACAAAGAACTAACCTTGATTTGGATTAAGATAAGAAATTCGAAAAAAAAAAAGCAGTTTTTTGGGCAGGGACACAGAATGATGAGCAGTTTTGAAAGCTGACACAGGGCAGTGAGCAGTTGAGAGCGGTTGAAGCCGAGTTTAAGCAGGGAGCTGAGCCAAGCGGAGGAAGGAGATCTGGAGGTTTGCAGGCCCACAGGCAACATCACGGCGAGGGGCTTGGGGTGGCAGGCTCAACCGAAGACAACAAGGCTGCAACTGCAGCCCTCCACGAAGATCGACCACCCACAACTGCGCCCTCCACCCAACTGAAGAACTTCCGCAGATTCCACAGACCAGGACCATGTGGGGATGGCAGGCCCCAGAAGACACAAAGAGCATACCCCAAAACTGCAACTGGCTTACCTGGCTGGATTTCGAACTGTCAAGGAACCCTGGTTGGTGAGCATGATTCCTCACCTCTCCTAGTTCAATTTAGTTAGGTTTTGGGGGTGGGACAAGGCTAAGGGGATTAGTAACGTGATTTTCCCTCGTTACGCTGTGTGTTCCCCATTCTTAACTAAGCGTACTTTGTAAGTCTGTATAATCTCAGTGTAATCCTAATATTATAAGTTCATTTGTGACTTCAATAAACATCTTTTTCTTGGCACCAAAGCCAGTTGTCTACTGCACTTTGTCACAACCCCCAAATAAGTCCAAAGTCCAGAACCCAGGGAGTGGGAGCGATTCAGACCACTCAGAAGTCAGAGGTGAAGCTGACACACACCACCACCCCCTAAAGTAGGGACCAGTCAGTGCCATAATTTCCATGTGTTGTATATGAGTCACGCACTTTTTCGCTTCAGTACCGATATATAGTACAATACAGTATTAAAAGGTGCAATATTGGGTGATTATGACACTGGATTAGTAATTAAGAGAACCCTTAATACATTTGTTTAGCAAAAATTCTAGGATGCTCAGCCTAGTAATTTTCCATTAACCCTGAGCCTGAAAAGCTTTTTAGGGGGAGAGATTTCCAGATTTTCACTTCTCTTTGTGTGATGAAGTGCTTCCTGTCATCACCCCTGAATAGCCTGGCTCTAATTTAAGATTACGCCACCTTATATGGGCCTCCCCCACCAGAGGAAATGATTCCTCTCTACCTACCCTAATCATTTTAAAAACCTCAACTAGATCACCCCCTTAATCTTCAAGCCAAGCCTGTACAATCTTTTCTTATTATTTAACCCTTTAACATGCCGGTGACTTGGCACTGCTCCCACTCCAAAGCCAAGGGGCAGAACTTTATGGCCCCATCGTGGTGGATGGCGGGGGAGATGGGGTTGGGGAGCGAAGTGGTGAATTGCAGCCACTCAAACGCCCATTGACTTTGGGACTTAGGGTAGGGATGCTAAAACCCCACGCATCGTCTCCTCCCTGAGGCATGGTATCCGGAACTGAACATAGTTAGTCCAGATGGGGTCTGAACTTCATACAATATTGCGCGTTTCGCCGCTGGCTGACATCGCTGTTGTGAGAGAGGGCAGGTTAACTTTACTGAGTACTGAGTGCCATTTGAAACTTGCATGATTGTCCACTGCTATGAACGTGTCTTCGTCATGAGGCGTTGGGGGTTTGGGAGGGGTGGTTCAGAGGCATGGAGGTCTGTCGGAGTGTGAAGTGGTGGAGCGGCAGTGCGCACGGAGTGGCAGGAAAGGAATTTCATCCAGTCCTCACAGCTCTGCTTCCTGTTTTCCCTCTGGCCATCATTAATCAGGAATGAGGTAGTCCTGCTGTTTCTGTAGATTGACCGGTGAGAGGAAAGGTTCAGGAAATTTCCGACGACGTGGGTAGGAAAATCCCAGAGTTAGTCAATATTTTGAGAGTTATTAATAAACCTGTTTATTGCCAAATCCTCACCCTGCTAGTGGGTCATTAAGTACTATCAACTGTGACTCAGTGGGTCACCATCTTTGCCCTGAATCAGCAGGTTGGGTGTTCAAATTCCACCCCAGAGACTTGAGCACATAATCTGACACTTGATCCAGTACTGCGAGAGTGTTGCACTGTCGGAGCAGTTATCTTTCAGATGAGATCTTAAACCAACAATCCCTGTCTGTTAAGCCTGTTAATTGTACATCAATTACGTTTCATTATATACAGGTGGAGGGTATTTCATTGGGGTTTTACTTGAGGAGATGTAAAGAGACATGCACTGAAACTCAGAGAGGTGGGTTATGAGGCTCTGTATACATGTAATGTTTCACCCTGCAAATAAATGTTGGTCTGAGTAAAGACTGGCTCCAGTTCTATCCTTCACCAACTGGTTCTCTTGAGTAAAACACTGTCCTCCCTCTCAGGTGGGCATGGAAGATCCCATGGCACTATTTCAAAGAAGAGAAGGGTAATTCTCCATGGTATCATTCTCTCGTTGAAAAGTATAAAATTCTGACACGGCTGGGCAGGGACGATCTTTCCTCCGGCTGGAGGGTCCGTAACAAGGGGTCACAGTCTCAGGACACGGGATAGGCCATTTAGGACTGAGATGAGGAGAAAGGTCTTCACTCAGAGGGTGGTGAACATGTGGAATTCCCTACCACAGATGGCTGTGGATGCCAAGTCGCTGAATATAGTTAAGAAGGAAATAGATAGATTTCTAGACTCTTAAGGGCATCAAGGAGGTACAGGCGAGAGTATGGCGTTGAGATAGAGGATCAACTGTGATCGTGTTGAATGACGGAGCAGGCTCGAGGGGCTGAATGACCTACTCCTTCTCCCATGCTCTATGTTTCCACGTGCCCTGGCTGATATTTATCCCTCACTCAATGTCACTAAAAATATAGATAATCTGGTCATCATCACGTTGCTGTTTGTGGGAGCTTGCTGTGCACATTTCCTGCATTCTGACAGTGGCCATACGTCAAAAAGTACTTCACTGGCTGTGAAAATGCTTTGGGGAAGGCTATGCTACGTAAATGGACATCATTCTTTATAAGCACTGGGCCACCCGAGCTCCCCGCAACCCCCCCCTCCACCCACCCACCATCGCGAGCAATGACATTTTCTCTGCTGACCCTGGGGTCAGGGTGAAGAACGAGAGGCTTGTTTAATACAAATTAAGTTCATGCAACCCACCTGCCTAATAATTTAACCCTTGAAGCCGCAGGCATTGGAGGGCCAAAGGTCTATGTGTGAGGCTAGAGGAGGTCGTTGAAGTGATCAATAAACGTAGGGATTGATAAATGAAGACCTTTAAGAGTTTAGATGAAGGATATTCAGTTGTGCAGGGCACAGGTGAGACCACATCTGGAGTACTGTGTACAATATTGGTCTCCTTATTTAAGGAAGGATGTTAATGTTTTGGAAACAGTTCAGAGAAAGGTTACTAGATTAACACCTGGAATGTGCGGTTTGTCTTATGAGGGAAGGTTGGACAGGTTAGGCTTGTACCCACTGGAGTTCAGAAGAGTAAGAGGTGACTTGATTGAAACCTTTAAGATCCTGAGGGGTTTTGACAGGGCGGATGTGGAGAGAATGTTTCCTCTTGTGGGAGAATCTAGAACTAGGGGGTCACTGTTTAAAAGTAAGGGGGTCGCCCATTTAAGACACAGATGAGGTGAATTTTTTTCTCTCAGAAGGTCGTGAGTGTTTGGAATTCTCTTCCTCAAAAGGCAGTGGAAGCAGACTCTTTGAATATTTTTAAGGCAGGGTTAGATAAGGGGGTGATAGGTTATCGGGGATAGGCAGGAGGATACAATCAGATCAGCCATGATCTTACTGAATGGTGGAGCATGCTTGAGGGGCTGAATGGCCTACTCCTGTTCCTAATTCATTTGTTTGTATGTTGGTATAATCTCCATAAAGCCATATGAAACCCTTATAGATCACCGATGAGGTCTCATCTGGAGTATTCTGTACAATTCTGGCCACCACACTCGAGGAAGGATGTCAATATTTTGGAGAAGGTACAGAAGAGATCGACTAGAATGGTACCAGAGATGAGGGGCTTCAGTTATGTGTGGAGTCTGAAGAATCATAGAATGGTTACAGCCGAGAAATTGGCCATTCAGCCCATTTGTCCGTGCTGACCGTTTTCCAGAACAACACTGCTAGTCCCACCCCCTGCCCTTTCCCCATTGCCCAACAGACTTTCGTTTCCACTTCTGGTGGATATCCAATTCCCTTTTGAAAGCCACAATCAAATCTGCTTCTACCACACTCTCAGGCAGTGGATTCCAGGTCCTAACCACAGATTAGCAAGCGTACTCAGACAGGCTAAAACAATGCAATGAATGCAAACTCAGAGATGAGTGAACTGATTCATTTTATTCCTCTTCACCACCTCCCCCATCCCCTCGCCCCCCCCCCAACCCCACCTCACAATGAAACCCTTTGGTGTGAAATTTTTTTACCAATAAGATTTAAAGATTCCATTATACCGTATGACCATGCAGCGGGCCAGCAGCGACAGTATAGTTGCAAGATCGTGGGGCGGAATTTTATGCTGATCGAGCGGGCGCGCGCCCGACCCGATTAAACGTGAAATCACGCGAGATGACGTCGGGCGAACGTCCTGACGTCATCCTGTGCCCATGCGATATTTCAGTCGGTGGGCGTGGGCAGGAGCCAGAAGCACGCCCGCCGACAATCAAGAAGGTGACTCGGCCCATTAACAGCGCAATTGTCCGTCATTTTACACAGCCTGTCTGACCTTAACACTCGGTGGACGGGCCAGGCGGCCTTTGCGTTTTTCAACCAGCCTCACCCACGGGCGGGGGATGAGGTTTCCGTGATGAAATGAGCTACGAGCACGTTTCTGTGGACAGCGTTTCCATTAGCTAAATTTTCAGGCGACTCAGTTCTGATCCACGGGCACTTCTTTTGGTTCGGCTTTTGAAGCCTTTGACTTTTTTGCTGCTTCAGGTCTTCAGCTTCCCTGAGGCAGCTCTCTCATCGCCCCGCCCCAGCAGCGCTGAGCTTTTCGCCGTTAATTGGCCAGCCCGCGTGAAATGGTGGCTGGGAGCCCATCGCGCCCGCGCTCACCCACCGAGCTGAAAATTCAGGCCCATGGTTAGGCCATTGTCATGAAGGGGTTGCAAATGTTTTGTGCCAGGAAGACGCTCAGTTCATACTCTGCAGTGGTTATGGCAAAGTTCCACGCAGGATATTTTTTTTTGGAAAGCTGGGTTCCCCACCTCGTCACCCGGAAGAGTCGGCGAGGAACACGCCCCCCCGCTGATGCAGGTTGCCCCCGCAGTCACTTAACCCTCGATGGGGCGTGAACTGGCAAAGGGCGAGCCGGCCAATCGGACGACTGCCAGCTCCGTAGCCCCAGCGGGCGCCAACTTCGAGCGGCGGCCGCTGCTTGAACAGTCCCCGGAGAAGAGGGTGGTCACGGAGGCTAGACTGAAGGTAAGTCCGGGGCAGCGGCGAGCCCTGGCTAGTAGGCCCCAGCAAGGGGGTGGGGGTTGAGGGGGTTGTGCTTGAGAGGCTTGGGTGTGGGGGAGGGAGATGGTGGTGGGGTTAAAGCCTTGGGTGGGGTGCCTCCAATGGGCACATCCTGCCCTTTCTCAACCGCTGCCGGCACAGCTGAAACTGCCAGGCTACCCGCTTGGCATGGACATCCGCCTGCTGTGGGTTAAATAGCGGCGGGGGTGGGATGAGGCACTCAAGTGGCCATTAATTAAGGACCTCAATAGGCACAAGGGTTGGTCACCACCACTTCCCATAAAATGGGAGACATATTAGGGGGGGTGAGGGTGGGGCAGGAGTATAAGATGGTGGTTAGGCTGCGTGCTGCATTTCACAAGCCCTACCCTGCCTTCATACCCGCTGGTGGAGGACTGTAAAACTGGGCCCTGCTGCTGGTGAACCTTCCTCCCGCACCATTTCTTCAGCTGGAGAAAGGGAGACGAGAAGCCCAGGTCCACAGTACAGGATACGGCCAAGGTTGTAACAAGGAGCAATGAGGTCACATTAGATCAAACAAAACTGGCTTGGCTGTGCCAAGCTTGGAATTCAACAACCTGAAGGTTGTCAGTGAATGATAAAGAAAAAAGACTTGCATTTACATAGCACCTTTCACAACCATGGGGGTCTCAAAGTGCTTTGCAGTCAAAGTGCTTTTGGAGTGTAGTAGCCTTTGTAAGGCAGGAGACGTGGCAGCCAATTTGCACGCAGCAAGCTCCCACAGCAACGTAATAACCTGTCTTTTGCTATGTTGGTTGAGGGAATAAGTACCGGCCAAGCCACTTGGGATAGCTCCCTTCTTGTTCTACGAAATATTGCCATGGGATCTTTTACATCCACTCAAGCAAGCCGACGGGACCTCGGTTTGATGTCTTATTCGAAAGTAATGTTGTCAACTGTGATTAAGTGCATCCCTGGAGGTTCCATCACATGACCTGCCCCCACGCTCCAGCCATTAGTCGGGCAACATGTCCACCCTTGTGATGTATGGCCTTCCTACACCAATTGGAAAGCAAAGAGACTCATTACCTAACAGGATGATGCTTGACTGTCAGCCACATAGCCTTTTTTTCCTCAATATTTTTACATCTGGTAAAGAGAAAAGTTCAAAGCAAAGGACAAGAATAAAACAATCTTTTTTAATGTCCCTATGATTATTCTCCAAGATTGCAGTGGCCAGGAGATTGACCTCCAGTTCCTGGACACTCCAGACCAACCCTGGAGGGTTGGCAACCCGAATTCGAAAGATAGTGCAGCACTCCCTCAGTACTGCGCTGGAGTGTCAGCCTTGAGGGAGTTCCCTCCCTAACACCACCAATACTATATACTCCCGCACCATATAGATCGCAGCAGTTTGAGAAGGCAGCTCACCACAACCCTCAAAGGCAATTAGGGATGGGCAACAAATGCTGGCCCTAGCTTTGCAAAAACAGAACAAAAAATTGCTTGTGTAAAATCTCCCCGTTTAGGGCCAAAAGGGATTGGAGGAAATACGGTGGGATCCACTCCGTCTGATTGCCAGTGAGGTTGTACCCACTCTGAAAGAGATACAGCTCTGAGATGTCATCATAATTGAGGCTGAGTGTGACGATACCATGATCAGATACAGGAAATTTCCAAACGATCTACATACCTCAGATACTGAAGCAGTCCATGTCCAAATGCAGCAAGACCTGGGCAATATTCAGGCTTGGTCTGACAAGTGGCAAGTAATATTCGCGCCACATAAGTGCCAGGCAATGACCAAAAACAAGAGAGAATCTAACCATCACCCCTTGGCATTCAATGACATTACCATCGATGAATCTCCCACTATCAACATCCTGGGGGGTTACCATTGACCAGAAATTGAACAGGACCAGCCGTATAAATACTGTGACTACAAGAGCAGGTCAGAGGCTAGGAATCGTGCGACGAGTAACTCACCTCCTGACTCCCCAAAGCCCATCCACCATCTACAAGGTGCAAGTCAGTGGAATACTCCCCACTTGCCTGAATGAGTGCAGCTCCCACAATATTCATGAAGCTTGACACCAACCAAGACAAAGCAGCCCGCTTGATTGGCACCACATCCACAAACATTCACCCCCTTCACCACCAATGCACAGAGGCAGCAGTGTGTACCACCTACAAGATGCACTGCAGGAATTCATCAAATCTGCTTAGACAGTACCTTCCAAATCCACAACCACTACCATCTAGAAGGACAAGGGCAGCAGATACATGGGAACACCACCATCTGGAAGTTCCCCTCCAAGCCACTCACTATCCTGACCTGCAAATATATCGGCCGTTGCTTCACTGTCGCTGGGTCAAAATCCTGGAACTTTCTCCTAACAGCACTGTGGGTGTACCTACACCACACGGACTTAAGCAGTTCAAGAAGACAGCTCACCACCACCTTCTCAAGGGCAACTAGAGATGGGCAATAAATGCTGGCCCAGCCAGCGAAGCCCACACCCCGTGAATGAATTTTAAAAAATAGTGGCGACAACTAAACAGACCGTGGTGGTAGTGGGGGGATAAAGATCCACATCCTCTCTAAAAGACTGAAGAAAGCTCAAAGAAAGGACACCAGCAACGATTCTGCTTTGAAACAGCCTCACTCAAGAAGCAAGATGCTGAGAAAGCTCCAGAGACTTGAGAGCCTGGCAGCAGAACGAAGGCAGAAGTTAAGCTCGAGCAAAAGTCTCTACTGAATCCCTGTGGGAGGTCAGCTCCAACAAAGCAGAACCAACAACCTGCAGGGTGAGATAAAATCTTTGCAAAGCTCCAGGCAAGCTAGTCCTGCGGACCAATTTTTAGAAATCCGGTCTGGCAGAAACTCCATTGTGCATTTCATTGCTGGCCCGAAATCTGACTTGGCGCCCTCCCCACGTGGCGCCTCGGGCCCGGAATGACACAAAAAGAAAGGATTGAACATGGCGGAATTAAAAAAAACTCAGGTCCCTTGTGATTCATTGGCCTCCCGGCCAATGAGAATCCTGCCCTCCCGAACCCATCCCCGACCTGTTGTCTTGTTTCTTCTTGCCTGATATTGTTAGATATCTCCACTGCACAGCAACAAAGTCAGGGTCTCTTTTATCCCGGCAGCTACTCCTCCTTCACACACCAACCACCTTCGGCCCTGTGTTTGAGCACACTTTCCTTGGCCAGCCAGGTATCTTTCATGTGAGAACCATGCTATTATGTAACATTTTTCACATCCTCTCTGTCTCTTACCTCAAGGCTCCAAGATCCCATCTCCTAGAGAGGCCTAGGCGCCCCAATCCTGTCACTTACACTCACACCCAACTCCTACAGACAATCTCAAGGCTTCAGCTTTTTAGTGAAACTAAGCTTTCTTTCATTAGGCTTGGTATAATTTTCCCATAGTCCCCACTGCCATGGCATCTTTTTTATGCTGTCCTCTTTTCCCACTTCATTATATTACCAAGACTAGCTCCTAATAAAGTTATATGTTGATAATTAGTATTCTGGTTATTAATCCAATAATCTTATAGAAAGAAAGCAGCAACGTATGAAAAGATCTAATGAAGCACTTAATAAGATGGCTGTATTCACAAAGATATATAAAGATCGATCATATCTATAGATACTGGACTAGCTAGTCAGCCATGAACATGGGAAAGTACCAGCGCAGACTCTGAGTCTGCAGAAGCAATGCCACCTGCTGCAAGGATACCTGCGGCTAATGTGTGGTAATAAACCCTGTTGATGCACTGAGCTGGCATCGGGTAAAGAAAGGAAGAGCCAGCCTGTCTTCGACACAGGGCAAGGGACAGTGGGCACATGGGAGCACCATCACCTGCAAGTTCCCCTCCAAGTCACGCACCATCCCGACTTGGAAATATATCGGACGTTCCTTCACTGTTGCTGGGTCAAAATCCTGGAACTCCCTCCCTAACAGCACGGTGGGTGTACCTACACCACATGGACTGCAGCGGTTCAAGAAGGCAGCTCACTACCACCTTCTCAAGGGGCAATTAAGGATGGGCAATATAAATGCTGGCCCAGCCAGCAAAGCCCATGTCCCATGGAAGAATATAAAAAAAAACAGGTTTATTCACAAAGATCAGCAAAACATGGTGTTGGGGGTAGTATATTAGCATGGATAGAAGACAGAGAGTTGGGATACAGGGGGCATTTTCAGGATGACAACCTGTAACTAGTGGAGTGCCACAGGGATCAGTGCTGGGGCCACAATTATTTACAATATATATTAATGACCTAGATGAGGGAAGTGAATGTACTATCACCAAGTTTGCGGATGACACAAAGGTAGAGGGAAGGCAAATGGTGAGGCTGACACAAAGAGTCTACAGAGGGATAGAGACAGGTTAAGTGAATGGGCAAAGACTTGGCAGATGGAATATAATGTTGGAAAATGTGAGGTTATGCACTTTGGCAGGAAGAATAGAAGAGCTGAATATTGTTTAAAAGGAGAAAGATTAAAGAAGGCTGCAGCGCAGAGGGATTTGCAGGTGCGTGAATCCCAAAAAGCTAACATACAAGTTCAGCAGATAATAGGGAAGGCAAATGGAGTGTTGGCCTTTATTTCAAAGGGAATGGTGTATAAAAAGAGGGAAGTCTTGCTAAAACTATACAAAGAACTATTTAGACCACACCTAGAATATTGTGAACAGTTTTGGTCCCCTTATCTAAGGAAAGATATACTGGCATTGGAGGCAGTCCAGAGAAGGTTCACTAGTTTGATCCTGGGTATGGAGGGATTTTTTTATGAGGAGAGGTTAGGTAGGTTGGGTCTGTACTCATTGGAGTTTAGAAGAATGAGAGGTGATCTTATTGAAATATATAAGATTCTTAGGGGGCTTGACAGGGTGGATGCTGAGAGGTTGTTTCCCCTTGTGGGAGAGTTTAGGACCAGAAGGCATAATCTCAGAGTAAGGGGTCACCCATTTAAAACAGAGATGAAGAGGAATTTCTTCTCTCTGAGGGTAGTGAATCTGTGGAATTCTTTAACACAGAGGGTTGTCGAAACTGTGTCATTAAGTATATTCAAGGCTGAGATGGACAGATTTTTAATCAGAAGGGGAACCAAGGGTTATGGGGAAAAGGCAGGAAAGTGGGACTGAGGAATAGCAGATCAGCCATGATCTCATTGAATGGTGGAGCAGACTCGATGGGCCAAATGGCCTCCTTCTGCTCCTACGTCTTATGGTCTTATGGCCTCAACCTAAGTGCAGGCTATTTCTTCCTCCCACAGAGTTTCTTCCCCATACTGGTTCATATACATGTGCACCCTAGACCTTTTCCCCTTAACCACAGCTACAGCATGCACTCAATTGTCACAGCATTTGCAGTATTAGCACCACCACCCTACCCCACCACCCCTCCAGCTCCAGCCCCAGCACAACCGATAACAGCAGTCAGCTCCAAGCCCTGGCCCTGCACCTCCACTTCCTGGAGGACATTGCCGATCTGTGCCCGTCTTTGCAACCAGTTCACTGGGATTACCCTCCTAAGAGTATTGAAGGTTAAGTGGGGATTTAATGGTGGTGTTCCAAATGATGAGGGTTTTTTTGATAGAGTAAGTAGGGAGAAACTGTTCTCACTGGCTGAAGGGTCAATAGCCAGACGGCCAGAGATTTAAGGTAATTTGCAAAAAATCCAGAGTTGGAGATGAGGAGAATTTTTTGTTTGCTGCGATCAGGAAAGCACAGCCCGAAGGATGGTAGAAGCAAGTCCAGGGCTAATTTTCAAAAGGGATTTGGATAAATACTTGAAACGGAATCACTTGCAATGCTGTGGGGAAAGAGCAGGGGGCCTTTGAAGGTTGAGAGATGATGTGTTCAAAATCATGAGGGGCTTTGGGCAGAGTAGAGAGGGAGAAACTGTTCCCTCAGGCAGAGGGAGAAGGACCAAAGCACAACTACTGAAAGCGATCAGCTAAGGGGCAAAGGGCAACCTGAAGAAAATCCTTCTCATTCAGCGATCGGTTAGGATCCGGAATGCGCTGACTGAGAGTGCGGTAGAAAAAGATTCAGCTGTGGCTTCCAAAAGGGAATTGGAGAATTATCTGAAGGGGGAGACTTTGCAGGGCTAAGGAGAAAGAGCCGGAGAATGGAAGTTTTTTTTTAGTCAGTCATGGGATGTGGGCGTCGCTGGCTAGGCCAACATTTATTGCCCATCCCTAATTGCTCTTAGAAGTGGGTGGTAAACTGCTTTCTTGAACTGCTGCAGTCTCTCTGGTGTGGGCGCTGTGCTGTTAGGGAACGAGTTTCAGGATTTTGACCCAGCGACAGCGAAGGAATGGCGATATATTTCCAAGCCAGGATGGTGAGTGGCTTGGAGGGGACCTTCCAGGCGGTGGTGTCCCCATCTACCTGCAGCCCTTGTCCTTCTAGATGGTAGAGGTTGAGGGTTTGGATGGTGCTGTCGAAGGAGCTTTGGTGAATTCCTGCAGTGCATCTTGTAGATGGTACACACACTGCTGCCACTGTGTGTCAGTGGTGGAGGGAGTGAATGCTTGTGGAAGGGGTGCCAATCAAGCAGAGCTGCTTTGTCCTGGATGGTGTCGAGCTTCTTGAGTGTTGTGGGAGCTGAGTTGTTCCTGCAGGGGCAAGACAGAGCGAATGGCCTCCTGCTGTGCTGTAGGATCCAAAGATTCTATGGCTGGCATAACACTTGGGCATTTTCCATTTCTGATTCACACCTCCAGCATTTGCAGTATCTTCCCTTTGAGCCGGACTGCTTTATTTTGGAACCCCGATAGCCGATTTGTGGAAAGCAGGGGTGGATTTTTCAGGGACCCTGTCACTGAGGACAGAGGACATGGACTGCCCTTCAGATTGGGTGAGGGGGACGGGGCACTCGTGGGGGACTGAAGAGGTTAAACTCCCTTCACTATTTCTCTTTCGCAATCCAAACGTGGGAACATGTGTGTTCAGGAACTGCACAATCATTCCGCCTGTGCTGGAAGCAGTCACTCTTACGAAGCGAAGCTCGTTCGGCTATCAGATGGGTTTTAATTTGGAATTGATTGGAACAAGTGCGTCACGCGAAGGATTCAGTCACTGGAACCTGGCAAGTAATTGCTGGCAGGGCCCGCATATTAACAGTACCTGTCTCTGGAATTTTGCAGAGTGACGCGACTTTCTCTATCTCTCTCACTCTGCATCCCTTTCACACTCCTGTCTGCCTGTGATTATACACCCAAGAGCTTGCAGAATTGGCTTAGTCCCCGAATTAGCTCTGGTCACTGGCAAACTGGCATTGGCAGTAGCTTGGGCAGCAGTTATAGTACCAGCCTGTCCAGAAAGAAAAAAAAACAGTTTGGACTAGTACTCTTATTTCCCAGTTTTTACTGGTGTTCCATTATAAGGTATACAAGACCAGTTCGGACCAGTACTCTTATTTCCCAGTTTTTACTGGTGTTCCATTATAAGGTATACAAGACCAGTTCGGACCAGTACTCTTATTTCCCAGTTTTTACTGATGTTCCATTATAAGGTATACAAGACCAGTTCAGACCAGTACTCTTATTTCCCAGTTTTTACTGGTGTTCCATTTTAAGGTATACAAGACCAGTTCGGACCAGTACTCTTATTTCCCAGTTTTTACTGGTATTCCATTATAAGGTATACAAGACCAGTTCGGACTAGTACTCTTATTCCCCAGTTTTTACTGGAGTTCCATTTTAAGGTATACAAGACCAGTTCGGACCAGTACTCTTGTTTCCCAGTTTTTACTGGTGCTCCATTTTAAGAGATACAGGACCAGTTCAGACCACTACTCTTATTTCCCAGTTTTTACTGGTATTCCATTATAAGGTATACAAGACCAGTTCGGACCAGCACTCTTATTTCCCAGTTTTTACTGGTGTCACATTTTAAGGTATACAAGACCAGTTCAGACCAGTACTCTTATTTCCCAGTTTTTACTGGTGTTCCATTTTAAGGTAAACAAGACCAGTTCGGACCAGTACTCTTATTTCCCAGTTTTTACTGGCGTTCTATTTTAAGGTATACAAGACCAGTTCGGACCAGTACTCTTATTTCCCAGATTTTACTGATGTTCCATTATAAGGTATACAAGACCAGTTCGGACCAGTACTCTTATTTCCCAGTTTTTACTGGTATTCCATTATAAGGTGTACAAGACCAGTTCGGACCAGTACTCTTATTTCCCAGTTTTTACTGGTGTTCCATTTTAAGGTATACAAGACCAGTTCGGACCAGTACTCTTATTTCCCAGTTTTTACTGGTGTTCCATTATAAGTAAACAAGATCAGTTCAGACCAGTACTCTTATTTCCCAGTTTTTACTGGTATTCCATTATAAGGTATACAAGACCAGTTCAGACCAGTACTCTTATTTCCCAGTTTTTACTGATGTTCCATTATAAGGTATACAAGACCAGTTCGGACCAGTACTCTTATTTCCCAGTTTTTACTGGTGTTCCATTATAAGGTATACAAGACCAGTTCGGACCAGTACTCTTATTTCCCAGTTTTTACTGGTGTTCCATTATAAGGTATACAAGACCAGTTCGGACCAGTACTCTTATTTCCCAGTTTTTACTGGTATTCCATTATAAGGTATACAAGACCAGTTCGGACCAGTACTCTTATTTCCCAGTTTTTACTGGTGTTCCATTATAAGGTATACAGGACCAGTTCAGACCAGTACTCTTATTTCCCAGTTTTTACTGGTATTCCATTATAAGGTATACAGGACCAGTTCGGACCAGTACTCTTATTTCCCAGTTTTTACTGGTATTCCATTTTAAGGTATACAAGACCAGTTCGGACCAGTACTCTTATTTCCAAGTTTTTACTTTTTTTTTTCCTTTTGGGTTGTGTGGTCTTAATTTCACTACCCTATCTGTGCTCCACACACCCCACCCCCCCCATTACCTTTGCCTCCCCAGTCAATCAGAACTTGGCCTTGAATGCATTCAATGATCCAGCTCCACTGCTTGCTGGGGTAAAGAATCCCAAACACTAATGACTCTCTGAGAGAAGAAGTTCCTCCTCATCTCCGTCTCAAATGGGAGAACCCTTATTTTGAAACTGTGCCCCCTAGATTCTCCCATGAGGGGAATCATCCTCTCAGCATCTACCCTAGTCATAGAGGTCTACAGCACAGAAAAAGGCCCTTCGGCCCATCGAGTCTGCGCCGGTCAAACAAGTACCTAACTATTCTAATCCCATTTTCCAGCACCAGGCCCATAACCTTGTATGCCATGGCATCGCAAATGCACATTCCAATACTTCTTAAATTATACTTCTTAAAGACTCATGTCAGGCCCCCTTAGAATCTTCAATAAGATCGCCTGTCATTCTTCTAAACTCCAATGGGTATAGGCCCAACCTGCTCATCCTTTCATCATGAGACAAACCCCTTCGTCCCAGGGTTCAGCCGAGTGAACCTTCTCTGAACTGCTTCCAATGCATGCGTGACCTTTATTGCATGAACACTCAAGGTGTTTCAACGCTAATATTTGCATAGCGTGCCCTCGAGACATATCTAAAAAAGGACTGTCCCATGTAGGGTAACTAATTCCACTCCTGACTGTCTCACCTGCCGCTTCCCCATGTGACCAGCGTTATTGTTCTCACAGTCTCAGTTTCAGGCTCCGCATCAGTCTGAGATCTACTCTTTCCTCCTCCCCCTCTTACAAGTGCTTATCATGTATATTGATGGAACAAATGCAAACAAGGGACTGTGAGCCACCAACAGACATGGACTCAAATTACAGATATCAGACAGATATGGCTGAGTTGCCTTCTGATATACATTCCAAGGCAGAGCATAGGCAGAAAGCCAGGTTTTGTGAGCATGGATGTGATTGTGTATGTGATTTAGTTTCACATTGATTCATGGGATGTGAGCATCGCTGGCAAGGCCAGCACTTATTGCCTCTCCCTATTCTTCCTGAAAAGGTGTCCACAATGAAAAAAACAGTAAAAGTTGGGAAATAAGAGGACTGGTCCGAACTGGTCTTGTATACCTTAAAATGGTACATCAGTAAAAACTGGGAAATAAGAGTACTGGTCCGAACTGGTCTTGTATACCTTAAAATGGAACACCAGTAAAAACTGGGAAATAAGGGTACTGGTTTCTAGAACCAGGGGACATAGATTCAATATAAAAGGCAGAAGGTCTAAGGGGGACATGAGGAATAACTTTTTTATACAGAGGGTAGTGGGTGCCTGGAATTGGCTGCCCAAGTTGGTGGTAGAGGCAGAAACTCTAAACTCTTTTAAAAAGTGCCTGGATCTGCATCTAAAGTGCTGTAAGCTGCAGGGCTATGGGCTGGGTGCAGGACGGTGGGATTAGAAAAGTCACCTGGGTGTCCTCGGGCTGGCAAGGGCAAGATGAGCTGAATGGCCTCCTTCTGTGCTGTAACTTTTCTATGGTTCTATGGTCTGAACTAGTCTTGTTTCCCTTAAAATTGAACACCAGTAAAAACTGGGAAATAAGAGCACTGGCCTGAACTGTTTTTCCCTTCTGGGAATCAGATCAGCCATGAATGGCGGAGCGGGCTCGAGGGGCTGAATGGCCTACTCCTGCTCCCTCTCTTTTGCTCTGAAATAAAAGTTTGCCTCTCTTGAAGTGACCGACAAGGGACTTGTTTGCGCTAAGCGTCCACTCCCCAATATTGACAGGCACTGTCAATATTGCCAATTGAGAGCTAGACCGAGGCTGAGCAGACAGGTATCATTGGGGCACTGACGGCCAGTGGTGGAAGGTTTTCGCCACATCTATCTGAGCCAGGAGTGGAAGTGAAAAAATATTTGACCGCTGGAGTAATTGGACATTTTAAAGTTGGCGGGCTGTGACTTGTGGAGTGCTGGTGTTAGGCAGATTTTTAATCTACAGGGCAGTCATGGGTTATGGGTAGGGAGATGGGGGTGGCGGGGGCGGTGGGGTGGTGAAACAGGGGGAGGGGCAGACAGGAATGTGGAATTAAGGCCACTAACTAAGATTCTTGGCCTCTGGGCTGGTGGGAAGGGAACATTATGCATGACGTGGGATATATGCTTTTCAATGGGCAAAGGATGAGATCCAGAGACAGAGAGCTTGTACAAATACATGAAGAATTTGTGGTATGCCTCAAAAAAAGGCCAGCGTGAGAGAATCAGATGCATTTATTGGTGTGCACTGTCTTGGATGTGATTAGTTTTTTGCTCACAGCACTGATGAGGCCGAGTTGCATGAGCTGTTTCTCAGTAAGGAGTTCCAATGGGTAAGACTCATAAAACTGGATAACTGCACCTCCTCTGCTGATGAGACGGTCAGCAAAAAGGGAGAGAAACCTGGCAGTGGATATTTAGTTTGGGGGAGTCCAGCATTCAATGGTAGCTCCCATGGGGAGGCAGAACAGGGGAACGGATTCAGAGAGTGGAAACAATTCATAATCATTTTCAGGATATCTGCATATTAATCCAGCTTTATATGCAATTGAATTAGATGCAGGAACAGACTTCTTGTAACAAAGATACACAATGGAACCCCACAATATTGTACATCGTAATAATATTTTATTGTATGGCGGAGCAGGCTTGAAGGGCCTAATTCCTACTCCCGCTCGTATTCCTTATGTTCTACGTTGGATTGTAGTGATCCCAACATGGGAACTGTGAGAATTTTAAAATTCAATTAACTAATAAATCCGAATTGGGAAGCTAGACTCAGTAAAAGTGGCCATGAAACTATCATCGATTGTCATAAAAGCCCATCTGGTTGAGTAATGCCTCTTTAGGGGAGAAAATCTGCCATCTCTACCCAGTCTGGCCTACATGTGATCCCAGACCCTCAGCAATGACTCTTAACTGCCCCTCTGAAATGGCAGAGCAAAGCCACTCAGTTCAAACGCAACAAATGCTGGCCTTGACAGCGACGCCCATATCCCATGAAAGAATAAAGCAAAAAAAAATGTTCCATGTAACATAATAACTCGATTCTTTTTCTGTATCGTCCAAACTCAGGGACTGGGCTTGACCCCTTGATGTATCGCTTCCCCCGGGTCAGAAGTGTAGAGCTGCAGTGCAGGAATTGTTGCTACGTGGACTCCTGCGCCAGCCCGTGTATTCGAGCTCGCGCAATTTACACCAAACTAGCCCCCGCCAGAAATATTCACTCCCCTGTCACTAAACGGCCCTGGAGATCTGTCTTTGCTGTTGACACTGCCTCCTCTTCAGATTATGTGGAGTCACCCGTTACAGCCTGCTGAACTGTTGGGTCACTTCCGCCATATGTTCTGGAGTACTGCCAGTCAGAAGGGAAAAACAGCTCTTCTAACATCCTTCCCCACTACCTCAACAACAACAAAAAAAAAACAAAACCCTTTGTGCTCACATATGTTGTTTTGACCTCCCTTAACCTTTCTTCTATACAAGGCATGATCCCGGTACCAATAAATCCTGGAGTCAAAGTCTAGGCACTTGCTAATTTATGATTAATTGTGACACCCTTTGCTATTATAGCTTCTGTTCATTTTCTGTCAGGATGTTAGATAAAATGACTTGAAGTACTTGAGTTTATCCCATCGCCTTATCATGCCGTCACAACATTGCGAAACACCTCGGTTATTTTTACAGGGCAGTGACCGCCGATGTGGGGAACCGTGACGATATTTCTGGTCTGCAGCCTGGCAATGTTGGCCTTGGGTGTTGTTCCCCCCTACAACACCCCGCCCCCCCCCCCCCACCCAACCCCGCCGCCGTGGCAGTCTCCAGTCACTGAAAAGAAAAAGTATAACAATATAAACAGATTTTTATTTACGGACGGTCTTGCTACCTCTCTCAGAAACCTCCCAAGCGTTTTCACTGCACCATTTTGAAACCTGCTCCCCATTGTTTATGCAAGGTGGCTTTGCGCACAGCAAGATCCTATGAACAGCGCTGAGATCAACAATGACCAACCCGGTGGTGCTTGTCGAGCGAGGAGTGTTGGCCGGGAGATTGGGACTTCTCCCTACTCTTCCTCGAAAGGTGCTGCGGGATGTTTAGTCCCCATCAAGTTCAAGCCGACATAATACCCCATCTGAAGAATTTACGCCTCTGACAGGGCAGCACCGAACCCCCCCCACCAACCTTATGTACCCTTATGGCTTGTTGCAAGGGGGTTTGAATGCCCAACCTTCTGACTCTCAGTTTATGATTCCTGATCCCCAATATTGCCTAATCCTGAGGAGCATTCGTTGGTGGAAATGAGATGTGGAGAGGGTGAGATGGTGCCTCAGTAAAAGGGGTCTGGGGGTACATTTTAGCCTCAGCACTCCAGGACCCATTGTGGGAATCTTGGCGCAAGACTGGCCCTGTGGTACTCCAACATAGGGTTTTCCCCACCCCCCACCCCCACCCTGCTCATAGGATGTGGGTGGCACCAGCATTTATTTCCCATCCCTAATTCCCTTGCTCAGTGGGCATTTTTTTAAGAGTCACATTGCTGTGGGTCTGGAGTCACATGTAGGCCAGGTAAGGACAGAAAGCAGATTTCCTTCGCTAAAGGGCATTAGTCTTGACAATCGGCTGTGGTTTTGTGGTCGTCATCATCAGGCTTTTAATTCCAGAGTTTTTATTGAATTCAAATTTCACCATCTGCCATGGTGGGATTTGAACCCAGGTCCCCAGAGCATTACCCTGGGTCTCCAGGATACCATTGCAGTGACAACACGACTATGTCACCGTCTCCTCCCCGTGAAGTGTTGCACTGAGTGTTCATTGAAGTCCTGTGATAGACACTGGCGCCAATTTTGTGGTCCCAGTGGAGCCATGGTGGAATCTCCTTGCTAACGGTGGAAAGGTTAGCCAATGGCGGAATGGGCTGGCTACCCAGTATCCTGAGCTTCCATCTCATTTACATAATTATTCACCATTGGCAGCGAGCTAACTGTCTGGGAGGTTGAAAAAACATGCTTCAGCCGAAATTTTACTATCCCATCCGCCATCTTGAGCATTCACTCCCTCCACCACCGACGCACAGTGGCAGCAGTGTGTACCATCTACAAGATGCACTTCAGTGACTCGCCCAGGCTCCTTCGACAGCACACTTCAAAACCCCTGATCGCTACCACCTAGAAGGACAAGGGCAGCAGATGCATGGGAACACCACCACCTGCATGTTCCCCTCCAAGCCACTCACCATCCTGACTTGGAAATATATTTGCCGCTCTTTCATTGTCACTGGGTCGAAATCCTGGGTTTTCATTCCCCAATCGTACCATGCCACATGGACTGCAGTGAGGAAGGAGAAGGTTCACCACCACCTTGGGACACTCGGGATGGGAAATGAATGCTGGCCTAATCAGCAACACCGGCTGCCTGAGGATGAAAAATTTAAAGGGATGTTGCCACTCACAGGTGCCAGATGATAAGACATAGTGCTTGGGGCGCTAGATAGAGTGCCACAGCCCGCAATGCAGTTCCAGTTCCTGGCTGGCATTGCCAGGATGTCTCGCAGCGCTTTACAGCCAATGAAGTACTTCTGAATTATAGTCACTGCCATAAGGTGGGGCAACTCAGCAGCCAATCAGTATACAGCAAGATCCTACATAGGGCAAATAATCTGTTTCTAGTCGTTGAGCTGAGAGATAAATACTTGACGGGACACCCCAGGAAAACTCTCCTTTGGAATAGCCCCACGGGATCTTTATGTTATCTTTATGAGAGCTTAACATCTCGCCTGAAGGATGACAAATTCAGCACAATGCCCTGAAGCATCAGCCTAGATTTTGTTAAAAACAAAAAAACTGCGGATGCTGGAAATCCAAAACAAAAACAGAATTACCTGGAAAAACTCAGCAGGTCTGGCAGCATCAGCGGAGAAGAAAAGAGTTGACGTTTCGCGTCCTCATGACCCTTCGACAGTTCTGTCGAAGGGTCACGAGAACTCGAAACGTCAACTCTTTTCTTCTCCGCCGATGCTGCCAGACCTGCTGAGTTTAGCCTAGATTTTGTGCTTGAGTGACTGGGATGGGGTTAGAACCAACAACCTTATGGCTCAGGGGTAAGATGCTACCCACTGATGCACTGTACATGCACACTGGAAGCTCCTGTCACACTTGTTCTCTGAATCCTTTAAGGAAGCAGGGCTACATATTAAAACCATTCACCATTGCACAGTGAGTGCACTTACCCTCTTATTGGTTTAAGTACTGATGGGAATCAGTCACTGTAGCCACTATCAAACTGGTTAGAAGATGTGCAGTTGTTGTTACTAATGTGCATCATTATACAGCTTTGTGCTTGGGTCTCAGTTTGAGCTATGACCCGAATGATCCAGGCATCATTCCAAATGGGCTAATACAGATTTAATTGCAGATCCTGCTCTTGAGGGAGAAAATGCTTCCTCTGGAACTGGGTTTTGAAGTGGCGGTTGGGGAGGGGTCGGGGTGAGGTGGCGGGTGGTGGTGGGGGGTGGGTGGATGGTGGTTTCAGACTCTGGCCTTGGGACCACAAAGGGTCAGGGTTTGACTTTTCACCTCTTGTACTTGGCATTACATCCAGCTCCCATTGACCAGTTCAACCTACTGCATGCACATTCCAACATATATGTGTCATATATGTGTGAGAACATTGTGAGTAGCCCAAAGAATCCCCGGGGTGGGGATTGGCAGCAAAGGCTGTCCTTCATGCTTAATCATTGCAAAAGTCTTTGATGCCTCCACTCTCCTATTCCAAGTATTGATCACCTCGCTTGATTTCCACATCTCAGTCCTAAGTCACTGAGAGCTTGCTGAAAGTTGTTTAGTTACTCAGTTATTCAGAACTTTTTATTTCATCCTTGGAACATGAGTATTGCCAGCAAAGCCAGCATTTGTTGCCCATCCCTAATTGCCCTTGGTGGTGGTCTGTGCAGCCCATGGGGTGCAGGCACACCCACGGTTGCATTGGGAAGTGAGTTCCAGGATTTTGACCCAGCAGCAGTGAAGGAACAGCCAATATTGCTCTGAGTTCAGGATGGTGAGTGACTTGGAGGGGAACTTCCAGGTGGTGCTGTTCCCATCTATCTGCTGCCCTTGTCCTTCTAGATGTAGTGGTTGTGGGTTTGGAAGGTGCTGTTGAAGGACCCTTGCTGATGGCACCTTGCAGATGGTACACACTGCTGCCACTGTGTGTCAGTGGTGGAGGGAGTGAATGTTTGCAGACGGGGTGCCAATCAAATGGACTGCTTTGTTCTGGATGGTGTCAAACTTCTTGAGCGTTGTGGGAGCTGCACTCATCCAGGCAAGTGGAGACTATTCCATCATGCTCCTGACTTGTGCCTTGTAGATGGTGGACAGGCTTTGGGGAGTCAGGAGGTGAGTTACTTGCTGCAGAATTCCCAGCCCCAGCATCTGGGTGCCAACTGGGCATGCCTGGCATAGTCCACACCTAGATATTATGCCTCCTAACTAAGCCAATGCAGTCACTCAGTCATAGGCTTTGTGAATGGGGTATAATTCAGCTCAGTCTGGCTGGACCATGTCCAGAGTGCAAGGGACCAAGTGGAAAATATGTTATGCAACTTAGTACACAGGAGAAGATTAAGATAACAACCCTCTTCCTCAAAAGCAGGAGGAAATGAATGACAGTCACATATCCCAGAGGCCAGAGGGGATTCGCTGCACTGATAAGTGAGCAGTCACTCACTTACGGGAAGTGACAACTTTATCCCAGTAATGATAGCCAAGTCGCACAGAGTGTAAAATCTCTATCAGGTTTTCCCCTTCCCTGTGCCTGACCCACTCGCTATCCCTCCCTCCTCCTCCGCCCCCCCCCCCCCCCCCCCCCCCCCCCCCCCGCCATCCCAGCCATTCCTCAACTCGTCCTCCCGTCTTATGGTGTTGAGTCTCTCGTGCAGAGCTGGCGTGCTCCCCTGAGATGGTGTCGCCCCCCCCCCTTACTCCTGGGCTGCCTCCCTCCACCCTTCATGGGGATCGCACATGGGGCAAAGGCCCTCAACCTGGATTAGACACCATTGATCCCCCTCTTGAAGCACACACTTGTGTCCCCCATGTAGGTCATGGAATTCGAATCTTACCTGGAATCATACAGCGCACAAGGAGGCCATTCAGCCCATCATCATGCCTGTGCTGGCTCTTGGAAAAAGCTGTTCAATTTAGTCCTACACTTCAACTTTTTCCCCACAACTCTGCAAAATTAGTCCTCTTCAAGTATCTGACAAATTTCCCTTTGAATGTACCTATGGGATTGGATTCCAGCTCCCTATCAGGTACGTATGAACGTATGAAATAGGAGCAGGAGTAGCCATCCTAGCCTGCTCGGCTATTCAATAAGATCACAGCTGATCTGATTGTGGCCTCAACACTTTCCTGCCTACTCCCTGTACCTTTTGACCCCTTTATCAATCAAGAATCTATCTACCTTAGCCTTAAAACTATTCAATGGCCCCCAGCCCTACCGCTCTCTGGGGAAGAGACTTCCACAGACTAATAACCCTCTGAGAGAAAGAAATTCTTCTCATTTATGGCTTAAATGGGAGACCCCTTATTTTTAAGCTGTGTCCCCTAGTTCTAGTCTCTCCCACAAGGGGAAACATCCTCTCAGCATCCACCCTGTTAAGTCCCCTCAGGATCTTATATGTTTCATTAAGATTGCCTCTCAATCTTCTGAACTCCAATGGGCACAGGTCCAACCTGTTCAACTTTTCCTCATAGGATAAACCCCTCATCCCAGGAGTCAGTCAAGGAATCAGTTTGGTAGAGCATACCAGATCTGAAGTACCCTCGAGTTGGGCAAAAAGTTTTCTCCTCATTTCTCTTCCTGTTCCTTTGCTAATTTAAATCTCTGGTCACGAGTTGCTGATCCCATGCCAATGGAAACAGTTTCCCCCTACTCACTCCAACAGCAGCCCCCATCATTTTGAACAACCTCCATTAATTCTCCTCTTAACCTTCTCTACTCTAAGGAGAACAATCCCAACTTCCCCAATCCCTTCATCTAACTGAAGTCCCTCATCCCTGGCAACGTCGTGGTAAATCTCCTTTGCAGCCTCTCCAAGGCCTTGGTATTCTTTCTAATTAATAAGTAGTGCCCAGACTGGATGCGGTTCTCCGGATGAGACTGAACCACTCACTCTGATAACAGGATCCAGCACTTTGATCATAAAATGGATCCCTCACTTTATTCACTGGATGTACCTAGGCCCAACCATCTTCAGTTGCTTCATCAATGACCTTCTGTCCATCATAAGGTCAGAAGTAGGGATGGTCACTGATGATTGCACAATGTTCAACAGCTTTCGCGACTCCTCAGATACTGAAGCAGTTTATGTCCAAATGCAGCCAGACCTGGACAATATCCAGGCTTGGGCTGATAAGTGGCAAGTAACTTTCACGCCTCACAAGTGCCAGGCAATGACCATCTCCAACAAGAGAGAATCTAAGCATCTCCCCATGACATTCACTGGCATTACTGTCACTGAATGCCCCACTATCAACATCCTGGGGGTTACCATTGACCAGAAACTGAACTGGACTAGCCATATAAATACTGTGGCTACAAGAGCAGTTCAGAAGCTGAGAATTCTGTAGAGAGTAACTCACCTCCTGACTCTCCAAAGCCTGTCTAGTATCTACAAGGCTCAAATCTGGAGTGTGATGGAATAGTTTCCATTTGCCTGGATGAGTGCAGCTCCAACAACACTCAAGAAGTTTGACACCATTCAGGACAAAGCAGCCCGTTAGATTGGCACCACATCCACAGACATCCATTCCCTCCACCACCGACAAACAGTAGCAGCAGTGTGCACCATCTACAAGATGCACTGCAGGAATTCACCAAGGCTCCTTAGACAGCACCTTCCAAACACACAGTCTCTACCACCTAGAAGGACAAGGGCAGTGGATGCATGGGAACACCACCTTCAAGTCACTTACTTGGAAATATACTGTTCCTTCATTGTTGATGGATCAAACTCCTGGAATTCCCTCCCCAACAGCGCTGTTGATGTGCCTACACCACAAGGAATGCAGTGGTTCAAAAAGGCAGCTCACTACCACCTTCTCAAGGGTAACTAGGGATGGGCAATAAATGCTGGCCCAGCCAGTGAAGCCAACATCCCGTGAGTGAATAAAAAAAAGGATTGTCTCCCTCACATGGGTCATAGAATTGGCCCCTCCTTTGAACCATCAGGTGGTCATCTCACCCCTCCCCCACCACCCCACACCCACCCTTGCCCCCGGCAACAGAAATGGCACACGCTACTCAGGCCAAGAGGAAAATGATTTAACTAGATATGAAGTAAAACAATTTTCATCGTCTCTGTCGTATGATGCAGTTTTTTTTGGTGATTTGAAGGGTATTGGTCAATCCAGAGACATAGGTCATTAAAACATCATGAACGGGTACAGAGCATATTCAGAAAGGATAATAGAAGCCTCGCCTTTATATCTGGAAGTTTAGAATACAAAGCCCTCTTTACAAAGCAGCTGGAGTTACTATGAGCAGTTCTGGACATGGTGCCTTAGGAAGGATATATTGGGCTTAGAGAGTCTGTGGTGCAGATTTACCAGGACTCCAAATGACAAATTAAACCAACTAAGGTTGCATCCCTTGGAATCTAGAAGTTTAAGGAATGATTTGATTGAGGTTTCCAAGGTATGAAGGAGAGCAGGTGGGGTCAATAGAGAATAACTCCTTCTGTTGGCTGAGGAGCTCAGGACTCGGGGCAGAGTCTAAATGTTCGAGCCAGTCCTTTCAGGAACGAAATTCGGAAACACTTCCACACACACACAAAAGGCGTGAGACATTTGCCACTCTTTTCAGCTGTTGCTGCAGGATAAATTGTTAGTTTTGCAAATGAGAGCGGCGCGACAGGGTCGATACAGAGAAACTGTTCCCACTGCCGGAAGTATGGAGAACCAGAGGGCACCAATTCAAGGTGAGTGGCAAAAGAACCTACGACAGAATGAGGAGGAACATTTTTACCCAGCGAGTGCTTTACGATCGGAAATGCACCGCCTGAGAGTGTGGTGGAGGCAGGTTCATTCACTTGCAGCTTTCAGGATAGAAGTCGCGAAGAAAAGAATGGACAGGGCTATGGCGGAAGGGCTGGGGAATGGAAGAGCTGCTCTTGCAGAGAGCCAGCATGGAGACAATGGGCCAAATGGCCTCCTCCTGAGCTGAAATTGTTCTATAATTCTATTATAGGTTTCTGTGAGCCAAAAGTATCAAAGAATATAGGGCAAAGGTGGGTATGTGGAGTAGGGTGGCAGATCAGGCATGGTTTACTTGAAGGATAGAAGAGACTCGAGGGGCTAAATGTCCTCCTCCTATTTCTATTTTAAACTCCAAAGAAAGTGGGTGGATCTCACCCCTTACTACTGGGGATAGTCACTTATAGACATCAGAGCCTGCCAAGAATATTACTCCAATGGTTTGTGGTGTGCTGTGTGTGTTTAGCAATGAAGTAAAGAGGGAAAGACTGTTGATCTACAGCGAGGGACTTGGACAATGACTCAGCACCAATTGTTGATAGCTTATTCTTTAAAAGGACTTGGATTCATATAGCCCCTTATCACATTCCTCAGTTGTTTCCATCCAATGAATCATTTTTAAGATGCATTGGCTCTTAAAATGCAGCCATTTTTGATAATCTAGTGGGTTCAGTCTGCATTCCCAAGGAGTGCATCACAAGCTAGCCCTCCACCCCCCCATTAAGAGAAATAAATGAATAACCACAAGCACAGTTTCCAGCTAAATACTTGGAAGTGGCCTGAATGAACCATGCAATGGAACAGCCACTTTAATCAGGTCTTGGTACAACTGGCTGAGGAAGGGACATTTTCAAGGGAACCAGGAGAACTATGCAAATAGTGCCATGAGCTTCAGAATGCAATAGGTCCCAAAACTCAGCATCTCATTTATAGGATCTCAAGTCCAACCATGTGATGTTCTCTCGCTGAACTCATCAGCTCAATTTCTTGGAATTGATTTTGCACTGATAATTTCTGACCTAGTCCTACTTGGCTGAGCACTGTCAATTGGTTTTTCTTTAGAAGTATTTTCGATAATTGATGTTGTTTGATGACTACTTTAAGTTTCGGGCTTTGATGCTTCCTCGTCGACTGGCCATGGTTCTGTACAGACAAGCACTGATATAACATTGAACAAAACCTATATAAAAGCTGAGGGGATAGGCTGCCCATTGCCAGATAACTGGTGGCCTCTGGAAGGCCAACAGCTGAATTCCGGCTCTTTCTTTTTTAAATTATTTGTCCATGGGACGTGGGCGTCGCTGGCTAGGCCAGCATTTATTGCCCATCCCTAATTGCCCTTGTTCAGAGGGCAGTAAAGAGTCAACCACATTGCTGTCGGTCTGGAGCCCCACGTAGGCCAGACCGGGTAAACATGGCAGACTTCCCTCCCTAAAGGGGCATTCGTGAACCAGATGGGTTTTTATGACAAATTGGCAATGGTTCATCAGGTTTTTAATTCCAGATTTGTATTGAATTCAAAGACTGGCTGTACGAATCAGCATTGAACAAACCATTGTGGGATTCAAACCCGCCTCCTAAGAGTGTTACACTGGGTCTTTGGAATACTAGTCCAGTGACAATACCACTATGCCACTGCCTCTCCCAATTCTCCCCTGCTAGATCTCCTGAACAACCATGATCAAAGGCCAACCATAGCCAAAAGTCTACCATAGCCAAAGGCAATCATAGCCAAAAAGTTCAAGGCCAACCACTGTTGGAGGCCAACAATAGCCAAAGGTCAACTGTAGCTTAAGACCAACCTTAGCTCGAGGTCTCATTTTGTTTTTTAGTTTGTCTTATCTCTCTCTGCCTTGTCCTCATTCTCTCATTCACTCTCCCTATTTATTCCATTCTCATTTGCTCCGTATTTTTCTAATTCCGTCGCATTTTTCCCTCCGTTTTTCTCTCTGACTCAGAAGGTCATGGGTTTAAGGCCGACTTTAGGGCTAGGCTACATAGTCTCAGCTAACGCTTCAGTGTAGGAGTGAGGAAGTGCTACACTGTCGGAGTTGCAGTCCTCCAGAGAAGGCATTAAACCCAAGTCCCTGCTTAATCAAATTCTCCACCAGTGCCTCGGGCACCATCCCTTCCTCAACCAACCCCACCAAAAGGATCTTTCTGTGCATAAATTGGTAGCTATGTTTCCTACACTTCAACAGTGACAACACTTCAAACATACTGTTTATTGGCTTTGAAGTGCTTTGGGATGTCCTTGTTTTGAGAAAGGCATTGCAAAATAACTTGTTCTTCGGTCTTTGATTCTTATTCACTCCCCGGCCCACCCCTACAGCTGCCTTTTTATTTATGTCTCATTGACTTTTCCTACCTGTCATCTGTGGCTTATGTGTTTGCACATTCACCTCTGAGTCAGAGGGTGATAGTTTTGAATCCAAACAGGAGCAGGAGCATGAAATGCAAGCAAATTCTCCTAATATCAGTTCTGTGGGAGTGCCACACCATGGGAGGTGCTGTCTTTCAGATGGGATTATAAACTGAGGCCTTGTCTGCCCTCTGAAGTGGACGTATAAGATCCAGTAGAACTAATTCGAAGAAGAGCAAGGTGCCGTGCCCAATTGTTCTGTGTTTAATTATGTGTGTCTGTTTACTATTAATGCTCACTATGCTTGATTAGCTAAGCCTGGGAGTGGACAGAGGAAGGTAAACAAAATTTAGCTAGAGAAGAAACATGGAGCAGACATTTTAAAGCACTGCAAATAAAGTTCCTTTACTCATATTAGCTGGAGTGTCATCTCTGCATAGTTCCAAGATATAAAATATACAATGCAACGGAATTCTCCCTGATGTCCTAAGCAATATGTATCCCTCAATGAACATCACAAAAACATAACCTGGTCATTATCACATTGCTGACTGTGGGAACTTGCTGTGTGCAAATCTTTCCTCCATTACAACAGTGACTACACTTCAGAAGTGTTTCATTGGATATAATACACATTGGAACATCCTGAGATGGCAATAGCTGTTATACAAATGCAGGTCCTCATTTAATGTCTCTGCTGAACTTTCATTCATGGACATATCCATGTCAGGAAAGGATTGAAAGGCTGTATCTCTTCCTTTGACAAAAGAAGACTGAGGGGGTGACCTAATTAAGGTCTTTAAAATGATGAAAGGTTTCAATTGAGCAGAAACAGAGAGAATATTTCCTCTAGTGGGGAAGAGCAGAACTCGAAGCTGTCAATATAAGATAGTCTCCAAAAGATCCAATGAGGAATCCAGAAGAAATGTCTTTACTGAGAGAGTGCTGAGAATGTAGAACTCATTACCACAGTGATTGGTTGAATTAAATTGTATAGATGCATTTAAGGGGAGGCTAGACAAGTTATGAGGGAGAAGGGAGTAGACTGTTTTAATGATAGATTTAGATGAGGAAAGATGGGAGGAGGCTCAAGTGGAGCATAAACACCAGCATGGACTGGTTGGACTAAATTCTTAAATGGATCTGAAGCCAGATGGTGGACTGTGAATCTAGACATCAATCTTTTACTTGACAGTAGGATTATTTACAGAATGCAGCATTACCTAACTCTGCCTCCTACCTACCAACCAACCCAGTGTCCCAGCATCCTCTTTTTATATTCTTTTAAGTATCAATTAAAATAAATTAACAATTAATCTAATTATCAGTCTCTTAAAGGGGCACTGTAATGCAAATTCAATTAAAATAGTGTTCTGGGGCTGATGATGCACTCCAGCCCCTGTGGAGACCACTGGTCACGGAAGTCCTCAAACACATCAGTGGGCACTGCGCCCTCCCTCTCCAGGCACACCCAGGTGCTAACGTAGCCGTGGAAGTGGGGCAGACAGTCAGGCTGAATGAGCTCCTCAACCCACCCGCTGCCTGGATCTATTGATGGCTGCCTTGGCCAGGACCAGGCACAGGCTGACAAGGAGGTCCTCCTCCCTGCCCCGCCCCATCTGCACCATGTGGCCAAAGGTCAGGAGAGTGGGGTTAAAGTGCAACCAAAATGTGAGGACCAGCCCCCTCAAATAATCAAAAAGGGGTTGCAACCTCTCGTAGTCTCTCTTTACATGTGCTCAAGATACTTAATCAATCAATGCCCTCCACTTGTTTACCCTTAGCTTTAACAATACAATTAAGGTAACATCAACATGAATGGTTTGTTTCTGTGGCATATACCGTACGTAACCCTCTGTCATAACTTCCATCTTTCCATCTCATTCTCTCTTTTCCTTCACTTCCTCCCTCACTGCTCTCTCCCTTTCTCCCTTTTTCTTGATCTCTTAGCTCCTGACCTTGCAAGCACAAGCCTTTTAAAAACACCGATCACAAAAGAGGGGGTCCACAGGAGTCAAACCTGTGATCGAGCATTCGAACGCAGGTGTCGGAGCTGCACACTCAGATTTTACACTTCCAGACACTCAGACAGACAGGCAGGAAGGGAGAGGAAATAGGAATGAGTCGAGCCTCACACATAAACAACAGCTCGAAGCAACAGGCAAAGGTAGGGTTTGATGACTCAGCAGGCAGCCTTCCCCTCGGATGAAATACATTCCACTTGCACCAATCCCATCTCATATTTTACATAACAGAATAGCTTTTTTGATGTATCAAACCTGACTGGGAATCCAAGCACTCTTGTTGTTTCATCACTCAGAGGCCTGAGTGGAACCTTGTTGAGTCAACACCTGGATAAGCACAGGTAGTTTTGTTTTTATTCCTGAGAGGAGGGCAGACTGATAACGCCACCTTTGCTACCAGAGGCCCATTGCCCTCAGTGAGGTGAGACTGCCCTTGACATCAAGGCCCTCTCTGAACGTACACCTTTTGTACCTTATTTCTTGGACAAATTGTTGGAGGTGGAGGCTGGGATTCCCGCCCCACCTACGCTCGATTGGTCATCAGCAAAGCTCCCCCCTCTCAGTGCCGCAGTCAAAGTGTCGCTTACTTTACTTCATTAGAGTTGGTCACACCTCTTCGAGCTTGTCTTGTCCCTGCACTGAGAGTGTTTGATGGGGACAGTGTAGGGGGAGCTTTACCCTGTATCAAAACCTGTGCTGCATCTGCCCTGAGAGTGTTTAATGGGGACAGTGTAGAGGGAGCTTTACTCTGTATCTAACCCCGTGCTGTACCTGTCCTGAGAGTGTTTGATGGGGACAGTGTGGGGGAAAATTACTCTGTATCAAAACCTGTGCTGTACCTGTCCTGGGAGTGTTTGATGGGGACAGTGTAGAGGGAGCTTTACTCTGTCTCTAACCCCGTGCTGTACCTGTCCTGGGAGTGTTTGATGGGGACAGTGTAGAGGGAGCTTTACTCTGTCTCTAACCCCGTGCTGTACCTGTCCTGGGAGTGTTTGATGGGGACAGTGTAGAGGGAGCTTACTCTGTATCTAACCCCGTGCTGTACCTGCCCTGGGAGTGTTTGATGGGGACAGTGTAGAGGGAGATTTACTCTGTATCTAACCCCACACTGTACCTGTCCTGGGAGTGTTTGATGGGGACTGTGTAGAGGGAGCTTTACTCTGTATCTAACCCCGTGCTGTACCTGTCCTGGGAGTGTTTGATGGGGACAGTGTAGAGGGAGCTTTACTCTGTATCTAACCCCGTGCTGTACCTGTCCTGGGAGTGTTTGATGGGGACAGTGTAGAGGGAACTTTACTCTGTATCTAACCCCGTGCTGTACCTGTCCTGGGAGTGTTCGATGGGGACAGTGTAGAGGGAGCTTTACTCTGTATCTAACCCCATGCTGTACCTGTCCTGGGAGTGTTTGATAGGACATTGTAGAGGGAGCATGACTGTAATTAACCCCATGCTGTACATGCCCAGGGAATGTTAGAAGAGGACAGTGTGGATGGAGTTTTACTCTGTAACGAACACTGTGCTGTACCTGTCCTGAGAGTGTTTGATGGGGACAGTGTAGGGGGAGCTTTACTCTGTATCAAAACCTGTGCTGCACCTGCCCTGGGAGTGTTTGATGAGGACAGTGTAGAGGGAGCTTTACTCTGTATCTAACCCCATGCTTCACCTGTCCTGGGAGTGTTTGATAGGACATTGCAGAGGGAGCATGACTGTAATTAACCCCATGCTGTACATGCCCAGGGAATGTTAGAAGAGGACAGTGTGGATGGAGTTTTTCTCTGTAATGAACACTGTGCCGTACTTGTCCTGGGAGTGTATGATAGGGACAGCTTAGAGGGAGTTTTACTCTGTATCTAACTCAGTGCTGCACCTGTCCTGGGAGTGTTTGAATATGGCACTGGATGACTGACATTTCCGGCTGCAGCCTTCCTCAACCTTCTATCAAAGCGTGTAAAAATCGGAATGAGAAACTGGTGGAAAATAGGACAAGACAGAAGGAAATGAGGTATAATGGGAGTGGAGTGGAATCCGAGATCTGTTATATGGTGAAAATAGTCAGTGCACATGCTTTGATTTTACGGTCTCCCACAATGAAGTGGGAGCTTGGGATTCCCCGACATGTTGTGCTGTCTCACTTTTGCTCTTGATCTGTGTTATCTGGATGTGTAATTTCACTGTAAAAGTATACGACCTCTGTACCACATCCTCCTCCTTGGCGTGGTCATGGAAATTTGTCGGAAAGGCAGAAATGAAAGCTCAGCAGCCAAAACTGCCAGCAATTGTTTCTGGTGGCCGGGAATCATATGCGTGTGCCTTTTCCATGTTAAAACTGCAGCCCAGCATTGCTCACAGCCACCAATCTTTTACCTCATCCCTTCCTTTCCCTTTCCAACCATCATCTTGACCCCCAACCTCAATTTCACATGAAGGTCAAAATGAGAATTTGGACCGTTTCTTAAATCCGACTTCCAAATCTTTGCCCCCTTTGGAAGGTTTGGCTGGGGGTGGGGGGGTTAAAGACTAACCAGAAGGTGAGAAGGTGGAGAACAGAAGGGTCAAGATTTAAGGGCACTGGCAACAGAAGCAATGGAGACGAGGGGACACAAGTTCAAAGTGAGGGGCAGGAGGTTTAGGGGGATGTGGTCTGCAATGCGCTGCCTGGGAGGGTGGTGGAGGCGGGTTGCCTCACATCCTTTAAAAAATACCTGGATGAGCACTTGGCACGTCATAACATTCAAGGCTATGGGCCAAGTGATGTTAAATGGGATTAGGTAGGTAGGTCAGGTGTTTCTCATGTGTCGGTGCAGACTCGATGGGCCGAAGGGTCTCTTCTACAACTGTGTGATCCTGTGAGACGTGAAACCTTTTCACGTAGCGAGCGGTTAGGATCTGGAATGTGCTCCCTGAGAGTGTGGGGGAGGAAGGTTCAATCGAGGCATCCGAGAGGGAGTTGGATTGTTCTCTGACAAGGAAGAATGTACAGGGTCATGGGGAGAAGGCGGGGAAGTGGCACTAGGTCAGTTGTTCCTTTGGAAAGTCATTGCAGGCATGATGGGCTGCATGGCCGCCTTCTATGCTGTCATCATTTTGTGATTCTGTGTCCCCCAGTCACATGATCAGAGCCCTCAGAGCGACGGACCTGACTACCCCCTGTATCCCACTGTAAACCCCCCACCGTCACCCGAATCTCCATTTTTTGGGACATTCCATGAATCACCTTTCTGCCCGTGGGACCTTCACTGGAAACTCGAGTACTCGAGGAGAAAGGAGGTCATCTGACACATCCCTGCACAGACCACAGACCCTACCACGGGCCCCATCCCAACCCAGACATTGAACCTCACTGAGGAACCATCCAGTGCAACCACTCCCTAGACTTAAGTGAAAGCTGCAGGACATCTGTCCCTCCTGACAATGTCCATTATTCATCCCTGACTCGATGCATTCTTTGGATGGTTTTCACACTCCCACCACCTCAGGAATCAGTGCATTCCAAAGAGTATTTGGTCATCCTGCTACATATTAGACCTTTCAATCTCATTCCTAATCTGAGAGTTGTCCTTTCCCCCCACTAATTGGGCTCATTTCTCCCCACCTCACTGGGAGGATGTTGACTCCTTACCAGTTCAATTGATGTCTCCCCTTTTCCCCACCCAAGAGACCATTCTCCAACTGTGCGCCTGGGTAGTGACTGCTATTCAACCAGGGTTCGGAATGAAGCACAGTTGATGGTGATGCAGTTCCAACCAGCAGCTCACTAGATAGGTATCACTAGGAGGCATCCAACTGGGCAGCCATTTTGCACAGGCCGGGATCTTACATGAGATGAGCCAGTGTGCTTTTCTTTGTGTTCAGGGAGCTCTGCTTTGTTTTCATTTGTTCATGGGGATGTGGGTGTCACTGGCTGGGCCAGCATTTATTGCCCATCCCTAACTGCCCTTGTTCATTTAAGAGTCAACCACGTTGCTTTGGTTCCATGTAGACAAGACCAGATGAGGATGACAGATTTCCTTCCCTAAAAGGCATTGGTGAACCAGATGGGTTTTTACAACAATCGGCAATGGTTTTCATGGCCATTGGCCAGGATTTTCTGGCCCCACCCCATCCCCCCACCCAAGGAGAGGCAGCACCCCAGCCAGAAGTCCATTGACTTGCAGTGGGACTGAAAGATCCCAGTGGTGGGCAGGTGCCGAAAATCCCACCCAGTGAGTTCTGTAGTGAAACTATAAAATTGGTTCAATAGGCTGGGCCTGTTGAAGTTTAGATGGATGAGAGGTGACCTTATTGAAACATATAAGATCCTAAGGGGACTTGATAGCGCTGATACAGGGAGGCTGTTTCCTCTTGTGGGGAGGACTAGAACCAGGGGACACAGTTTAAGAATAAGAGGGCTCCTTTTATAAGACTGAGCCAAGGAGAATATTTTTCTGTCAGAGAGTTGTCAGTCTGTGGAACTCTCTTCCCCAGAGAGCAGTGGGGGTTGAGTCATTGAATTTATTCAAGGCTGAGTTGGATAGATTTTTGACAGACAAGGGGGTCAAGGGTTATTGTGGGGTGGGGGTGGGAGAGGACTAGAATATAAAAGCAGGGATGTGCTGCTAAGTCTTTATAAGACTCTGGTCAGACCACATTTAGAATATTGTGAGCAATTTTGGGCCCCGTATCTCAGGAAGGATGTGCTGGCTCTGGAGAGGGTCCAGAGGAGGTTCACGAGAACGATCCCAGGAATGAAAGGATTAACATAGGAGGAACGTTTGAGGACTCTGGGTCTATACTCGATGGAGTTTAGAAGGATGAGGGGGGATTTGATTGAAACTTACAGAATACTGAAAGGCCTGGATAGAGTGGACATGGGGAAGATGTTTCCATTAGTAGGAGAGACTAGGACCCAAGGGCACAGCCTCAGAGTAAAGGGAAGACCTTTTAGAACAGAGATGAAGAGAAACTTCTTTAGCCAGAGAGTAGTGAATCTATGGAATTCATTGCCACAGAAGGCTGTGGAGGCCAGGTCATTGAGTGTATTTAAGACCGAGATAGATAGGTTCTTGATTGGTAAGGGGATCAAAGGTTACGGGGAGAAGGCGGGAGAATGGGGTTGAGAAACTTATCGACCATGACTGAATGGCGGAGCAGACTCGATGGGCCAAATGGCCTAATTTCTGCTCCTATGTCTTATGGTTTTATGGTGGCAGACAGGAAAGCGAAGTTGAGACCACAACCAGATCAGCCATGGTCTTATCGAATTGTGGAACAGGCTCAAGGGGCCCAATGGCCTACTCCTGCTGCTAAATCCAATGTTGCTCTGTTCCTATAATTGAAACACCCAATGGTCTATCAGCCCAAGAGGCTTTCCGAAGGCCAGGTGACACATTTACATTCAAATTCACGTCTTTGCCTCCAAACTGCTCCTTGTAACCGAAGCAACAAATAGCTGGAAAAACTCAGCAGGTCTGACAGCATCTGGGGAGAGGGGGGATACAGTTAACGTTCTGAGTCTATGTGACTCTTCATCGGAACCTGGCTCATTGATTGGGTGACACGTCTCCTTTTGCATCAGAGCTGACCCCAAAAACGGCGCTTGCTGACCTGCACAACTGCGGAGGTCAGTCTGGAGAGGGAGACTGTGGAAAAGGGCCAGTCATGGTGTCAGTGATGCTGAGACGAAAGGGGAAGACGGGTTGCGTTGTGAGTGGGTTGGCGGTGAAAAAAGTGGGGGGAGGCATTTAAAGGGTTAAACCGGCTGTAACGTGAGCCCCTCCTTGCAGTTGATGTAATCTCAGAGATTGGCAGCGATAGACGTGTCGGCATTCTCATATTAATCATTATTGAGCCTGCGAGCTGTTGGACTGCGTGTGAATTTGCCTGTGGCGTTGTAACAAGGTCACATTCCTGCCCTGGTTGTGTGCTGAATCAATGTAGCCTCAGGCTTTGGGGGTGGTCATAACCCACCCACACACGGGCTCAGAGGTGGCTGACTTTCAGGTCCTTTTTTCAAAGCATTGTTCACATTCCACGAATGCAGCAATCCAACTATTGGCCACCCACGCCCCCCCCACCACTCCTCCCCGCTCTCCCTCCCCCCCTCAATCCTGCTCCCCCTCCAGCCCACCCTCACCCACCCCCACTCCTCCCCGCACCCCCTTCATCCCTCAATCCTGCTCCCCCTCCAGCCCACCCTCACCCACCCCCACTCCTCCCCGCACCCCCTTCATCCCTCAATTCTGCTCCCCCTCCAGCCCACCCCCCCAAACCCACCCCCAAACCCACAGCCCACCCCCTCCCCCCTTAATCCTGCTCCCCCTCCAGCCCACCCCCCAAACCCACAGCCCACCCCTCCCCCCATCAATCCTGCTCCCACTCCAGCCCACCCCCCAAACTGACCCCCCAAACCCACAGCTCACCCCTCCCCCCTCAATCCTGCTCCCCCTCCAGCCCACCCCCACTCCTCCCCGCACCCCCTTCCCCCATCAATCCTGCTCCCCCTCCAGCCCACCCGCCAAACCCACATCCCACCCCTCCCCCCTTAATCCTGCTCCCCCTCCAGCCCAACCCCACCCACCTCCCCCCTCCCCCCTCCACGAGGCTCCTGGTCCTGCAGATGTGTCGATGTTCTCCCCACTGGAGCCCGATTGAGGTTAGTCAACTTGGACTGGCTGGGGTGAGAGGGCAGATTTGCTGTGAATCAGCCCAGAGCACAAGCTGTGAACAATCTAAATAAGGGATTGGGGGAGCAGTGAGCAGGCCAGGCTGTCTCAGCAGACAGACGTCTGGCAGCCTTTTAAGGAATGGAGCCGGTCGGAGTGACATAGGCTGTCTGAGCAGGTTGGTGTGGGAAACACTTATCTTTGCACAGAAGCAGTGAATGTATGAGCCGGGGCTGGGGAGTCATCCTATTCAACACCCATCTCCACAGACTTGTATGTTTAAATGCAGCAAGATGCAAACAAGTGAGGTGACTCAGGCTAGCAGGCGAAATATTTGTCTCGAAAGATCTGGAGGGAATAATAAACAAGGCATTGCAGTCAATACTGAAGGGTCCTGCTCCTGATGGTCATCGGGTCCATGGATCAGCCAGGGTGGCAATTGCTGGGGGTGGGGGGTAACAGGGGTTAGGGGATGACTGCACTAAGCCTCAGAATCCAGTCGCCGCTCTAAGGCGTTCCAGCCCCTTAAAGGCGCCCCATGAATGAAAGTTGTTGTTGCAGTGTACACAGTGCTGGCTGTTTGGTTTTGGGGAAGTTGGGGGGCGGGGAGGGGTAGGGGGAGGGTGGGGGCAGATTGGGCTCCGTCCCTTTTTGACCCCAATGCCCCACCGGTGCCAACAATGGCCGCTTGAGTGAGGGGAGGGAGGAGGGCAGGAAAGCAAGGCGCCACCTTCCCCTGGCGCTGGCTCCAAGGGGCAGCAGGGGTCCCGTTATCAGGTCCAGTTCATCGCCCTCCCTCGGGCACAGGGTACCGCAGGCCCCCCAACCGTTAGGCTCCACAGGGCAGGCGGGCACGCCTGACTCGGCCAACCCCGCACCGGCTGACGGCGTAAGGTGGGCACAGAACCGGGCTGCCACCCCTCCTGCAGAGGGGCTCCTGACTGGGCCACCACGCCTCCCTCCTCCCCTCCCCAGCGGAGGGCCCTCGCATTTATACCGAGCCTGCATTTACATAGCACCTCTTGCAACCTCAGGTCGCCCCAAAGCGCTTTGCAACCAGCAACAGACTCTCGAAGTGAAGTTACTGTGGGCAACATCGGGAACATGGCGGCCAATTTGCGCACAGCAAGATCCCACTAACACACCCCCCCCCCCCCACCGCCACAATCATCAGGTAGTCTTTTTTTTTTCACCATGTTGGTTGAGATGTAAATACTGGTCCCAGGGCGCTCTGGGGAGCAGTCCCCTGGGTCTGGGGGATCTTTTATGTCCACCATGTTGGAGATGTGTAGAAGCTTGGTGAGGCCACAGCTGGAGTACTGTGTGTAGCTCTGGTCGCCACATTATTAGGAAGAATGCGATTGCACTAGAGAGTGTGCAGAGGAGATTCACCAGGATGTTGCTGGGATGAAACATTTAAGTTGTGAAGAGAGGTTAGATTGACTTGGGTTGTTTTCACCAGAGCAGAGAAGACTGAGGGGCGACCTGATCGAGGTGTACAAGATCATGAGGGGTATGGACAGGGTGGATAGGGAGCTAAAAACAAAAAACTGCGGATGCTGGAAATCCAAAACAAAAACAGAATTATCTGGAAAAACTCAGCAGGTCTGGTAGCATCAGCGGAGAAGAAAAGAGTTGACGTTTCGAGTCCTCATGACCCTTCAACGGAACTGATTTTTCTTTACAAGGAGAGGGTTGAAATATAAGCTGGTTTAAGGTGGCGGGGGGGGAGAGAAGTGGAGGGGGGGTGTTGTTGTAGGGACAAGCAAGCAGTGATAGGAGCAGATAATCAAAAGATGTCACAGACAAAAGAACAAAAGAACACAGAGGTGTTGAAGTTGGTGATATTTAAATGAATGTGCTAATTAAGAATGGATGGCAGGGCACTCAAGATATAGCTCTGGTGGGGGTGGGGGGCATAAAAGATTTAAAAATAATGGAAATAGGTGGGAAAAGCAAAATCTATATAAATTATTGGAAAAAAAAAGGAAGGGGGAAGAAACAGAAAGGGGGTAGGGATGGAGGAGAGAGTTCAAGACCTAAAGTTGTTGAATTCAATATTCAGTCCGGAAGGCTGTAAGGTGCCTAGTCGGAAGATGAGGTGTTGTTCCTCCAGTTTGCATTGGGCTTCACTGGAACAATGCAGCTGGCCAAGGACAGACATGTAGGTAAGACAGCAGGGTGGAGTGTTAAAATGGCAAGCAACAGGGAGGTTTGGGTCATTCTTGTGGACAGACCGCAGATAAAGAGCAGCTGTTCCCCTTAGTTGGAGGGTCAGTCACAAGGAGGCATAAGTTCAAGGTGAGGGGCAAGAGGTTTAGGGGGGATGTGAGGAAAAGCTTTTTTTTTTCAGAGGGTGATGAGGGTCTGGAATGCGCTGCCTGGGAGGGTGGTGGAGGCGGGTTGCCTCAAATCCTTTAAAAAATACCTGGATGAGCACTTGGCACGTCATAACATTCAAGGCTATGGGGCCAAAGTGCTGGTAAATGGGAATAGGTAGATCAGTCAGGTGTTTCTCACATGCTGGTGCAGACTCGATGGGCCGAAGGGCCTCTTCTGCACTGTGTGATTCTGTGATTCTGTGTGAGAGGGTAAACAGGGGCCTCAGTTTCATGCCCCATTCAAAAAGTGGCATCTCCAACTGTGCAGCACTCCCTCGGTACTGCACTGGGAGTGTCGTCTGTTGAAAAGTGTCTTTCGGATGAGATGTCAAATAGAAGTCTGCTCAGGTGGATGTTTAACCCCCTATCAGCATCACCAAAATCGATGATCTCATTATTATCTCATTAATATTTACATGGAAGATTGGCTTGAATGAAAGGAAGTAATTGGGTTTAAGAAAGAGAGGCCTGGGAATCTTTGTGAATAAGGACTTTGAAGCGAACGGTATGTGTGGGTTCAAACGGCAGATGGGTTTCTCCAGAGGAGAGTTGAGGAATAGGTTGAGAGAGTGCGTCATCTTCTCAGCTCCATTATAGACACTAGGCCTTGAGCCTCGGAAGATTTAAGGAATTTGGAACAGGAGTAGATCATTTGGCCTATTGAGCCTGCTCCCCCAGTCTCTATGATCGTGGATGATCTTTGTCTTCAACTCCATCCTCTCGCTTGATTCCCGGAGAGACCAAAAGCCTTAAATATTTTCGAGGACAGAGCGTCCACAACCCTCCGGGTCCTGGGATCTGGATTTCCTCCCCAAGACCTTTCATCTTGTGCCCGTTTCTCAAAGCTAACCTTTCACCTTCGTTGGCATGCCCCCCTCAGCTTGGCTCCTGATTCCTGGTCAGTGCTCCGCTCTCCTTGTGCGTGTTGTGTAACCTGGAAGGACCATGTAAATATGAGGGCGGGTCTGCCTCCACGAACCTCAAAGGCCTTTTGCAGCTCCACTAACTGTTTGAATTCTTGGCACTCCTGCCCCAGCCTTTGGGCTTCCCCCCAACCCCACAACCAACTCCCACCTCTATCCTTTCCTTTCAGACTCCCTGTTGCCCCATCAGTGGGCCCTCAAAACCCCCTCATGCGCTTATCCTGAGTGACCATCCCTGCCTTCCGTTTTCACCAGCTCAGCTCTTTCCTCCCTCCGTCCCCCCATCCCCCTCTCTTTCCTTCAATGTGTTTGGAATTTCCTCCCAATCTCCCACCTTAACTTCGATAAACGGCTACCCTACACCATTTCAGAGGCTCTCTTCTGGTGTTCTGCTGCTATCAAGACTCTCAAATGGAAGGATTCCTCAGCCCCTTACCAATTCGATCCGATGGCAGTGAAATGCAGGCATTTAGCATTAGCCTGCGCCAGCACTAGAGCGGACTAGAATGGTTGTTGACACAGGATCAGTGCCCACTGAAGAGTTGGGTGTCTGGTCTTCCACAAGCCTGATTGCTTGGCAACCCTCATCTCCCACAGGCCCAGCTGCCAAGTGCAAGCTTTATTGCCCAGAGTTGGAGGGAGGGACACCACGCCTGTTACTGTAGGGCACCTCCTGGAGTGGATTCCCGGTCTCCCAGTCTGTGTAACCTCCTCCAGCCCTGCAACCTTCCAAGATCTCTGTGCCCCTCCAAATCTGGCCTCCTGCGCATCAGTCGCCCACTCCTTTAGCCCCATCATTTGCGGCCTTCAACTGCCTTGGCTCCGAGCTCTGGAATTCCCTCCCTAAACCTCTGAGCCTCTCAATTTCTCTTTTCTCCTTTGGGCCCAAACCTTTCTTTCACCAAACCTTTTGTTACCTGTTCTCATAGAGTCATCAAAATGTAGGAAAAAATTACAGAAGGCCATTTGACCCATTGAAACCATGCAGGCCCAAAAAGGAGTTAACCAGTCTAACCTCGCTATCCAGGTCTTGTACCAAAGCGCTGTAGGTTACAGCACTTCATTTTATAATTTTTTAAATTCATTTAAGGGATGTGGGCGTCACTGGCTGGGCCCAGCATTTATTGCCCATCCCCATTTGCCCTTGAGAAGGTGGCAGTGAGCTGCCTTCTTGAACCGCTGCAGCCCATGTGGTGTAGGTACACCCACAGCGCTGTTAGGGAGGGAGTTCCAGGATTTTGACCCAGCGACTGTGAAGGAACGGCCGATATATTTCCAAGTCAGGATGGTGAGTGGCTTGGAGGGGAACTCCCAGGTGGTGGTGTTCCCCATGTGTCTGCTGCCCTTGTCCTTCTAGGTGGTAGCGGTTGTGGATTTGGAAGGTGCTGTCTAAGGAGGCTTGGTGAGTTCCTGCAGTGCATCTTGCAGATGGTACACACACTGCTGCTGTTGTGTGTCGGTGGTGGAGGGAGCGAATATTTGTGGATGGGGTACCAATCAAGGGGGCTGCTTTGTCCTAGATGGTGTCAAGCTTCTTGAGAGTTGTTGGAGCTGCACTCATCCAGGCATGTGGGGAATATTCCATCACACTCCTGACCTGTGCTTTGTAGATGGTGGACAGGCTTTGGGAGTCAGGAGGTGAGTTACTTGCTGCAGGGTCCTAGCCTCTGACCTGCTTTTGTAGCCGTTGCATTTTCATGGCTAGACCATATGAACATAATAAACATACAAAGAAGGAGCAGGAGGAGGCCATTCAGCCCCTCGAGCCTGCTCCACCATTTAATAAGATCATGGCTGACCTGATAGTATCCTGAAATCTGCATCCCATCTAACCAGAAGGAAAAGACAGTAAAAACTGGGAAATAAGAGTACTGAGATAAAAACAAAAAAACTGCGGATGCTGGAAATCCAAAACAAAAACAAAAACAGAATTACCTGGAAAAACTCAGCAGGTCTGGCAGCATCGGCGGAGAAGAAAAGAGTTGACGTTTCGAGTCCTCATGATCCTTCGACAGAACTTGAGTTCGAGTCCAAGAAAGAGTTGAAATATAAGCTGGTTTAAGGTGTGTGTGTGGGGGGGCGCCGTCCCCCACACACACACCTTAAACCAGCTTATATTTCAACTCTTTCTTGGACTCGAACTCAAGTTCTGCCGAAGGGTCATGAGGACTCGAAACGTCAACTCTTTTCTTCTCCGCCGATGCTGCCAGACCTGCTGAGTTTTTTCCAGGTAATTCTGTTTTTGTTTTTGTTTTGAAATAAGAGTACTGGGCTGAACTGCTCTTGTATTCCTTAAAATGGAACATCATTAAAAGCTGAGAAATGAGAGCACTGCTCCAAACTGTTTTTCCCTTGTGGGTACTGCTGATCACCTTTCACCTCCTTGCTTATCAAGAACCCTATCTACCTCTGCCATAAAAATATTCAAAGACCCTGCTTCCACCGCCTTTTGAGGAAGAGAGTTCCAAAGACTAAGTGAAAAAAATTTGTCTCATCTCCGTTTTAAATGGGCGACCCCTTGTGTTCAAACAGTGACCCCTGGTCCCAGCTCCGTTTCTGTACCATGGCAGGCCCTAAGGAGCAGGAGCAAACCCGCCAGCGACATTCCAACTCTCGGGGAAGCCCAAGGGTGAAGGGTCAAAGTTGGTTGTCAGGGAGACTCAGCAAGGCTGAAGGAAACAATCATGGAGAAGATGAGGGCAACTGATGTTACTGAGAAGCTTCATCATGAGCCTCAGGCTGTTCTTTAACACAAACCAGTCATACCTTCCCCCAGCTACCCTGAGCAATCCAGTGAACTGTTGATGTACTCTTTCCATCCCTCGTCACACAAGCCGTGTTCTGCTTCCATACCAGTCTCCCAGGCTCATGACTCATAGGCATCAGATGCAGTCAGTTCTCTCTCTTCCTCTTATTTCTTGCTCTCTCAGCTCCCCCCACCATCTGAAAGGCAGCTAAACCGTCGATTGGGCTGCAGGTCCCCCAGCACTGATCGGACACCCCGTCCCTCACCTATGTGCCCCCTCCCTACGTGTGAGCCTCAGCAAACTATCCCGCTGTGGATGCCGGCAGTCAAGAGTGAAGAGTCAGGGCTGTTAACCTTGGAACAACTGTCAGGAGGTGACCTAATAATAAAAAGAGACTTGCATTTATATAGCGCCTTTCACAGCCACCGAACATCTTTACATCCAGTGAAGTACTTTGGAGGCGGAGCCACTGTTGTAACGTAGGAAATGCCAATATGCGCACAGCAAGCTCCCACAAACAGCAATGTGATAATCATCAGATTATTCTTTTTTTGTGTGACGTTGATTGAGGGATCGATTTTGGCCAGGGCACTGGAGATAGCTCCACTTTCCTTCTTCGAAACGATGCGGTGGGATTTTTGTTTACATCCACTGGGTGGGTTTAGCCTTTTACTTGAAAGACGACACCTGTGCTAGTGCAGCACTCCCTCGATGCTGCATTGGGGTTTCAGACTGAATTTTTGTGCTCAAGCCCCGATAGAGGGGTTCACACAGGAAGATAGGAACAGGAGGAGACCATTCGGCCTGTCAACCCTGCTCCGCCATTCAAACAGATCATGGCTGATCATCTACCACTGCACCATTTTTCCCCACTATCCTCATATCCCTTGGAGTCATCCGTATCCAGAAATCTATCGATCTCAGTCTTGAACGTGCTCAGTGATTGAGCTCCCACAGTCCCCTGGGGTAGAGGATTCCAAAGACTCACTACCCTCTGAGTGAAGAAATTCTTCCTCATCTCGGTCTTAAATGGCCTGCCTCTTATTCTGAGACAGTGTCCCCTGGTTCTTGACTCACTAGCGAAAGGAAACATCCTATCCACATCTACCCTGTCAATGGGATCACCTCTCATTCTTCGAAACTGTAGAGAACACAGGGCCAGTTCCCTCAATCTCCCCTCATGAGACAATCCCACCATCCCATGGATTAGTCTGGTGAGCCTTCGTTGCACTCCTTTTATGGCAAGTGTATCCTTCCTTAGATAAGGAGACCAAAACTGCACACAATGTCCTAGGTGCGGTCTCACCAAGGCTCTATACAATTGTCAGCAAGACATCTTTACTCCTGTACTCAAATCCTCTTGCGATGAAAGCCAGCATACCATTTGCCTTCACAACGATGAGGCTTTGCCAGAATAGTTAGAGAAAGATGGATGAACAATCAATGGTCACGGATTTAAAATTATTGACAAAAATATCTAGAGGGGAGGTGACGAGATATTTTTTCACTCATGTTGTGACCTGTGATGCTTTACCTGAAAAGGAGGTGAAAGCGGATTCCATAAATAATCTTCCACAAGAACGCAAGGATTAGGAGCACGAGTTGGCCACTCGGCCTCTTGAGCCTGCTCCGCCATTTGATAAGATCGAGGCTGATCTGGTTTTGGCAAGCTCCACTTTCCTGCCAGTCCCCCTTATAATCCTTGACTCCCTTGTCGATCAAAAATCTGTCTAACTCAGCCTTGAATATATTCAATGACTCGTCCTCTATTGCTGTCTGGGGAAGAGAATTCCAAACGCTAATGACCCTCTGAGAGAAAATAATTCTCATCATCTCAGTTTTAAGTGACAGACCCCTAACTTTTAACCTGTGTTCCCTCGTTCTAAACTCCCCCACAAGGAAACACCTTCTCAGCATCTACCCTGTCAAGCTCCCTCAGAATCTTATATGCTTCAATAAGATCACCTCTCATTCTTCTAAATACTAATGGGTATAGGCCACTTTAAAAAGCAGTTGGACAGAAATTTGAGGAACTTGAGATTTACAGGCAAAAAAAAAGTGGGGATATGAGGCTAATCTTGACTGCTCTTTCAAAGAGCCAGCCCAGGAATGGTGGGATGAATGGCCTCCTTCTGTGCTGTAAGTTTCTGTAATTCTGTGATAGTCCAGCCCAACTCTATCCTCACCCCAATGAGTTTCAGAGCAACATCATTGAAAGGACTGGGGTCCCTTGAGAAATAACTACTGTGACTATAAGAGCAGGTCAGATGCTGTGAATTCTGCATGAGTAACTCACCCCCTGACGCCCCAAAGCCTGTCTACCATCTACAGGGCACAGGTCAGGAATGTGATGGAATACTCCCCACTTCCCTGGATGAGAATGTCTCCAACCACACTCAAAAAGCTCAACAGGACTAGGCAGCCCCGCTTGATTGGCACCCCATCACCTTCAACATTCACTCCCTCCACCACTGCCGTGGTGGCAGCAGTGTGTGTACCATCTACAAGGTGCACTGCAGCAACTCACCAAGGCTCCTTCAACAACACCTTCCAAACCTGCGACCTCTACCAGTGAGGAGTACAGGCAACAGATACATGGGAACCCCACCACCCGGAAGTTCCCCTCCAAGCCGCTCACCATCCTGACTTGGAAATATATCGGCCGTTCCTTCACTGTCGCTGGGTCAAAATCCTGGAACTCCCTCCCTAACAGCACTGTGGGTGTACCTACACCACATGGACTGCAGCGGTTCAAGAAGGCAGCTCACCACCACCTTCTCAAGGGGCAATTGGGGACAGGCAATAAATGCTGGGCCGAGCCAGCGATGCTCAGAGCCCAAGAAAGCAAAAAGAGGAAAATAGTCCGGAACAGGTCAAGATTCTGAAAGACGAGGGGAATCTCGTGATTACAACGCTTGAACTGTAAAATTAAAAGTTGGCCAGACATAAGGAAAGCTTTTTTTATGTGGGTGGCTATAAAGCATGAATCACGAGGAGACAGCTGATGTTTTAATACACCTGACATCTTAAAGCAATAACATGGCCAACATTCCTAAACTTTCAATTTAAGGATTAAAAAGTAAGATTTAAGGCATTCAAATTCATGAGGGGTCTAGGCAGAGTAGATAGGGCGAGACTGCTCCTATTGGTGGAAGGTTGGAGACCCAGAGGTCTCTGATTTAATGAGATTGGCCACGGAGATAACGGAAACAGAGGATGAATAATATGGAGGCAGTGGAGGGTTGTGGTGTGGGGTGTGGGTGGCAGATGGCTTGCCTCTCCTAGAAGCAAGACTGGCGTAGAGCCGACACGCTCCCACGCCAACCTGCCCCGCAGCCATTACACGCTAAACGAGGGCCAAGTGTGACTTCCGCCCCTTACTGTGGAAATCCAGCCGGCATCTCCATCTTTCCCAGCAGCGCCAAGAGCGCGCCAGTGGCTGCTGCCGGGACTGCAGGAGAAGAGGGAAGAAAGTGCATGGATACCCGGAGCAGTAAGTCTGGGGTCTTGGGCAGGGAGGGTTTGGGTAGGCCAGAGACGGGGCAGAGCGGGGAGAGGGGATGACTTTAAGGCTGTGGGCGTGTTATGACACAGCAGTTGGTAAAGGCTGAATTGTTTAAACCCCAGAGGGAAACTTGAACAACTGTCATCACCTATATTTTCAATTGGTATGTTTGAGATGCAGCTCTGAATTCAGGAATAAGACCACTGAACCTCCAAAGGCTTTTTTTATATATAAAACTAAATTAAACATTTATTAATTTAACAAAAAATTAAACACATACACATTTCTATAAATTACTACTATAATAACTTTTAAATAGAACCTCCAAAATTAATCACTCCCAGGTAAAGCTTCACCAAGGCAACAATAACCCATTGACTTTAAACAGACACCAGGCAAAGCACATTTGACCTTACAAATTCAAAATGAGGTTCCTTGCAATTTGGTTCCTTTGCAGATACTGTTGTAGGCTCAGAGGCTGGTTATATCTTAAATGCCTCTGACTAGCACACAAACTCCTTTCTGTTTATACCTAGCTTCCCCTTTGAAAGTAAATTTTCCATTGTATTGCTAGGTTTTTTTAATGTTACCCTTCCTAACAATAATCCTGTCATTCCACCAATTTTATTCGTAATATAAACACATTGCTTGGCGTCTCCTAGCTAGGTTTAAGATTTTATCCATTCTTTTGAATGGTTTATTCAACAAATGCAAATTTACACTTTACCTTCTCCTCCTTACATTTATCTAATTACCATCTCAAAACTACTATGCATCAAAGCACCCAGACTAGCTGGCTCGAATCTAATTAAGACATACACGCAGTCGAACACACGGACACACACATAGACACAGACTCTACTATAATTCCAATTTAACAATAATTTCCAGTAGCAATATAGACATTAAGTCTCTTCATGAAAAGACAGGCATGAAGGAAGGGAGGGTTCTATCTTGGGGGTCAAAGGGCAGCCCCATGGAGAGTCAAAGCCCCCCCCATTCCTTCCCACCCTTTGAAGAACTTCTTAAAAAATTCGGATTGCCCATTCTTACCTGACTGCTCAGGCCAAATGTTTTATGGGGTGGGCAGCATATTATCAAGATCGACTGGCTTGCTAATGAGCATAACTGACTCTTGATTATCTATTTGAATTTGGTGGAGAGCTGCTGATTTTGATGCCAGATGTATTATGGGGGTGAGCTCGGGGGTGGCGGGGAAAGTGGTGACCCACCCTATTTTATGCCCTATTTTACATGCCCCCCCCCCCAACCCAAAACACACCCGGCAGGGGTATGTGAAATACAGCTAATGAGAATTAAGAAACTTTTTTAACACAGCGAGCTGTTAGGATCTGGAACACGCTGTCTGAGAGTGTGCTGGAGGCAGATTTGATCGTGACTTTCAAAGGAGAGTCGGGTAACTATCTGACGAGGAAGAATGTGCAGGGCTACAGGAAGAAGGCAAGGGAGTGGGACTTGCTGAGTTGCTCTGGCAGACAGCCAGCATGGACATGACGGGCTGAATGGCCTCCTTCTATTCTGTGATTCTATGACTAGGGAGAAGACTGAAACAGGCAGAGTGACAGGAAAGAGTGAAGACAATTGATGGGATTCACAAAGAGTGAGAGAGAGAGACAGAGAGAGAGACAGAGAGAGACAGAAAGATAGAGAGAGAAAGATAGAGAGAGAGAGAGAGACAGAGAGAGAGAAAGGCAGAGAGAGAGACAGAGAGAGAGAGAGACAGAGAGAAAGAGAGAGACAGAGAGAGACAGAAAGACAGAGAGGGAGAAAGATAAAGAGAAGGAGACAGAGAGAGAGAGAGAGACAGAGAGAGACAGAAAGACAGAGAGGGAGAAAGATAAAGAGAAAGAGAGAGAGAGAGAGAGACAGAGAGAGAGACAGAGAAAAGTAGAGCGAGAGAGAGAGAGATTGATAACTAGACTATTCCCAAAGGTTTGGAATGTGTTGCCAAACTCACCAAGGCTCCTTACTCAGCATCTTCCAAGCCCGTGACCTCTACCATCTAGAGGGACAAGGGCAGCAGACACATGGGGAACACCACCACCTGCAAGTTCCCCTCCAAGCCGCTCACCATCCTGACTTGGAAATATATCGGCCGTTCCTTCACTGTCGCTGGGTCAAAATCCTGGAACTCCCTCCCTAACAGCACGGTGGGTGTACCTACACCACACGGACTGCAGCGGCTCAAGAAGGCAGCAGCTCACCACCACCTTCTCAAGGGGCAATTAGGGATGGGCAATAAACGCTGGCCCAGCCAGCGACGCCCACATGCTGTGGAAGAATAAATAAATTAAACAGTTCATTGGCCCACTCAATTTATAGTCCAGAACAATGGGTAAGAACCTTAAAATGAGAGCCAGGCTGCTCAGCGGCGATATCAGGAAGCACTTCCTCCCAGAAAGGGGTGTGGAAATCTGGAACTCCCTCCCCCGCCACCCCATAAACTGTGGAGGCTGAGGGGGGGGGGAGGTTAAGTGAAAATGTCAACACTGAGATTGATCATTTTTTTTCAAAAGCAAAATACTGCAGATGCTGGAAATCTGAACTAAAACTATTATTTATTATTATTGATCGTTTTTTTTTTGTCGGGTAAGGGGATCAAGCAGAGCCAAGACGGGTAATGGAGTCGAAATACAAATCAACCATGATCTAATGGAATAGGAGACGGTCGATGGGTTGAATGGCCTCCTCCTGTTCCTAAGATTTCTGTTATTTTTTTCATGGGATGTGGGCATCACTGGCAAGGCCAGAATCTCTTGCCCATCCCTAATTGCCCTTGAACTGAGTGGCTTGCTTGGCCATTTCAGAGGGGCAGTTAAGAGTCAGCCACTGCAGTCAGATATAGGCCAGACTGGGTAAAGATGGCAGATTTCCTTCTCTAAGAGGCATTAGTGAACTGGATGGGTTTTTACAACAATCAATGGTAATTCCTGTTATTGAGACGAGCCTTCAATTTCATTATTAATTGAATTTAACTTCCACCAAATGTCAAGGTGGGATTTGAGCCCATGTCCCCAGAGCATTCACCTGGGTCTCTGGTCCAGTGGCATCACCACTACATCACCATCTCTCCAAATGATAGCGGGTCCTGACTTTTAACCTAACACACAAATTTGGGACTGGGCACCTGTTTTACCACCCCAGGCCTGCTTGCATTTACACCCTTCGTAAAGTGGACATCCAATCGAAGACCCACCAGCGCCCAGGGTCAGGTCTAAATTGGGCCTTGGACGTCGGCGGCTACTCTATTACATTGTCCACTTAGCTAGTCCCAAACGGTCACAACACCCAGTGTTCCACCACACCATTGGTACCGAGCTTGGCTTACACAGATCCATACTTCAGATGAAAGAGTTCTTGCAACAACAACAACTTACATTTATATAGCACCTTTAGCATAATGAAACATCCCAAGATGCTTCACAGGAGCATTATGAGACAAAGTTTGACACTGAGAGACATAAAGAGAGATTACATCAGATGACCAAAGAGGTAGGCGTTTAAGAAGCGTCTTAAAAGAGAAGCGAGAGGTGGAGAGGTGCAGGGAGGGAAGTCCAGACCTTGGGGATTAGACAACTGAAGGTACAGCCATCAATGCTGGAGCAGTTATGATTGGGAATGGACAAGAGGCCGGAATTAGAGGAGGGCAGAGATCGCGGAGGGTTGTGGGATTGGAGGGGATTACAGAGATAGGGAGGGTTGTAGAGTTGGAGGAGATTACAGAGATAGGGAGGGTTATAGAGTTGGAGGAGATTACAGAGATAGAGAGGGTGTGAAGCCATGGAGGAACTTGAAAACAAGAATGAGAATTTTAAAGTCAAGACATTGCTTGACTGGGAGCCAAGGCCAGCGAGCACAGGCATGATAGGGAAACGGGTTTTGCCACTAGTCAAGACACAGGCAGCTGAATTTCCAGTTTATGGAGGGTAGGATGTGGGAGAGCAGCCAAGAGTGTATTGGAATGGTTGAGTCTAGAGGTAACAGTGGCCCGAATGAGGGTATCAGCAGCAGATGAGTTGAGATGGCAGCAGGTGAGTTGAGACGGGGGGAGAGTCCGGGCCATATTATGGAGTGGAAAAAGGTGGCCTGAGTGATGACATGACGGTGAGTGAAATGACTATTCCTTAGTGGACAGCCTTCCCTCATAGTCAGTAGTTTATATGTTCAAGTCTCACTTCAGAGACATTTGTGTGTATGTCGGGCTGACACTCCCGTTGCAGTGCTGAGAGAGTGCTGCACTGTCGAAGGTGCTGTATTTTGGATGAGGCATTAAACCAAAGCCCAGTCTAGCTCTCAGGTGGATGGAAAAGGGGAGGTGGCCTGGCCTAGTATTCAACCCCCAAACGGTGAAACCGTTGAACGGATTGTCCGGTCACTCCTTACATTGCTGCCCGCGAGATCTGGGTGTGTGCAGACTGGCTGTCACGCTTTGTGCATCACCACAGTGACGAAACTTCACATATATGTCATGTAGGGAGGGAATTCCAAACCTCACAGACTCTACAAACACGATCACCAACGGTGGGAGTGAGAAATATTGGGCCATAAAACAGAAAATGCTGGAAAAACTGCAGCATCCATGGAGAGAGAGAGAAACAAGAGTCAACTTTTCGAGTCTGTATGACCCTTCTTCAGAGGCCAGAGTTGGAGAAGCAGAGACATTGGAGGGGGTTGCAATGTTAGGGAGGTTGATTCAATTAAACACAAACTAATTGCAAATGGGGACAAATATATAACCATCAGAAGCCTGTCATGGGTTAATTACCATTTTTGATACAGTATAATGTTCCTGGTTGCAAAGGCTGGGCTATTCAGCAAGTTGAACGTTTTAGCCTCAATGTCCGACTCACTACCACCTATGACTGGGGTCGAGGTGGCTTTTCCATCTGTTCGAATCTTGCAAGTGGGCAGAGTTACAGAGCTGTGTCCCTTTCAGTTTCTGTGCTGCTGAGCCCAGACAGTGTTATGTGCCAAAGCAGCCAGCAGGAACCACAGAACACAACACGTTTCTCCAAGCATGGAACTATGCCCTTATCAGATGTTGTACACATTACTGACTGTCTGCCTCTCGCTCCTCTTGTAGAGTTACTGGCATTGTCCAGAGACTCCAGCTGCCGATAGCGACCCGATCTGAATGCGGGAACAGCTACTGTTTTCACACTGCAGCTATTTAAATCAGTAGAACCAGGAATAAATGGAACCCTTTGATAGAATTGCACGGGAACAGGCCATTCAGCCCAACTGGGCCATGCTGGTCTTTATGCGCCACACGAGCTTCCTCCCACCGTACTTCATCCAACCCAAGGTGCACATCCTTCCACTCCTTGTTCCCTCATAGATTTTCACCATATCCCTGTTGTGACCGATGCAGTTGGTAAAGTCTGAGTTATTTAAAAATCCCAGAGGGAAAATTTAAACAACTGTCATAACCTTTATTTTTAAGTGTTATGTTTGAGATGCTACTCTAAATTCAGGAATCAGACCACCAGTTCTCAAGAGGTTTTTATATTAACTGAAATATTTTATTAAGTTACAACACATTAAACACATACACATGGCTACAAATTACTATCATCATAACTTTTAACAAGTTCCCAAACTAATCTCCATTAAGGCAACAGCAACCCATAGATTTAACCAGACACCAGGCAAAGCGTTTTCACCTTATGGTTCCTGTGGAGAAAGTTGGAGGCTTACAGCTGCTTTTGATCTCACATTGCCTCTGCACTGCACACACAAAACTGCTGAAATTATACCTATCCCAGCCCACTGAATGTAAAATCTCATTGTATCACCAGCCTCTTTGAGCTCCACCTTCTAACAATAAAACCCCTTTCAGAATACCAATTTTATTAGTGATTTAAACATATTGCTTGGTCTCTGCTAGCTAGGTGCCAGATTTCACTCCCCTTCTTGAATGCTGTATTCAAAAAATGCAAATGCGCTCTACCTCTCTTATATCTCAAAACTGTTACACATCCAAACACCCAGACCAGCTGGCTTTAATCCAGTTAAGACACACTCACAGACTAAACCTCAATTTTAAAAGGAAAATATTTTCCAATAATATTATACATGGCAATCCCTCTATCACTGTTCTTTCCAGGAACATGTTGGCAGCGTCTCCAGGCCTCAATTGGTTCAGCTGGCATTTTGTTCAAGCCGTCAACTAATTGGTAAAGGGGTTGAAGGCAGCAACAGGAATAGTCACTGGGAGGCTTGTCAAACAGCCAACTGCCACCTAAAATGGCTGCTAGCTCTCAAAGAGGCTGCCTGTCATCTGGTGGTTAACATGTCAACTCACACACTGTTCTAACAGTGACCAGCTGCTCGAGGGTGAACCCAGTGTTCATGTGGGGTTGTCAAGCACTACTTCAAGGCTCACCCTCGTTGCTGTTGGGAGCTGTGGTGAGAGGATCTCCCAATTAACGACATTGGGAGACTTTCTGGGACACTTGGCCAAGACTCAAGCCACATTTAATCTGCAAACTCTCCCAGGACTGAAAGGAATGATTGCTGTACAAACCCACTCGACACTTTATAAGAGCCACCAGAAGAAAGGGAGATTTCTGTACATTGACTGGTTTCTCACAGTCCCCTCTCTCTCAGGGAGATATCTGTACACTGACTGGTGTCTCTCAGTCCCCTCTCTCTCAGAGAGATATTTGTACACTAACTGGTGTCCCTCAGTCCCCTCTCTCTTAGCGAGATATCTGTACACTAACTGGTGTCGCTCAGTCCCCTCTCTCTCAGGGAGATATCTGTACATTGGTGTCTCTCAGTCTCTCTCTCTCTCTGGGAGATATCTGTCCACTGACTGGTGTCTCTCAGTCTCTCTCTCTCAGGGAGATATCTGTCCACTGACTGGTGTCTCTCAGTCCCCTCTCTCTCAGGGAGATATCTGTACACTGACTGCTTTCTCACAGTCACCTCTCAGGGAGTTATCTGAACGCTGACTGGATCTCACAGTCCCCTCTCTCAGGGAGATATCTGTACACTGACTAGTGTCTCGCAGTCTCTCTCTCTCTCTCAGGGAGATATCTGTACACTGACTGGTGTTTCTCAGTCTCTCTCTCTCAGGGAGATTTCTGTCCACTGACTGGTGTCTCTCAATCTCTCTCTCTCAGGGAGATATCTGTCCACTGACTGGTGTTCTTAGTCCCCCTCTCTCAGGGAGATATCTGTAAACTTACTTGTGTCTCTCAGGCCCCTTTGTCTCAGGGAGGTATCTATACACTGACTGCTGTCTCTCGGTCCCTCTCTCTCATGGAGATATCTGTACACTGACTGGTGTCTCTCAGTCCCCTCTCTCTCAGGGAGATATCTGTACACTGACTGGTGTCTCTCAGTCCTTCTCTCTCAGGGAGATATCTGTACACTGACTGGTGTCTCTCAGTCCCCTCTCTCTCAGGGGGATATCTGTACACTGAAGGAGCAAAGGAATTTGTGCCTTGCTTGGTTGGTTAAGCTGAACTGAAAGCTGCAAAGCCATGTGTGGAATTAATCCACCCGTCATATGAAACCGTTCAAATGCCAGAAGAAATGCAAAAGCTAACAATAAGAGGAGAACCAGGCCGAGCTATTTTTAGAACACATAAATATTGCAGCAAGCCAGTCAGTTGTTTCAAAACCATGCTCAGCAGTTTAAGGAGAAAGTCCACTGTCCGCTTTTCGTGGTGGTTAGGGTGAGTAATAAACACCCATCCTCCAGCAGCACTCCCAATCCGAGGGTACAGGAACATTCTGGAGCCCTCGCTCCTGCTTGTGCTGGTGACCCTGGCAAAGCCAAATAATGAAGGGGGGTTTCATGTTTTTCTTAAACGAGAAAATTTCCAGATCTCCGGGGAAACAATCCCATCACTGGACCACTGCAAATCCTGGACACGAACCAGGAAAGAGCCTGTTGCCTGAAATCCCTCACTCCCCCTCGGCTCTCTGTTCTTCTCCCTCCCACACACACAGACACAAACACACACACACACACACACCCTATCTACTCACCATCTGCTGCTGTGTTTCCCATGTTAGAACAGAGACTGCACTTCAAAAGTACCTATCAAGCATTTGGTGGGGGGGGGTGCCCTGAGGTTGTGAAAGGTGCTATATAAATGCAAGCTCCTTTCCTTTAATAAAAAGGTGGCATTGGGATTTTAAAAATATTCTTTCCTGGGATGTGGGTGTCGCTGGCAAGGCCTAGAATTCTTGCCCACCCCCAATTGCCCTTTATCTGAGCAGCTGGCTCGGCCCTTTCAGAGGGGCAGTTAAGTGTCAACCACATTGCTGTGGGTCTGGAGGCACATGTAGGCCAGACCAGGTAAGGACGGCAGATTTCCTTCCCTAAAAGACATTAGTGAACCAGATCAAAGATAGCTGTCATTATCATTAATTTCAATTCTAGATTTATAAATTCCACCAGATGCAACCCATGTCCCCAGAGCATTAGACTGGGCCTCTGAATTACTAGTCCAGTGCCACCATCTCCCCCTGGTCTGCTCTTTAAAAATGATTCATCATTTGAACATCTCTTTTAAGTCACCCCTTTGACCTTCTCTGCGCTAAGGAAAGCAACCCCAGCTTCTCCACAAAACTGAAGTCCCTCACCCCTGCTACCATTCTAGTAAATCTCCTCCGCACCCTCTCCAAGGCTTTATCATCCTCTCTAAAGTCTGGCACCCAGAATTGGGCACAATACTCCAGCTAATGCCTGACCAGTGACTCATAAAAGATTACATTCCACAGGATATATGACACAGAAACAGGCCATTTGGCCCAATCAGTCCATGCTAGTGTTTATGCCCCACTTGAGCCCCCTCCCATCTTTTCTCATCTAAATCTATCACTGTAACCCTCAATTCCCTTCTCCCTGAATTCTCTTCTCCCTCATATGCTTGTCTAGTTTCTCCTTAAATGTATGTATACTATTCACCTCAACCTCTCCCTGTGGTAACGAGTTCCACATTCTCACCACTCTCTGGGCAAAGAAGTTTCTCCTTTGGATTTCTTGGTGACTCTCTTATATTGATGACCTCTAGTTCTGCTTTTCCCCACAGGAGGAAATGTTCTTTCTGTTGTCCTGATCGTGGATCATAGCTCCAAATTACTTACAGACATATTGAGCTTTTAAGTAAGATGTGCTGCTTTTTTTTTTACAAAAAGGACATACAAGCAAAGGTTGGCTGAGACTGTAAAATAATCACTTGCTAGAAAATTCCTATGTCAATTACACTTGACCAACTGGCCCAGAGAATGGAATGTTGCACCTAAAGAGGCGTCAAGACCTATTTCAGACCAAGACACTTCAAAGGAAGTGATGTAATGCAAAAGCTGAACTATAATCTCTTGTGGTTGTGGATATAATGAAGGCTGATTACCATCCCCTGTGAGCTACATCCCAGAATGTGGACAGAATGTGAGTTGAAAAGAAAGCAGATTTGGGCAAAAGGCATGTTTGTTTTTTTCCCTTCCAGGAATACACAAGAAAAGGGGTTAAAAGGCCAACTGCAACCCTAGTTTTGTGTGCTAGATTTTGAGGCCTGGTGTGCGAGGGTGTGCTGTGAAAGTCCCAGCCGAAGAACATCAACTAGGCATCCCTGCACTTGCACATAAAATAGTCCTCTCTATCTGATTGCTGGAGGCAAGTCATAAGTCATCAAAGCCACAGTTGAAAAGGAAACAAGACAACTCCTTTGAGCTAAGTTACATAACCAAGAATCTCCAAACCCACAGCTCAACTGCCAAAGTCAGCTTTACCAGAATCACCCAACTTAATGGCCGCAACGTTTCACCATCTACTCCTCACGGACAAGCCAAAGACCGAGTCGTATATCTTTTTTCACTTTTATTTCTGGACTCACTTCTCATTTCTAATCTGTGTGTATGTGTGTTGCATTTTTATTACTTTTCTCATGTTTTAGTAACTAATAAACTCACTCTTTCTTTGACTTAAGAATGCCTGTTTAAATTGGTTCCTTTTAAAACATAAGTGCATTTGGACGGGGAAAAGGCATCCACGAGGGAAGGGATCCTTTTCAAATTAACCTTGTTGCGACTAACCGTGGGGGTTGAATAAAGAAGGGGAGCCAGTTCACCCCTCCTCACCCGGAAGCATAACAATTTGAGGTATCTCGTCCGGGATCATAACAAATTGGGGGAAACCTCGCCCGGGGATTGGTCGTAACACTGTATCCACTTGATCAAAACCTTCCATCACTTTAAAGACCTCTATTAAATCACCCCTCAAGAGAAAAGAGGCCCATCCTGTCAATCTTTCCCTGATATGTGGACCCACGCATTTCTAGTATTGCCCTTGTAAATTTTCCCTGCACCCTCTGCAGTGCCTCTACATCCTTTTTATAAAATGGCGATCAAAACTGCACAATGTACTCTAAGGTTCCATACAGGTTTAGCAACGATGGCAAGGGCCCTCAGTGAAATGAGGTTTGTGTAGCTTTAACCTGTCTCCTGGTGGGCTTTCAGGACAGAACAGGCTGGAAATAAACTGCTCACTTCACTTAAGAGAGGCCGACGGTGGGCTGGTAAGGGAAGTGGAAAATTGACTCAATGCTACAGCAAGGTGCTGGTTGGGGATGGGGTCAGAGGCTGGTTTATCTGTGGCATTTTTGCACTCCCCCCTCTGATGGACTGCCCTTTGAACAGCCACTCTTAATAACTGAAATAAAATATGAGCTGTCGAACATGGGGGGAGCCGATATGTAACAAGGAGTATTCGTGTCACACATGTGTCAGACAATGAGCAACAAGATAGAGTCTAACCATCCCTCTTTGACATTCAATCGCTGAATCCCCAACTGTTAACATCCTGCGGGTTACCATCCACCAGAAATTGAACTGGACCAGCCATATAAATATGGTGGCTGGAAAACCAACTGGTCAAAGGCTGGGAATTCTGAGGCTAGTAGCTCACCTCCCCAAAGCCTGTCCACCATCTACAAGGCACAAGTCAGGAGTGTGATGGAATACTCCCCACTTGCCTGGATGAGTGCGGCTCCCACAACACTCAAGAGGCTCGACATCATCCAGGACAAAGCAGCCCCGCTTGACCGGTGACCGGCACCCCATCCATCACCTTCACATTTACCCTCTCCACCACCGATGCACAGTGGCAGCTGGTGTGTACCATCTACAAGATGCGCTGCAGCGACTCAGCAAGACTCCTTTGACAGCGCCTTCCAAACGTGGCCTCTCTCACCTAGAAGGACAAGGGCAGCATAGAGATGGGAACACCACCACATGCAAGTTCCCCTCCAAATCACTCACCATCCAGACTTGGAAAGATATCACTGTTCCTTCACTGTCAAGGTCCTGGAGCTCCCTCCCTAACAGCACTGTGGGTGTACCCACACCACAGGGACCGCAGCGGTTCAAGAAGGCACCTTCTTGAGGGCAATTAGGGAAGGGTGATAAGTGCTGGCCCAACCAGTGATGCCCACATGAAGGAACTGAAGAAAACATGATCCTCTCCACCTTTATAACTGCATGGTGCAATGATATGGATCTGGAGCTGACCAGAATCGCCTTCTCCATCCCCTACTAATGCTGCAAGACTGCAATGGACAGGTCAAGATCAACTAATACTGCCCAGATTTGGAGTCAGGCTGAGACCCTCTGGCCTGGGCCACCTCAGGTGGCTCTCTTTATGTAGCGGGCCCTCCCTAAGGAGGGGAGCCTCAGGCAGGTTGCTGAAGCGAGGGAGGTTTAGCTGGCCGCCAGCAACCGATCCATGACTGCTTGATGCAGCCGGGGGTGACAGCAATTTCCCAACAATCACATCATTCATAACAAAGGCAGAAAGCAAAACAAGGTGAAATGAGTGATACAGACAATCGAGAAATGAAACATGACTCCGTGAGGATGCCCCAGACGGTCCCTCGTCTGAAAATGGAAGTGTTCCCAAACACGTTCCTGATTAATCATGGGAGTCGGGGGAAGAACTCCCATTGTTGTTCCTGTCAGAAAGTGTTGCTCAGTTTGTAGTGGAGCACAGCCAAATAGAACTCATTCAGTCGCTCTTTGTAGTGCCCGCTGAATGCCTTGCGTGTTATTGTGTCTCTGCTTTATTGAAAATCCTATCCGGAGTGACCTATTGTGAGGTCTTTTATGTCTCACTGAGACTTACCAAGTTTCAGCAAAACATGTTGGTGCCCAACATTCGCATTAATAGAGCACCATTAACCAGCACAGCGGCCCAAAGCATTGCACAGATATACAGAGTAAAGCTCCCTCTACACTGTCCCCTTCAAACGCTCCCAGGACAGGTACAGCACGGGGTTAGATACAGAGTAAAGCTCCCTCTACACTGTCCCCATCAAACACTCCCAGGACAGGTACAGCACGGGGTTAGATACAGAGTAAAGCTCCCTCTACACTGTCCCCATCAAACACTCCCAGGACAGGTACAGCACGGGGTTAGATACAGAGTAAAGCTCTCTCTACACTGTCCCCATCAAACACTCCCAGGACAGGTACAGCACGGGGCTAGATACAGAGTAAAACTCCCTCTACACTGTCCCCATCAAACACTCTCAGGACAGGTACAGCACGGGGTTAGATACAGAGTAAATCTCCCTCTACACTGTCCCCATCAAACACTCCCAGGACAGGTACAGCACGGGGTTAGATACAGAGTAAATCTCCCTCTACACTGTCCCCATCAAACACTCCCAGGACAGGTACAGCACTGGGTTAGATACAGAGTAAAGCTCCCTCTACATTGTCCCCATCAAACACTCCCAGGGCAGGTACAGCACGGGGTTAGATACAGAGTAAAGCTCCCTCTACACTGTCCCCATCAAACACTCCCAGGACAGGTACAGCACAGGGTTAGATACAGAGTAAAGCTCCCTCTACACCGTCCCCATCAAACACTCCCAGGACAGGTACAGCACGGGGTTAGATACAGGGTAAAGCTCCCTCTACACTGTCCCCATCAAACACTCCCAGGACAGGTACAGCACGGGGTTAGATACAGAGTAAAGCTCCCTCTACACTGACCACATCAAACACTCCCAGCTAATAACTCAAAGGAAATTTAATTCTTCTATGATTTTGCTGGTGGGTTTGCTCCCAAAAGCCCAGAATATTTATCCTTAATTGCTGGAGATTCCAGGGCCTTCCTGGAGAGAGTGCGGCCCCTCGACTGAGGAACATCAGTATGAACGCCTGCTGACATCACTCTGATTTCATAGCATGGCTTCTGAGGAGCAACAGCCAATCGGGTGGACTGAGAGGCGGAGTCAATTCCTCTGAGACCGGATTGGAGGGAGTGAGGATGAGTGGGAAAGGTAGTGAGGAAGCTAGGGACAGATTTCAATGCGAGGGAATGAGCCTCGTCGAGTAGCAGTGATTTGATCGGGGTGGCCTTGAGATGGAAGGACCTTGTGCTCGACAGTCCTGGGGAAGAGTATGAGTGCAAAGGTTTTGTAACGGAGAGAGTGTGGGGAGGAGGAAGAGTTTGGAGGGTAGAGGACCTCGGGTTGAGGGGGAGCCTGAGAGGAAATATAGAGGAGAAATGGCCGTACAAGGAGACAAACGGCTGTGACACAAAAAGGGAGGCTGGAGGAGAGAGGGAAGAGAGAGAGATCAGGCAACAAAGTGATATACTCTACCTGAAGCTGTGAGGGAGGTGTTAGAACTGGCACTGATAGAGGGGCAATGTGCAAGCTGGGCTTGTGCCAAACTGGGCTTCATGGACAACCAAGGTTCGAAAGGAAACAGATGTGTTTAACATAAAAAAAAAGAACCAAAGAGGAAGTGAACAGGAGCATGAGCTAGTCTGGGTGGGGTATTGGAGGGTGTGGGGAGTGAGGGGGAGAGTGGGATTAGACTGGACAGGATATTAAAGGATATGAGGAGTGAGGGGGAGAGTGGGATGAGACAGACTGAGATATTAAAGGGTGTGGGGAGTGAGGGGGAGAGTGGGATGAGATGGGGTGAGGTATTAAAGGGTGTGGGGAGCAAGGGGGAGAGTGGGATTGGACTGGGTGGGATATTAAAGGGTGTGGGGAGTGAGGGGGAGAGTGGGATTAGACTGGGTGGATATTAAAGGGTGTGGGGAGTGAGGGGGAGAGTGGAATTAGACTGGGTGAGATATTAAAGGGTGTGGGGAGTGAGGGGGAGAGTGGAATTAGACTGGGTGGATATTAAAGGGTGTGGGGAGTGAGGGGGACAGTGGGATTGGACTGGGTGGGATATTAAAGGGTGCGGGGAGTGAGGGGGAGAGTGGGATTAGACTGGATGGGATATTAAAGGGTGCGGGGAGTGAGGGGGAGGGTGGCATTAGACTGGGTGGGATATTAAAGGGTGTGGGGAGTGAGGGGGAGAGTGGGATTAGACTGGGTGGGATATTAAAGGGTGCGGGGAGTGAGGGGGAGAGTGGGATTGGACTGGGTGGGATATTAAAGGGTGTGGGGAGTGAGGGGGAGAGTGGCATTAGACTGGGTGGGATATTAAAGGGTGTGGGGAGTGAGGGGGAGAGTGGGATTAGACTGGGTGGGATATTAAAGGGTGTGGGGAGTGAGGGGGAGAGTGGGATTAGACTGGGTGGGATATTAAAGGGTGTGGGGAGTGAGGGGGAGAGTGGGATTAGACTGGGTGGGATATTAAAGAGTGAGGGGGAGAGTGGGATTGGACTGGGTGGGATATTAAAGGGTGTGGGGAGTGAGGGGGAGAGTGGGATTAGACTGGGTGGGATATTAAAGGGTGTGGGGAGTGAGGGGGAGAGTGGGATTAGACTGGGTGGGATATTAAAGGGTGTGGGGAGTGAGGGGGAGAGTGGGGTTAGACAGGGGGTGATATTAGTGGTGTGGGGAGTGAGGGGGAGAGTGGGGTTAGACAGTGGGTGATATTAGTGGTGTGGGGAGTGAGGGGGAGAGTGGGGTTAGACAGGGGGTGATATTAGTGGTGTGGGGAGTGAGGGGGAGAGTGGGATTAGACTGGATGGGATATTAAAGGGTGCGGGGAGTGAGGGGGACAGTGGGATTGGACTGGGTGGGATATTAAAGGGTGTGGGGAGTGAGGGGGAGAGTGGGATTGGACTGGGTGGGATATTAAAGGGTGTGGGGAGTGAGGGGGAGAGTGGGGTTAGACAGGGGGTGATATTAGTGGTGTGGGGAGTGAGGGGGAGAGTGGGGTTAGACAGTGGGTGATATTAGTGGTGTGGGGAGTGAGGGGGAGAGTGGGGTTAGACAGGGGGTGATATTAGTGGTGTGGGGAGTGAGGGGGAGAGTGGGATTAGACTGGATGGGATATTAAAGGGTGCGGGGAGTGAGGGGGACAGTGGGATTGGACTGGGTGGGATATTAAAGGGTGTGGGGAGTGAGGGGGAGAGTGGGATTGGACTGGGTGGGATATTAAAGGGTGTGGGGAGTGAGGGGGAGAGTGGGATTAGACTGGGTGGGATATTAAAGGGTGTGGGGAGTGAGGGGGAGAGTGGGATTAGACTGGGTGGGATATTAAAGAGTGAGGGGGAGAGTGGGATTGGACTGGGTGGGATATTAAAGGGTGTGGGGAGTGAGGGGGAGAGTGGGATTAGACTGGGTGGGATATTAAAGGGTGTGGGGAGTGAGGGGGAGAGTGGGATTAGACTGGGTGGGATATTAAAGAGTGAGGGGGAGAGTGGGATTGGACTGGGTGGGATATTAAGGTGAGTGTGATTGAAGAGGAGAGTGGATTAGGTGTGATATTAAAGGGTGCGGGGAGTGATCAGCATAATAAATGAGACTTGTGCAGTAAAACACTGGCCTCTTTCTATGCTGAAAAATTCTGTGATCTTATCACAAGAGGAAGGTTGGCTTCTTGAGGTTTAAAGAAAGAAAATCGTTGGGACCTGCTGGAGTTTAGATGCAGGGTGAATTATTTCAGCAGCCTGCTTTGGGAGCCTTCATTTCTGCATTTCCTTCCTGTCTAGCTTTCTTCTCTTTGACCTGATTGTTCAGTCCACAGGCACGTGTCCTGGACAATCCTGAGGGAGAAGCGAGGAGGCTGTGGGCGGGAGAAGCTCCCGCTCTGTGCCCAACAGCCTGCCGGAACGATGCTCTCCGAGACAGCCATGCCTGGGTTGGGCAGGCCCCTGCAGGCCTCTGCAGGATGCGTCACCCCAAACATCATGTGGCTTGCGTACCCATAGCAACCGATGGTCTCAATAAAGGTAAGCAATTCTGATTGAAGGGCCAAGCTCGGTGAGGTTCCTCCCGTGTAGAAGGATAAGGAATGTGAAATGAAAACAGTACATCTGTTTGTTTGATTCACTCGGGCGGTTTCTATTCATGCCTCCTTGAGAGGGGAATTTAGACAAACATGCAAAGGAGAACTTGAATCTTGCTAAAAAGAGAGACATTTTGTCAAAGATTTTCATCTTGCACTCATCAGGACAAACACAAGAATGCCAAATTTCAAACGAGCCCAACAATTTATACTACAGGAGAAAAGGGTGCTGATTGGTTGGCAAGCCGACTCTGGCTGGTTGAGGCGTTGCCATGGAAAAAGCAACGGGGAACTAGAGCCTCCCGAGTGTAGGCTGTACGTCCCAACCATTGGCTGATAGAATCAAGCAGCATGACCCTTCGGTTCATCGTCATAGGCAGAGTACAGTCCGCACTTGCAAAGCCCAAAACGAAACGGCTGCTGTTAGATGAGATTCCACGATTGGACAGCACTCGCTGAACAATCCTGAGTGCGCTAACAGCTACACTAACAACCAATTACCCGGGCGCTTGGGGAGCCTGTAGCCTCTCGTTGTTTTCTCCATGGCAACACCGTGGTCAATCCGAGACCCCGCCTGGCCTCAGAACCATTATTCATTGAGTGTAAGAACAGGATGAGGGGCTGTTTAGTTCTCGAGCCCACGGCTGACCTCCATCTGGTTCCCACCATGACAAAAATCCGCCCACCTCAGTTTTGAAGTTTTCTATTGAGTGGGGCGGGGCTATCTTAGAATCAGAGCCAGGCATTGCTGGATGATGCCAGAGAAACGATTCCTGACACAGAGGGCAGAGGGAATCTGGAGCTCTGTCCCCACATAACAGCCTGAGGCGCAGATCGGCCATGATCTAATTGAATGATAGAACGGGTTCAGGGGGCTGAGAGGCCTCCTCCCCTTCCTAATGTTCCGATCTTGTTCCTGACCACAGGGTCAGAAGGTGAAGGGCAGGAGAGGGGAGAGTGTATGTACGGCATAGGGTAAGGGACCTCACGCAACTAATTATGGGCGGGGGGGGGTGTGATGTGGCGCAGTGGGTAACGTCCCTGCCTCTGAGTCATGAAGCTCTGGTTTCAAGTCCCACTCCAGTTCATAATGTGGCCAAGCAGGTTGATTGGCAACCTGCAAATCCTTCCAGCACACGCCAGTGGTAGGCAGGTAAGAGCGAGAGAGATTCCTGGTCAGACAGGTGATGGGAACAAGTGTTGAAGCCTCTCCCTCTACTGTCACTGTCCATAGCTCCAGGCCACAACATGCATGAAATAAAGGGCATGTTGCCACGGCAACTCGGACTGAACAGCAACACACGCCACATAACTAATTCCAGCATCTGCCCTTTAGACTAATCATCAAATAAATAGAACTCTTCTTTGAAGAAACAGCTGGGAAACGTTGGCTTGGTCGCAGCAGAAGGATTACCACAGCAAGATTGCTTATAAAAACAGGGCTGGGCTTTGAAGAAGCAAGACGTTTCAGTGCGATGTGAAAGCCCCAGTCACCAGCTGTGCTCTCCACTGTCTAGAAGCAAGTTTGGCCACACACAGGTGCGTTGCAAAGGCTCCCTGCTGACAAAAGCTTGCCACCTGGAAATGTTAACCCATCCTTTCTCCTTTCGCCAGCTCGCGGCCCCTGCTCTGTCATTTCCAACAGTTCCTGCACTTCTTTGTCTGAGGGACAGTCAGACACAGTCGCACAGTGTGAGGGACAGTCAGACACGGTCGCACAGTGTGAGGGACAGTCAGACACAGTCACAAGGTGTGAGGGACAGTCAGACACAGTCGCACAGTGTGAGGGACAGTCAGACACAGTCAAATGGTGTGAGGGACTGTCAGACACAGTCACATGGTGTGAGGGACAGTCAGACACGGTCGCACAGTGTGAGGGACAGTCAGACACGGTCGCACAGTGTGAGGGACAGTCAGACACAGTTGCACAGTGTGAGGAACAGTCAGAAACCATTGCACAGTGTGAAGAACAGTCATCGCACAGTGTGAGGAATAGGTAGACACAGTACATAGTGTGAGGAACAATTGGCATGGTGATATAGTGAGGGACCATCAGACACATTCATGCAGTGTGAGGAGCAGTTAGGCACAGCCATACAATGTGAGGAACAGTCAGATACAATCATAAAATGAAAGGAACAGCCAGGCAAAGTGAAGGACAGTAATACACAGAGACACACTGAGGAACATTCAGACATAACCACACACAGCGAGGGAAAGTCAGACCGAGGCACATGGTGTGAGGGACAGTCGGACACAGTCACTCAGCACGAGGAGCAGTCAGAGTCAGTCATACAGTACGAGGGGCAGTCTGGCACAGTACACAATGTGAGGAACAGTTGGACACAGTGATGTAGTGAGGGACCATCAGACACAGTCATGCAATGTGAAGGATAGTCGGACATCGTCGCACAGTATGAGGAACAGTCAGATATCATTGCGGTGTGAGGATCTGTCAGGCATGATCGCGCAGGGCAGAATTTTATGTCCTGTGGGCAGGCACATGCCCGATCTGATCAGGTGTAAAATTGTGCAAGATGATGTCATCGCACGCTTGCGCGATATTTCGTTCAGCAGACGCGGGCAGAAGTTGGGAGCACGCCCCGCGATAATTAATAGGACAATTAAGCCCATTAACGGTGTAGTCTCTGAGTTTAAGAGGCCCGGCCAAGCTTAAGGCCGGGGGATGGGCAAATCGACCAGGCGCCCTTTACACTTTTCATCTAACTTCATCCAAGGCGGGGGGGGAGGGGATGAAACCTCCGTTTACAAAATAAAACAAAAATAAATATCTGAGGACACTGTTTTTGTGAGGTATATTTTCAGGTGCTTGATTGTGACGCACGAACATTTTTCTGCAGCTTTTCAAATCTTTATCAGATCGTTTGCGGGTCTGCGGCTTCCCTGAGGCAGCCGTCCGCCTTCAGGGAGCTTGCTCCCCCCCCTCCCCCTGCGCACTGTGGTGACATCATCACGATTGCGGGCAGCGGTCCGTTTTATGGCCGGTCCCCAGACCTCCTGATCGCGCTGGCCCCTGACTTGCGCCTTGTAGACGGTGGACAGGCTTTGGGGAGTCAGGAGGTGAGTTACTCGCCACAAGCTTCCCAGCCTCTGACCTGCTCTTGTAGCCACAGTATTTACATGGCTGGTCCAGTTCAGTTTCAGGTCAATGGTAACCCCCAGGAAGTTGAAAGTGGGGGATCAGCGATGGTAACGCCATTGAATGTCAGTGAGAGATGGTTAGATTCTCTATTGCTGGAGATGGTCATTGCCTGACACTTGTGTGGCAGGAATATTACTTGCCACTTGTCAGCCCAAGCCTGGATATTGTCCAAATCTTGCTGCATTTGGACATGGACTGCTTCAGTATCTGGAGTTGTGAATGGTGCTGAACATTGTGCAACCATCAGCGAACATCCCCACTTCTGACCTTATGATGGAAGGAAGGTCATTGATGAAGCAGCTGAAGATGGTTGGGCCGAGGACACTACCCTGAGGAACTCCTGCAGTGATGTCCTGGAGCTGAAATGACTGACCTCCAACTACCACAACCATCTTCCTTTGTGTTGGGTATGATTCCAACCAGCGGAGACTTTTCCCCCTGATTCCCATTGGCTCCAGTTTTGCTCGGGCTCCTTGATGCCACACTCGGTCAAATGCTGCCTTGATGTCAAGGGCAGTCACTCTCACCTCACCTCAGGAGTTCAGCTCTTTGTCCATGTTTGAACCAAGGCTGTAATGAGGTCAGAAGCTAAGTGACCTTGGCAGAACCCAGGGAACTGGCAGAGTCCCAGTGAGCAGGTTATTGCTGAGCAGGTGCCACTTGATAGCACTGTTGATGGCCCCTTCCATTACTTTACTGATGATAGAGAATAGACTGATGGGGCGGTAATTGGCTGGGTTGGATTTCTCCTGCTTTTTTATGTACAGGACATACCTGGACAATTTTCCACATAGCCGGGTAGATGCCAGTGTTGTAGCTGTACTGGAACAGCTTGGCTAGGGGCGCGGCAAGTTCTGGAACACAAGTCTTCAGTATTATTGCCAGAATGTTGTCAGGGCCCATAGCCTTTGCAGTGTCCAGTGCCTTCAGCCGTTTCTTGATAACATGTGGAGTGAATTGAATTGGCTGAAGACTGGTGTCTGTGATGCTGGGGACTTCCAGAGGAGGCTGCGATGGATCATCCACTTGGCACTTCTGGCTGAAGATTGTTGCGAATGCTTCAGCCTTATCTTTTGCACTGCTGTGCTGGACTCTTCCATCATTGAGGATGGGGATATTTGTGGAGCCTCCTCCTCCAGTGAGTTGTTTAATTGTCCACCACCATTCACGACTGGATGTAGCAGGGCTGCAGAGCTCAGATCTGATTCATTAGCTGTGGGATCACTTAGCTCTGTCTGTCACTTGCTGCTTATGCTGTTTGGCACCCAAGTAGCCCTGTGCTGTAGCTTCACCAGGGGCGAAATTTTAGGCTGGCTGGATTACAGCCCCACCGAAGTCAATGGACTTTTGAATGGCCCGCTACATTTTATGGCCCTACCCCTGCTGCAAAGGGACTGGAACATTCCGCCCCAGGTTGACACATCATTTTGAGGTATCCCTGGTGCTGCTCCTGACATGCCCTCCTGCAATCTTCATTGAACCAGGGTTGATCCCCTGGTGTGTTGGTAATGGTAGAGTGGGGGATATGCCAGGCCATGAGGTTACAGATTGTGTTCGAGTACAATTCTGCTGCTGCTGATGTCCCACAGCACCTCGTGGATGCCCAGTCTTGAGCTGCTAGATCTGTTCTAAATCTACCCCATTTAGCATGGTGGTGATGCCACACAACACGATGGAGGGTGTCCTCAATGTGAAGGCAGGACTTTGTCTCCACAAGGACTGTATGGTGGTCACTTCTACCGATACTGTCATGGACAGATGCATCTGCGGCAGGCAGGTTGGTGAGGATGAGGTCAAGAATGTTTTTCCCTCTTGTTGGTTCCCTCACCACCTGTCACAGACCCAGTCTAGTAGCTATGTCATTTAGGACTCAGCCGGCTTGGTCAATAGTGGTGCTACCGAGCTACTCTTGGTGATGGACATTGAAGCCCCCCACCCAGAGTACATTCTGCGCCCTTGCCACCCTCAGTGCTTCCTCCGAGTGGTGTTCAACATGGAGGAAGCACTGATTCATCAGCTGAGGGAGGGCGGTACGTGGTAATCAGTAGGAGGTTTCCTTACCCATGTTTGACCTGATGCCCTGAGACTTCATGGGGTCCAGAGTCGATGTTGAGGCAAATCCCTCCCGACTGTATACCACTGTGTCCCCACCTCTGCTGGGTCTGTCCTGCCTGTGGGACAGGACATACCCAGGGATGGTGATGGTGGTGTGTGGGACATTATCTGTAAGGTGTGATTCCATGAGGATGACTATGTCAGGCTGTTGCTTGACTAGTCTGTGAGACAGCTCTCCCAATTTTGGCACTAGCCCCCAGATGTTAGTAAGGAGGACTTTACAGGGTTGGACTTGCCGTTGTCATTTCCGGTGCCGGGGTTGATGTCCGGTTATTGTCCGGTTTCACTCCTTGTTAAGGGCTTTGTCGCAGTTTGAGTGTCTTGCTCGGCCATTTCAGAGCCAACCCATGTTGCTGTGGGTCTGGAGTCACATGTAGGCCAGACTGGGTAAGGACAGCAGATTTCCTTCCCTAAAGGACATTAGCGAACCAGATGGGTTTTTACAACAATCGTCAATGGTTTCACGGTCACTATCACTATAATTGAAGCTAGCTTTTTAAATCCAGATTTATTGACTGAATTTAAATTACACCAGCTGGTGGGATTTGAACCCGTGACCCCAGAGCATTAGTCTGGGCCTTCTGGATTACTAGCCTGGTGCTAATACCACTACTTTGCCAAATTCCAATCATCATTTGTAAAGAATTTTTCACAGTGAAAATGAAATATGTGAACTCTGTCTCTCTTAAACATCCCAGCAAGCCAATCAGTTAGACCAGAACCGCTCCGGTATTTTTTGGGGAATGTCCAACCTCCAGTTCTGGGAGCAATAAGCATTTGTCTTTCTAGCAACACTCGCAACCCGAGGGGATATTTAGCATCCAGCAACTATGGCTCATGGGTGGACAATGGTCTGTACTTCCAAGGCAGTTAATGAGGGGGGTTTTCTTGTTTTGCTTAAACAAGTAAATATCCAGAAATTCCCAGACCTTCAGGGAAGTAATCTCATTACCGGATTGCTGCGAATCTTGGACAGGAATCAGGAAATCCCTCACTCCCCTCGGCCCTTAGTCCTCTCTTACTCATGCACAACCTCTCTATTCACCATCAACGGGTTCTCTTCCACTTTTCTACCCTTCCTTGACCCCCTGGATACCCTTGTACTGCTCCGCAGCAACCACTTAAGTGTACACTGCAACTTCAACAAAGCATCGCAAGACATTTCACATTAGCTTGGCTAAACAAACATTGACGCAGAGGATAAGGAGGGGATGTTAGGATAGCTGATCAAAGAGACAGGAATAAGGAGTCACACGGTGTAAGTAACAGTCGGTCTCAGTCCCACAGTGTGAGGAACAGTCCGACACAGTCAAACAGTGAGGACAGGTCAGACACAGTCACACAGTGTAAGGAACAGTTGGATACAATGACATAGTGGGGGACAGTCGGACACAGTCATCGCACAGTGTGAGGAACAGTCAGACACAGTAAAACAGTGAGGACTGGTCAGACATAGCCACACAGTGTAAGGAACAATTGGCCACAGTGATACAATGGGGACAGTCAGACACAGTCATGCAGTGGGAGGAACAGTTGGACACAGTGATTCAGTGAGGAACAGTCAGATACAGTCATGCAGTGCATGGAACAGTCAGGCACATTAAAGAGTGAGAACCGGTCAGACACAGTCACACCGCACAACAAACAGTTGGACACAGTGATGCAGTGAAGGACAGTTGGAAAAAGTCATCACACAGTGTGAGCAACAGTCAGACACTGTCAAACATTAAACAGTGAGGAATGGTTTGACACAGTCCTACAGTATAACGAACTGTTGGACCCAGTGCTACAGTGAGGGACAGTCAGTCACAGTCACACAGTATGAGGAGCAGTTGGACATAGTCACGCAGTGTGAAGAATAGTTTTAAAGAAGGAGAGAGAGGTAGAGAGTAGGAGAGGTTTAGGGAAGGAATTCCAGAGCTTGGGGCCCAGGCAGCTGAAGGGGTGGCTGCCAATGGTGGAGCGATTAAAATCCGGGATGCTCAAGAGTCTGGAATTGGAGGAGCACAGAGACCTCGGAGAGTTGTAGGAAGAGGTTACAGAGATAGGGAGTGGAGAGGTCAAGCAACGATTTGAAAGCATGGATGAGAATTTGCAAATCCAGGCATTGCCACCGGCCTGGGAGCCAATGTAGGCTAATGAACACAGAGGGTGATGATGGAATGGGACCTGGTCCGCGTTAGGGTTCAGGTCAGCAGAGGTTTGAATGAATGACACTCACTTTTCCTAATTGTCCCTGCATCCTCAGTGTGTCAAACTCAAGACTCATTGCCCACCCTCTCTGACTCTTTCTTAGCATCTTAAAACTTAAAAGCAATCGACAGCTCAGGCTTCTCTAGGTTTCAGGCCACTGTCGCCTGTAGCCAGCTAATTCTCTCCATCCTTCCCTGCAGACACAGCCAGATTCCAGGCAGGTCCCAGTGGCAGTGAGTAAGTTTTACAGGCCTTGGCTTTGGGCCCAGAACTCACTCTCGGCATTTTCCTGGCACAGGAAAGTTTCTAGTGATTGTGACGTAGCCCACGGCCAATTTCTATTATCCCGCAATGACAGCCTCGAAAGGGATCATCCTGTACCCATTGGAAGGCAGTGCCTAACAGTTGTGTGTGTGTGTGTGTGTGTGTGTATGCGCGTGCGTGTGCGCGCGTGTGTATGTGTGTGTGTGAAAGTGTGTGAGTGTGTGAGTGTGTGTGTGTGTGTTTGTGTGTGTGTGTGTATGTGTGTGTGTGAGTGTGAGAGTGTGTGTCTGTATGTGTGTGTGTATGTGTGTGTCTGTATGTGTGTATGTATGTCTACGTGAGTGTATGTGTCTGTGTGTGTATGTATATGCTTGTATGTGTCTCGTATGTGTGTGGTTGTGTGTATGTGTGTGTGTATGTGTGTGTGTATGTGTGTGTGTGTGTGTGTGTGTGTGGTTTGTGTATTTGTGTGTCTGTGTGTGTCTAGGTGTGTGTGTGAGAATGTATGTGTATGTAAGTGTTTGTGTGTGTATGTTTCTGTGTGTATGTGTGCATGTGTGTGCATGTGTATGTGTGTGTATGTGTGTGTCTGTGTGCACGTGTGTGTGTTTGTATGTGTGTGTATATGTGTACATGTATATGTTGTGTGTGTGTGTATGTATGTTTTTGTGTGTGTATGTGTGTGTGTGTTTGTGCATACCAGTGTTTAACTGTGTTTGTGTGCGTATCTGTGCACATGTGTGTAATTGTGCATGTACATAGCAGGGAGTGAAAAATAGGAACTGGATGAGGCCATTCAGCCCCTCGAGCCTTTTAATCTTAGCTTTGAGATTTTCGATTGGCCTTCAGCCTCAACAGCTTTTTAGGGTGGGGGAGAGAGTTCCAGATTTTCACTCTTCTTTGTGTGAAGAAATACTTCTTGATATCACCTCTGAATGGCCTGGCTCGAATTTCGCCCCCTCCCCATCAGAGGAAATAGTTCTCTATCTATATCCAAGCAAATCCTTCAGTCATCTTAAAAACCCCGATTAGAGCATCGCTTAATTGGCTGTGTTTGAGGGATTGCATGCCTAGTTCATGCAAGCTGCCCTCAAAATTTAACGTTTTCATAGTCCCGGTGTCTGGTGAATCAGTGCTGCACTCCCTCCAAGACCCAAGCAAGCTTCCTGGGCCAACTTGGTGCCACTTCTACGTCCGCCTGAGGGGGCGCTTCAGCTGAGGCATGGCACCTCTGATAGTGTGGCACCCCCTCGGCACCGCATGGCGCGTACCAGCCTGGATCATGTCTCCAAAGTGAGCTGCGAACCTATAACCTAACGACACCCTGGACACAATACCTTACACATTGGAAACCTGCGGACGCTTCATTGAGGAACAGGACTGCCCACTCCAGTCCAGATGAGTCTCACCTTTGTCCAAAGGGCTGTGGGAAACTTGCTGTACATTCAGTCAGTTCCGGACTCCACCCAGGCAAACAGTGCCTGGTAAAATACTAGACATCACAACATTGCATCCAATTCATACACATGCTTTGCAAGGCCACCACTGCTCCATAAATAGTAACAAAAATGCTTTGTCATCGGCACTCCAATAATTGAGCTGTACTTTGGCACAATTAAGTTTAACAGCTGCCTCCCAGGTCCTGTTGTGTAACATTGCTATGTCTTGAAAGTCTGAAATTCTCCACTCACCCTTCCAGCAGCCAACACTTCACCCCAGCCTTCATTTAGCCTGCTTATATTCTGCCCTAGTTATACTACAGGCTAGTTATGATGGGGACTAGTTATGTTACAGACTCATTATTTTAGGGACCAGTTAAGCTACAGACTAGTTATGATGGGGACTAGTTATATTAGAGACTAGTTATGTTACAGGCTAGTTATGATGGGGACTAGTTATGTTACAGACTGGTAATGTTAGCGGCCAGTTAACTTACAGACTAGTTTTATTAGAGAATAGTTATGTTACAGACTAGTTATGTTAGGGACTAGTTAAGTTATAGACTTGTTATGATGGGGACTAGTTATTTTACACACTAGTTATTTTAGGGATCAATTAAGTTACAGGCTAGTTATGATGGGGCCTAATTATGTTACAGACTAGTTATGTTAGGGAATAGTTATGTTACAGGCTAGTTATGATGGGGACTAGTTATGATGGGGACTAGTTATATTAGGGACTGGTTATAGTACAGACTAGTAATGTTAGGGACTAGGTATGTTACAGACTAGTTATTTTAGGGACCAGTTAAGTTACAGATGGGGACTAGTTATATTAGAGACTAGTTATGTTACAGACTAGTTATAATGGGGACAAATTATGTTACAGACTGGTAATGTTAGGAGCTAGTTAAGTTACAGACTAGGTATGTTCCATTACTAGTAATGTTAGGGACTAGGTATGTTACAGACTAGTTATATTAGGGACTAGGTATGTTACATTACTAGTAATGTTAGGGACTAGGTATGTTACAGACTAGTTAAATTAGGGACTAGGTATGTTACATTACTAGTAATGTTAGGGACTAGGTATGTTACAGACTAGTTATATTAGGGACTAGGTATGTTACATTACTAGTAATGTTAGGGACTAGGTATGTTACAGACTAGTTATATTAGGGACTAGGTATGTTACATTACTAGTAATGTTAGGGACTAGGTATGTTACAGACTAGTTAAATTAGGGACTAGGTATGTTACATTACTAGTAATGTTAGGGACTAGGTATGTTACAGACTAGTTATATTAGGGACTAGGTATGTTACATTACAAGTAATGTTAGGGACTAGGTATGTTACAGACTAGTTACATTAGGGACTAGGTATTTTCCATTACTAGTAATGTTAGGGACTAGGTATGTTACAGACTAGTTATATTAGGAACTAGGTATGTTACATTACTAGTAATGTTAGGGACTAAGTATGTTACAGACTAGTTATATTAGGAACTAGGTATGTTACATTACTAGTAATGTTAGGGGCTAGGTATGTTACAGACTAGTTATATTAGGGACTAGGTATTTTCCATTACTAGTAATGTTAGGGACTAGGTATGTTACAGACTAGTTATATTAGGAACTAGGTATATTACATTACTAGTAATGTTAGGGACTAGGTATGTTACAGACTAGTTATATTAGGGACTAGGTATTTTCCATTACTAGTAATGTTAGGGACTAGGTATGTTACAGACTAGTTATATTAGGAACTAGGTATGTTACATTACTAGTAATGTTAGGGGCTAGGTATGTTACAGACTAGTTAAATTAGGGACTAGGTATGTTCTATTACAAGTAATGTTAGGGACTAGGTATGTTACAGACTAGCTATATTAGGCACTAGTTATTTTACAGACTATTTATATTAGCACCTACCAACCTGAAAATCTATAGAGCAATAGTCCTTCCCACTCTGCTCCATGCATGTGAGACTTGGACTGTGTGCCACCCTCAGCCAAGATGCTCAACCACTCTGCTCTGAGCTGCCTTCAGAAGCTGCTGAAGGTCAGATAGCAGGACAAAATACCAGATATCAAGGTGCTCACCTAGGCTGGCATGCCAAGCATCCACACCTTACTGAGACAGTCACAACTGAGCTGGGCACGTAGCCAGAAAGCACGCCACTCGCTTACCAAAGCGAATCTTCCATGGGGAGCTCGGGCCTGGGGCGCGGGCGCTCTCACGGATCTCAAAGGAAGCCACACAAGGACATTCTGAGGGCTTCGCTTAGGAGTTTGGATGTCAGCTCTGAGATCCTGGGAGAAGCTGGCCCAGGATCGCCGCAGCTGGCGCAGCCAAACAAATTCCAAAAAAGGGTGTGGCTTCTTTTCAAAAGCAAGCGCGTATCAGAGGCAGAGAGAAAAGGCAAGGAGAGGAAATTCCCAAGCCATAAACTCCCCCAAAACAACAATCATCTGTGGTACCCTGTCTGATTTGCGGAAGAACCTTTCCGGAAGGAGGTTGGCCTCAGCAGCCGCCTATGTGCCCACCGGAGCCCTTCCAAACACCTCAGATGGTGAACATGGTCATCTCCACCTCGAAGGTTGAGCAGCATATTAAAGCCTAGTTATGTTAGGGACTAGGTGCACTTGGGTCTAAAACAAAAACCCATTATAAGGTCGAGAAACAACACCTCACCTTTCGATTAGGCACTTTACAGCCTTCTGGACTCAACATTAAGTTCAACAACTTCATATCATAACTTCTGCCCCCATTGGTGTCCTTTCTCGCTGCAGGTTTTGGTTTCACTCCCATTTTTCTCTCTTTTGCTTTCAGATGTTCATCATTCTGTCATTCACACCTCCTCTGGACCCATCGTGTGTTCCTTCATTTGCCCTGTTACCACTCCCTTTCACCCTGCACCACCAATTCTTTTGTATTTCAATCTCTCCTATCTTCCACCCTATCACAGACCTTCACTTTTATTCTTTTTTTCACCTTCTTCCCTTTCACCTACTTAAGACCTATTACATTTCTAACTTTCTCCAGTTTTGATGAAAGGTCATTGGCCTGATACAGGTAACTCTGTTTCTCAGCCTCCACAGATGTTGCCTGACCCGTGTTAATGTCTTGCCAATTACATTGTTAAGGTTTGTTAATGTCAATTACTTTGTTACGGTTAAGAGAAACAGGTGATAGGTATTAATTGTCTTTGAGTACATATAAATAGGGGATGACTGGGACACTGGGCTGTGTGGGAGGAGAGCTGTGAGATTAAATAAGTCAGTAGACTCTCTCATAAGAAAAGCTCTGTGCCTTGGTTTCGACTTCACCAACCAGCTTAGATCCTATTTACAACCTGCCAAGTATTTCCAGCATTTTCTCTTTCGATGCATCTTAGGGTCTAGTTAGATTAGGGACTAGTTATATTTGACTCAGTAATATTTTCACCCATCTATGTTTGTAAGTGCGCGTTCATAGGGTCACCTGAACAAGTATTTCAACTGAGGTTACAAATTGAGAGTACAAGTGAATAACATATCGATTATTTTGGTTTGGAGCTGAAGTCAGAGGTGGGGCCAGGCAGGGAAAGGACAGTAGGTTTCCTACTCTGAGGGACATTAGAAAAACAGTTTGGGTTTTGCGGCAGTCATGGTTAAATCTACTGATGCCAATACGCTCTGATTGAGTTCTAACCAGAGTATTATATGACTGTAGCAACACCTGAGACTGAGAGAAGGAAATCTGCTTCGTTCCTAGCCCTGCCACATGGTGCGTTTCTTGTCACTGTTCAAAGGAAATTTGGGAATGGGCGTCTGGAACCCGAGGAGAAAAACGGAAGAGAAGATGCTGACTTAAAATTCTCAAATGCCTCTGGCAAGGTTCAACATGCTCAGTTACCACCCCTGGCACAACCCTGAAGCCAACACCCCCATAGCTTTGATTGCTGGAATTTGCGGATTGTCAAATTGCCTCCATGGTCTCAGCCCCTCCCTAACCTCCCCCAGCCCTACAACTCTCCGAGATCCCTGCGCTCCTTCAAATCTAGCCTCCTGCACGCCCCTGATCTTCATCGGCGCGCCACTTGCTGGCCTTGCCTTCTGCTGGCCAAGCTCTGAAACTCCCTCCTCAAAAATCTCTTCCTCCTTGAAGACTGTGGTGATTGGATGCTTAGTCACCCCCTCCTGCCGATCACGGGCCATGTGATGCGCTGTGGGGGCTCCGGCCAGTGAACCCTTAGCGCGGGCAGTCCGCGGGGGCGAGGCTTTCCGATGAGAGGTCTGGTCGGGCATTGCAAGCACCGCACATGTGAAGTTTGACTGCTTTCTGATGAAACCGGCTTGCTCCATGGAGTCACCGCAAAGGCTCTCTCTCAAACTTACTTCTTTGACCGAGAATTTGATCACCTGTGTCACTCACAATAAGAGGTTGTGGGGGAAGAATTAATCCAGGCTGGCCTTTTGGCTCAGACTGGTTTATTTTCAAGACAATTCATCGGTTCATCGGTGCTCCTAACTTCCAAGTGGCTTCCACACAAAGTGTCCCAGTTGTATCTTTTTATTCTATCTAGATGGGATAATCAAAACCCGTCGCCTGTTTAACTAGCAGGTGTTTTTAACAAGGTGATTGCCATATTAACTGCCTGTCCTTCATACCTCCTGAAGCAGCACTTGTCAAATTTTGTCCAATTTATGGCACTTTGCCACACAGCTCAGAGCTTTTCTCAATTCACAGAATCGCAGGATCTCACAGTGCAGAAGAGGCCCTTCAGCCCATCGAGTCTGCACTGACGCGTGAGAAACACCTGACCTACCTACCTAATCCCATTGACCAGCACTTGGCCCCATAGCCTTGAATGTTATGACGTGCCAAGTGCTCATCCAGGTACCTTTTAAAGGATGTGAGGCAACCCGCCTCCAACACCCTCCCAGGCAGCGCATTCCAGACCCTCACCACCCTCTGGGTAAAAAAGCTTTTCTTCACATCCCCCCCTAAACCTCCTGCCCCTCACCTTGAACTTGTGTCCCCTTCTGAATGACCCTCCAACTAAGGGGAACAGCTGCTCCCTATCCACCCTGTCCATGCCCCTCATAATCTTGTACACCTCGATCAAGTCACCCCTCAAGTCTTCTCTGCTCCAACGAAAACAACCCAAGTCTATCCAACCTCTCTTCACAACTTAACTGTTTCATCCAACTGAACACAGGTGAACAGGGTCAATGTGATGGTGCCCAGCACCTGCTTCATGGGACGGTAGGATCAGAGATACCAAGAAGAAGACTAGGCCGCAATTCCAATTTGGATCCAGACGCCCATTCCCGAGTTTCCTTTGAACAGTAGGCACTGTGTGGCAGAGTTAGGAATGACACAGATTTCCTACTCTCCGATCTTGATTGTTTGAGTCATTGTTCTAGTTATATAACGCTCTGATTAGAACTCAGTTAGACCGCTGCCCTAATGTTCCCTGTAACACATTTCAGGAGGGGTATATTGACCCTGGAGGGGGTGTGGTGCAGATTCACTCAGAACGATACAGGGACTGAAGGGGTTAAGTTAGGAGGACAGGCTACATAGGCTAGCTTTGTATTACCTTGAGTACACAAGATTGAGTACAGAAGAAGGGTGATTTTGTTCATGGGATGTAGGTGTCGCTGGCTGGGCCAGCATTTATTGCCCATCTCTAATTGCCCCTTGAGAAGGGAATGAAGGGTTACAGACCAAAGTGGGTAGATGGGAGTTAAGATACAGGTCAGCAATGATCTAACAGACTCAAGGGCTGACTGGCCTCCTTCTGTCCCAGCATTCATAATTATTATTCCATAGTTCTCATCTCTCTGAGAGAAAGATTGACTCTGTGGTAACACTGTCACCTTTGAGTTGTACACTTGGCGGTTAAGTTTTCCAAATTTCCAGGGTTATCTGGGAGCCTCCAGGAGAGAAAGACTGACCTCCTGGACACACTGCCACGGGCAAGTACATAGGACGCAGAAACACAGAACGGTTAAAGCACAGAAGGAGGCCATTCGGCCCATCATGGCTGCGTCAGCTCTCCGTATGGGCAGCTCACAGAATGTCACGCCACTGCCTTCTCCCTGCAGCCCTGCACGTTTCAGATAATCCAACTCCTTCTTGAAGACCTCGACTGAACCTGCCTCCCCCACGCTCGCAGGCAGTGGGTTCCAGGTCCTAACCGCTCGCTGCGCAAAAAGGTTTCTCCTCAGGTCTCCATCGCTTCATTTGCCAATCACCTTAACCATTAAGGACCGATAAAAGAAGCTGGGCTTTTGTTCCACCTTCTTTGAAACAGTCTTGTTTATTGAGTTACATTAGCGTTGGAAATTGTAAAATAAAAGTTGCTGTTTGAGCGGATGCCAAGTAATATAATGAGGCCTCCTGGCTTATGCCCACCCAGAGTTGGCAATCCCACTCAGCGGGTGCTGCCCTGTTGGAGGTGCTGTCTTTCAGGCGAGGTGCTAAAACGAGGTCCCGCCTGTCGACTGAGGGAATCCACGACGGCTGGTTTGAAGAAGAGGGCAGGGTAACTCCCCATGGCTTGCTGGGCCAACATTCACCCCCCTCTCAACCTGCGTTGCGAGAAAAGTCCCCGCTCGTCGCTGCGCGCGGGATCTCGCTGTGCGCCGACTGACCGCCAGGCTTCCAAAGCGCTCGGCCGGCCGTGGAGGGGCTGCCCTGAGGTGGCGGGGGGGCGCTACGCAAAGGGCAAGTCTTCCTTTCGTGGACAGAAGAACTGGGCCACGCAACCTTGAGACTCAAAGTGGATGGAGCTGGGGCTGCTCCAGCTGCTGCCGTGGTGGGGGGAGCTGGCGTCGAGGGGCAATGCCGTTTTCTCACAGGTGTGACACAGCAGCAGGACATCTGCCAGTCGCACAGTGCCAAGTGGTGAAGTTCCAGCCTTAAAGAGGCCGCACATCAGGAAAGCCTAACTAGCGCCATAGCGCCACCAGCTGGTAGAAGAAGGTTACACCCTGTGTTAAAGGGGCAGTTTGCACCAGACACCAAGAACATGGCCAGGATTTTACCGCCTCTCCACAGCATGTCTCCCACCCAGAGGTGGCGGCGAGCCAGTTAAATCTCCACTCAGTTCGGCGGGACCGTGATGTATTTATTTTTTTATTCATTCATGGGATGTGGGCTTCGCTGGCTGGGCCCAGCATTTGTTACCCATCCCTAATTGCCCCTTGAGAAGGTGGTGGTGAGCCGCCTTCTTGAACCGCTGCAGTCCATGTGGTGTAGGTACACCCACAGTGCTGTTAGGGAGGGAGTTCCAGGATTTTGACCCAGCAACAGTGAAGGAACGGCCAATATATTTCCAAGGCAGGATGATGAGTGGCTTGGAGAGGAACTTCCATGTAATGGTGTTCCCGTGTGTCTGCTGCCCTTGTCTTTCTGGATGATAGTGGTCATGGGTTTGGAAGGTGCCATTGAAGGAGCCTTGGTGAATTCCTGCAGTGCACCTTGTAGACCGTACACACTGCTGCTACTGTTCAGTGGTGGAGGGAGTGAATGTTTGAGTGAATGGAGGGATGGGGTGCCAATCAAGCGGAGCTGCTTTGTCCTGGACAGTGACAAGCTTCTTGAGTGTTGTTGGAGTTGCACTCATCCAGGCAAGTAGATTGCCGGGAGGGAAGGGCAGTAAGATCCCAGCCAATGGATGAGGTAGAGAGGCTCTGAAGAGTCAGAATAGGTGCCGCCTGTCTCTATCCTGCTCTTGCATCAGTATGGGTGGTCCAGTTAATGCTGTTGATGGGGGTTTCTCGAGAATGGTTATAAACCATTGGCTAAGTTATAAAGGAAAAGAGCTTGCATTTATATAGCGCCTTTCACAGCCTCAGGATGTCCGATAGCTCTTTACAACCAGGGAAATACTGCTGAAATAAAAACAAAATACCGCAGGTCCTGGAGATCTGACATAAAAACAGAAAGTGCTGGAGAAACTCAGCAGGTCTGGCAGCATCTGTGGAGAGAGAAACAGAGCTAATGTTTCTGGCCCAGATGCAGGCTCCTTCATTATCTGGGGAGCTGCAAATGGAGGAGAACCATCGGTGAATAGTCCCACTCTTTCAAGTTAGGAAGTGGGGGGGAAGGTCATTGATGAAGCAGCAGGAGACAGTTGGGCTATGGTTGTGTTGCTGGGATCTCCTGCAGCAATGTCCTACAGTGACTGACCTCCAGCAAGCACAACCATCTTCCTTTGCCTCTGTCTCTAATTGACCACCCTGCACCCCAGTAGGCCACAAACACCAGTGTCTTCACAGGGACAGGTCAGGAGGGACGAGGACCTTTTGTAGAGCTTAATTATTGGCTTATTGATTGGGACAGAGATGGAGTAAGTTGAAAAAGCAAAATGGAACCCATAGTCTCAATTGTGGCTGACTCAGGCAGTTCTGTGGCTCAGTTGGTAGCATTCTTACCTCTGAGCCATAAGGTTCTGGGTTCTAGTCCCACTCCAGGGCTTGAGTACAAAATTCAAGGCTAATGCTCCAGTGACGTACTGAGGGAGAGCCGCACTGTTGGAGGTGTTGCTTTTCTGGTGAGGCTCTCATCTATCTGCTCAGGTGGACATAAAAGATCCCACAGCCACCATTTGGAAGAAGAACAGGTGAGCTGATCCCTGGGGCCAATGTTTAATCCACATCACACAAAACAGATTATCCGACCGCTATGATATTGTGAACCACATCTGTAAATGCTGGTGGAACGTGGATGTCAATCTGTGATGGCGAAACAGGGGAACCCACTCCAGGGACCTGAGCACAAAATCCAGGCTGATGCTCCCAGGGAGGGAGCACTGTCTTCCAGATGAAACGTTAAGCCGAGGCCCTGTCTGCCCGCTCGGGTGAATGTGAAAGATCCCATGGCCATCATTCGGCGGACAGCAGGGGAGCGTTGTGCCTGCTTGTTAAACGTCTGTCGCTCTGCCGACAATTAAGAGGCCTATTAAGGCCCTTCATCAGCCAATTGAATTGAATTTTTCGATGCCCGTGTCCAACCTTACGATTGGCGGGCGGGCGAATAGGCCAAGCAGCCTTTACATTTTTTGCGAAACCTCATCCACGGACGGGATGAGGTTTCAACCATTGATCAAAACAGCATAAAGACTTTTAAAACTCCTTCTCTAACATGTTCCTGCTCATGTGAAAAAGTCACCTGAGGGGACGTGTGTTCCTTAATCCTCAGAGCATCAGTCCTTTCCTCCCTCGCTTCCTTCAGCAGCCTGGGATACAATCCATCTGGCACTGGCGACTTACCCACCTTCAGGGATGTCAGTCCCTCCAGTACACCCTCTCTCACTACGCTTATTGTATCTCATATTTCACACTCCTCCTCTTTAATTTGAATGTCTGCATCACCCCTCTCCTTAGTGACGACAAACACAAAGCACTCATTCATCTTCTGCATCAACGCACAAGTTACCATGTACACCTTTGATAGGCCCTACCTGTTCCTTAGTTATTCTCTTGCTCTTAATGTACTGGTGAAAACATTTTAGGATTTTCTTTGATTTTACCTGCCAATATTTTTTCGTATCCTCCCTTTCCTTTCCTAATTTCCTTCTTCACCTCACCCTTGTACTTTCTACAGTATTAAGCTTTTTTAGTGACTGTCATCAGCTTTCTTTTTCTGCTTTACCTTACCCTATATGCTTCTGGATAACCAGGATAAACAGATTATCTGTTTATGGGAGCTTGCTGTGCGCAAATTGGGCACTGGATTTCCTACATTACAACAGCGGCTACACTTCAAAAAAGTGCCTCATTGGCTGTAAAGTTATGGGACGTCCCGAGGTTGTGAAAGGCGATAGATAAATGAAAATTCAATGCTTGCTCTTCGGAGGTGTTCCTCCAGCAGTATGTTAGTCAGACTGTAAGGGTGGATATGTTACACGTTCTGCCAATGAGTAAAGAAAATAGGTGAGGTGTATGAGCCAAGTGTGGGATAACATCTTGGGCGCAGTGACCACAAGATGATTATCGAACCTTAGAAAAGTTACAGCATGGAAGGAGATCATCCAGCCTAACCCTGCTTTCCATCTCTTGCACAACCCAGGTGTTTATTGAATGCAGTGAGAGCTTCTACTTCTACTGTCCTTTCAGGCAGTGAGTTCCAGGCCCCCCACCTCCGTCTGGGTGAAAAATTTTCCCCAATCCCACCCCCCTCCCCGCCTCCTCTAATCACAGAACCAAGGAACAACTCCAGCGCAGAAGGAGGCCATTTAGCCCATTGTGTCTGTGCTGGTTCACTGAAGGAGGAATCAGTTACTACCTAATCCCTCTACCAATGACTTTAAGTCTCTGAGGCCCTGTTTATTGTTGTGAGTGGTGGCCAAGTTGGTGTTGTGGATAGAATTGATCAGCAGACACTTCCTGGGTGGAAACTTTAAGTTTATTTACAAGGTACTCAGCAGCAATGACACTTGAGCTTTCAACTCAATCTCTATCTCTCCACTACTGACTACTGACTAGCCCGTTCTATTCTCCTTTTGGATACTAAAGTTCATGTAATCTTCCTTACAAGCATTATTCTTAAAGGTGTATTACACCCTAAATAAAACCATAATTACCACTGTTGACCTCTCTGTGAAGGGAAATAACTCCTTCCTATCAACCCCATCGAGGCCCCTCAAAAATTTAACAAACTTCTAGTAAATCCCTCCTCAGCTTCCTCTGTTCCAAGGAAAACAACCCCAGCCTATCCAATTTTTCCTCATCGCTAAAATTAACCAACCCTGGTAACATCCTCTGTACATTCTCTAGTGCAATCACATCATTCCTGTAAAGCAATCACCGGATCTGACTGCAATACCCCGGTCTTGCTATAACTGGTCTCTTTTTTTAATATAGCTCCAGGGTACCTTCCCTGTTCTTTTTCAGCACTCTGAGCAAGGTCAGTGTGCCCTACAGTCCTACCAACTCCACCAAAGGTAGGGCAAGCAGCCAGACCCCCAAGTCTGCCCCAACCAGAAAGAGGGTTGAACCCCATGCTGTTGGCACCAATCCAGTGCACACCAGCTGTCCAGCCAACTAACTAATGCTCCCTGAAGTGGGATTTGAGTCCTTTAATATTTGCTTTGGGAGGGGGGTGGTGGGGGGCAGGGACACAACCCACTGTGCCACAAGGCCTCCTTCTTATGTTCGCTGCCTTGGGTAACAAAGTACCCTGTGTGCCCCCTTGACCACCTTATCTAGCTGTCCCACCACCTTCAGAGGTCTGTGGACATGCGTTCCCTCTGTTCCTGGATACTTCGCAGTTTTCTACCTTGGATTGGGTGTCCTAGAATTGCCAGCCCTCCAGGAATGGCTGGAAGTCTCCTGCGATCGGTACCATGATCCTCCGGTGGCTAAAATGAAAGCCCTTCTGGCAGGCTTTAAAGTGACACTTCACCCACGTCATTGGGCGAGATGGGCTCATTTGGTCCACAAGCATAGCCCCCCCCCACCCTGCCCGCCCGCCGCCAAACCAGGAAGGAGGGTCCCGCGACACTGGCTGGGCAGTGTCAGTCTCCCTGACCTTGCATGGTGGAGAACAGGGAACTGGGTGGTGAGCAGACTACAACGCTCAGAGGGCACTGCGGCTGGAGTGGGGTGTGGGGGTGTGGTCTGGTGATGTGACTTGTCAAGTGAAATGCTAGAAGGGCGAGAGTAGCCGTTAGATGCGGCGGTGACAGAGGGTAAGCCGTGGCTCGGTTGGAGTCGAGATTTTATTGCCGCCGATGTTTCCGATATCTCTCCCCGGCTCCTCGAGTATTGCACATCTGAAGGCGGTAAGAGGGGACGGGGCAGGATTTGTATTTCCTCTCTGTTCAGACAGCCAGATCACACCAAGACCCCGCTCGCTCCAACTGGCTTCCCATGGCCGTCAGCTTCAGCCACCATCTCACAGAATACGCCCAGCCCATTCCCTTGCTTTGTCTGCCTCCGAAATGAATGATGAGGGCTGCAATCCAATTGGAAGGGCGAAGACATCAAAGCAACGAGATTTGAGTTGAATTGAGACCAATGCAGGGCACGCTTGTTGAGACGAGGTGGTGGGGGGAAATAAAGGGGAGGTGATTTGTGGGTATTGTCGCTGGGCTACCATTCCAACAGAGCCAGGATAATGCTCTGGGAACCTGGCCTTCAATCCCACCAGAACAGATGGTGAAATTTGAATTCAATAAAAAAAATCTGGAATTAAAAATCTAATGATGACCATGAAACAATTGCCGATCATTGTAAAAACCCATCTGGGTCACTAATGTCCCTTTAGGGAAGGAAATCTGCTGTCCTTACCCGGTCTGGCCTATATCTGACTCCAGACCCACAGCAATGTGGGTTGGCTCTTAAAAATGCCCCCTAGACTATGGGATTAGCAATAACAGTAATTACTTCAATTAAATGATGATTATATGGATAATTATTTCAATTAAAAAGGGAAGTTTCACAATGGTCTGGATGACTGAAGGGGTCAGAACTGAAGGAAAGATGGTTGAAAAGAAGATAAGGTGACCCCCTGGAAAGAGAGTTTGAGGGAGATCGGTGCAGCAGAAAGAAAATGGTTCAGAGTGAGGTGAATCTCGCAGAGGGTTTGTGAATTTTATGATAAATTTAATAACAGTATAATAAATTTCATTCATCCTTTCACAGGATCACTGGCAAGGCGAGTCAACCACATCCCTTTGGAGTCACATGTAGGACAGACCAGGTAGGGATGGTAGATTTCCTTCCATAAAGGGCATTTTGTGAACCAGATGGGGTTTTTTTTTATTAAACATTAGTAGCTTGACTGGTCACCATTACTGTGACTAACTTTCAAATTCAGATTTTGATTAATTGAATTGAAACTCCACCAGCTGCTGTGGTGGGATTTGAACCCAAAACCCCAGAGAATTAGCCTGGGCCACTGGCATTACCAGTGTGCCACTATTTCCCCCACACTTTGGGAGCTATCAAATTATGCAGGGGTATTTAATCAGAACTTCATATTGGTCGTCACTGAAGCGAATCCCGGAAGGGAGATGAATCCTAAAATGGCCTAGAGCAAAATGAGCAACTTTATAATGGACAAACGGAACCTTTCTGGATGCCAAGAGGCTGTTTCCCCACCCCCACCCCTACCCTGTGGGGGAACCTAGAACCTGGGAGCACAGTTTCCAAGTGTGGAGTCTCCCATTTAAGACGGACTTGAGGAAGGATTTCTTCTCTCAGGGAATCGTGAGCCTTTGGAATTCTCTACCCCAGAGAATTATGGGGGCTGGGTCATTGAATATATTCAAGGCTGAGTTATTGAACTATAGGTGAGCCAAAGGTTATGGGAGAGCTGGGGGGTGCCGGGACGGGGGGGGGGTGGGGGGGGTTGTTGGGGCTGGCAGGGGGTGAGACAGGAAACTGGAGTTCGAGACCACAATTAGATCTGCCATGTCTTATTGAATGGTAGAGCAGGCACGAGGGGCTGAATGGCCTACTCCTGCTCCCATTTCTTACGTTCTTACAGGGAGTGTTTAAGTTAAAAGCACCTGGATTGCCAGGATTCAAAGCCTCTAATATTTAGAGTGTGCATGTATGTGAATGACGGAGAAATGCGAACTCAAGAGGGAGCTGATCCTTGGCTTCTGTTTGGTGAGCAGTCCATGAAAAACTTAATTTAACAAACATTTCCTCTGAAGCCACTTGAGCATTTGGGGATTATTTTTGTTTTAAGCGAACCAATCTTCGTCTGATTCATCCAGAACCGCAAACCACTATGGGGAATGGATGGCAAAAGTGGAATGTCAAGAATGTTAATTTTTTTCTACTTCTGTTTATATCTCCCCCCACCACCCCCCTCCTCACTACCATGCCTCCAAATGACCTTTTACTTCTTTTGAAGTCACAGGGACAGGAGTTCCTTTCGGCCTGTGTTTGGTGCCTGAAATGGGGATGACGCAAAGCCACATCTGCCAAGGCCCAAGACCTAAGGCCTAAGACCTGAGGCCCAGGGCCCAATTTGCCCTCCCAAAACCCGACTCGGGTTTCACGCTCCGGGATTGGTCTCCAAGAATTGAATGAAGATTAATCCCCAGGGCACTGCTGAGAGTAACATTACATGAGCAACACTTTAATGGGTAAAAGGAACCTTACTGGCTGCCAAGAGGCTAATCCCCTGACCCTGTGGCGGGGTTGGGGGGGGGAAATCTAGAACCGGGGTCACAGTTTCAAAATGAGGAGTCTCCCATTTAAGGAGGAGATGAGGACGAATCTCAGAGGGTTGTTGGTCTGTGGAATTCTCTTCCCCAGCGAGCAGTGGAGGCTGGGTCATTGAATATATTCAAGGCTGATTTTTGAACCATAGGGGAGCCAAATGTTATGGGCTTTTTTTCCGGCCTTTTCTTTGATAGCTTTCATTTATTAGTTACAGAAACACTGGGTATTTGCCAAACTATCAAGAATCATCTGATTGGATGGCGAAGAGACTTTTAAAATTTATTTTTGGGATGGGGTATCACTGGCAAGGTCAGCATTTATTACCCATCCTGAATTGCCCTTGTGAAGGTGGCAGTGAGCCGCTTCCTTGAACCGCTGTGATCCGGTGCCTTTCTCCGTCGCGGTTTGACACATTCTTGCTCGGCCATTTCAGAGTCAACCACATTTGCTGTGGGCCTGGAGTCACGTGTAGGCCAGACCGGGTAAGGACGGCAGATTTCCTGCCCTAAAAGACACAAGTGAACCAGATGGGGCTTTTATGACAATGGGACTTTTATGACAATCTGGTAGTTTCATGACCATCAATGATACTCGCATCTTTTTCCCCCCTGATTTATTAAATAGTTGAACTTCCCAGTGGCTGTGGTAGGACTTGAACCCATAATCACTGGAACATTAGCCCTGATTATGAGTGCAGTAACCTTACCACTCGACTACTGCACCCTGCGAGGTTTCTGACTGGGCTGGGGAGGCAGGGTGACAGGAGGATGGACATGTGGAGCGACCAAAGGCAGGAGTAGGAATTTGGTGACCAAATATGATGCGATGGAAGCTCTGGGAATATGTCTCACCAGCTCCGGCAACTCGTTCACCCCACCGCGCACACTGCCTCCGAGCGTGTCAGATCTCAACAGGCCGGCTTGACCGATTCCTTTGGCAGCAGCAGAAAAACCATGCCAAGTGCCGCAGGTTAGGAGGTGGAGTCAAGCTCGGCGGGGAGGGGGAGGGGGGAGTGAGTGGCACGAGGGGGAGGCTCTTGAGGAAAGGGGAGAAACATACAGGGAGGTAGGAGGGGGGAGGGGTGGGTTATCGAGGAGAGGGGGAAGAGATGTCTGGGGCACAGGAAGGGATGTCCGGAGGTAAGGGGAGTGTTTGCCGAGCAGGGGAAGGGTGCCTAGCGAAGTGGGTGTCCGGGGGAGGGGGAGGAGTGTCTAGGGGAGAGGTGTTCAGGGGTGGAGGAGGAGAGGGAAGGCCATCTTGGGGTGGTGGAGGGTAGGGAAGGGGAGTCTCAGGGTAGGGGATGGAGTTTCAGGGTAGGGGAGGGAGTCTCAGGGTAGGGGAGGGAATTTCAGGGTAAGGGAGGGAGTTTCAGGGTAGGGGAGGGAGTTTCAGGGTAGGGGAGGGAGTCTCAGGGTAGGGGATGGAGTTTCAGGGTAGGGGAGGGAGTCTCAGAGTAGGGGAGGGAATTTCAGGGTAAGGGGACTTTAAACTAGAAAGTGGGGGGGGAAGGGAAGGGTAAAACTCCAAGAAGTATGTCTAATGGGAAACAGAGCAGCAGGTTATCATGTGGGAGGGTTGATTCAACTTCTTGGAAAATTATGAAAAAACTGAAAAGAGAGCCCAGGAGAAGCTATTAAAGTCTCCAGAACACAAAATAGGACAGAATGTTTGGAAAGGGATAGGAATCTAACTTCAAGCACATCAGATAAAGGGACGACAATGAGAAAGGGGATGGGAAATACAGTACTGAAGGGGTTGTATCTGAATGCACGCAGTATAAGAAATAAGGTAAATGAGCTTGTGGCGCAGATTGAAATTGGCAGGTATGATGTGGTGGTATCACGGAGACATGGCTGCAAGGGGATCAGGACTGGGAGCTAAATATCCAAGGATATACATCCTGTCGAAAAGATAGGCAGGTTGGCAGAGGGGGTGGGGTTGCTTTGTTAGTAAGAAATGAAATTAAATCGATAGCAAGAAATGACATAGGGTCAGATGATGTAGAATCTGTGTGGGTAGAGTTGAGGAACCGCAAAGGTAAAAAACCCATAATGGGAGTTATGTACAGGCCTCCGAACAGTAGTCAGGATGTGGGGCACAAGATCCACCAGGAGATAGAAAAGGCGTGTAAGAAAGGCAAGGTTACAGTGATCATGGGGGATTTCAATATGCAGGTAGACTGGGAAAATCAGTTGGTAGTGGATCCCAAGAAAAGGAATTTGTGGAATGTCTACGAGATGGCTTTTTGCAGCAGCTTGTGGTGGAGCCCACTAGGGAACAGGCAATTCTAGATTTAGTGATGTGTAATGAGGCAGATTTGATAAGGGAGCTTAAGGTGAAGGAACCCTTAGGAGGAAGTGACCATAATATGATAGAATTTATCCTGCAATTTGAGAGGAAAAAGCTGGAATCAGATGTAACGGTATTACAGTTGAATAAAGGCATCTACAGAGGCAAGAGGGAGGAGCTGGCCAGAATTGACTGGGAGATGAGCCTAGCAGGAAAGACAGTGGAACAGCAATGGCAGGAGTTTCTGGGAGTAATTTGGGAGACACAGCAAAAATTCATCCCTAGGAAGAAGAAGCATAATAAAGGGAGGACGAGGCAACCATGGCTGACAAGGGAAGTCAGGGACAGCATAAAAGCTAAAGAGAAAGCATACAATGTGGCGAAAAGCAGTGGGAACCCAGGGGATTGGGAAGCCTACAAAGACCAACAGAGGACAACTAAACAAGAAATAAGGAGGGAGAAGATTAAATATGAGGATAAACTAGCCAGTAATATAAAAGAAGATTGCAAAAGTTTTTTAGATATATAAAGGGTAAGAGAGAGGCAAAAGTGGACATTGGGCCACTGGAAAATGATGCTGGAGAAGTAATAGTGGGGAACAAAGAAATGGCGGAGGAACTGAATAGGTACTTCACGGTGGAAGACACAAGTAACATCCCTAAAGTTCAAGAGAGTCAGGGGGCAGAGGTGAGTATGGTGGCCATTACCAAGGAGAAGGTGCTAGGAAAACTGAAAGGTCTGAAGGTGGATAAATCACCTGGATCAGATGGATTACACCCCAGAGTTCTGAAGGAGATAGCTGAAGAGATAGTGGAGGTGTTAGTGGTGATCTTTCAGGAATCACTGGACTCAGGAAGGGTCCCAGAGGACTGGAAAATTACTAATGTAACCCCCCTGTTTAAGAAGGGAGTGAGGCAAAAGACGGGAAATTACAGGCCGATTAGCCTGACCTCGGTTGTTGGTAAGATTTTAGAACCCATTATTAAGGACGAGATTTCAGAATACTTGGAAGTGCATGGTAAAAATCGGGCAAAATCAGCATGGTTTCATCAAGGGGTGGTCATGCCTGACAAATCTGTTAGAATTCTTTGAGGAGGTAACGAGTAGGTTAGACAAAGGAGAGCCAATGGATGTTATCTACTTGGACTTCCAGAAGGCCTTTGACAAGGTGCAGCACAGGAGGCTGCTCAGTAAGATAAGAGCCCATGGTGTTAGAGGCAAGGTACTAGCATGGATAGAAGATTGGCTGTCTGGCAGGAGGCAGAGAGTGGGGATAAGGGGGTCCTTCTCAGGATGGTGGAGTTCCGCAGGGGTCAGTCAGTGTTGGGACCACGACTTTTCACTTTATACATTAATGATCTAGATGAAGGAAGTGAGGGCATCCTGGCTTAGTTTGCAGATGATACAAAGATAGGTGGAGGGACAGGTAGTATTGAGGAGGTGGGGAGGCTGCAGAAGGATTTGGACAGGTTAGGAGATTGGGCAAAGAAGTGGCAGATGGAATACAACGTGGGGAAGTGTGAGGTCATGCACTTTGGTAGGAAGAATAGGGGCATAGACTATTTTCTAAATGGGGAGAGAATTCAGAAATCTGGAGTGCAAAGGGACTTGGGAGTCCTAGTCCAGGATTCTCTTAAGGTTAACTTGCAGGTTGAGTCAGTAGTTAGGAGGGCAAATGCAATGTTGGCATTTATTTCGAGAGGACTAGAATATAAAAGCAGGGATGTGCTGCTGAGGCTTTATAAGGCTTTGGTCAGACCACATTTAGAATATTGTGAGGAATTTTGGGCCCCATATCTCAGGAAGGATGTGCTGGTCCTGGAGAGGGTCCAGAGGAGGTTCACAAGAACGATCCCAGGAATGAAAGGCTTTACATATGAGGAATGTTTGAGGACTCTGGGTCTATACTCGATGTAGTTTAGAAGGATGAGGGGGGGATCTGATTGAATCTTACCGAATACTGAAAGGCCTGGATAGAGTGGAGGTGGGGAAGATGTTTCCATTAGTAGGAGAGACTAGGACCCGAGGGCACAGCCTCAGAGTAAAGGGAAGACCTTTTAGAACAGAGATGAGGAGAAACTTCTTTAACCAGAGAGGGTGAATCTGTGGAATTCATTGCCACAGAAGGCTGTGGAGGCCAGGTCATTGAGTGTATTTAAGACCGAGATAGATAGGTTCTTGATTGGTAAGGGGATCAAAGGTTACGGGAGAAGGCGGGAGAATGGGGTTGAGAAACTTATCAGCCATGATTGAATGGTGGAGCAGACTTGATGGGCCGAATGGCCTAAGTTCTGCTCCTATGTTGTATGGTCTTATGGGATGGAGTCTCAGGGTAGTGGAGGGATCTTCAGTGTAGGAGAGGGAGTTTCAGGGTAGGGGAGGGAGTCTCAGGGTAGGGGAGGGAGTTTCAGGATAGGGGAGGGAGTTTCAGGGTAGGGGAGGGAGTTTCAGGATAGGGGAGAGAGTTTCAGGTTAGGGGAGGGAGTTTCAGGGTAGGGGATGGAGTCTCAGGGTAGGGGAGAGAGTTTCAGGTTAGGGGAGGGAGTTTCAGGGTAGGGGATGGAGTCTCAGGGTAGGGGAGAGAGTTTCAGGTTAGGGGAGGGAGTTTCAGGGTAGGGGATGGAGTCTCAGAGTAGGGGAGGGAGTCTCAGGGTAGGGGAGGGAGTCTCAGGGTAGGGGAGGGAGTCTCAATGTAGGGGAGGGAGTTTCTGGTTAGGGGAGGGGGTCTCAGGGTCGGGGAGGGAGTTTCTGGCTAGGGGAGGGAGTCTCAGGGTAGGAGAGGGAGTTTCTGGTTAGGGGAGGGAGTTTCAGGGTAGGTGAGGGAGTCTCAGGGTAGGGGAGGGAGTTTCTGGTTAGGGAGGGAGTCTCAGGGTAGGGGAGGGAGTTTCTGGTTAGGGGAGGGAGTTTTAGGGTAGGGGAGGGAGTCTCAGGGTAGGGGAGGGAGTTTCTGGTTAGGGGAGGGAGTCTCAGGGTAGGGGAGGCCACTGACCTTGCCAAACTCCGGACAATGGCGTGGGCAGCCACTTTAACTCCCAGAAGTGGCCAATTCGGGCTCGGGTAGGGGTTAAAATTAAACCCTGAGCCCCCGGCCATTGGCCCTCCCCATTCAGTTACCCCGGCAGCTGACAGGCAATGGGTTAAGGTTCAGGAAGTGACCCCAGCTGAGACAACCTGCGCTGCATTTGATGCCCTCTTAACTTTAAGTTCCCGAGACAATGTTTTCCTCCAAACTATTTGCACATAAAACAAGTCACATCCTGGTTTTGATCTCCAGCTGACTTGATCACCTTGAGATGCCCGGTGATTTTATGGCGAGGGAATTTCTAGCATTCATCCCAAATGATTCAGAAAATTGAGCAGTTGTTGATTCCGTCTGTACATGCCAGAGAAAGAGGCGAGAAGGGAATTCTATGTTTTCCCAAATATTTCCGGAATGAACAGCTCAGGAGGGAGGAATGATTTACTGGCTTCCCGCTGGGTCCTAGTGCACGCCACCCCTTTTGTCACTAAGGGTAATTCTGGGGCAGGATTTTTACCTTGTCGGGCAGGCGGGCCTGGGAGCGGCCGTGGAACCGAATGCCCACCCGCGATCGGACCCCTGACCACGATTTCGCGCCGGCAGGCGAAATAACGGCCAGCCAGTGCGACTCATGCGCTGAAACAGTCAGCGCTGCCTGGGTGAGGTGGGGTGGTGGTGTGGGGGAGGAGGAGGAGGGCGAGCGTGGAAGTCAGTGCATTATGGGCGGGGGGGGGGTGCTGCGTTCGGTGAAGGCTCCCCGAAGGCACAGATCTGCCTCAGGGAGCCGAAGAGTTTTAACTTTACAAATAAAGGCGGTAAAATTAAGGAAAACATGTGTGTGTCCCCTACCCCCCCCCACCCCCCACCCCCATGCGACTTGGTCACATGAGCAGGGGCATGTTGAAAATGAGTCTGAAAAGTTTGTATATTTTTTAATCGATGGTCGAAACCTCATCCTGCCCGTGGATGAAGTGCCGCAAAAAAGTGCAAAGGCCGCTTGGCCCATTCGCCGCGCCCGCCAAGCGGCCAGCCTGCGCACAGCAGGATCCCGCAAACAGCCTCAAAGCGACCAGCTAACCAGTGGTTGGCACTTGAGTGGGACATGGAGGGTGATCCATAATTACGAAGGGTGTGGGGCGGGGGGGGAGGGTGACTGTTGGAGGGGTCCGGATCGAGGCGATATAAGATCAGACAGAAAGAATTCAGGGCGGGGACCAGGAGGGGCCTTCTTGTTTTACACAGTGGCCTTGTGGTATTGTCACCGGACTAGTACTCCAGAGACCCAGGCTGATGCTGTGGGGACCTGGGTTGGAATCCCACCACACCACAAAATTCAATAAAAATTCGGAATGAAAAGTCTGATGGGGACCACGAATCCATTGCCGATTGTTGTCAAAACCCATCTGGTTCACTAATGTCCCCTTTTGGGGAAGGAAATCTGCCACCCTCACCCGGTCTGGCCCACATCTGACTCCAGACCCACAGCAAATGTGGTTGACTCTTAACTGTCCCTCTGATCCAGGGCCAATTAGGGATGGGCAATAAATTCCGGCCTAGCCAGCGACGCCCACGAGCGAATAAATAAAGAATGAAACTGGAGGCTAGCCGAATGCACAAGTTAGCGACTGAAGAAGCATCTAAGGAGATGGTTGAAGGGTAAAGAGGCACGGCAATGGGCGGACACGTTGGGGGGGTGTGGATTTTTGCCAAAGCGAACCGGGCATAGCGACGGTGGGTCAGCAGCCCGGAACCGTCCCGCCAGGAACCCCGGCGTTTCAGGGGCAGAGCCAGAAGAGGCCGCCGGCCCGCCATCTTGAAGGTGGAGAGCCAATCGGCAAGCTGCTGGGCTTAACCAAGTGTGAAGAGGCGCCTGGACAAAGAAGGCCTGCCGACGAGACCGTGGGGGTAGGTAGTGGCAGATCCTGCCAGGTATGTTTCTTGACCTGACTTATTCGCGATCTTCAGCCCCTCGTGAGAAATAAGGAGAGGTGAAGAGGGCCGAAGACCTTTAAGTTTGCCGCCTGACTCCAGATTGGGCCTCCCTACTTTATTGGCACCTCTCATTAGCCGCCTCCCCGCCGGGCATCTGCTAACTGGCCGCCCAGTGCCTGATTCGATTAGCTGGGACGATGGAGATGGGAGCAAGTGACCACTTGTTTCCAATCCCACCTCTGTCACCCCGCCAAAAACCGTAATATCCAGCCCATGAGATTAAGAAACATCAGGTTACATAAAAACTGGCATAGACCAGACGGGCCGAAAGGCCTTTTTATAGAACTGTACATGGGAAACAACAACGATGGGAGGAGACAGGAAGGCTTTGGTCCCACTTCATTCTTTTGGTCGTGCTGCCTCTGCTAGCCGACCAGCAAACACACCCTGTGCAGGGACAGGGCGCAGCAAGTAACCCGGAGCAGGAGGGGGGTCACCACCCCTCCCCGGTTCAGGGTGCCCCCCTGCCTGGCCAGCAACTCCGGATTGAACCTGTCCACCCACTGCCAGCGCCTCTGCCCCCCGGCCCTGGCTGTGGCGTTGGCGGGAGTCCCGTCCTCCGAGCCCGACCTTGACCCCGACCCCGACCCCGACCCCGACCCCGACCCCGACCCCGACCCCGACTCCTCCTTCTGCTGGAGGGGGCCGGGAGCGGCGGGGATGAGCGGGATGAAGGGCTTTCCGGCAGCCTCTGTCTGGGCCTTTACCCAGTCGATGTAGTGAGCCAGCCGGGTGTAAACGATGGCGGACTGGCAGTCGCTGGGTGCCAACGTCAGGGTGCCCAGCAGGATCCAGCGCCTGGCGATTTGGGACAAGCAGACGAGCGGGCCCCCAGCTTCCACCTGTAAAGACAAAAGAGGCCGTCTGAGTTAAGCAAAAACCAAATCACTTGCATACCCACCACCCCGCTTCCCCCAACGATATATCCATCTTTCAGAATCTGTCATGAGGCTGGGTCAGAGACTGGGAATCCTGCGGAGAGTAACTCACCTCCTGACTCCCCAAAGCCTGTCCACCATCCACAAGGCACAAGGCAGGAGTGTGATGGAATACTCCCCACTTGGCCTGGATGGGTGCAGCTCCCACAACACTCAAGAAGCTCGACACCATCCAGGACAAAAGTAGACTGATGTGCCAGTGGTTGGCCAGGTTGGATTTGCCCTGCTTTTTGTGTACAGGACATACCTGGGGAAATTTCCACATTGCTGGGTGGATGCCAGTGTTGTAGCTTGGCTAGGGGTGCGGCAAGTTCTGGAGAACAAGTCCTCAGCACTATTGCTGGAATATTGTCAGGGCCCATTGCCTTTGCAGTATCCAGTGCCTTCAGCTGTTCCTTGATATCCAACGGTGAATCAAATTGGCTGAAGACTGGTATCTGTGATGCTGGGGGCCTCTGGAGAAGGCCGAGATGGATCATCCATTTGGCACTTCTGGCTGAAGATTGTTGCGAATGCTTCAGCCTTATCTTTTGCACTGATGTGCTGGGCTCCCTCATCATTGAAGATTGAGATATTTGTGGAGCCTCCTTCTCCAGTGAGTTGTTTAATTGTCCATCACCATTCACAACTAGATGTGGCAGGACTGCAGAGCTTAGATCTGATCTGTTGGTTGTGGGATCGCTCAGCTCTGTCTATCAGTTGCTTTGGCATGCAAGTAGTCCTGTGTTATAGCTTCACCAGGTTGACACCTCATTTTTAGGTGTGTCTGGTTCTGCTCCTGGCATGTCCTCCTGCACTCTTCATTGAACCAGGGTTGATCCTCTGGCTTGATGGTAATGGTAGAGTGGGGGATATGCCAGGCCATGAGGTTACAGATTGTGTTCGAGTACAATTCTGCTGCTGCTGATGGCCCACAGCGCCTCATGGATGCCCAGTATTGAGCTGCTAGATCTGTTCTGAATATATCCCATTTAGCCCATTGGTAGTGCCACACAACACAATGGAGGGTATCCTCAATGTGAAGACAGGAATTCGTCTCCACAAGGACCGTACGATGGTCACTCCCACCGATACTGTCATGGACAGATGCATCTGCGGCAGGCAGGTTGGTGAGGATGAGGTCAAGTATGTTTTTCCCTCTTGTTGGTTCCCTCACCTCCTGCCACAGACCCAGTCTAGTAGCTATGTCCTTTAGGACTCAGCCAGCTTGGTCAACAGTGGTGCTACCGAGACACTCCTGGTGATGGACATTGAAGTCCCCCACCCAGAGTACATTCTGTGCCCTTGCCACCCTCAGTGCTTCCTCCAAATGTTGTTCAACATGGAGGAGCACTGATTCATCAGCTGAGCGAGGGCGGTACGTGGTAATCAGCAGGAGGTTTCCTTACCCATGTTTGACCTGATGCCCTGAGACTTCATGGGGTCTGGAGTTGATGTTAAAGACTCCCAGGGCAACTCCCCCTGCCCCCGACTGTATACCCCTGTGTCACCACCTCTGGATCTGTCCTGCCGGTGGGACAATGCTTACCCGGGGATGGTGATGTCTGGGACGCAATCTGTAAGATATGATTCTGTGAGGATGACTATGTCAGGCTGTTGGTTGACTAGTCTGTGGGACAGCTGTCCCAATCTTGGCACAAGGCCCAAGGTGCTAGTAAGGAGGATTTTGCAGGGTCAACTGGACTGCGTTTGGTTCCGGTGCCTAAGTCGATGTCGGGCGGTCCGCCTGGTTTCATTCCTTTGAGACTTTTTAAGTGGTTTGATGCAACTGAATAGCTCACTTGGCCATTTCAGAGGACATTATAAGAGTCAACCACATTGCTGTGGGTCTGAAGTCACAGGTAGGCCAGACCGGGTAAGGACAGCAGATTTCCTTCCCTGAAGGGCATTAACAAACCAGATGGGTTTTTACGACAATCGACAATGGTTTCATGGATTCGAGCCTGGGTCCCCAGAGCATTACCATGGGTCTGTGGAATACTAGCCCAGTGACAATACCACTATGGCACCACCTCCCCTGACAGGAGCTGCCAAAAGGGGAATTGGATAAATACTTGTAGGGCTATGAAGGAACGAGTTGGGTGGGGGAGTGGTGCGGTGGGGCGGCAGTGGGACCAATCAGATAGCTCTTTCAAAGAGCCAGCACAAGGTACGATGGTACAAATGCACAGCTGAGGGGGTGGGTGGTACATGGTAATCTATCTATGCTGTGTGATTCCAACATTCACACAATGGGTCAGCAGGCATCTGGAGAGCTCTAAGATGCAGAGGGATCTGGGAGTCCCAGTGCATGAATGGCAAGAGGTTAGTATGCAGGTACAGCAAGTAATTAGGAAAGAAAATAGAATGTTATCATTTACTATGAGGGGAATTAATACAAGAGTAGGGAGGCTACGCTTTAGTTATACAGGTCACTAGTGAGACCACATCTTGAGTGCTGTGTACAGTATTTGTCACCTTATTTAAGGAAGCATGTAAATCCATTGGAAGCGTTTCAGAGAAGGTTTACTAGATTAATACCTGGAATGGGCAGACTGTCTTATGAGGAAGGGTTGGACAGACTAGGCTTGTATCCGCTGGAGCTTAGATGAATAAGAGGTGACTTAATTGAAACATATAAGATCCTGAGGGGGTCTTGAAAGAGTGGATGTGGGGAGGATGTTTCCTCTTGTGGGAGAATCTTGACCTTGGGGTCACTGTCTAAATATAAGGGGTCACCCATTTAAAATAGGGATGAGGAGAATTTTTTTCTCTCAGAGGGTTGTGGGTCTTTGGAATTCTCTTCCTCAGAAGGTGGTGGAAGCAGGGTCTTTGAATATTTTTAAAGCAGTGGTAGATAGGTGCTTGTCGGAGAGAATGCCTGATTATGGGCTGAAAGGTTATCGGGGGTCAGCAGGAATGCGAGTTTGAGGTTATTATCAGATCAGCCATGATCTTATAGAATGGCGGGGCAGGCTCAAGGGACCGAGTGGCCTACTCCTGCTCCTAATTCGTATGCTCGTATGGAGAGTGAGGGGACAGGAGAAGGTTTCAGGTTAAACCTCCTCACCAAAAGTGGGGTGGCGGGAGGGAAATGGAATGGGGTGACTGAGTGATCTGCTGTGGGTTTGCTGCCTACCTCTACCCACCCTTTCCACATCGCAGAGAAACAATTATTTTAGTCAACTTACTGAACAGCCCGTGCTTTCGGGATTGGTGTTCTTTGTGCAAATCTGGTCCTTGTTTATTCTGTCGCCCCAGGCAACCTTACACTTGGCCTTGCTGATGTAATCAGTCCTTGTTCTGTGTAGGAACCGCACCCACTTCAGTGAGCCTGTGTGGAAAGTTGTTGAGGCAAGGTGAGAATCGCAGGGCCCACTATCGACTTAACTTGGCTCTTTGTGATTGCATGTCCATTGTGTGTAGGCTGTGGCTCAGTGGGTGAGCACTGGTTGACTTCAAGTCCGAATGTTGCAGGTTCCAAGACCCAGTCCTGAGCCCTGACCATGAAATCTGGGCTGAGGTGCCTTGCTGTTATTGAGGGAGTGCCTCATTGGTGGAGATACCATCGTTTGGATGGCTGGAGGGCTAAAATGGAGGACCCATCTGCCCTTTCAGTTGGAAAGGGGTGAAATTTTGAAGATGATATAGTTCTCCCCAGTGCCCTGTGTTGACATCTACCCCTCAACTAATAATCACTAAAACACAGTATCTGGGCATTATCTCACTGCTGTTTGTGGGATCCTGCAGTGCATAAACTGGTTACCAAGTTTCACATTGACTACACCTCAAAAGCACTTCATTGGCTGTCAAAGGAAGGACATGAAGGCCATAGAGAGGGTGCAGAACACATTTAAAAGAAGAAACATGTAGTAATTATGCTTTTATTTAGTGTGTAATATAACTTTATGAATAAGACTTGTTAGGAAAGGTCACTTGATCTGTAGTAACCAATAGGAGAGTAGCACAGGTTACTTCAGCAGTCAGTGCAGAGATAGAATTAGAGTTGAAAGCACACGCGTAGTTGCTGCTAAGTATACTGTAAATAAGCTTATTGTTTCCACCCAAGAAGTGTCTGCAGATCAATTCTATCATCAATAGCACATCTTGGCCACCCTACAACAAATTGGCGATGAGGATAAAACAGGATTGAACAGAAGAAATCAAGTTAGAAAGAAATCGGCACTGTACCTTGCCCAATGATTGTAAGTAGCAAGCTCTGTTAGAATTGCGGACATGATCCTCTCTCAAAATGCCACAATTTGGGAGAATTGATCCTTTTGCACCTGCCACAGACGATTGGTCTCAATACATGGAACACCTCACATTCTGTTTTTAAGCAAAAGAGATTACAGGGGAAGAGAAGAGGCGAGCAATTCTCTTGAGTACTTGTGGGAGAAAAACCTACAGTCTGATTTGAAGTTGGATGGCACCCAGTGCCCTAGATTCAAAAAATTTCGATGAGTTGGTGGACCTTGTACAGGGTCATTTCCAACCCAAGCTCTCAGTCGTGATGCAGAGGTTCAGGTTTAATTAGCAAAATAGAGCCTCGGGTGAGACAATTGCATGCTCCGTGGCAAATCTGAAGCAGCTAAAGGAACATTGTGAGTTCGGTATGACTTTGAACGACATGCTCAGGGATCGTTTAGCGTGTGGTGTGACAGAAGGACTCTATTCAGAAAAGATTACTGTCCGAAGCGAATCTGGATTTCAAGGAGGCGCTAGAATAGAGAGCACAGTAAGAGATTCAAAAGCAATAAGGCTGCGCAAAATGATGTCGTCCTCCACATTGGGCGGGAAACCTCAGCCGAAAGAGGCGCGAGAAAGCGAGACTCTGCCAAGAAGCGGGAAATTAGCCGAAGGATAAAGGAAAATAACTTAGCAGTGAAATCAAAGAATAATTTCAATAGAGGTGGAAACAATCAGTCTTTTAGCGATTGGTAGGTTAAAAAAAATTGAATGCTACTTTTGTCATAGAAATAGAACATATGGTGAGGCAGAGCAAGGAAAGATTCAAGCAGGCTTGTCAACAAAAGAAGAAGCCCAATGAAATCTACAATGTAGAAGAGCCTGAAGCACAAATTCTGACATTTACTTGTTATTTAATCTGAAAGTTGGAAAGACAGAACCAATATTTGTCACAGTGAAAGTAAATGGCAGACCTGTTAGAATGGAAGTGGACTCGGGAGTTTCCACTACAGTAATTGGGAAACATACCTTCAGATATTCGAATAATGGTGAACATCAATTGAGTTTAGAAGAAACAGCCACAGAGCTAAGGACATATTCGGGTGAAGACGTTCAAGTAAAAGGCATAAGCAGAGTAATTGTCCATTATGGAAACCAATCGGCAAAGCTATCAGTGTTGGTTTTGAGGGGCAGAGGACCGAGCCTCCTAGGGCAAAATTGGCTAAGGGAAATCAACCTTGATTGGCCACTGAGATTCCGAAAGGAAGCTGGAAGCATTCCTGTTTTGAAAAAGGAGTGTGTGAGGACTCAACAACCTGGAGAAATGCAGGCTGTCTTAAGCCAAAACCTGGATGAACAGCAGAAGGAACTCGAAGAGACCCTGCCCGTTGGCAGAGTTCGAGATGAGGTGAGCAACTTTTGAAGGGAGAAAGAAAACCTTCCAAAAGACCCTCACACACTACACAATGTCCTCAGGTCAGAGTTTGTACCTCTGGAAAAAGTATGAAGAGAAACAGGAAGAATTCTTGAACGAACTGTAGAATCAATTAGCAGGGGAAACACAGCAATACTTAATTTTCCAGGAGGCAGCAAACAAATACAAAAAAGAGGTAGAAGAGCTGAAGAATCAGCTAACTGAAGCCAAAGAAACTTTGGAAGCAAAAGTCGCAGAATTTTCCAAGAAGCAGGCAGATAATGACATTTTGGGAGAGTCGAGCTTGCATCTGAGAGAGGTCAGTGAAGTCAAAAGGAAGGCCAAGATTAAAGTCTGCGCTAGAAAGAAGATTCAGAAATACTAATAGGGCTTTAATTCTGGCAGCATACGAATACACTTTCGTACAAAGGCCTGGTAATCAAATCGCAAATGCCGATGCCCTTAGTCGTTTGCCTTTACAAGAAAGTAGTGAGCATGTCCCAGTTCTACAGGAACTTGTTTTATGATTAAATTTCTTAGATTCCTTGCCAGTTTGTTCTCAACAGATCCTGAGCCTGGGCAAGTCAGGATCCAGTCCTGTCTCAGGTATGAGAACAAGTGCTACACGGTTGGTCACAAGAGCCCATATCTGCTTAAATGAAACCATACTTCAACAGAAGACATGAAATAACCAGCCAGGATGACATCTTATTGTGGGGAGCATGAGTGATAGTTCCTCCAAAGGGAAGAGAGCCACTTTTAATTGAACTACTCAGTGCCCATCCAGGAATTTCCCGAATGAAGACCATAGCACACAGCTATCTATGTGGCCTGGGAGGGATGGCGAAATAGAGAGTTTAGCAAAACACTGTGTGCAATGTCAGCAACTGCAAAAGTTGCCAGTGACAGCTCCATTACACCCATGGGAGTGGCCAGGTAGACCCTCCGCGCGGTTACACATTGACTATGTTGGACCTTTCCTGGGAACAATATTTCTGCTCATTGTCAACGCCCATTCAAAATGGTTGGACATATATGAGGTGAAGTCACCAACGTCGGCTGCTACAATTGAGAAACTACATCAGAGTTTTGCGATTCACGGACCGATAACAGCACGGCATTTATGAGTGCTGAGTTTCAACATTTTATCAGCCTCAATGGTATCACTCATGTGAAAACTGCACCGTATCACCCTTCCTCAAACGGACTGGCCGAAAGGGCGGTTGAAATGTTCAAGACAGGCATGAGAAAGCTAACTGGTGATTCCTTGGCAACCAAGCTAGCACACTTTCTTTTTCATTACAGGACTACCTTTCACACAACAACAGGCGTCACACATGTGGAGTTATTGTTGAAACGCTGTCTCAGGACGAGATTGAGCTTAATAACGCCGAATTTGGAGGGGAAGGTGGAAAGGAGTCTGGGGAGCCAGAAAACTAGACATGACTGGCATAGTCGCGAGAGGAAATTTACCGCGGGAGAGCCAGGATACGTGAGAAATTTCAGGGAAGGGCCAAAGTGGTTACCAGGTGAAATAAGTGCGGTGACTGGACCTCCTATCTTACCATGTGGAGGTGGAAGGCCGGATCATTCGTAAACATGTGGACCATTTAAGGAAGAAAGAGACAAATCACCAAGATTTGGTTCCACCAGTGACAATGACCAGGTCTGCGTTTCCTGTTGAGGATACTCAACCCAGGACTGACTTGTCTGATGTTCCTGTAAGAGTTGAGGATACAGAGCTGCAAGTGCCCACCGAAGCACCAGATGTTCAGGCAACTCTGGAAAAGGAGGTTCCTGAGAAAGAATCTGAAGTTGTGGAGCTGCGACATTCCACACGGACCAGGAAACCACCTGAAAGACTGAACTTGTAAATTCCTTACCCAGTGTAAATATTGTGTTGTTTTGAAAAATATGTACTTGTAAATAGCCAAGCTAGAGGGGAAGGAATGTAATAATTATGGTTTTATTTAGTGTGTAATGTATCTTTAAGAATAAAACTTGTAGTAACCAATAGGAGAGTAGCGCGGGCTACCTCAGCAGTCAGTGTAGAGATAGAGTTGGAGTTGAAAGCACACGCATAGTTGTTGCTGAGTATACAGTAAATAAACTTAATATTTTCACTCGAGGAGTGTCTGCAGATCAATGTTATCATTAATAACACAACCTGGCCACCCTACAACAAAACACTTGCATTTATATAGCGCCTTTCACGGTCACCAGACGTCACAAAGCGCTTTACAGCCAATGAAGTACTTTCTGAAGTGTAGTCAATGTAGGAAGTATGAGAGTCAATTTGTGCACAGCAAGATCCCACAAACAGCATGTGATACTGATCCAGGTAACCTGTTTTTGCGATTGCTGAAAAACAGACACATCAAACCTTTTCGTCTTGCACTCATCAGGACACTTCACAAGAATACCAATACAAGGTGAAAACAACAATGTGAATAGAGTGCTAATTGATTGGCAAGTGGACTCTGATTGGTAGAGGTGTTGCCATGGAGAATGCACCAGTTGATGGTGACTGCCAAGCATTATTTGAAATTTAAACCAGGTGGCTTGACCCTGATTGGTCAAGACATTGTCCTGAGGAATGAGTCAGCGAATGGCTGTCACTTATTTTGTTTAGCTGAAACAAGCGCAATGTGTGTACATGTTCTATCTGTCTTCAAAGGACAGGGCCTGTGTATTAATATATGTAACTTCCAGTACACGCAAATGCACCCCACTACATATATTAGCTACATATATTAATATACAGGGCCTTGTTCTTTGCACTCTCTCCTCATACAGTATAAATTGTTGTTTTCCCTTTATATTGGTATTCTTGCAAAGTGTGCTGATGAGTACAAGACAAAAAGCTTCGACATCTCTCTTTTTTTCAACAATACTCAAGTTCTGTATTACCAAACGACTATATGTTTTTGAGATGTTGATAGAGGGATAAATATTGGTCCCAAGACACCAAAGGAACTCCCCTGCTCCTTTTCAAAATGGGAGTCATGGAATCTTTCACATGCACCTGAGAGGGCAGACAGGGCCTCAGATTAATGCCTCATCCAGCAGCATAGCTGGGAGTGTCAGTCTGGACGTTGTGTTCAAGTCTCTGGAGTGGGATTCAAATCCGTAACCTTCTGACTCAGGCATGAGAGTGCTGCCCAGGGCCACAGCAGACACTGAATGGTTCAAGAGAATTTACAAGAATAAGAGCATAATAAACAGGGGCAGGAGTAGACCACACGGCCTGTCAAACCTGCTCTGCCATTCTTTCGATCATAGCTGATCTTTGGCTTCAACTCCACTTGCCCGCCCGCTCCCCATATCCCTTGATTCCCCGAGAGACCAAAAACCTGTCTATCCCAGCCTTAAATGCATTCAACAATGGAGCATCCACAACCATCTGGGGTAGAAAGTTCCAAAGATTCACAACCCTTTGAGTGAAGAAATTTCTCCTCATCTCAGTCCCAAATGATTGGTCCCTCATCCTGAGTGTTTTAGGTTCCCCGACCAGCGGAGACAATCTCTCAGCGTCCGTTCTGTCAAACTCCTTCAGAATCTTGTATGTTTCAATGAGATTACCCTCTTGCTCTTCTAAACTCTGGAGAATGTAAGCCCAGTTTACTCAGCCTCTTATCATAGGACAACCCCCTCATCCCAGGGACCAATTTAGGGAACTTTCGCTGTACCGTCTCCAATGTAAATATATCCCCTCTTAAATATGGAGGCCAAAACTGCACTCAGTACTCCAGATGTGGTCTCGCCAAAGCCCTGTACAACTGTAGCAAGGCTTATTTATTCTTGTACTCTAATTCCCTTGCAATAAAGGCCAACATGTCATTTGCCTTCCTAATTGCCTACTGCGCCTGCATGCTAACTTTCTGCATTCCTTGTACAAGTATACTCAGGTCTCTTTGAACGTCAACGCTTAAGAGTTTCTCGCCTTTTAAAAAGTATTCTGCTTTTCTATTCTTATTACCAAAGTGGGCAACTTGTGGCACCTTATCAAAAGCCTTTTGGAAATCCAGGTATACTACATCTACTGGTTCCCCTTTATCTACCCTACTAGTTACATCCTCAAAAAACTCTATTATATTTGTCAAACAGGGTTTCCCTTTAGTAAAACCATGTTTACTTGTTCTAATCATACTATGCTTTTCCAAGTGCATCGTTAAGACTTCCTTCATAATAGATTTCAGCAATTGCCCATCAACTGATGTTGGGCCAAGTGGCCTGTAGTTCAGTTTTCCCTCTCCTTCCTTTCTTGAAAAGTGGTGTAACACTTGCCAACTTCCCATCTAGTGGGATCGATCCTGAATCGAAGGAATTTTAGGAAATCATAGCTAGCACATTCACTATCTCTGCAGCTATCCCTTTTAGAACCCTAGGGCAAAGGCCATCAGGTGCTGGGGATATGTCAGATTTTAACCCCTTAAGCTTCTCCAGTGCTTTATCTCTTCTGATATTGATTTCCCTAATTTCCTCACTCATTTTAGCCCCTAAGTTATCATCTATTTCTGGAATGGAACTTGTGTCTTCTACTGTGAAGACAGACACAAAATATTTGTTCAATGCCTCTGCCATTTTCTCGTTTCCCCGTGTTAATTTCTCCTGTCTCTGCTTCTAAGGGACCAACATTTACTTTAGCTACTCTCTTCCTTTGTATGTGTTATAAATGCTCTAACAATCTATTTTTATATTTCTGGCTGGTTTTCTATCATATTCTATGAATGGCTCCAGGGATGAGGAACTTCAGTTACGCGGGTAGATTGGAAAAGCCGGGGTTGTTCTCCTTGAAGAGAAAGTTGAGAAGAGATTTGATAGAGGTGTTCAAAATCATGAAGGATCTGGACAAGAGTAGATAAGGAGAGACTGTTCCCATTGGTGGAAGGATTGAGGACCAGAGGATATCAATCAAAGGTGATTTATTAAGCAAAGGTGAGATGAGGGGAAACCTTTTCACACAGCGAGTGGTTAGGTTCTGGAGTGCCAGGCTGAGAGTGTGGTGGAGGCGGGCTCAATCACGGGCTCGCAAAAGGAATTTGGATATTAACAGGGCTATGGGGAAAGGGCAGGGAAGTGGGACCAGCTAAGTTGCTCTTGCAGAGAGTGAGCAAGGAAATGATGGACCAAATGGTCTCCTTTTGTATTTTCATTCTGTATTTATGTTTTGGTACATCCTAACATTGTGAGTGGCGCTATATAAATGCAAGTCTTGCTTTCTAAATCTCTCCTGGGCAAGAAAAGTACTTCTTGGCTGATGCATTATCACTCACAACCTCTGACCTCTGACCCCCAAACTCACTGTCTCCATCGCAACCTCTCTCATTCTTTTATTATCTATGCTTCCTGTTCTAACATGTTTCTTTCCACCAGCTCCTCACTGGATTTCAGCCATGATTCATCATTCTCTGACTCATTCTTTTCCGAAGACTGTCAAAGACTCTTCGTCTCTCTTAGGTCTTCCATCCCATCTCTGATCTTCGAACGTTTTTTAAAAGATCACTTCCTAACTAACCTGCCTTGCTACGTCTAATCCCTCGCTCAGTCCAGCACTTGGTGGGCAACCGTGGGAACTCGCAAGAACAGAAACACGCCAAAGGGACAGCTAGAGGTGACCGTACCCCAGGGCAGGTCACCCTGGGCAATCGCCAAAGGCATGGAAAAATCTAGAAGATTTGTCAAGCAGCAAGCGCAAAGCTTTCAAGTGACTGAAAACAAGCTCCAAGGAGGGTTGGTTAGTGACTAACCTTAGGCCCGAAGGCTTCAGAAGCAAGCTTAGAACCACATAAGCCAAGAAGGTCCCAGGTATCACCCAGCGTAAGTGCTCAGTTATCCAGTTATCTCATTGGGGGAGGGGAAGATGAGCTACAATTGGCCTGAGTCAGGGTGGAATTCTTCCAATCACTACCAGTGGCATCTGGTGTGATGGAAGTGAACATGGATTGTGATTTACTACTTGTAGATTGACCAGAGAGCTTGGGGAGGGATTTTATTTCTTATTTCATGCAATGTGGGCATCACTGGCAAGGCCAGCATTTGTTGCCCATCCTACATTGCCCTTGAACTGAGTGACTTGCTCGGCCATTTCAGAGGGGCAGTTAAGAGCCAACCACATTGCTGTGTGGGTCTGGAGTCACATGTAGGACAGACTGGGTAAGGACAGCAGATTTCCATCCCTGAAGGACATTAGTGACCCAGATGGGTTTTACACCAGCTGATGGTATTACTGAGACGAGCTTTCAATTCCAGATTTATTCTAATCGAATTGAAATTCCACCAGCTGCTGGGGTGGGATTTGAGCCCATGTTCCCAGAGAATTAGCCTGGGCCTGTGGATTGCTAGTCTAGTGACATTAGCACTGGACCACCTTCTTCCCCCTGACTCAGGGATAGGTGGTGTGAGACATTTTGAGGAGAGGTATAAAGAGGGGTGTCCACTAAACATTGAGATTTGCATCTCACACTGGGCCCTTCACCAGACTTTCCCAGACATATTTACATTTGTTTGGTTATATATGTGTATATATATATATATTTATATATATAATGAGGTACACTTCGCTGGTTGTGTAAAACAGAACCATTTAAATGTTTATTTTTGCACACAAGTATAATTCTTCATTTGCAAAAGAAAGCCATAGTTCGAGATAACTGATCCACACCCATATGAGCAAGCTGTTCCGCATCCCATTGGAGCCTTTCTACAGATATTTTGAGATCAGTTCTGGAGAGAAAGTACAGAGCCAAAGGATTGGGTATTATTCTGAGCCTCCCAACACAGGACCTCAGAGGTAAAGGGCCAAGGGCAGCTATGGAAATTGGAAAGCCTCCTTCAATATCTGATACTGGTGTCAGTCTTGTGGGGAGCACTGTTTCTCCCAGGGTCCTCCAGCGGTTCAGGAGGTCATTTCCCCTGTCGGCTGTCCCTTGGCTGCGTGGGTCACTGGATCGGATTAGAGTTGGGGTCATCCCTCTCGAGTGCCAGGCCTTCTGAGACTGAGCTGAACCTTGGTTGCCACTAGATCGGAGCGTTCATTCCGTGAGCATGTGGGTGGTCAATCATCTACCGGGTGGACCAATCTTGGGGTGCCTCCTAGGACCCTATCTGGAACACAATGGAGAGATATTTTACTTTAATGTTCTATTCAAACGATTTTTAAAAGTTTCTTTTATCTCTTATGTTTCAACTATTTTGTTCTGTCTGCCCTCAAGCAAGAGAGTGGAATGGACTACTTGACCTCCCTGCCCCAGCCAGTTGACAATCTATAACCCGCTGCTAAGAAAGTACATTAAAGCGGTGTTGGATTGAGTTCTGCCATCATTCTACACCCCTCCTCCCACCATCAACCCCCCCCACATGAGGAAACTCCGTGGAAGCTGCACTCCACCCAATGGAGGTTGCGATTGTGCCCCGAGGTAAGTTACAGGCACAAAGCCGTGTGTACCCCTTCAATGCAGCCATAGGAAAAGCTGTGACATGACGTCTCTAACTGTTGGGCCGACACTTCAGAACATGCGTCTTATCCGCCACCCTCAATCTCTAGCCGGCAGACCGCCCGGCTTCATTACTGCCCTGATCTAGTACGGTTGGGAACATTGGGAAGTAGCACAGTAATATCCTTTCAAGCCTTGCATCTTCCCTTAGGAAAAAAAACCCCTCCAGATCCTTGGGGGAGGACGGGTGGGGAGGTAACTTGGCTTCTACCCATTGCCTCTCCATCTTCCAATCTAGCCATTATGTGGCCTCCAGGGGCAAACTCTGGGTTGCCCTCCTTCTCTCAGGAGACGGCCGCCCCATGCCCGAGGTGACTCATCTCTCTTCCTTAGGTGGGACGTTGTGCCCACCATGGGTGCCTCCTTCCTTCTTTTCAATGGGCCAAGCCTACTTTGCGAGCAGTCTCCATCTTCTTCCTCCTCCCTGCTTGTTACCATGGTGCTCGCCAGCATTGTCATGACCACATGTCTTTTATCTGAGGTGCTTGACTGGCAATGCAGCCGCTGGTGCCAACAGTTTACACTCTTCTAATGGCAGAAGCACAAAGCGGACCCCCCCCCCCCGACATTAGAGGTGCCAGCGCTGTAGCATCATGTTCCTTTGGCTTTTTAATCATAACACAAGGACTGTGATCATATAACATGAAGTGCGGGCGATTAGCAGAGAACTCCATTGCTCTTTGGGGTGCTAGGCAGATGAAACAAAGATCAAGCAGATTAATTCCAGCACTCGCTACAGAGCCAGTTAGGAGGAGCTGGAAAGTAACAGCTGGCCCTAAACCCCTAAAAGGGGTTTTCCTCTAACTGTTGGAGATGCACCTTAGCCCCCTCAACCCTCCCCCTCCCTTCCTCTGCCAACCCACAGCCTTTGAAAACTCAAAGCTCCCATCACTTGACCATTATTTCTTCATTTACCTCATTGTCTCTCGTCCTCTTTTCAGTCTTGCTAGTTGCCTTCCACTTGTGTGTGTTGGCTTCCTCCACTTGGGAACATTTCTCCTGTCTCCCTTTATATTTTCGAGGTCCTCTTGCTTCTTTGCATCTCTAAGATTCTTGCTCTATCCATCGGCCCTTGCCTTCTGATTTTCTGTATCTCTGTTTGTTGTTGCTCTTGTCCACTTGGTGGTTAATGCTACGTTATCTGAATGTTTTGCAATCAGCTCAGGTGATCCCTGGGCTCAGCTCCCTTTCCAATTTCATTCCATCGTAACATCAATAATCTTCTCCAATTGGAAATATATCATTTACCTTCACTGCCTGTAGGTCAAAATCCTGGAACTCCCTCACTAAGTGCACTGTAGATGTGCCTACACCACACGATTGCAACAGTTCAAGAGGATTTCTCAAGGGCATTTAGGGATGGGCAATACATGTCAGCTCTGAAGAAGAGTCATATTGGACCCGAAACGTAACCTCTGTTCCTCTCTCCACAGATGCTGCCAGGCCAGCTGAGCTTTTCCGGCATTTTCTGATTTTGTTGAAGCGTTAGCTTTGTCAACAATGCCCTCATCCCGTGAATGAATTCATGATGTTACTCTCAGTTCATCCATCCAGAGTGACTCTTAAATCTTCTCCCCTTGCAAAATCTCATTGCTTCTGCGATGATTCCCAGATTTTCACCCCCTCTATTCTGCTTGGGAGTTTATCCCTTGTAGTCCTTGCTCCTGAGTAAAGAAATTCTTGATATCGTATCACAATTCACTGTCTACTAGCTTGCACTTGTCTCCCTATTCCTACTCTCGTAACCTGAAATGATTTTCTGTATTTACCTTCTCCATCGCCTTAATTCCGATTGACAACATCACCTCTCAGATGCCTCCTTTGATAGTTAAAAGATCTCTGACCTGTTCCCAAAGCTTGTGGCAAGCAGGATCAGCCGCATGGTCTTCACTGGAATTCCTCCAGTTGTGCCTTAATGATGGAGCCAGAGTTAGGGCTGAATGGCCTCCTTCTGTGCTGTAGGTGACTCTATGGTTTTGTTGTTTGTTTCCCTGAATTGGTTGAATTGGTCAAGACACACAAAGGCTCTAAGGCGTCCAGTGCACTTTTTGCCAGTGCAGACACGATGGGCCGAATGGCCTCCTTCTGCACCATTAAAATTCTACGATCCTGTGATCTTCATCTTCACTTCAGCATCATTCACAGAACATGTTATTTTCCTTCCCCACATGCAGTTCCTCAAATTTCTACTAAATTCTAATTGCCGTTGTTCTGTCCGGTTATCTGCTTCTTCCTCATCCACTGAGGTTCCTGGCCCCCTTTTCCTCCTCAGTCATGCCATTCCTCCATTTCTAGAGCTTCCTCCAAGAGTCTGAGTATTTTCTCAATACCTTTCGCACAACTCGACATTTTCTGTGGGGTTCCTCTGGCAAGAGATTAACAAGTGCCTCAGGAGAAACAGTGAAAGGGGTAAACGCAGACATTGACGCCAATTTTCCAGGGCTTCTGCTGATCTTACACTGAAGATAATGGTGGGAAATTTAGGCTTATGAAGTTTAAGTCCATTTGAAACTTAGGTTCTGCGATCACTTGGCACATTCTATTGGTCAAATAACAAGCAAATGCAAGTTGACAAGCTCAATTGTGCTCTCTTACTGGTGCTCTCGATTGTTCCCCCACTTGCTGTTGCAATGTTCATCGCTGCTTCTCTCTTCCAAAACCCCAAATGACACCATCCTGTTTTACTCTTCCTTCTTCAGTCAACCTCCTTGAGCCTTTTGTCATTGGAACGTGTGCGCTTATGGGCCCAGGGAATGGTGGAATTTGTTATTCCCTGCAGTCTTTGCTTCATTTCTACAGTCTACAGGCTGTTAAAACCAATCTTGGTATGATAACAAAATAGGTTCTTGATTGACCTGGTCTTCCACCCATCCCTCAGTGGTTCCCCTTCGCATTGCACTATTATCCTTCTAACAACAGCGGTAAATCGTCCACAAATGCACTAAGTTTTAAGAAGGTCCCGGTAGCAGAAATCATTCAATGGGGGGATTTGTGTCCCTATTTAATCTCCTACTGAAATGAGAATGGGTTGTAAGAGGGCAGTGAGTGACTGGAGGCAAGGGAAGGCTCAGTCAGAGGGTGAATGGCTGCTGCCTTTCCCCTGGTTAGGAGATCTGATTGGATCCTGTTAAACATGTCACGGATAATAGCGCCGACCAATCAGAGAGCCAGGAGGTGCTCTATGTGCACTGAGACCAACACAATGAGGTAGCCCCAGAAACCCGTCATAATGGGAACCTGTTGGGGGGGGGGTGGGGGGGAGAGCTGAGCTTTTTGAGAATTCATTTACAGGATGTGGGCATCGCCGGCTGGGCCAACGTTTCTTGCCCATCCCTAACTGCCCCTTGAGAAGGTGGTGGCGCGCTGCCTTCTTGAACCGCTGCAGTTCCTGTGGGCATAGGTACACCCACCGTGCTGCTAGGGAGGGGGTTCCGGGAGTTTTGGCCCAACGACAGTCTTTGGTCTCTGGCGATTGGGCAAGACTGGCGATAGTGAATCAGCCGCCTGTTCGTGGCAGAACTAATGGGCAGAGAATTGTGGTTTATGTACCGCCTAATTACCCTCAAAGCAGCCCCTCACCAATGAGTTTGGGGCCAGGCCAATATAATCTATTTAGGGAATGAGCATTGTCAGAAGTCCTCATGGCATAAAACAGGGTAACAAGGAGCAAGCAATGAACTGGATTAGAGTCAAACCAAATCAAAGGGTCTCCCACTTCACCCTAAGTCCTTAAGATCTCTGAGAAATGACCCACTCCTCCCTGTCCTGCTACAATCTCATTTCGGTCTTGGCTTCACTGTCTCCTCCCCTCTGTTGAAACTTGTTTGTGCCCCACGCTATGGCTTAGGCCTTCAGTGGCTTTCTCGGCTGAGGTCATTGAGAAACCCCCACCTCAGCCCTCCACATCCCCACCCCGACCCCTGTCTTCCTAAGAGCTCAAGTTTCATCCCACGCATCGCCAATCTGTGCTGAGCCGGAGTTATGAATCTTTGAAATTCTCCACCCCCCAGAGAGCTATGGTGCTCATCTATTGAGTCTATTCAAACCTGAGATTGATAGGTTTCTTCAGGCCCCAAGGATGCAGCCAGATTTAGTGTGCTTTGAGCTTACTGATCGCAACGCAGTTGGCCCTCTGACCTACTGAGCACTGAAAGTAAAGTAACGGCTGGTCCCAAGGGCCCAGGGTTGGCTGGCTTTGGCCAAAATACTCCCACTGTTTCATCAGCCACTCATGATGCAGGGCCACATGGGGCCTCTTGAACAATGGACATCAGAACATAAGAAATAGGAGCAGGAGTAGGCCACTCGGCCCCTCGAGCCTGCTCCGCCATTCAATAAGATCACGGCTGATCTAATTGTCACCCCAACCCCACATTCCCGCCTACTCCCCCAATAACCTTTCACCCCCTTGTTAATCAAGAATCTATCCACCTCTGCCTTAAAAATATTCAAAGACTCTGCTTCCACTGCCTTTTGAGGAAGAGAGTTCCAAAGACTCACAACCCTCTGAGAGAAAAAAAATTCACCTCATCTCTGTCTTAAATGGGCGACCCCTTATTTTTAAACAGTGACCCTCCTCGTTCTAGATTCTCCCACAAGAGGAAACACTCTCTCCACGTCCACCCTGCCAACACCCCTCAGGATCTTAAAGGTTTCAATCATCACCTCAGTCCGAAATGGCCAGCCCTTTATTCTGAGACTGTGATCCTGTTTTCTAACTCTCCAGACGGGAGAAACAGCCCCTCAACATCCATTAGGGGAGGTGATGGTGGCCCTAGTGGTGTTGTCACTGGACCAGTCATCTGGGGATATGTGTTCAAATTCCACCATGGTAGATAGTGAAACCTGAATTCAATAAAAATCTGGGATTAGAAGCCTAAGGATGACCATGAAATGGTTGTGGTAAAAGCCCATCTCCTTTAGGGAAGGAAATCTGTTGTCCTTACCTGGTCTACTCTACATGATCAATAAGGTTGACTCTTAAATGGCCTAGCAAGCCACTCAGTTTCTAAAGGGGGCAATAAATGCTGACCTAGCCAGTGACACCCATGTGAATTAAAAAAAAACAACCCCCTAAGAATCTCACGTTTCAGTGGGATTACCTCTCATTCTTCCAAACTCCAGGGAGTTTTCAGACTATTCTACTTCATCTCTCCTTGCATCCTGGGGATCAGTTAAAACCAGGTCTCATTCTTCTAAACTCCATGAAAGCCCATGAGATGCGGCCGATGTGGGTGTTAGCCAAGGGACATAAGATAGACTGAGTGAATGGGCAACTGTTTGGCAGAAGGTGTTTAATTTGGGAAAGCGTGAGGCTGTCCACTTTGGCAAGAGGAATAGAAAGGCAGAATATTATGTAAATGGAGAAAGAGAGAGAGAGAGAGACTGCAGCATTTGGTACAGATCTGGGTGTCCTTGTACTTGAATCATACAAAGTCAGCAAGCAGGTACAAGACATAATTAAGACAAATGGAATATTGGCCTTTATTGCAAAGCAGGATGGGGTATAAAAGTAGGGAAGTCGTGCTCCAACTGTACAAGGCTTTCGTGAGCCCACACCTAGAGTATGGTGTACAGTTTTGGTTATCTTACTTGAACTGGAAGCAGCTCAGAGAATGTTCACTAGGCTGATTCCTGGGATGAAGGAGTTTGTCTTATGAGGAAAGGTTGAGCAGGTTGGCCCTATGCTCGTTGGAGGTTTAGGAGAATGAGAGGTGATCTTATTGAGACATATAAGATTCTGAGGGGGCTCGACAGGGCAGATGGAGGTCAGGGGGATGTTTTCTCTGAGGTTCATTAGTGTTTGAAATTCTCTTCTCCGGAAAGCAGTGGAGACTGGGTCATTGAATATATTCAAATTAGGCAGGTTTCTGATGAACAATTGAGTCAAGGGTTATGGGGCAGTTGGTAGGGGGTGGGGGGGGTGCGGTTGGGGGGCAGGCAGGGAAGTGGGAAGTGAGTTAAGGCCACAGTCAAATCAGCCATGACCCTATTGAAAGCAGAGAAGGCATGAGGGCTGAATGGCCTACTGGTGCTCCTATTTCATATGTTTGGTTGTGCTGAGGGGATAGTAGAAGGAAGTGGGGGCTGAAGGGGCTGAAGAGCTGGATTCCCTTACCCGCCTGCATGTGTCTCCAGCCTGTGGTCCAGCAAATGCCCAGAAGGTCAGGGTCCACATAGGCAGCATCCGGGAAACAGACCGGACTGGCCAGGTCACTATAATTGACCGGTTGTGTCAGCTCCAGCAAGGCGATATCATTCCAAGAGCTGATTGGGTTGTAATTCTCATGCGAGATTATTTTTTCCACAGTGTGGGTGTTTTCTTGATGAGTGATGTCAACCGTCCCAGCGACAACTTGTAAATTTTTGGATGATCTGGAAGGGATACAGTTATTTTTAATGGTCTTCCAGACGTCGCCCAGCATTATAACATCACAATCCCTGCCAAGAAACATTCTCATAACGTGCACAATATTGGCAATATCACATTGATTACTCATCCTAGTGGGACTGTCCCCATCAAACACTCCCAGGACAGGTACAGCACGGGGTTAGATACAGAGTAAAGCTCCCTCTACACTGTCCCCAACAAACACTCCCAGGGCAGGTGCAGCACGGGGTTAGATACAGAGTAAAGCTCCCTCCACACTGTCCCCATCAAACACTCCCAGGACAGGTACTGCACGGGGTTAGATGTTTCATTGACTCCTGGGATTTTGGTGTCATTGAGAAGACCGGGCTTCGGTGGAGACTCCTAACTGCCCTGAGAAGGTGGTGATAGCAATTCACCTTGAGATAGAGGTACCTCAGTAGCAGTGAAAGAGCCAATCACAATGGTGTCGGACTGGAGTCACATATAAGCCCAGATCGTGTAAGGATGATTCCCTTTCATCGAAGAAGAAATATGTAAACACACATCGGGGAAATGGTGAAAGGAAGATGAAGGGCACAGAATATATATAACTGGATAACAGTAAAAAGAAATCCAAAAATCTTTTGTAAACATATAAATAGTGTAAGGATCGTGCGGCTGGTTAGGGACCCAAATGATGGTCTTCTTGTGGAGACTGGGGGCGTGCTTGAGGTACTAACTGCATCTGTCTTCACTAAAGAACGTACCAATGTCACAGTAAAGGGGATGGTGCTAATGATATTGGACAGGATAAAAATAGATTAAGATGATATACTTGAAAGACTCACAGTGCTCCGAGTGAAAAAACAGTCACCAGGGCCAGATGGAGGTTTACTGATTGGATTACTGCACAGCGAGCTGGCATGGACTCAATGGGCTGAGCAGCCTCCTTCTGTGCTACAAGGACTCCATGTGGGTGGTGCCGGAGGACTGGAGGTTTGCAAATGTTCAAAAAAGGGAAGATGGATGAACTACAGGACTACCAACAACTGTAGGTTAAGTCAGCCTAACATCAATGACAGAGTAACTTTGCAAGGCAATAATGCAGGGCAAAATTAATAGTCGTTTGGCTAAAAATAGGCTAATAAATAATAGAAGGATGGATTTGTCCAAGGCATATCTTGGAATTAACTTGATTGAGTATTGCTGAAAAAAGAGACGTCATCAAAGTTCATCTTGCACTCATCAGGACAGATGCAAGAATGCTAAATTTCAAAGGGAGAAACAATTCATACTACAAAAAATAAACTAGACATGCAGTCGAAACTTTTCATGTCGTACTCATCAGGTTAGACCCAAGAATGCCGAATTTCAAAGGGAGCAACAGTTTATACTGCAAAAAAAAACATGCTGTTGAAGCTTTTCATCTTGCACTCATCAGGACAGATGCAAGAATACCAAATTTCAAAGGGAGTAACAATTTATACTACAAAAAAAGATACATACAGTTGAAGCTTTTCATCTTGCATTCATCAGGACAGATGTAACAATGCCAAATTTCAAAGGGAGAAACAATTTATACTGCAAAAAAAACCATGCTTTCGAAGCTTTTCATCTTGCACTCATCAGGACAGATGCAAGAATGCCGAATGTCAAAGGGAGAAAAAATTTTACAGCATTAAAAAAAAGACACGCAGGTGAAGTTTTTCATCTTGTACTCAAAGGGACAGATGCAAGAATGCCAAATTTCAAAGGAAGCAACAATTTATACTGCAAAATAATGACTAACTTGCTTGAGTTCTTCAATGAAGTAACAAAAAGAGTTGATGAGGGCTGTGCGATTGATGTTATGCATATGGACTTTCAAAAGTTGTTTGATAAAGTAGCACATAATGGATGTTTTGGTAACATTGAGACCCAGGTAATTGACAAGACAGTGGCTGAATGGATACAAAATTGGCTAAGACACCGAAAGCCAAGAAAAGTGATGAACAGCTGTTTTTCAGACTGGAGAGGGATGTGTGTAGTGGTTTGGTTTTAGAACCACAGCTCTTTCTACAACACATCAATCCTAGAATTATAGAATGAATTATCTGGACTTGGATAGGCTGGATATAATTTCAAAGTTTGCTGATGACCAGGAACTCAAACATACAGTGAACAATGTGGAGGGGCGGTAGCATACTTCAGGAGGATATAGACCAGTGAAATGTGCAGATACGTGGCAGATGAAATTTATCACAGAGAAGTGTGATGTGCTGAATTCATGATAGGTGTTGCGTCATTTATATGTCTCGGGTCTATGCAGAGATGACACCAGTTTCTACATGTGTAGGAAATTTATTTACAAGAATTTTATATAATGCTTTAGAATGTCTGCTCCATGCTTCAGCTCTTAGCTTCCAGCTCTTTCGATAGCTTGGTTTACTTTTCTCTGAGTCCACACCCAGGCTTAACCAATCAAGCACAGTGAACATCAATAGTAAACAGACTCATATAATCGAAGGCAGAACGCAGAACGTTTAAACTCTACAGTAGGGGGAATGAGGAGATACAATGTAAACTGCAATGTTAAAGAGGGTGTAGGAACAGGGAGACATGGGGATGTACAGTCAAAAGTCCTAGAAGTTGGCAGGACAAGTTGAGAAGGATATGAGTAAAGTTTGGGGGATTCTGGGCTTTATAAATAGAGGTGTAGAGTACATAAGTTCAGCTAAACCTTTCTAAAATACCGTGTTTTTGAACACTGGATGGGACCTGGCAGGAGTACTGTGTTCACTTTAGGAACAATGTCCAGACTTTGCAGAGGGTGCAGAAGAGATTTGCTAAAATGGTACCAGGGATGAGAGACTTCAGTTGCATGAAGAAACTGAAGAAACTGGGATTTCTCTCCTTGGAGCAGAGAAGGTTAAGGGGAGATTGAATAGAGTCGTTCAGAATCGTGAGGGGTTTTGATAGAGTAAATAAGGGGAAACTGTTTCCAATGGCAGGAGGTTTGGTAACCAGAAGGACACAGATTGAAGATTATTTGCGAAAGAGCCAGAAGGGAGATGAGTTTACACAGCGAGCTGTCGTGATCTGGAAGGCGCTGCCTGAAAGGGCGGTGAAAGCAGATTCAATAGGAACTTCCAAAAGAGAATTGGATAAATACCTGAAGGGGAAAAAAATTGCAGAGATATGGGGAAAGTGAAGTGGGGAGTGGGACTAATTGGATGGCAATTTCAAAGGGCCGGCACAGGCAAGATGGGTTGAATGGCCTCCTTCTATGATTCTATGAATGTAAATGTACATGTAAACACATGGACATTACAAGATCTTGGCCTCTTTTCACCTCAGTGAAAATTCTGCCACTTTCTTTACCTATTTGCCACACACTGGGCTGTAGTTACAACCCAGTATTCATTAATAAGGGAGCCTCCACAGTGGTGCTTCCTCCAGTGTGTTATGGTCACTTGCCAGGGAAACTCTTTGAGATGCGCCTTACTACTGTCTCTGCCTTCGAGACTCCTGATTCTGTTCTCGTGGTCACTTCGAGTGTCCGTGGCACCAGAGTAGAATGCTCGCTCCCCGCATTCTGTTTGAAAAAAAAGAGATAATCGCAGAGTTTAAATTCATTCACAAATTTTATTTCCTTAACCAATGCAGTCTGTCCATAATTAGCTGTAAGTCTGCCAGGAACCAGAGGCATCACTCTCTGTTAGAGAGAGAGAGAGAGAGACCCAAGAACAGAGGAAACAGGAGCAAGAGTGATTGGCACCGCACCACATTCACTCCCTCCACCACCGACGTGCAGTAGCAGCAGTATGTGTACCATCTACAAGATGCGCTGCAGGAATTCACCAGGCTCCTTAGACAGCACCTTCCAAATCCATGACCACCACCATCTAGAAGGGCAAGGGCGGCAGATAGATGGGAACACCACCACCTGGAAGTTCCCCTCCAAGTCACTCGCTATCGTGACTTGGAAATATATCGGCCGTTCCTTCACTGTCGCTGGGTCAAAATCCTGGAACTCCCTCCCTAACAGCGCTGTGGGTGTACCTACACCACAGGGGCTGCAGCGGCTCAAGAAGGCGGCTCACCACCACCTTCTCAAGGGGCAATTAGGGATGGGCAATAAATGCTGGCCCAGCCAGCGAAGCCCACATCCCGTGAATGAATAAAAAAAGCATAGGCCATTCAGCCCTTCTCACCCTCTCTGCCATTCAATGAGATCATAGCTGATCTTCCACATCAACTCCATTTTCCTGCTCTATTCCTGTACCCCTTTAAGTGTTTTTATATGTAGAAATCTATCGATCTCAGTCTTGAACATACTCAATGACTAAGCCTCCACAGTCCTATGGGACAGAGAATTCCAAAGATTCACCACCTTCTGAGTGAAGAAATTCCTCCTCATCTCAGTCCTAAATGACCTGCTGCTTGTTCTGAGACTGTGTCCCCTGGTTCTAGACTCTCCAGCCAGGGTAAACAACCTCCTGTTGAGCCCTGAATAAATGTTGTATGTTTAAATGAGATCACCACTCATTCTTCTAAACTCCAGAGAATAAAAGCACAGTCTATTTAATTGTTCCTCATAAGGCAATCTCTCCATTCCAGGAATTAGTTTGGTGAACTTTCATTGAACTCTCTCTATGGCAAGTATATCTTTCCTTAGATAAGGAGATCAAAACTGCGCACATTACACCAGATGTGGCCTCACCAAGGCTCTGTAAATTTGCAGTAAGACATTTTTCCTCCTATACTCAAATCCTGTTGGAATAAAGGCCAACATACCATTTGCCTTCATAATTGCTTGGTTATATCTTGAGGAGCTCCACTCCACATCACCCATAACTCTTTACTGCCTTCCATGTGCCTGTTGGAAGGATGAGCAGGTTGGTTATTCACATCGTGGTCAACAAGTCCTGGAGTGGGACTTGAACCTGGAGCTTCCAGGTCAGAGGCAGGGATGCTACCTACTGCACCACAAGGCCTACCTAACCATCAGTGCCCCGATCTCAATGCCAGGTGGCACCGCATCCAAGGAGCACAGATCTCAGACAAAGTTCACAAATACATCGGCTGCATATCAGGCCATTGTTCTACCCCCCTTATCTGTCCATTTATTTACCCATCGGCCCTCCAGTTGTTCTGTCTATTTGACTCCGAAATAACCCCCGACCAGCACCAAAGCCATCACTAAGACTGCCTATTTCCACCTTCATAACGTTGCCCAACTCTGCCTGTCTCAGCTCATCAGCTGCGGAAGCCCTCACTCCACGGCTTTGTTACCTCTCGGCTTGACGATTTCTGATTGGTCTCCCACATTCTATCCTCTGTGAACTTGAGGTCATCCAAAGCTCTTCTGCTCTCCTTTTTACTTACAGCAAGTGATGTTCACCCATCACCCGCTGTGCTCTTTGTCCTACACTGGCCTCCATCCTTAAGTAAAATCTTGATTTTGAAATTCTCCCTGTCTCGGTAATCTCCTCCAGCCCACAACCTTCTGAGACCTCTCCTCTCGGTCTGACTTCTTAGGGAATCCCCAATATTAACCGTGCAACCATTATTGGTTATTCCTTCAGTTGCCAGAGCCCTGAGCTCTGAAATACCCTCCCTTCACCTCTCCTCCTTTCTTTACTCCTTTAAGATGCTCCTTAAAACCTACCTCCTGGACCAAGCCTTTGGAGATCTGCCCTACTATTGCCATTTGCCTGGATGAGTGCAGCTCCCACAACACTCAAGAAGCTAGACACCATCCAGGACAAAGCAGCCCTGCTTGATTGGCACCCCATCCACTACCTTAAACATTCACTCCCTCCACCACCGCGCACAGTAGCAGCAGTGTGTGTACCATCTACAAGATGCACTGCAGCAACTCACCAAGGCTCCTTAGACAGCACCTGCCAAACTCATGACTTAAAAGGATAAGGATGGCAGACGTGTGGGAACACCACCAACTGGAAGTTCCCCTCCAAGTCACTCACCATCCTGAGTTGGAAGTATATCGGCCGTTCCTTCACTGTCGCTGGGTCAAACTCCTGGAACTCCCTCCCTAACAGCACAGTGGGTGTACCTACACCACACGGACTGCAGCAGTTCAAGAGTGCGGCTCAGCACCACCTTCTCAAGGGGCAATTAGGGATGGGCAACAAATCCTGGTCTAGCCAGCAACCCCTCTGTCCCATGTAAGAATTCTTTAAAAAGTTGCTGGTGCCTGCGTTATGGTCCCCTCCTATTGACCAGAGACGCTCTACTTCCTCAGGGCCAACCCAACGAGCCCCAGCTTACCTGGGCTGGTGTCGCACTCCCAGATCAGCCGGAACAGGATAAAGAGCAGTAAGTATCTTGGTTTCATTGTTGTAGCCGGGTGCTTTACTCTCATCAATGCAAGGGCTTTTCCAGCATCTCATTTCGAGGTGACTGGGGGGTAGACAAGCAAGGCCCAGAGCTTTGTGATGTCACTGCCGTGGTATAATCATCACTCGCTGGAGTACTGCTCACTCTGTGATGTCACGTTTAGTTTGAATGAACCTAGGTTAGCGGTTTCACTCAGATGTTCTGTTGTGTGGCCTCACTCAGGGCTCCCAAGGAGTGACTTCTACATTGACCTCACTCTGTGAATCTCCATTATTTTCACGCATCATGAGCTATCAACTGGCACCCTACAGCTTTTTCTTTTTAAACCTTTCATCAGGTTTGAATGTCGCTGGCTGGGCCCAGCATTTGTTGCCCATCCCGAATTGCCCCTCGAGAAGGTGGCGGTGAGCTGCCTTCTTGAGCCGCTGCAGTCCATGTGGTGTAGGTACACCCACAGCGCTGTTAGGGAGCGAGTTCCAGGATTTTGACCCAGCGACAGTGAAGGAACGGCCGGTATATTTCCGAGTCAGGATGGTGAGTGGCTTGGAGGGGAACTTCCAGGTGGTGGTGTTCCCATCTATCTGCTGCCCTTGCCCTTCCAGGTGGTAATAGTCGTGGGTTTGGCAGGTGCTGTTGAAGAAGCCTTGGTGAGTTCCTGCAATGCATTTTGTAGATGGTACACAAACTGCTGCTACTGTGCGCGGTGGTCAAGGGAGTGAATGTTTGTGGGTGGGGTGCTGATCAAGCTGGGCTGCTTTGTCCTGGATGGTGTCAAGCTTTTTGAGTTCTGTGGGAGCTGCACTCATCCAGGCAAGTGGGGAGTATTCCATCACATTCCTGACTTGTGCCTTATAGATGGTGGACAGGCTTTGAGGAGTCAGGAGACAGGTTACCCGTTGCCATATTACCAGCCCCTGATCTGTTCTTGTAGTCACAGTATTTATATGGCTGATAAAAACAAAAAAACTGCAGATGCTGGAAATCCAAAACAAAAACAGAATTACCTGGAAAAACTCAGCAGGTCTGGCAGCATCGGCGGAGAAGAAAAGAGTTGACGTTTTGAGTCCTCATGACCCTTCGACAGAACTTGATATATGGCATATATTTATATGGCTGGTCCAGCTCAGTTTCTAATCAATGGTAACCCCCAGGATATCGATAGTGGAGGATTTAGCGATGGTAATGCCACTGAATGTCAAGGGGAGATGGTTAGATTCTGCCTTGTTGGAGATGGTCATTGCCTGGCACTTGAGAGTGGCACAAATGCTACTTGCCACTTACCAGCCCAAGTGGAGAAAGGAATAGAGGCCATGTTGATAGGTTGAGATGAAGAGGGGATGGCTGGAGGCTCATGTGGCACATAAACACCAGCACAGAGCAGTTGGGCTGAATGGCCTGTTTCTGTACTGTATATTCTATGTAACACAGCCAGCCGCTCACTAACTGCAACCTCCCTGTACTTCGACTCAAAATGTTAGCTCTGTTCCTCTCCACAGATGCTGCCAGACCTGCTGAGCATTTCCAGCACTTTTGTCTTTTCGTTCAGATTTCCAGCGTCCACAGTATTTTGTTTTTAATCCCTCAGTGCCTCATGTTGTCACGAGGGACGCTCCCGCTGCACGGGGTGCACCCAAAGTGCCGGGTGGGGCTCAACGACCGTGGCTCAGGACAGCTGCCGGTGTTCCGCCAATCCTCAAATCCACCTCCAACAGCCCCCAGCCCACCTTTCACACAAAGTGTGACAGCGTCAGGGTCCTTTGGTGCCGTATCTAGGTGCTGCACAGCCAGCTCTCCCTCTTAGGTCGCAGTGAAATGCGGCGGCTGCTGGAACTCTGAAAGAAACAGAAAATCAGGCAGCCTCTGTGGGGAGAGAAACAAGAGGTAATGGTTCAGGTGGAGGGCCCTTACGCTGTTAGCCTTATAAACGGGGACCTAACACCTCATTTACCAAGTTGGTGCGGCTGCTGAAAGTGAAATCCGGGTTCACCCTCACTAGCAGTTTCCACCTGGTTATAAACAGCATGAGAGAGAGGGGGGAGAGAGACAGAGAGAGGGACAGAGAGAGGTAGGGAAACAGAAAGAGAGAGAGAGAGAGACAGAGTGAGATGGAGCCAAAGCGAGGCAGAGACAGGAAGAGAACAAGCGGGAGGAGAGCACGCACGACAAGACATAGAGGGGGAGAGTGCATGTGCGTTAAAGACGTAGAGAGAGCACCTGCATGACAGACGCAGAGAGAAAGAGTGCACATGACAGTGCATGGGTGACAGAGAGACACACAAGAGGGAAAGGGGCACAGAGAGAAAAAGAGACAGAGAAGGAGGCAGACAGCTGTCACACAGCAAATTACCCCCTTTTACTGTAAACAGAGGCTGGAACTCCCCCTTTTACTGTACACTGAGAGGGGCTGGAACTCCCCCTTTTACTGTACACTTAGAGGGGCTGGAACTCCCCCTTTTACTGTACACTTAGAGGGGCTGGAACTGAATGTCCATGAGATGTGCAGTGCAACACAAGAGGGAATTATATAATTATATTAAAGGATATAATTGCATTAGCAGTTCAGAGAAGGTTCACCCGACTAATTCCTGGGATGAAGGGGTTGCCTTAGGAGGAAAGGTCGAGCGAGTTGGGCCTAGACTCATTGGAGTTTAGCAGAATGAGGGGTTATCTTATTGAAACATATGACATCCTCAGGGAGTTGACAGTGTGGATGTGGGGAGCTTGCACCCCCTTGTGGAGGAGTCTTGAACTAGAGGATGCACTATAAAAATTAGGTGCCTCCCATTTAAAACTGAGAATTTTTTTTCTCTCAGAGGGTCGTTGGTCCGTGGAGTTCTCTTCCTCAGAGAGCAGTGGAGACCGGGTGACTGAATATATTCAAGGCTGAGTTAAATAGATTTTTGATCGACAAGGGATATGGGAGGGGGTGACAAATGGGAAAGTGCGGTTGAGGCCACAATCAGGCCAGTCATGATCTTCTCGAATGACGGAGCAGGCTCGAGGGGCCGAATGGCCTACTCCTGCTCCTAATTCATGTATTCTTGTGTTTAAAGTGTTCCCCCCACCACCCCCTTTCACCTAGTATACACAGTCCAGGCCTGAGACACACACAAGTCTACCTGTGCCCCATGAAAATGTGTTGTTCCCAGTGACTACAAAACTCTTAGATAAAAGCAAAATACTGCGGATGCTGGAAATCTAGAACAAAAACAAAAATACCTGGAACAACACCTCATCTTCCGACTAGGCACTTTACAGCCTTCCGGACTGAATATTGAGTTCAACAATTTCAGATCATGAATTCTCTCCTCCATCCCCACCCCCTTTCCGACCCCCCTTTTTCCAATAATTTATATTTTTTTATTATTAATAATTTAAATTTTTTTTACACACTATATTTTTTCTTTTCCCTCCTATTTTTAAATTTATTTCGATCTATTATTTCATCTCCACTTTTTAGCCCATTTCAATCCCTTCCCCCACCCCCGCTAGGGCCATCTGCCACTAGCTTGTCCTGCTTGCTACCCTTAATGTCCCCATTAGCACATCTTTTAGATAATAACACCACCATCAACAATCCTTTGTCCTTTTGTCTATGACATCTTTGGCAATCTCTTCTTGACCTCCACCCATCACTGGCCCTGTATCCAGCTCTCATGTCCCTTCTACCAGCTTATATTTCATCGCATTTCTATATGTCTTAGTTCTGATGAAGGGTCATCCAGATTCAAAACGTCAGCTGTGTCCCTCCCCACAGATGCTGTCAGAACTGCTGAGTCTTTCCAGGTATTTTTGTTTTTGTACGACAAAATGCTTCTCTTGCACCCGCTTAATAGAATCAAAGAGACAGGATATTGGTCTGTTCCAATGGCAGCTGCCCAGAGGCAATGGCTGGGAGTTCAGATAATTTCTTGGTTAACAGGGGAGGAGGAGACAGGAGTCTTGAGTTTCAATCTCTGTTCGGGAATTACTGTGACCAGCGCCAGCCTGGACATTGGGGAGTTAACCCCTGTGGGGGGGGGGGGGGGGGTGGGGGGGGCGGTGGAAGCTGGAAGTGAAAGCACCAGTTGCACGGTGGGGTGTATTTATAACTCTGAATGGGATCAGGGAGGTCACTGCTATCTGGCTGCCCTTCTCCCCTACCCCCTTCAGCATGACCCACAGGCCAGTGCAGGCTGACCGGGGCGAGAGTCTGCTCTCCCTTGACAGGTCAAACATGAAACCAATTCAGGGAAGGCCGAGCCAGGATCTGCCTCTCTCTTTGTCTCTCTCCCCTTCCTTCTTGCTCTTGACAAGAGGGGCAACCTCTGCTCTGCAGCTCATCTCCAATCTCTAACCCCTGCCACAGGTTCCAGGCAATCACCGCACAATCCAAAATGAACCACTTCCTTTACAGGCCAAGTGAGACATGGAGGGACGGTGGGGTGCTTGATGATGTACCAAGGTGGGGGGGACAGGAAGAAGTGCAAACTGGCTGAGAGACAGCGCGCCTCCTGGGAACCTATTCCTCACATAACTTGATAATCAGAGGATTCCTGGATGGAGAGTTCTGAGGGCGTCCAACACTCCTCAAAAAAAACCCATCTCCAGTCAGAGGTGAAGCGAGGTGTCAAGGAGTTCACTGTGACGATCACTTTGAATCAGTCCGTATGGCTCGTTTTAATTTTTTCCCCTTTATTCATTGATGGGATGTGGCCACAGGAACAGGGCCATTTGCTGACTGAAAATTAATGTGTGAAAAATAAACCAAAAAAAAAACCCGAGATTCCACCAATCTGAAGCCATGATGGAAAACGAAGCCCATTTTGTCACACCTGGTCTGCTGGCAGAGAGAGAGAGAGAGAGAGAGAGAGAGAGAACTGCTGTTAGGGTGATGAACGTACTTTTCGATTCAGAACATCTCCTCACTGGTCGAGCGGTAGTGTGGAGGAGGTCGAAGGATGGTGGGGAGCAGAAAGGCCTAGTTTAAGAACGTGCTGTGCCAGCGAGACAGAGCCAGGTGAGCACGGAGTGAAAACAAATTGCGCACGGGCCTGTCCATCGCTTACTGTGTTTATTAATCGCGTATACAAGTCTCGAGTTCTGCCATGTTGGCAAATTGTGTTCAGGTTTTTTTTTGTCATATAAAAACATACAAAATACATATGCAGAGACAGAAAGGAAACATTGTGGGAGCTTCCCCACCCTCAGTCCCCAACCACATAGCCAGGAGGCCTCAAGAGTGGTTGGAAATAAAACCAGCCGGATGGCTGACCCATTCTCCCTCCCTCCCCAACCCATACACAAAATGAGCGTAGCACCAAAGGAGTACTGGCCACTGCACTCACTCCATGACAAACAGTGTGCTCTGTACCGTGGTTCTCCGCCACCATAGCACCTCCCATCCACCCACCCCACCCCCACCCCCACCCCCGCCACCCGCTCCAGCAGCATTGCCAAAGCCGTCGATGCCTCTGCCATCTCCTCCCCAGCACTCAGCTGCTGGTGCTCGGTTCCACCGCAGCTCCCGCCACCTCCTGAGCCTCCTCCTCCTCCTCCTCGTCCGGTGGGCAGTCCACGAAGTCCGCCAGCATGGCCGCTGTCTGGTCATCTTGGTCCTGAGGGTGATGAGTGTTGTTTGGGGTTGTGGGGGGGGGGTAAGAAAATGCAAGGGAATGAATGAAGCAGTCATAGGAGTCTCTCTCTGGATACAAGTGCTGCGTTTGTTAGGCAGTTTATAACCAACCCAGGAATGTGCAAAACGGGCCTTGATACAGAAGAGCCATCCTGACCAGCGTGGAATACAACAGTGTTTGATGAGGCCATTCGGCCCATTGTGTCTGCCCAGATCCATACTGGAGATGCCTACTCTTAACTGACACTCAGGTCATTCTAATTGGCCTCAGTCGCAAGCAATTTAACAAATGTCTCTTTCTAAAAAAATATGTAAAGTGCCAATAAACTCCAAAATTATATACAGAACTTAAGGAAATTTATTGTGGTGAAAATTTTTAATTTCAGGACTTATATGCTGTACGAATATAACTTTTAATTTGGGAATTGAATTTTTAAATGCAAAGTAAATAGGGAAGAAGCCAAGAGATAAAAGGGTGTGTTTATTTAATAAAAGGTCAGAGTTGGAAATGGGAAAAGATTAACAATGGATGGCCCCTTTCAGTCTCTTGGTGATGAGATATGTCTACAATCATCTTCATCAGGGGTTTAAATTGTTCATGTAATTCCCTAGATCAAAGGGAAGTTGGAAAGCAACCGGTAACCAAGAGAAGTTCTTAAAGTATCCACGTGCTCTTCAGATTAAAGGCCAGGTTTAAGAAGGTGGTTAATTAGTCAAAATCTCTATCTGGGACATCCCCTTTATGTCATCATTGCCACTGGATAGGGGACAGGGGAGCTACCTTTTTGTTTTGGGTTTATCTGGGTGATCTCCCCCCTCCCCCCACCCCCCACAGAAAACAGGCAGTTTATATCTGGAGCAGGAACAGCTTGGATACAGATACGGACAGTGAAAGAAAGCTGCCCTGTGCTGTGGACCACCAAGCAAGAAGGCAGTGAAGCCCATGTTTGCACTGGAATGTCCAGAATTGTGAGGTGCTTAAAGAGGGTCGCCTGACAGAATGCTAGTGAAAGGACCTCAAAAAAATCTCATAACTCAGAACAGCATGAGCGCTGAAAAAAATCAAAGTGAATTCCTGAGATCTGTGGCATGCCTTGGCTTGGCCCCAGGAGAAGTGAAGGAGCCCTCAAGATCCAAGTAAGTATAAGGGAACGCTTGGGTGGAAAAAACAAGTCAAACTGGGAGTGCCCCGTTGAGATTTACAGGGTTGAAGAACGGGTGTTTACGAAAAATATATAGTGTTAAGTTAGTTACTTTGCTGAACTCTTGTACAGTAATGGTTTTTGTTTAAAACATAAAACCTTGCAGCATAATTCTTTTAAGTTAATAACTGGGAATTTGAAATTATTTTTAAAAACGTAATGGTCTTCCTTGAGATCCTCGCTTTGTGAAATTAAAATATAAATGCTGGGCTGCTCACTTCAGTCCCTTTGCTGCCCAGGAGTTGCGGTCGGCATTACTGAAAGAAACAGTGTGCTCACTCTCTTGGGACGCAATTGCACAGAGGTATGCAATAGGACTAAAGACTAGTGACGTCTACTCTAATCCAGATTCCTTCATCTGACTCACTTTCAGTAAAGTATTTTATTTGTTCACTGGATGAGCTCTTCGCTGGCAAGGCCTTCTGCCTTCTGCCCCAAGATGGTGGTGATGGTGGTAGTATTGCAAGATCAGGTAACTTTCTGCACAAAATAGATTGCTTCCAGACTTCCCTTACGCTCTCCATTTGCAGCACATTGTTACTGATAGAACCACCAGCTGTCTTTCACTATTTATCCACCTCCAATCCTTTGGCAGTTTCAACAGTTACACTGCCCTCAGAAACGGGACCTGACCTGCCCAGTGACAACTCACTGGTTGCGAAGTGTTTCCCGAACACCCTGAGGATGTGATCAGATGCTACACAAAAAAAAAGTCATGCACCGTTCTTTCTGGTCTTACCTCCCACCCCTGCCACCAACCCTCTCTACTCCAGTCAATACAGCCCCGGTTCCTTTCTTTACTTAAAACCACCACCATTTACTTGGCGCCCTGGGGGATCTGTTTGGACCTTATCTTTTTTTTGGCCAATGCCAAACGGGGGGGGGGGGGGGGGGGGGGCTGAGGAAGCCCCTCCCAGGTGCTCTGGGGTAATGAGACGAGGCTTTGCATTGGGGCGGGCTGAGCGCGAGGCCATTTCCTTCCTCGGCTGCGGTACCCCCCCCCCCCACCCCACCCCCACCCCGCCGGGTTTTCGGATGGTTTTGGCTTCCGACTGGTGCAGCTTTACTAGGAGGTGTGGCGATCTTACCTCCGCCTCAGCAGCTTTCTCAGTCGGCGTTCCCTCCTTGCCCTGTTGGTCGCTTGGGCTTTCCTCCGCCATTTCCTCGGCGTTTTTGGCCGGGCTTCCATCCTCGGCTTTCGCCGGCAGCTCGTCCGCGCCAGGGGCGTCGCCCTTATCGGAGGCGACAGCCCCCTCCGCCCTGCCTTCCGGCGCCGCCACGTCCGCGTTGTCCCCATCCGACGCGGAGTTGGACGCCTCCTGGCGCACCTCCTCCCCTTGCAGCTCCGCCTCCGCCCGCGGCGTCGCTTCCTCCGCCGGCGTTGGCGGTGGCGGCCCGGTCAACCCCGCCTCTGCATCGGGCTGCTCCGCCCGCGTCTTGCCCGCCTCCGCTTTGGTCTCGCTGGCGTGCCCCCCCGGCTGGGCGCCTGGGGGTCCCTCCCGCGGCACCCCCACCTCCTCCTTCTCCTCCTCCTCCTCCGCCACGCCCTCCTGCTGGGGGTGCGGGTCTTGCTGGGCGCCGTACCCCCGCTGCCTCGCTTCAGTCGGACCCTCGTCCGCGGCCGGGGCGGGTGCCACCGCACCGATTTCGCCAACCTGCACCGTCAGCTCCGGGGGAGGCTCTTCCTCCTCGGACATCCCCTCTTGGTCGTGCTCGTACATCTCGTCTTCCTCATCCTCTTCCAGCTCATCGATCTCCTTGTAATCCATCTCGTCCTCGTCCTCCTCTTCCTCCTCCTCCTCCTCCTCATCGTCCTCCAATTCGCCTTCCTCGAAGTCCTCCTCGTCCTCGTAGTCCTCCTCCTCCTCCTCGTCGTAATAGTCGTCCTCGTCCTCTGGGTATTCCTCCCCTTCTTCATCCTCGCTGCTGTTGATATTGATGACGGTTAGGTCTTCGTCCACTTCCTGGGGTTCCAGCTTCGGCTCTTCGCTGGCCGCCAGCTGGGGAGGCGAGGGAACCGGCGCCGGAGCCGCAGCCTGGGCTTGGGCAGGGGGGGCCGCGGTCGGCACTTGGCTCTGAGAGGGCGACGTGACCACCACCTTCTCGATCTCCTCCATCTCCTCCTTCTTGGCGTCGGGCGTGGCACCGCGCTCGGGCAGAAGACCCTCCGGCACGATCATGACGCTGTCGTCGGAGTCGCTCTCCAGAGAGATCTCGACGTCGGACTCCTCCTCCTTGTCGTAGCGCACGAAGACCGGCCGGTGGCCGCCATTGCCGAACAGGGCGTCATCGTCGTCGTCCGGCGGCGCCGGGGCCTCGGTCTCCATGGGCCCCGCCTCCTCGGGGGCGTGGTTCTCCGCCGAGCCGGCGGGCGCCTGCGGCAGGGGGAAGCGGGTGGGCGCCGGCAGGTTGGCAAAGCGCCCCTGCGGCGGGGGCAGGTCGGATTGCGGCCGGGCCGGGGGAGCGGGCAGGTGGAACGTGGGCACCTGAGGCTGCCGGCTGGGGCCCTGCAAGTCGGGCACTGACGGTTTGAAGGCGGCCGCGATTAGGCTGGACGTGTTGAGGGGCATTTGAAGAGAGGGCACCCGAGGGTGTATTAAGCAGTTGCAGATGACCAGTGCTTCCGAGCAAAAAGCTGAGACCTGCAAAATAAAAACGATGCAAGTTTATTGCAGGAACCTTAAGCTTCCAGGTTCCCACGCCATACTTAACCTTACTTAAGGAGGGATGTACTTGTATTGGAAGCCGTTCAGGGAAGGTTCACTCGGCTGATTCCTGGGATGAGCGCCTTTGTCTTATGGGGAAAGGTTGAGGCTCTACTCGTTGGAGTTTAGAAGAATGAGAAGTGATCCTATTGAAATTTATACATTCCTTGACAGGGTGGGATGCTGTGAGGATGTTCCCCCCCTCATGGGAGAATCTGGAATCGGGAGGTCGGTGGGGGGGGGGGGGGGGGGGGGTGGGGGGGGGGGGGGGGGCACAGTTTCAAAATAAGGCGTGTCCCCATTTAAGACACAGTGGAGGAGGAATTTCTCCTCTCAGGGGGTTGTTAATGCTTGGAATTCTCTTCCCCAGCGAGCAGTGGAGGCCGGGTCACTGAATATACCAAGGCTGAGTTGGCTGGATTTTCATGGACAAGGGAGTCAAGGGTTATGGCTGGAGGGGCCATAGATACAGTGGACGTGGGAAAGATGTTTCCATTAGTAGGAGAGACTAAGACCCGAGGGCACAGCCTCAGGGTACAGGGAAGACCTTTTAGAACAGAGATGAGGAGAAACTTCTTTAGCCAGAGAGTGGTGAATCTATGGAATTCATTGCCACAGAAGGCTGTGGAGGCCAGGTCATTGAGTGTATTTAAGACCGAGATAGATAGGTTCTTGATTGGAAAGGGGATCAAAGGTTACTGGGAGAAGGCGGGAGAATGGGGTTGAGAAACTTATCAGCCATGATTGAATGGCGGAGCAGACTCGATGGGTCGAATGGCCTAATTTCTGCTCCTATGTCTTATGGTCTTATGGCACAAGCAGGAAAGTGAAGTTGAGGCCACAAAGAGATCATACTGACTGGCAGAGCAGGTTCAAAATGTCAAATGTCTACTCCTGCTCCTATTTTTTATGCCATAATACAACTGACCATGGCCTGTGGGGCTGCCCACAGGGAGTGCAGGGAGCTCCATTAAGCTTATATAACCTTTCATAGGCCACTCTTGGAATATGAACAACAGTCCTGGTCGCCACTGTATAAAAAGGATACCGAGGCATTGGGGAAGGTACAAAAAGGATTTACAGGATTGGCGCCAGAACTGAGCAGTTAAACCCATCGGGAATTTTTAAAGAGACTGGGCTTCCTTTCTCTAGAAAAGGGAAAGCTGAAGAGCGGTCTGCAACAGGCCTTCAATATGATGGAAGGGTCCGATAGGGTAGGTAAGGAGATGTTCGCACTTGCTGGGGACAGCAGAATCTGGGTCCGTAAATTAAGATTGCCACTAGTAAATCCAATCGGAATTTCAGGAGCAACTTCCTTGCCCAGGGAGTGGTGCGAACGTGGAACTCATCACTGCAAGGATTGGTTGAGGCAGCTTTTTTTTAAAAAAAAAAATGTATTTATTCACGAGATGTGGGTGTCGCTGGCAAGGCCAATATTTATTGCCCATCCCTAATTGCCCTCGAAAAGGTGGTGGCGAGCTGCCATCTTGGGATGCAACTGAGTGGCTCGCGCAGCCATTTCAGGGGGCGGTTAAGAGTCAACCACGTTGCTGTGGGTCTGAAGTCACACGTAGGCCAGACCGGGTAAGGACGGCAGATTTCCTTCCCTCGAGCGAGCCAGATGCATTTTTACGACAGTCCGGTAGTTTAAGAGTCACCATGACTGAGACCAGCTTTTCATTCCGGGTCTATTTAATGAATTGAATTTAAATTCTCCCAGTAGGGTAGAAACTCACGTTGCTGGATCATTTGTCCAGGGCTTGGATTAACATGTCCAGCAACGTAGCCACTTTGCTACCGTATTTAGGAGGTGGTGGTGGCCACTCAGCCCCTTGGGCCTGCTCCGCCATTCAACTAGATCGTGGCTGATTTTCTACCTCAATGCCGTTTTCGCTGCACTCTCCCCACATCCCTTGATGTCATGAGTATCTACAAACCTATTGATCTTTGTCTTGAATGTGCTCAATGATTCAGCTGCCACAGCCCTTCGGGATAGAGAATTCCAAAGATTCACCATCCTCCCAGTGAAGAAATTCCTCCTCGTCTCAGTCTGAAATGGCCTGCCCCTTAGACTGAGACTGGGTTCCCCCCCACTGGTTCTGCACCGCACCCCACCAACCCCCCCTGACCCTAGGGTACCACAGCATTTAACAGGAAGCTAGATAAGCACGAGGGGAAAAGGGTAGCTTACAGGTCCAAAGGAGGATGGCGGCCAACTGGGCAGGCATTCAAGCCTCATTAGGTACCGCTCCCCCCTCTCTATATGGGGTTGTCCACTGTGCTTAAGTTTACAAAATTTCTCGCAAAGCCTACAGTGATTCAGGCAAGGTCGGCAGACCGCAGTGTTTGCGCCGCTCGCTTAGCGGAGAAGATGTGGCACGGCGCACAGCTACAGCTGCAGCGCCAGGACAAACAAGGTGGCACGGCCGCAGCTCGATATTTACAGCGTCCCATTACACGCACGCACGGGGATTAGCGCAACAAGGAAACCTGGAACAGTGAAGCGCGCACGGACGCGACAGCCATTCTCTGGCGTTTACCTCGGTGTCTCCATCGTTCTGGCCCTGGCTGAAGGTCCTGACGGCGCAGTGCAGCGGCGGCGGCCACTTTGAGCTGGGGACCAGCAGCAGGAAGAGCAGGAGGCGGTAGAGTTCCCGCCGGCAGTCCGGGCGGAGGTAGGGGCTCACTGCGCTGGCGCCCTGCTGCAGACGGATCAGGAGAGGCAGCACCAGCTCGTGGAGCTTCTGCGGCGGAGAGAGCGGGAGAGGTCAGCGACAACGGAGGCCAGGTCTCAACAACGGACTCGCTACCGAAGATAATCGGAGGTGGAGGGGTTGGGGGGGGGGGTGGGTTTCACCAGGAAAAGTTGGTCTAACTGTTGCAAGGATTAAAGTCTCAAAACTCTGGTGTAAGTGCTTCATATTTTCTCTCTCTCTCTCATCCCAGCCAGGAAATCTGTTTCCCTCCCTCCTTTTTAAGGGATCCCTCAATGCCAATCACGCCCCTACCCCCCCTACCCTTGCCATTCAACTAGATTGTGGCTGATTTTCTACCTCAATGCCATTTTCGCCACATTATCCCCACATCCCTTGATGTCATGAGTATCTACAAACCTATCGATCACCCCCGAACAAGCTTGTCCCAGTACCTCACGAGGCTTGGTGTCTTGAGACGCTGCTGCGTAGCAGCTCTGGGCCTGTTACTATGTTAAAGGCACTACTTAAACGCAGGCTGTTGTGCTCAAGTCTCTCTCCCCCAGCCTCCTGAGCACAACACGATGGCAGCCTGCTACAACGCTGAGGCAGCAAATTTAAGGGAACTAGAGCCGGAATTATTTTCTTTTTAAGCTCCTGAAAGGAATAGACTGAATTGTGGAAGGCACACTTGACAATTTTGCCACAAGCTAGGAATGATGACCAAAACTAGGCTTCTCTGACTAAACAAAAGTGATTCAAATTAAAGGTGAAATTATACCATTGGATCCGGCCATTCGGCCCATTGTGCCTGTGCCAGCTCTTTGAAACAGCTACTCCCAATTCATCCCGCTCCCCCATTATTCATCCCCACGGCCCCGCAAATGTTTCATTCCCAAGTATTTATCTGATGCCCTTCCTATTCAATCTGCTTCCGCCACCCTTTCAGGCAGGGCATTCCGGATAGCGATGATTCGCCTCCTGAAACAAATTCACATCTCCCTGGTTCCTTTGTCAATCTGGGTACTCTGGTCACTGGCCCTCCTGCCAGTGGAGAAAGTTTCTACCCGTCTATTCTATCAAAAACTCCTGACGTTTCTTGGAATGATGCAGGTTGCTCCAAAACTTTTAGTTGTATCTAGTTATTTAGCTTTTCAGTACGGAACTTTAACACCCTCTTCCCCCCCCACCCCCCGACCCAAATGGCCGCTGGAAGGATGGGTGAGGGATTCAGTCGCAATGCCTGGGTCTGTGGCAATTCTGCCAAGCTAGAGGGCGACAAAGATCAGGTCTCAGACCACCTTCGCAACAGGTCAACTGCCTGTTCACCACAGTGTTGCCCGTGGGATCTTGCTGTGCACTCATTTGGCTGGCGTGCTAATCTACAAGGCCGTACCTTAACCATAGAAATATGCAGCATGGATGTGGGCCCTTCGGCCCATCCTTTCTGCACCAGTTGACTAGTAGACATTATCCTAATCCCACTTCCCAGCTCCTGGTCTGTAGCTGTGTGGGTTCAAGTTAAATATGATGAGGGTTTCTACCTCTACTGCCCTTTAAAGCAGTGAGTTTCAGATCCACCCCCCCCCCCCACCATCATCTGGGTAAAAAGCTTTTCCTTTGAACCCCCTTTAAACCTCCCACCTCTTATCCTAATCTACACCCCCTGGTTGTGAACCCCCTCAAGCAAGGAGAATAGGGCTTCCCTATCCACTCACTCTGGACCCTCGATTTTATACACTTCACTTAGGTCTTTCCTCAGGCCCCCTCTGTTCTGAACAAAGTGCAATATTTCCTCACAATTAAAATTCTCCCGTCCAGGCAACATCTTGCTGAACATCTCCTCCACACCCTCTTACGTGCAATCCCATCTTTTCTATAACGCGAAGGCCAGAGCTGCATGCAGTGCTCCTAACTGTGGCCTAACTAGCGTTTTATACAGTCCCAGCATCACCCCTCGGCTAATAAAGGCAAGTATGCCATAAACTGTCTTGACCCTTACTGCCCTGTCCAACAACCCTCAGGGATCTGTGCGTTCCAAGGTCCCTCTGTTCCGCCTCGCTTCTCAGGATCTGACTGTTTATTGCGTATTTAAGGTATTTAATTGTCTGTGAAGTCCTTTGGGGTATCCCGAGGTGGGGAAAGGTGCTTTATAAACGCGTGCACTATTTTTAAGCTTGGGGGGCAGGTATCAGAAGGAACCCTGGCACACCCTGCACAGTTAAGTTACACTCACCTTGTGCGTTTCCTCCTTCAATAAGCTTCCACAGGACAGGATCACATCGCTACAGGCTGGGGGGTGGGGGGGGTGGTGGGGGGAGAAGAAACAACAAAGCAGAGAATTAGGGCCCACATCAGCCAGCGACGAAGCCAATGGAGGTGCAGGCGGAGAGCCCAACAGGTCTGCATCCTCTGGGCCGACACCAAGGTGTCAGGAGAGCCTGGTCCGAACGTGGGCGCAGGGTCCCCTGGGGTCACGATGGTGGGGATCTAAGTGGGTGACACGCGGACTCCTCCTTGAACGAGGCGAACGAGCAGCCGAGTTTCGATGCAGCCGTTTCGGAAAACAGCTATCAGCTCAGGAGAAACCTCTTCACCCAGAGAGTGCCGTGCACCTGGAACCCGCCATCACAGGCAAATAGTGCTTAACGGCACTTGAGGGGAGGCTGGACAAACACGTGAGGGGGGAGGGAATAGCTGGTAGATTTAGACGAAGAAAGATGGGAGGAGGCTCGAGTGCAGCATATAAACACCAGCATGGGCTGGTTGGGCCGAACAGCCTGTTTCTGTGCCGTACAAGAACATAATGAATAGGAGTAGGCCATTCAGCCCTTCGAGCCTGCTCTGCCATTCAATGAGATCAAGGCTGATCTTCCAGTTCAACACCATTTTCCTGCACTATCCTCGTACCCCTTTGATGTTTTTAATATGTAGAAATCTATCGACCTCAGTCCTGAGTGTCCTCAATGGCTGAACCTTCACAGCCCTTTGGGGCAGATCATTCTAAAGATTCGCCACCCTCTGAGCAAAGAAATTCCTCCTCATCTCAGTCCTAAATGCCCCTTATTCTGAGACTGTGCCCCCTGGTTCTAGACCCCTCCCCTACCCCCACCCCCACCCCCCCACCCCCAACAACCCCAGTCAGGGGAAACATCCTGTAGCGACCCAGTCACGCCCTGCAAAAATGTTGTATGTTTGACTGAGGTCGCCTCTCATTCTCCTAAACTCCAGAGAACAACCCAATACAATTCCTCACAGATGGGAGCGCGACTCAGGAGCTGGGACTGAGCCGCTCACACAACGTGCGCTCGCGCTCACACACACACACACACACACACACACACACACACACTAGCTGGGAATGACTCAGGCGCTAAGGCTGAGGCAGACATGAACGTGAGCACCTTCCCATTTTACTCTACTCGCCTCATTGACCCAAGGTTAAAACGGACGCCAGGAGTGCGACAGGACCTGGTCTGTAAGCTCCGCTCCCATTCTACACTCATCGCAGCAAGGCTGGATAGGCGAGGACCTCCTAACACGGACGCGAAACCGGGGCCGAGCCGGTGAAGTGCGTGGGGGGGGTGGGGCTAACGCGGCGAGTACCTTTCAGCGCCGCCAGGCAGACGTCGCTGTTGGCGGTTGGGTCTTGCTTCTTGTGGCCTGTCAGCGCCACGGCGTCGTTCAGGTCCATCAGCTTTTGCTTCTTGTTGCTGTGCTTGCCGTAGTTGAGCGGCTGGGTCCCGTCCCCCGCCGGCTTGCCCGCCCGCAGCTGCGAAGGGTAAAGGTCAAAGCCTCTCAGTCAGGTTGGCGCGGTGGTGGGGGGGCCTGGTCCCTGACCCGCGATAGCCCCATGAGGTGGCCGAGGGGTGGGGAATGTGGGGATGCGGGGGGGGGGGGGGGGGTGGACGACAGGGAATGGGCGGCAACTTCCACATTCCTCCCCCCCACACACCACCCACCATCCCCTCCTAGTTAGAGGGGCTGAGGGAGTAACGTTAAGAAGCTACAATACCAGTAAAGGAGAAGCTGTTGATGGGTGGGCATTACAGGTTTAAGTTCACGATAGCGTGTCGAGATTACAAAACCTTACCACGCCCCAAATCTCTTCATTTGAGGAAAAAATTATTTTCTCCGCGAGCAGTGCTTCCCAAACTTGTTCCCACTTCCACCCCATTTTAATGGCTCAGACCTTGAGTAACCCCAGAGTGAAAAATTTGGAGGGAGGTGGGGAGGGATCCGGGAGTTGAGCCTGACTTCAGCTGTCAAAATAAAACAAGACAGCAGGATAGTGACCTTCAATAAAGCTCACACCTTGAACTTCAAAATCTGTCTCTCTAAACGTTGAGCCTCAACCCAACCCTCACATTTCAGCATGACCCCCCGCCACCCACCCACTTACGCCTCTTCCAATTGGGACTCCTGGTGATCGCTGTGACCCTATCGCGCGTGCAGTCACTTGAAGGCTCACACCTCCCCTCCCCTCACAACCACAGCGAGTCAGGAACAAAAAAAATTGGCCTGAAGTATCAAGGGGCTTCGGAGCCGGTCCCAGGAAATTGCCGACAGGGTCTCCGCTCGATGGCCATTACGGCCTGGGAGCTCGCCACCCCAAAAGTCTCGTCCTGTGACCCCACTGGGAGTCGTGACCCTTGGCTCGGGGACCCCTTACCCCTCCCTTGGAGGATTTGGCACACAAACGGAGCCACCCACAAGCAGCCATTCACCGAGGTGAGTCGAGTGACTGACCACCTTCCATCAGGGGACTCTCTTCTTTCCAGAATTTCATTCTCCTCGCAAGCCGCACACCTCGCCCGTGGCTCTTACCTTCACCGTGTCCACTACCGGAGTGATGTCAGCGATCAAGTTAGCCAATAAGACTTCAGAATGGTGGAATGCCCCTTGCAGAACTCCCGAGGAAGCCCCACAGACCTTCACCCACGTCCCCAGGACCTCGTAGGTCTTGACTCTCACTGAGCTAAAAACACAATGTTGTCATTTTAGTTAACTTCTCCCCCCCTCCCCCCACCCCACATTCATTCATGGGACATGGGCGTCGCCAATAAGGATGGCATTTACCACCCATCCTGAGTTGCCCTAGTGGTGGGCTGCCTCCTTGAATCGTTGGTAGTTGGTTTTATACACTGAGTGAGTTGGTAGGTCACCGCAAGAGAGTGGCTGAGGTTCCACTCCGTCAGTGGGGGGTGCTGGAGTCACATATCGGAAAGGTTGAGCAGGTTGGGCCTACGCTCATCGGAGTTTAGAAGAACGAGGGGTGATCTCACTGAAACGTAAAAGATTCTGAGGGGACTTGACAGGGTAGATTGCCGAGAGAACGTTTCCTCTTATGGGAGAATCTAGGACGAGGGGGCACAGCTTCAAAGTCAGGGGTCTCCTTTTCAAGACGGAGATGAGGAGGAATTTCTTCTCTCAGAAGGTTGTAAGCATTTGGAATTCTCATCCCCAGGGAGCAGTGGAGGCTGGGTCATGGAATATGTTCAAGGCAGAGGAAGACAGATTTTTGATGACGTGGAAGTCAAGGAAAATGGGGGTGCAGGCAGGAAAGTGGAGTTATGGTCACTATCATAATAATATTGAATAGTCTTCTCACACAATATAAATTGTTGTTTGCCCCTTATATTGATATTCTTGCGACGTGACCTGATGAGTGCAACTTGAAAAGATTCGACATCTCTCTTTTTTCAAGAATATTGAATAGTCGAGCAGGCTTGAGGGGCCAAATGGCCTACTCCTGCTCCAATGTCTTGGGATCTTTTATGCCCAGAAGGTGTAATGAGGACAGATTTCCTTCCTTGAGGGGCACCAGTGAACCAGATGGGTTTTTTTTTTACAAAAACCTAAAAGCTTCATGGTCACTTCAGTGCGGATCATAACAAAATAGATAATAACTGAATCTCAAACCGCCACTAGTGGGATTTGCTCTCCCCTTGTCTGGGTCAGTATCCCAGGGCTCTGTATCGCTAGCCCAACGACATAATCACTATCCTCAGTGCTGGTATTCCGACAGCCCCCATCGTACACAGCGACATCTAACCCATCAAAATCAATTGCATCAGCTCCAACTCTTCCACAGGGTAAAGGAGAGACTCACCACCTATCCTATGTGAGACACTGGTACCAAAACTTGGGCTTGATCTATAAACTTGGGCCAGAGAGACATGAGGAAAGGTAGTGCAGACCAAATGAATGAGAATCCCTTCTCTCAACCTAGGGGGAGACAGTGGCCTAGTAGTTATATCATTGGACTAGCAGGATTAGTAATCCTAAGGCCCAGGCTACTGCTCTGGAGACATGGGCTCAAATCCACCACAGTAGTTGGTGGAATTTAAATTCAATTGACAAACCTGGGATATAAAGCTCGTCTCAGTAATGGTGACCATGAAACTCTCACCGATTATTGTAAAAACCCTTCGGGGTTCACAAATGCCCTTGAGGGAAGGAAATCCGCTGTCCTTACCTAGTCTGGCCTACATGTGACTCCAGGCCCACAGAAACTTGGCTAACTCTTGACAGTCCTCTGAAATGGTCTAGGAGGCCGCTCAGTTCAAGGGCAATTAGGGAGGGGCAAACGCTGGCCTTGCCAGTGACACCCACATCCCGTGAAAGAATAAGGGAAAAGTCCACAAGGCAATGTCTGCTGGGCGGGGAGGCTGGGGGGGAGCACCTGCAACAACTTGCCTTTATATAGCACCTTTAAAGCAGGCACTTCACAGGAGCGTTATCAAGGTTTGACTCCAAGCCACATTAGGGCAGACGCCAAAAGCTTGTTCAGATCATCTGGGTTTGGTGCAGCGTTTTAAGAGAAGGAGAGATGTTTAGGGAGGGATTTCCAGAGGTTTTGGCCTAGGCTGCCTAAAACACGGCTGCCAATGGTGGAGATGTGCCCTACTCTATCAACGAGGGCTGGGCTATTTGATCCCAAACACAGGCCCGTAATTCTGAAGCAAAATACCACAGATGCCGGAAATCCGAAACAAAAAGCAGAAAACGCCGGAAACATTCGGGGTCAGGCAGCATCCCTGGAGAGGACAATTTCACCTTTCAGGTCGATGGCCTTTCATCAGAATTTGGACCAGTTAAGAGGTGTAATTGGTTATAAGGAAGTCAAAGTAGGGACGGCGGGAAGAACGGCAAAAGGGAAGGTGCGTGATAGGGTGGCGGGCAAGAGAAGTTAAATGACAAGAAAAGGCTGACGGTACAGGGTAACGGACAAGCAAAAGATGGGTGTAGAGGAGGTGTGAATGGCAGAATTGGTGAACACCTGATATCCGGAAGTAAAAAACAAGAGAGAAACCAAAACCAGCCAGGACAAAAGGAAACAAAATGGGGGCGGAGGTGATCATCTGAAATTGTTGAAATCCGTATTGACATCTGGACTTCTGTGCTTCCTCCCCCGCCCCCCCCACCCCCACCCCCCCCCCCCCACCCCAACCACCTCCCTGTGTCACGGTACTGCTTGCGCGATGCTCCCTCCCCGAATCCCGCAAACGAGAGACGTTCGCAAACTCAACACTTAGCGTGGAATCTGACCTGTATGCTTTCTCCTGTCCGGGTGCGGACGTGTCTCGGGACGTGCTCCACGTGCTCAGGACTTGGGGGAAGAGCCTGCAGATGATGTCAGCGAATCGCAGCAAATGCTTCCTGCACCTGTTCACCCAAAACACAACCGAATCACACCCCTGGGTATCGTTCTCAACCGCCGCCAACGCGGAACGGACCGGCACAGCGGGAAGAGCTGCCGCCGGTAGGCCAGGAGGTGCTCAATCCAAGTTGTGTTCTATCCACAAAGTCAAGAGCCAACAATCAAAACCTTTTATGGTTACCTGAGCTTAGGTGCTTTCGGTACAGAACTCGAGGATTGCTGAACCAGCCTCCATCAAACTCTCAGGCAGTGCATTCCAGATCCTAACCACGCACTGCATAAAAGGTTTTTGCCTCACAATGCCATTGCTTCTTGTGCCTCACTTGCCCTTGTGCCAATTGGAGTAGTAGCCCATACGGCTCCTTGAGCCTGCTCCGCCATTCAGGACAACCATGGCTGATTATCAGCCTTAACTCCACTGTTCCACCCAGTGCCCATATCCTTCCTTAATTCCGGGAGGGATCAAAAGTCTGCCCGTCAAATGGGAACAGCTTCTCTCTGTCTACGCTGCCTAGACGCCTCAATGTTGAGCCCCTCTATCAATCTCCTCTCAACCTTCGCCTCTCCAAGCAGAGAACAGAATCAGCTCCTTCAGTCTATTCATCCCGGAACCATTCCCGTGATCTTTTCTGCACCCTCTCTAAAGCCTTCACATCCTTGCTGAAGTGCGGCACCCAGAACAGGACGTGATACTCCTGTCGAAGCAGAACCAGCGTTTTGCACAGATTTAACGTAGCTTCCTTGCTTGCTGTGCCCCTACTGAAGAAGCCAAGGATTGTTTGTGTCTGATTAACCATTTTCTCAGCCTGCCTTGCCATCTTCAACAATTTATGCACATATATCCCCAGACCTCTCTGTTCCTGCACCCCCTTTGGACTTGCACCCTTTATATCGCCTCTCCTTGCTCTTTAACATTTACATAATGCAGGTCCCTACACCTTATAGTCCTGCAGACCTCGAGAAGGTCTTGCGGCGCAGTGGGTGGTGTCCCTACCTCTGAGCCCAGAAACTCCAAGCCCCACCCCAGGCCTTGATGCGCTCAAAACACAGCTGAACAGGTCGAGCATCAACCTGTAAATCCTTCCAACCCACGCCAATGGCGGGCAGTAAGAGTGAGAGAGATTCCTGGTCGGCCGTGTGATGGGAAGAGTGTTGGAGCCTCTGCCATCACTAGCCATAGCTCCAGGCTGCAACACTCATGTAAAAAAAAAAAAGAGCACGTCACCACAGAAACCTGGGCTCCCCGTGAACTGCAACACACCACCCACCACCAATTAAAGATTCTTGACAATATTTGATAGCCAGAGACTCATATTTAAGGAAACTGGGCAAAAGAATCAAGCACCCGCAAGTGACCCCCATGCAGATCATCCCTGACACGGAACCTCATCGCTGAGCGGAGGAGGAGGAGGGTCTTTTACTCACAGGGGGAGGCAACTTTCGAGCGAATGCTGATGCACTTACACGGTGATGAGCGCCGACAGAACCTCCAGGGCATCACAGTGGATTGTCGGCAGGACTAACATTTTCAATGGACCTTCACCCACCCAGCTCTGCAATGGAGGGTTAAGAGAGAAAGAAAAAGAGAAAACACATAAGAGGGACAAACACACGTTTCAAACTGTGTCGGCAACAACACTGGGGCGAAGTGAGAAAGGAGGTGAACAGCGAGTGTCAAAGCACGTCCACTCAAGGTACGGGGCGCAATGCCATGGTGAAGGGTGGTCAGAACGTGTGGCTCAATTTAAGACACACTTCTAATTAACAGCTTTTCTTGGTGACACACCAAGTGGACAGAACAAAAGCGAAACTCTCACTCAGGTAACAAAAGGAAGTCACGCTGGTTTAGGGAGAGAGAACTCATTAAAACCCAAAAGTGGTAGATAAGGGATTGGAGAAGTAAATCAGTCCTTGTTGGATGGAGTATTTTAACTTTTCTTAACGCAGGGTTGTGTGGATTGACATGCACAGGTGTAGCAAGTCAGAGGAATGTATAAAAACTGGCTTGTTTGTAAGCTAATGAATCTAAATGCGTGTTAAAGATGCAGAGCGCAGAACTCAATGTTACACTTGAAATCCTTAACCAAACCACCTGATTATGTGCTCAGTACTGTATTTTAAGTGTATATTGAAGTGCTGTTGCATGTACTTAATGCTTAACACATATCTGGTTTTCAGTGTTCAAGAACATCATCTAATTGAGGAGTAAATTATAAATAAGGACCAGGCCACACCTAGAATACTGGGAACAGTTTTGGTCGCCTTATCTAAGGACAGATGTACTGGCATTGGAGGCAGTCCAGAGAAGGGACACTACGTTGATCTCGGGTATGGGGGGATTTTCTTATGAGGAGAGGTTGAGTAGGTTGGGCCCGTACCCACTGGAGTTCAGAAAAATGAGAGGAAACCTTATTGAAACATAAAAGATTCTTAGGGGACTTGACAGGGTAGATGCTGAGAGGTTGTTTCCCCTTGTGGGAGAGTCTAGGACCAGAGGGCATAATTTCAGAGTAAGGGGGTCACCCATTTAAAACAGAGATGAGGAGGAATTTCTTCTCTCAGAGGGTAGTGAATCTGTGGAATTCTTTACTGCAGAGGGCTCTAGAGATTGGGTAGTTAAGTATATTCAAGGCTGAGATAGACAGATTTTTAACCATTAAGAAACTCAAGGGTTATGGGGAAAAGGCAGGAAAGTGGAATCGAAGATTATCAGATCAGCCATGATCCCACTGAATGACGGAGCAGGCTCGATGGGCCGAATGGCCTACTCCTGCTCCTACGTCTTATGGTCTTAAGCCTTTAGCATTATTCTCTACCGAGAGGGCAGAACTCGCTACTGTAAGTCTCTGAGGTGAACGCTGTAGGCGTATTTAAAAAGAAGTTAGGTAAGTACAGGGAGGAGAAAGGGATGGAAAGTTCGGCTGGTAGGGTTGGATGAATTTAAGCAGGAAGAGGGACATGAGGAACATAAACACCAGCAGGGGCTCACTGGGCTGAATGGCCAGTTTCTGTGCTGTAAATGCTACGTACCTAAAGCAATTTTCAAAATATTTAGGGTCAGTAAATAAGACCATAAAATGAAGGGAATGTTTAACTGCGGAGTAACAGGGGCCAGGAACCCGGTAGCCGAGAGATCAAGGGAGGGTCAGGAAATATCAGAGGGGGGAAGGAGCCTCATGCTTTTGAGGTCCAATGCAGAGGGACAACTGGACAGAGGAGACTGGACAATCAGTTTGCATTTTGCATCTCGGATCTTGGGAGAACTTTGAGGAGCATTGGAGCAAGGAGCACCCTCACCGTCAGCTGGCAGCATCCACTTCCTTACCATGTTCTTGGTGCTGATGTTCAAGACCCGACAAACCAAATTCAGGACATCCTGTACCGGCAGCTTCACGGGCACTGGGAAATCCGAACTGGAACGTGAGGAGGAGAGAGCGTCAGATCTCAGTAGGTAGAGGGAGGGAGCAGACAAAGTTAAAAAAAGAAAAAAGCCCATGGAAGGTATACCATTCATTAAGAGCGACGGACAAGGTTCGCTTGGGCGCGCAGTCATTACAGAAACAGCCCGAGAACAAGCATAGCGCTCAGGGCGGTGGGGATCGGGATCATCTTCAGCCCCAGGCTCCCAACTAAGCAGCACCCCCTTTACCCCATGGCTCCTGATTATCTTTCCAAAATGAAAGGCCTTGTGGACACACGTGTACTGGAAGCAAAGGTGAAATATCTCACTGACGGTCGCTCTTCCGAAGGTTTACTATCTCCTCAATGGCTCAATGTCAAGTTTAGCTTTATAATGCCCTTGGGAAGCGCCTTGGATGTTTTACGACATTAAAAGGCGCTATATAAATACAAGTCATTGCTGTTTGTACGGACCCGCTTTGCCCCAGTGTTATACAATGTCTTATAGGCTCAAGTCCCAGTCTCCCTCAGCGGAGCTACACCTCCCTCGCTGTATACCCTGCTCATTGCCAGTCTGTGGGTCCCAGGCTCAAGCCTCACTCCAAAGCAGGACGGAGGGAGTGCCGCACTGCCAAAAACCTCGCATTAAACCCCATCTGCCTGGGGATCGTCAAAGGTCTGCATCCAGTAACACTGTCTGGGCAGAGGGTTGACATGTTGCATTATTGCCTGGGGAGGCAATTAAAGGAGCTAAATTGGGCAGCTTCAAAACTGAAATAAGCAAGCTGCTGCACAATGTAAAATGCAGCAAGCAGCTAAACGTCCTCACACCGACACACAAAATCCTCTGGCCCATCGGCACAATAAGGCCTGGGATTCCCAAACAATGGACCTGTGCTGGTGGAGGGGGGTGGCAGTGTAGTGGCGTGCAGCCACTGTCCTTAGCGCCCTTCAAACCTACCCTCCACTCCTCCCCATCTTTGGCGTCTGCCCCGGTGTCAGCCACGACTCTAACTCTTCTCGCCCGAGCCAGAAGGCTATGGATTCGAGTCCCACTCCAGAGGCCTGAGCACAAAAATCTAGACTGATACTCCCAACGCCATCAGCTCCGAGGGCGGACTACTGTACTCTCAGAAGTTAGCTCTTTCAAGATGGGGCATTAAACCAAGGCCCCGTCTGCCCTCTCAGGTGGACATAAAAGATCCCACGGCTGATATTCCAAAGACTGGCGGGGGGTGGGGGGGCTCTTCCTGGTGCCCTGTTCACTATTCACCAGTCAAGAGAGATTATCTGAAGTCTGTGGGAGCTTGCTGTGCGCAAGCTGACTAGAACGTTTCCTAAACCATAGCCAAGGTTTCCTCAAAGCTGCACAGAAGTGGGCAGCAACCTAGAATAAATCAGACAGGGCAACAAACAGGCCACGTACAAAGAAACATCAGGGGGAACAGTGGCCAGAGCAGTAATCTCACTTCAAAGGGTGCTTTCTGATTGGTTGCAAGATGCTTTTGGTGGGGAAGGGGGTGGGGGGGGGGGGGTGGTGTTGTCCAGGGATCGCGAAAGGTTCTAGCTAAAGGCAAGCTCTTTCTCACGAGGTACCACTCACTGTTCAGAACCCAGCCCCCGGTTCATTTACTGGTGAGGAGGTACGAACAGCGAGGGCCGAGGTGGAGAGCGGAGGCCGGGCCTACCTGAGAAGCAGCGAGAGGCACTTGCTCAGCGTGGAGAATCTCTGCCTCAGCCGCAGCACGTAGAACGGGTCGCCATCACACAGCACAGGCTGGGGCAGCTCAACGCCGGGTCCCTCGTAACGAACCGGGTCTGCGGCAAACAAGAGAGACCGAGGTCGGGGGGGTCAGCGTTACTCTGTAGATTCTGTACAAAAATACAAAGTAAAACTACAAACACAACTTCCCTAAGAGAGAAGCGTTTAAATAAATAAAATAATCTTACAGTACAGACGACCAATCTTTGAAAGAGCTATCCGACGACCAATCGTGTCTCCGATAGAAAGAAAGAGCTTTCCAATTAGCCCCACTATCTCCTGCTCTTTCCCCACAGCACTGTAGTTATTCCTCTTCAAGTATTTACCGAATTCCGCTTTTGAAAGTTGCTATGGAATCTGCTTCCACCACCCTTTCAGGCAGTGCATTTCAGGGCGCAACTCGCTACATGAAAACAAATTCTCATCTGCTTCTTTTTCCAATCATCTTATATTTGTGCTTGGCAATGGCCCTTGCTGCCACTGGAAACAGTTCCTCCCTATGCAATGTCAAAACCCCTCGTCATTTTGAACAGTTGAGTTAGCCCACGACCTAGGCATTTCAGTTAACAATCCCAGCCTTTCCAGGATCTCCCAAGGTAAGTCCCTCCACCCTGGCAAAAGTACAGAAAAATACATACAGTTGCGTTTGGTGCTGGGGTGTAAAATAGATCGTCATCCATCTCCCACTCTTATGAATAGCTTCCCTCCCTGCCACCCCCCCAAAAATCAGGATCTCAACACTCGAACTCACCTCCCTCAATTCTCCCACTGCAATCCTTTCAAATCCAGATTTTCAACTCGCCACTCACCCGATTTCCATTCCCACCGTTGCAACTTATGTTCAGGTTTTACCACTGGATATTCTCTCGACATCTGCACCACCGGCCATTCCCACGACTGGCCTGCCAGTCTCCTGCGCGCCCATCACTGCCGCCTACCTAAATAAACCCAGGGCTCATAACAGAGAGGTCTTCCTGCATTTAACCACTACTAAGGTGTGGCACCTACTCTACATCTTTCATGGAAAGCAGGCCCATGACACACTGAAAACCAGACACAGCTTCAGTCCAATTAACCGGTTTCCATAATTTATTTGTTCTTGGAAATGGGGTGGCATTTGTTGTCCATCCCCAATTGCCCTCAAGAATGTGGTGGTGAGCCACCATCTTGGACCGCTGCAGTCCATCTGGTGCAGGCACAGAGGGAGTTCCAGGTTTTCGATCCAGGGACAGTGAAGCAACGGCCAATACATTTCCAATTCAGGGTGGTGCGCGGCTTGGAGGGGAACTTGCAGGTGGTGGTGTTCTCATCCGTCTGCTGTCTTTCTAACCCTTCTGGATGGTTGAGGTCAGGGGGTCGGGAGGTGCTGTCGAAGGATCGTTGATGGGTTGCTGTAGTTTACCTTGCAGGTTGTACACACTGCTGCCACTGTGTGCCGGTGGTGGAGGGAGCAGATACTGAAGGTGGTGGATGGTGTCACTCTTCCTGAGTGTTGTGGGAGCTGCACTCATCCAGGCAAGTGGAGAGTATTCCATCACACTCCTGACTTGTGCCTTATAGATGGTGGACAGGCTCTGAGGAGGTGAGCTACTCGCTGCAGGATTCCGAGCCTCTAGCCTGCTCTTGCAGCCACAGTATTTATATGGCTGGTCCAGCTTAGTTTCAGGTCAATGGTAACGCCCCCAGGTTGATGACAGTGGGGGATTCAGCAATGATAATGCCATTGAATGTCAAGAGGTTATGGTTACATCTTCTCCGGTTGGAGATGGTCATTGCTTGGCACTTATGTGGCACGAATGTTACTTGCCACTTGTTAGCCCAAGACTGGATATTGTCCAGCTCTTGCTGCATTTGGGCATGGACTGCTTCAGTATTTGAGGAGTCGCGAATGGTGCCTCCTTGCAATAAGCGTTCAGCTTGCCTTCCTAATTACTTGTTGTACCTGCTTGCTGACTTTGTGATCCATGTACAAGGACACCCAGATCCCTCTGTACTGCAGCATTCTGCAGTCTCTCTCCAGTTAAATTATATTCTGCTTCTCTATTCTTCCTGCCAAACCTTTGCCGACTCACTTAAGCTTTGTTACCCGACAGCAAATGCCCCAGGCTTGCTTTTTAACCCTCACCAGTTTCTGCCCCTTCGTACAACTGCTCCACCAGGCCATGCAGGGTCGCGAGGAGGCAGTGCAGCTGCTGTGCCCAGGATTCTGCGTACTTCGTACCCTGGGCGAACCCGGTGCCAAGGCCTGGCAATAACACATAGCATTGGCAGGCCAGCTGTAGAAAGGAAGGGGGAGGGCGGAGGTAGAGAGGGAGAAGGGGGGAGAGAGGGGGAGAGAGAGAGAGAGAGAGAGAGAGTGAGGATCATCGGTCAAATGTAGAAGCAGATATTACACAACACAGCAATAGGCCACACAACCTGTTCCACCTATCCTAGCTGTCTCGGAGAACTACCCACTCAGTCCCACTCCAGTAAACGTCACCGGAATACCGGGCTGGGAGGGACGGGTGGGGTGGCTAAAAGGGTTCTTTATTTTTTTTTAATATGGGATACGGGCATCGCTGGCAAGGCCAGCGTTTGTTGCCCATCCCTAATGGCCCCTGAACTGAGTGACTTGCTAGGCCATTTCAGGGGGCAGTTAAGAGTCAACTCATTACATGCGGGCCAGACCGGGTAAGGAACGGCAGATTTCCTTCCCTAAAGGACATTAGTGAACCACATGGGTTTTCACAACAATCGATGAAAATTTCACGGTCACCATTTCTGATTCTAGCTTTATAATTCCAGATTTTTACTAACTGATCGAATTTTAATGCCACAAGCTGCTGTGGTGGGATTTGAATCCATGTCCATAGCTCATCAGCCAAGGCGTGATATCGGGAAGCACTTTTTCCACACAAGGGGGAGTGGGAATCCGGAACACCAAACCCCACCCCACCCCTCAGCCCCAAAAACTGTGGAGCCGTCAGTCGAAAATTTTGGAACTTGGGAGTAGCTTTGTGTTTCGCAAAGGTATTAAGGGTTAAGGAACCAAGGCAGGCAGACAAGTTGAGTCACGGAGCTGGTACTGATCCCACTGAATGGCAGAACAAGTTCAAAGGCTGAACGGCCTCAAGTTCTTAGTGTGCTGTCCTTTCCCTGCATCCTTTCAAATTTTGTTTTTCCCTAATAATGGTGAAACTGTGCTATCTCCAAGAGTTAGACCAGCTCTCCACCCCTCTCCCGCTTGTAGCCCAATCACAAGAACTACGGCCTGAGTGTGGGTCTGCACTGGCACCAAAAGCCAGCTCCTGGCACTGGTTGGCAGTGTGCCATCTAGGTATCAGCCGCGAAGGGAATTTCCCCTCTGAGTCAAAGGCCGTGGGTCCAAGTCCCATTCCGGAGATATGCATCCAATGCCGATACTCCCACTGAGGGAGCGCTGCCATCTTTCAGATGAGACATTACACCTGTTTGCTCCTCTTAGGAGGCATAAATAAAAATTCGAGCAGGGGACTTAACCCCAGGGGCCTGGCTGACACGTGATCTCTCAACCAACATCAGTACAATAGGTCGTCACCAATTTCCACATTAATGACGGCACTCAGTGAGCACTTCATCAGCTGTAAAGGCTTCGGGGAACCCTGAGATTGTGAGAGGCGCTATATAAATCCAAGCCAGTCTTCAGTGAGAGGATTAAAAAATCCCAGGTTACAGAGGTTACCACGTAATGCTAGGAAGCTAGTTCCACCACACACAACGACCGCTCTCTGCCACAGATTTCCCCCAGTAAAGTCCCCTCAGCCTCCAACAATGTAAGACAGAGGGAAAGGTGCATTCCATTATTACATGGGATCGCATACTGATCTTCATCCGAGCAGGCCCAAAATCTAGTGTTACTTTCAAACGCAAAGCAACATGACCAATCTCACCCTCATCTGGCATCACTGCCCCATGCTTACCTCCTGGACAAGGGGACTCATGTTATCCAGTTTACTGAGGAAATAAGCAGCCAGTTTGCCCTGTTGGCAAAAAGGAGATAAAGTTACAATCAAAGCATTTGTAGAATTCTTCTCCTGCTGTTACAACGCATTTTCACTCCTGTGATCTCCCATCATCTGCTCTGCAGAGACCCCTTTGTACTCAAAGATATAGAAACCAGTGCTACAGTGACAGACCCGTCCCCACCAGTACTGTACTCCAGTGTTATACAGTGAGACCTGTCCCCACCAGTACTGTACCCCAGTGTTATACAGTGACAGACCCCGTCCCCACCAGTACTGTACCCCAGTGTTATACAGTGAGAGACCTGTCCCCACCAGTACTGTACCCCAGTGTTATACAGTGACAGACCCCGTCCCCACCAGTACTGTACCCCAGTGTTATACAGTGACAGACCTGTCCCCACCAGTACTATACACCAGTGTTATACAGTGACAGACCTGTCCCCACCAGTACTGTACCCCAGTGTTATACAGTGACAGACCTGTCCCCACCAGTACTGTACCCCAGTGTTATACAGTGACAGACCTGCCCCACCAGTACTGTACCCCAGTGTTATACAGTGACAGACCCGTCCCCACCAATACTGTACCCCAGTGTTATACAATGACAGACCTGTCCCCACCAGTACTGTACCCCAGTGTTATACAGTGACAGACCTGTCCCCACCAGTACTGTACCCCAGTGTTATACAGTGACAGAACTGTCCCCACCAGTACTGTACCCCAGTGTTATACAGTGACAGACCTGTCCCCACCAGTACTGTACCCCAGTGTTATACAGTGACAGACCCGTCCCCACCAATGCTGTACCCCAGTGTTATACAGTGACAGACCCATCCCCACCAGCACTGTACCCGTGTTATACAGTGAAAGAACATTGCCCACCAGTACTGTACCCCAGTGTTATACAGTGACAGACTTGTCCCCACCAGTATGGTACCTCAGTGTTATAGTGACAGACCTGTCCCCACCAGTATGTTACCCCAGTGTTATACAGTGACAGACCTGTCCCCACCAGCACTGTACCCCAGCATTATAGTGACAGACCCGTCTCCACCAGTGCTGTACCCCAGTGTTATAGTGACAGACCTGTCCCCACCAGTATTGTACCCCAGTGTTATACAGTGACAGACCTGTCTCCACCAGTACTGTACCCGTGTTATACAGTGACAGACCCGTCCCTACCAGTGCTGTACCCCAGTGTTATACAGCTTAAATTCCTTCTTCCAGCTATTGCCCTATTTCTGAAGGACTAGTTCCGTCACCATACTGGGGTGTATGATTGGGAAAAAGAATCGCACCCTATTGCACATTTGAAATGAGGACAGCTGAACGATGTTGGTCTAAGATATCAAGGTGAATGGTGAACTAAGTTTGCTAAGTTGAAAGGGGTCAGGTTTTCACTTGTAAACAATTTGGTTACCTGCTGCCTTTTAAGGGGTGATCTATGCAACACAGCAAGACTGCTTACCCGCAGAGATCCACAGGCTCTGGGATAAAAGGTCATACATGCCTTCATTCCATCCATCGCTGCCCCATGACACTGAAAGAAAGACAGAGCATTAGACACTTTTCCAATACTTTCACTTACAGGAGGTTAAACTCCTGCTGATGACAGCAGGGTATCAGGAACAATCTTTTCTTAAATGGAGTGAGCATTACAGGGCAGTTACAGGCAAATTAACTGTAACACAGTGTTCGGAGAGGAAGGTGAAACAAAGGATTAAAGTGCTGGGGGAAATGGAGAAAAGGTTTACAAAGAGGTTGCGAGATTCAAGAGTCTGAAATTATCATCAGGAAAGATTGATGAATCCCAGCTGTCTGCCCATAGCCTTGTATCAATCCCAAATTAACCCCAATGTCTCGTTCTCATCAGAGCCCTGAATCAAACCCAAACTAAACTCACCATCTCGCTCTCTCCTCATAATCCCACATTAATCCCGCCACCTTGTACCGTCCCCGTAGCCCATGTATCAATCCCAAACCAATCCCGTACTCTGCACTTGCCTGGATCAGTGCCGCTCCGGCAACACAAGAAGCTGGACACCTTCCAGCACAGAGGTCTGCTTGATCGGCGCCCCATCCACCACCTTTAACATTCACACCCTCCACCTCCAATGCACAGTAGCAGCAGTGTGTGTACCATCTACAAGACGCACTGCAGCAACTCATCAAGGCTCCTTTGACAGCACCTTCCAAACCCATGACTTAAAAGGATAAGGATGGCAGACGTGTTGGAACACCACCAACTGGAAGATCCCCTCTAAGTCACTCACCATCCTGACTTGGAAATATATCGGCTGTTCCTTCACTGTCGCTGGGTCAAAATCCTGGAGCTTCCTTCCTAACAGCACTGTGGATGCACCTACACCACATGGACTGCAGCGGTTCAAGAAGGCAGCTCACCACCGCCTTCTCAAGGGGCAATTAGGGATGGGCAACAAATCCTGGTCTAGCCAGCAACACCCACATCCTGTGAATGAAAAAAAAAAACAATCCCACTGTCTGGCTTTCTCCCCATAGCCCAATATCAATCCCAAGATGATCCCACTCTTCCCATAGCCCAGTATCAATCCAAACTAATCCCACTCTCTCCTCTTAGCCCTGGATCAATCCCAAACTCATCTCACAGCCCTGTATCAATCCTAAACTTATCGCACTGCTGCACTCTCTCCCCATAGCCCCATATTAATCCCAAACTAATCCCGCTCTTTCCCCATAGCCCTGTAACAATCCCAAACTAATCCCACTGCCCCACTCTCTCCCCACAGCCCTGTATCAATCCCAAACTAATCCCACTCTTCCCACAGCTCTGTATTAATCCCAAACTTATCCCACTGCTCCACTCTCTCTCCATAGTCCCATATTAATCCCAAACTAATCATGCTCTCTCCCCATAGCCCTGCATATATCCCAAACTAATCCCACTGCCCCACTCTCTCGCCATAGCCCTCTATCAATCCCAAACTAATCCCACTGCTCCACTCTCTCCCCATATTAATCCCAAAAAAATCCCGATCTTTCCCCATTGCCCTGTACCAATCCCAAACTAATCCCACTGCCCTGCGCTCTCCCCATAGGCCGGTAACATACCAAACTAATCCCACTGACACTCTCTCCCCATAGCCCTGTATCAATCCCAAATTAATCCAACTGCCCCACTCTCTCCCCATAGCCCTGTATCAATCCCAAACTAATCCCACTGCCCCACTCTCTCCCCATAGCCCTGAATCAATCGCAAACTAATCCCACTGCCCCACTCTCTCCCCATAACCCTGTATCAATCCCAAACTAATTCCACTGCCCCCCTCTCTCCATAGACCTGAATCAATCACAAACTAATCCCCCAGCCCCGCTCTCTCCCCATAGCCCTGTATCAATCCCAAACTAATTCCACTGCCCCACTCTCTCCCCACAGCCCCCCATCAATCCCAAACTAATCCCACTGCCCCACTCTCCCTACAGCCCTGTATCAATCCCAGCCCCACTCTCCCTACAGCCCTGTATCAATCCCAAACTAATCCCACTGCCCCACTCTCTCCCCATAACCCTGTATCAACCCCAAACTAATCCCACTGCCTCACTCTTTCCTCATAGCCCTGTATCAATCCCAAATTAATCCCACTGCCCCACTCTCTCCCCATAGGACTGAATCAATCCCAAACTAATCCCACTGCCATGCTCTCTCCTCATAGCCCTGTATCAATCACAAACTAATCCCACTGCCCCACTCTCTCCTCATAGCCCTGTATCAATTACAACCTAATCCCACTGCCCCACTCTCTCCCCATAGCCCTGTATCAATCACAAATTAATCCCACTGCCCCACTTTCTCTCCCCACAGCCCTGTATCAATCCCAAACTAATCCCACTGCCCCACTCTCTCCCCATAGCCCTGTATCAATCCCAAACTAATCCCACTGCCTCACTCTCTCCCCATAGCCCTGTATCAATCCCAAACTAATCCCACTGCCCCACTCTCTCCCCACAGCCCTGTATCAATCCCAAACTAACCTCACTACCCCGCACTCTCCCCACAGCCCTGTATCAATTACAAACTAATCCCACTGCCCCATTCTCTCCCCATAACCCTGTATCAATCCCAAACTAATCCCACTGCCCCACTCTCTCCCCAAAACCCTGTATCAATCACAAATTAATCCCACTGCTCCACTCTCTCCCCATAACCCTGTATCAATCACAAACTAATCCCACTGGCCCACTCTCTCCCCATAGCCCTGTATCAATCACAACCTAATCCCACTGCCCCACTCTCTCCCCATAGCCCTGTATCAATCCCAAACTAATCCCACTGCCCCACTCTCTCCCCATAGCCCTGTATCAATCCCAAACTAATCCCACTGCCCCACTCTCTCCCCAAAACCCTGTATCAATCACAACCTAATCCCACTGCCCCACTCTCTCCCCATAGCCCTGTATCAATCCCAAACTAATCCCACTGCCCCACTCTCTCCCCATAGCCCTGTATCAATCACAAACTAATGCCACCGTTCTACTTGCTGCTGTAATTTCTCCTATTTCACACGGTGCTCGCCTCTTCAAGGCCATGAGGGATTAGGGTCTGAACTGGTCCGTGGTGAGGCAGATGTCGCTGAAAATGTCCCCTCTGCGTCCAGAAAGTCAAATCTCTCAGTATGGATGTTGAAGGTGATAGAGCTCAGCAGTGACTCGCCAACTAGGAGAAGCTCGTCTTCCCCCGTTTGCACCCACCCCCCCCAGGTATTTGTAAAATCTGAGCCACTTCCCAGCGGCAAAGCAACATAGTGATCACAGCCATGCTGCCACCCTTATTCAGAGTCCTATTCAGATGCCATCTCCTTCACTCTGTTGGTAAAAGGCCTCCCCCCACTCCCCCCCCACCAGGGAATGCAGCTTCTGGGGAGCATGGGAAATGAGACTTCACTCCCACTGTAACAAGTTAGCTCCCCCCAACCCCCCACCTGCCTGTCACTGAGATTCCTTTCTGTAGAAGGTATTTTATGTGGAAAATGGAAGATTTTTTTGTGCCTGCACCAAGGGGCTCACCTCAGGCTTCAGGCCCAGCAGGGAGGTCACAATGGTGGGGATGTGATTCATGGCCACCTCGCGGGCCAGTTCCGGGAGCTGAGACGAGTACTTCAGCAGGTCGCGTAGCACCCAGATGGCCATCTCCATCGTCGTCTGGGGATCCTGGGACTGGAACAGAAGGCAGGAAGAGAAATTAGCAACAATCTGGTTACCGGCACCTCCCCCCTCCCCCCTCTCGGAGCTGGAGGACAATGAAAAGTCTTCAAAGAGGCAGCCTGGAGTCCACTACTTACCTGGATAATATGCTGCACTGCCCGCAGCCATGAGATGCACTGATCCTGGAAGGTATCTGTGGGACTGTCGGCCACTAGCAGAGCCAGCAGGCAAACTCCTTCGAACCTATGGGGGTGCAGGGGAGACAGCGACACACAAATAGGGTCGTCAGCACTGGCTAAGTACCAAACTGGACACAGTAACATTCCCTTAACCTCTCAACCCCAAAGCGGGGAACAGGTCGATAGGAGGGCTGTGGGGGAATGGAATCAATATCTCGAGGTCACCCAGAAACATCACTGCACTGACCATAAGAGTTAGGAGAAGTAGGCCATCGAGCCTGCTCTGCCAGTCAACGTGATCACGGCTGATTGCGATTGTGGGCTTAACTCGACGTTCCTGTCAACCTCCCCCACAACCCTCGACTCCCTCACTAATCAACAAGCTAATTCAGTCTTGAAGATATTCAACGATGCAAGCTCTACTGCTCGCTGGGGGAGTGAGCTCCAAACACTAACGGCCCTCTGAGGGAATAAATTCCTCCTCACCGCCGTCTTAAATGGGAGACCCCTTATTTTCAAACCGTGTCCATTTGTTCTAGATTCCTCCATGAGGGGGAAAACATCCTCTCAGCATCTACCCCATCAATCCCACCCCCCCCCCCCCTCAAAATCTAAGATGTTGCAATAAGATCACCTCTCATCCTTCTAAACACCAATGAGGATAAGCCCAACCTGCTCACCCTTCTGTCGTCATCCCAGGAGTCAGCCAAGTGAATCATCTCTGAACTGCTTCCAATGCAAGTATCCACCTTATGGAGATCAAAGCTGCACACAGGACTCCAGATGTGGTCTCACCCTGCACAGCTGTAACAAGACTTCCCTACTTTTATACTCCATTCCCCCTTTGCAATAAAGGCCAACATTCCATTTGCCTTCCCAATCACTTGCTGCGTCTGCTGCTAACGCGCTGTGACCCATGTACCATGACACCCAAATGCCCACCTGTGAGGGTAGCTGCACCTGCATCGGTTCACACAGAGACGAGCAATTGCTCCTGACCCTTACCTGGTCTTCACAGAACGGAGGTTGGAGTTGCTGATCCCAATCAAGCCTCCAAGGTCTGACAAATTCTGGGGAAAAAAAAACCCCCGTGAAGTTATGCAACAGGCGCGCGGAGGGTTCGAACCCCTTCGATCCTCAGCCAGCACTCAGCAATTCCCCAAACCCTCAGAAGCAATTCAATAGGGGGAGGGGGGGGGGGGGGGGGTGTAGAGAGGCAAGATGCCTGACGGACAGGGTGGGGTTGGTGGAGGGGCAGGACATGGATTGGGGGGGGGGGGGGGGGGGGGGAAGAGAATGGTGGAGCATTTGGGGGCAGAGAAAGGAAGGGGGGGGAGAAAGGCGGAGGGGGAAATGGGGGGGTGGGGATGGGGAAGGGGACCTGGGGGCGGGGGGGGGTGAAGTTGGGGGAGGGGTGGGGGGCCTGGATGGGGAGGTGGGGGTGGGGGGGTTGGGAAGGGGAGGTGGGAGGGTGTGGGGGGGGCGTTGTGGGGAGTGGGGGGGAGTGGGGGTTGGCCTGGGGGAGGGGGGGGGGTGGTTGGGGAGGGGGAGGTGGGGCCTGGGGATGGGGAAGGGGACCTGGGGGTGAAGTTGGGGGAGGGGTGGGGGCCTGGATGGGGAGGTGGGGGTGGGGGGGTTGGGAAGGGGAGGTGGGAGGGTGTGGGGGGGGCGTTGTGGGGAGTGGGGGGGGGGGGGGGGGGGTTGGTTTGGGAGGGGGAGGGGGAGGGGGAGGTGGGGGTGGGGGTGGGGAGGGGATGTTCACTCGGTGACCGGCAGGCCCCGTCCCCCGGGGTTACCTCGGCCTGCAGCAGCCTCTGGCCCCTCAGCTGCCTGACCACGTCGGCCAGGTGCTGCTGGGCCAGGCCGCCCTGGGGGCCGCCATCCCCGGGCCGGAGAAGCACGGCGACGCTGTCCAGCAGCAGCGAGGCGGCCATCCTCCTCCAGGCGTCATCAAGCCGCGACCGCCAGCAGGCCTCGCGTCATCAGTAGCGCGACCGTGCCCCGCAGCGGCGTCTTGGGCGGCGCGACCGTGCCCCGCAATGACGTCGTGGGCGGCGCGACGAAATTCACCCTGGCAACCGTGCGGCCTACCCTTGCCTCAGAATCCAATCAGGCCTGACTGTGGCATTGCAATCAATTTCACCAAAGTGCCCACCTCCCCCTGTTTAAACAGTAACAATTAAAAATAAAAGGAATCACTTATCAAGAGCATGAATCAGTATAATGTCCCAAGCCAAGCTCCTTGTCAAGTTTTCATCAGGGTGGCCAACTCATGAAATTAAATAAAGGGGATTTCAATCTTGGGACCAGGAGACTGGAGTTCCTGCAGCGAGTAACTCAACTGCTGACTCCTCAAAGCCTGTCCACCATCTACAAGGCACAAGTCAGGAGTGTGATGGGATACTCCCCACTTGCCTGGATGAGTGCAGCTCCCACAACACTCAAGAAGCTCAACACCATCCAGGACAAAGCAGCCCCGCTTGATCACCACCCCACCCACCGCCTTAAACACGCACCCCTCCACCACTGGCATACAGTGGTATCTACAGAATGTACTGTAACTTGCCAACGCTCGACTAGGGTGGTCAACTGTGATTGAATGGATTCCTGGAGGTTTAATCACAGGACTTGCCCCGGCACTCCAGTCATTTGTCAGCCAACACATCCATCTTTGTGACGTAGGGCCTTCCTACACCGATTGGAAAGCAAAAAGACTCATTACCAATTGGATGATGCTTGACTGTCAGCCAAAAAGCCTCAACCCACCTAACATTTTATCACTTTTTATATCAGGTAAAGAGAAATATTCAAAGAAGATAACAAAAAAACCCCATCTTTTATAATGACATAATGATTTCTCCCCAGTGTCTGCTGTAGGATGTTGTATGCACCTGCATGCCATTGTAATGTAATAGCACTCGTCAGAGCTAGAGTTAACGTGGGACTGAAGAATAGCACCGCCCACGGTATGATGTATAGAGTCACATGGTAATAGACTGAGAGAAGTCTAGAGAACACTCTAGAAGCATCCTACGACATGGCGACAGCAGCCTGGGATCTGTAAATAGTTAAAGACTACCAATAAAGAGTTAATGTTTAAACACACAAGACCCTCTTAACAATGAGCCACAACAGCTGACACCTAATTACAATATGGTGGGAGTGGCGGGAGCGCCTAAAAGATATCACACCAGCTGTGATCTGAAAGGTGACAGCATTTTAAACAATGAACCCAGAACAATATCCCAAGGTAAAACTAAAAGCAGCTGGAGCCGGACTAGAGAGCTGTGCATCTGAGAAGAAAACTTGAAGAAGCAGTTGAAGAAGCTTTGCTACAGATTTAGAAGTTGAAGAATCCAACAGAGTGAGTGGACGGCCATTGGAAATCCCCTGAGTGACGCAGAGTGAAGATAACTGCTTAGATCCCAAGGCAGGTAAGCAACAGTTCAAAGATTGCAAGACCCTGAGTGGCACTGAGTTAAGACTCATAGACCACAAGACGGTGTGCAAAACTACAAAAATTGCAAGACCATGAGTGATGCAGCATGAAGAATACTGGGCAGTTCACAAGAAGGTGAGCAAAAATACAAAATAGAAACTGTACTTACATTATAGAATAGGTGGCAGTCCCACAGCCTAGTACACCCATAGAGAAGCTGGAAGACAGCTGCAAGCTAGAAAAAAACCTGTAAAAAATCAGCTGGCAGAGTCAAAAGTTTAAGAAAAACTGCAAAATAAAGATGAAGCTGCTGAGAAAAAAAGGAAGTTACCTGAAAAAAACACAAAGGGCAGGCAGTGCAGAAGAGACTTTAAATGTAGCTGTCACTTTAAGTTAAAAAAAAGGGCCCTGTTCGGACCACGAGCCCGTTTAACTACTAAAGGACTTGCAGAGGTAAAAGAAAAATACAGAAATAATTGCCCAAAAATAGAATTTGTGTAGTTTCCAAAGTTTTAATAAAGAGACCCACGATTGCGGTAATCCCAAAAAAGTGTGGGAAAATCACTGACCGAGAAAGCCGACAGCCTGCAGTCAAAAAAAATAGTTCCTGCGCTCAGCCTTAAAGGAGCAATGACGTTTAAAGATGTCAGTACAAGAAAACACAAATGGGCATGGACAGAAAATTTAAAAAGCCAGATGCATCTTGGAAAAGGAAATGGCTGCACCAGACACAAGAGTGGTCTAGCACACCCCCAATAAAGCACTGTGGGCAACATGGCACTCCAGAGAGAGGGCATTTCCCAATAAAGTGCCTAAGGCAACAAGAGACCCCAGAGAGATGGCAACACCCAATGAAATGCTGAAGCCAGCAACCCCAGAAGGAGTGCAACAAAAGACCCCAGAGCGAGGGAGATAATATTTAAGTAAACCACAAGATGAGTGCCGATCATTCCAGTGCAATGAAATGCACAAGCCAAAGACTTTAGCGCAGAAGAAAGAACTGGCTGAGAAGTAGCCGAGAGGCTCGAAAATAGAGTTTCTTGAAAACGCTGACGCAGTACCCAAACTTCAACAGCAGATGGCAGGGTGGAGTGCGCAGATGGCTGCGATTGAAGGAAAGCTATCTAAGGTAACCCATAAGACCCTGAGTGACGCTGAGTGATGCAGCGTGAAGAATACTGGGCAGTTCACAAGAAGGTGAGCAAAAAGTAAATGAAGCTGTTCTACAGGAAAATGTTCGCATCAGAGCTGAACTCGAAGATTTGAAGTGCCAGATTCAAGCTGAGTCAATGAGACGATGCACTGACACCCAGAGTGAGTTGGCAAGAGGTCAACAAGAAAATAAACAGCTGAAAGAACAATTGATTGTCCTTCAAGATCAAATGCAAAAGGAAGGCGTAGCCATTCAGCAACTTGAAGAAATGAAGTCTGCCTTAAACAGCAGAATGGAGGCACAGCAGATGAAATTTGAGGAGACTCTGCTGAATTACAGGGAAGCTCAAGGTGAAACAAGCGAGCTTCACAAAGAGAAGCAAAACCTGTTGAAAGACCTTCACACGCTACAAGAACCCCTCAGGTCAAAGTTTATTCCTCTTCAACACCCCGAAGAGAAACAAGAAGATTTTAACGTCACTCTGAACGAATGGAAGAACCAGTTGGCAGAGAAGACTCAGCAATGTTCCATATTCCCGGAGGTAGCCAAAAGGTACAAGAAACAGACTGAAGAGCTGAAGAATTAGTTGAACGGAAAAGAGGGGGCATTGAAAGGAAAAGCCTTTACAACTTTCTAAACTGCGAGCGGATAATGAAGCCATGAATTACAGAACTGAAGCAACAGTGTCTTCAATTCCTGGGGACTCCAGGCCATTCCTGGCTGGTTGGCAACCTTAAGGGAAGTAAGCGCAAGGGAACAGCACCACTGCAAGTTCCACTCCAAATCACATCCCATCCTGACTTGGAGCTATATCGCTGTTCCTTCACTGCCAGTGGGTCAAAATCCTGGAACTCCCACCATCCTCCACCCCCCACCACCCCCCACCCAGCACTGTAGATGTACCCAAACTGCACACCCTGTAGCAGTTCCACAGGCGGCTCACCAACACCTTCTTAAGGGCATTTAGGGATGGGCAACAAATGCCGGTCTTGACAGAAGTGCCCACATCCTGTGAACGATTATAAAAAAATAGCCTCATTGGCTGTCATGCACTTTGGAATATTCTGAGGTCATGAAAAGCAATTTACCTTAATGCAATCTTTCCTTTTAGATACATCTCTTGACCATGTTGACTATTTCCACAGGTTGTGGACAATCTTGAGCGTGCTGGCAGATGCTGCAGTCTCCTTTTGCTGGGGATATTCAGATGTGTGTGTAATGAGACAAGCGGCCAGGACTAATGAAAGCAGTTCCACCACCACCAACACCGCCCCCCTCCCCCACCCCCACTCCTGGCTGGAGAAGGAGTTGAGAACTGAGTGAGACTGTTTACATATGAAAAGCGCCATACAGAGCTCACTTGCAACCATCAGCTTCAGCTGTGGAGCCCCAGAGAACAGAGCGTTCAGCACAGAAACAGGCCATTTGGCCCGACTGTTCTATACCAGTGGTTTTTCTAATCCACAGTAGCCTCCTCCCACCCTACGTCACCTCACTCTCCCAATATACCCTTCTAGTCCTTTCCTCCTCATGTGTTTATCTAACCTCCTCATCCATGCCATTTTCTGTTATTACTCCTTGCGTAGTGAGTTATACATTCTCACCACTCTGTGGTAAAGCAGTTTCTCTCAAATTCCCTATTGGATTTATTAGTGACTATCTTATAGTTGTGTTCTCTTGACCCCTCTGCACCTGTCATTTCATAATCTTAAAGACCACTAGCTCATCCCTCAGCTTTTCCCTCTTCTGGAGAGAAAAAGGCCAGCCTGTTCAGTCTTTCTCAATAGTTACAAGCTCTGGTCTCACCCTTATAAGTGTGTTTTGCACTTTCTCCAGTGCCCCTATAGCCTTCTTATCTGGAGACCCGGCCTGTCACTCTGCTCAAAGTGTGCTCCAACCAAGGTTCTACACAATGTTATAATCCTTGGCCAGACCCTCAAGTTGTAGGCGCAATCTCTTTAGGCACCAATAACGTTTATGTTTTAAGTTGACAAGATTTGAGGTTTAAGACACTTGCTCAGTGAACAAAGCCACAAGATGCCACAGGTTTCGAACAAACAAAAATAAACTTTACTACACAAGGTCAGAAAGGTAAAACAATTCACAATATCTATCTCATATTGTAACATTCAGGGTAAGTATGAGGTACAAATGAATTAACAGGCAAACTGGTCAAATGCACCACACTGAATGACAGATGAAACCAAAAGGGATTCTGTTAGGGGAAAATTAAAAATGCTAAAAGAGAACACTAAGAATTTACTGAAAAAACCCTAAAGTCTTCAGGTAGGCATGGATGCTAAACCCATTGACAGCTGAGGGTAAGCAGATGGACATTGCACACAAAGGAGCTTTGAGTCTTGTGTGATTTACACAGTTTCAAGTGGTGAGCTACTGTCCAGCAACAGGCAGAACCATTCAAGTGGTGCAACGATGTGATGAAGCCTTGAGATCTGGACTGGAGATAAAACACAACATAAAGTTAGTTTAGGTGTACTCCTCTCTCAGAAAAGGGACAGGGCAGATGCTTTTAGCTTAGATATGGGAAAAGAGGGGTCTTTGATGAAACACCAGCAGTCTTAAGTTGTGAGAACCAAGGTCTTTGCGTACGTGTGTTAATTTTGATTGGATAATATAATTATGTATACACCCTTTAGAATAATTGGTTAGCAGAATCGCATAGTTATGTACTCAATAGGATAGTTTTAACATGGCAGCCGTGTGTCGGTTACTGGGTGGATATATTCAAATGTACTCCAATGTATTGTGATAAGAAAAAGTATATGAGTTACGAGACTTCGTAATTACAGCAGATGGACTAAGAGGTTGCTCTCCCTGCATATGCTTGTAGAAGATTGAATAAACCGTCTTGTTCGAGAATCCAAACAACGGACGTCCTGAGTTATGTGTCCTGACCTGAAACCTGGCCTGAGCCGTAGTCATGAGGGTAGTTGTCCCGTGCGAAAGCCAGATCAACCCGGGGTCTCGGGGAAGGAGGTTCAATCCTGCGTACGGATTCCACGGATTTCTGAGCAACCCGCCAGGAGTCGGTAACACCGTTAGACAGCCGATCGCACTGAAATGTCGTCTCTCTCTCTCTCTCTCTCACACGAGGGATTCCGACCCTCACCTCGGAATCCCCTCCAAAGGTCGCTCCAACTCGGATGGTTTCAATGGTGATCCACCTTCTCGCCTCCTGAGATCCGGTGGATTGCGCCAGCTCACGAGCACAATTTCAGCTCTTCGGCTGCACCGGGCAGGTCGCGGCAGCTCCAGAGAGGGTCAGCTCTGCCCCTACGGCCTGCAGCACTGAGCCGCCAACCTTCAGCTGCCTTCCCGGATCCTCAGGGCCTTTCTCTCTCTCTCGGGCCCTCTCCAGTCGCCAGGCTCCGATGCCATCAACGGCGGCCCACTTCGCGGGCTTTCCATCCCACCTTTCGAGATGCCACCCGCCTGGATTCCCGAATATACGCCCAAGCACCAAACTGCAGGCACCACTTTAAGACGTCGACTGCTGTGAGCAAAATGCTACCCCCCCGCCCAACAAAGGGCCACCTCTACCCCAGCGGCCCTCTTCAATTACCGGGACTTCTCTTGAATCCTCTTCATTTAAAATCTGCAACCCTTTCTCTAATTGGAGCCCCTTTCTCTGCCCCTCCCTTTAATCTTAACCGGGACCTGTTTCTCCCTCCTGTCCTTGTCCCTTGCCTGGTACTTCCTTTTGGGATCTCTCCCTGTCCTCTCTCCCTTGTCCCACACCCAGGACACTTGCCAGCTATGGCACGCGGTAAACCTGACCCATGTCTTCTTTTTTTTCCCTGTCCACAGGCGCAGTGGATTGAGGTGGATACCCTGGGCCCGGAGTACATAAAGATGCAGAACTGCGCCTATGCAGCCTGCTTCTGGTCTGCACGTGTGCAGAAAGTCCGAGGGTCATCCGGAGTTGAAGTTCCCAACCTCCGAGCTCAACACTAACGTAAGTTTGGGTTCCGTAACAACCATAATAACACAAAGTCTCTGATTTTCAATCCTGCTCTTTGGAAATCAACTGGACTGTCTTTTTTGGTCTACTTTCTATGTCTACATCTCTAGAGTCCTTCGTTCCTTTACCCCACTGCAACTCATTCTCCGATGGGTAGAATGGGTCAGCCATACACAATGTGACGATTCAGCCGAGGGTCAGTTTCCTTGCCTATTTGCTTGAAATGCTTAAGGGAACAGAAGGTACGTTAAATCTTTTCAAGGGTCACCAGGAACCTCAGACTGACCTATTCGCTGTCTTTAATCACTACATAACACATCACCTGTTGCTGAACATGCAGCGCTGGGCTGGAATGCTGGACTTATCAGGGAGCATGTGAACAAACTCGAAAGCATTCAGAAACAAGCACTGAAACTGATCCTAGGTACTAAAACCACTCTCATGCAATCAAACAACTGAATATGTGTTCCCTTTGTGAAAGGCAGGAAAAGCTCAGTCTGGGGACTTAGGCCCCAACCATCTTCGGCTGCTTCATCAATGACCTTCCTTCCACCATAAGGTCAGAGTTGGGGACGTTCGCTGATGATTGCACATTGTTCAGCACCATTCACGACTCCTCACATACTGAAGCAGTCCATGTCTAAATGCGGCAAGGCCTGGACAATATCCAGGCTTGGGCTGACAAGTGGCAAGTAACATTCACGCCACACAAGTGCCAGGCAATGACCATCTCCAGCAAGAGAATCTAACCATCGCCCCCTGATGTTCAATGGTATTACCATCACTGAATCCCCCACTATCAACATCCTTGGGGGTTACCATTGATCAGAAACTGAACTGGACCAGCCACATAAATATTGTGGCTACAAGAGTAGGTCAGAGGCTGGGAATCCTGCAGTGAGTATCTCACCTCCTGACTCCCCACAGCCTGTCCACCATCTACAAGTCATAAGTCAGGAATGTGATGTAATACTCCCCACTTGCCTGGATGAGTGCAGCTCCAACAACACTCAAGAAGCTTGACACCACCCAGGACAAAGCAGCCCCACTTGATTGGCACCACATCCACAAACATTCACCCCCTCCACCACCGATGCATAGTGGCAGCAGTGTGTTCCATCCATAAGATGCATTGCAGGAATTCACCAAGGCTCCTTTGACAGCACCTTCCAAACCCTCGACCACTACAATCTAGAAGGACAAGGGCAGCAGACACATGGGAACACCACCACATGGAAGTTCCCTTCCAAGCTACTTACTATCCTGACTTGGAAATATATCGGCCGTTCCTTCACTGTCGCTAGGTCAAAGCCCTGGAACTTCCTCCCTAACGGCACTGTGGGTGTACCTACATCACATGGATTGCAGCAATTCAAGAAGGCAGCTCACCACCACCTTCTCAAAGGCAATTAGGGATGGGCAATAAATGCTGGCCCAGCCAGTGATGCCCACATCCCATGAATGAATTAAAAAAAGAAATCTCTTGAATCCCACTTCCTATTGTCACAACACACAAAAGTAAATGTGCGATGGAATTTAGGAGAAAATACACCATTCCACAAAGAAAATATAGAACAAGTAGACCAAGAGTGTGAGGAAGATATAATAATGTTATTGGAATTTATTGTAAAATAGTGTTATCTCTGTCTGGATATATCTGTTTGTATGCGTGTGTGTATGACTTAATTGGATTAAACACAGCTGGTCTGAAGGCTTTGATATAAGCATGAGGAAAGTTTAGAATGTAAGGTGTAAAAGGACATTTGCATTTTTAAATAAACCAAACTAGATTGTTTTCAAAAGAGAGAGTGAAATATTACACCTAGCCAGGTGAAGTTTAGAAACTGTATCTTTATTTTTCCCAAAGATAACTGGTAAAACTTAGTACAATGAGAGATTTTTATTATCAGAAAGGTAAAGTCCAAAGACAATAGTGAAACAACGGGAATTTGCAATCAAAGGAGAAAAAATATATAAAGGAGTGAAAGCTGTTTGTAAGGGTAGGCATTTTTAAGATCTAACAAGTATGAAAAGCCTTCAGCATCTATGCCTCAAGATACTGTTTTTAAAGAACTGAAGCTAAGAAAATCCACTTTGAATTTGACTGGTTCAGAGTATTGTGTGCCACCTTGCCTGAATCTTTTAAAATCTATGTGTCTTCTGTTGCCTTAACAAAAGTGTAACTGGGAGTCAGATTAAATAGGGGATTTAGAAGTTATCATATTGGTAATTTGTAGATCTATGCATGTGTTTAAAATCATTTCTCTTTTTAATAAATGGTTAATTTAGTTTGATAAAAACCTATAAGACTTGGTGGTCTTATTACTACTGAATTCAAAGCACACATCTCAAAATTTATACAATCAAGTTGTGGTAATTGTTTCAAGTTTCCCTTTGGGATTTGAACAAATTCACATTTACCATCAGCTGTGCCATAACAATGAGACAGCCCAATCCCCTACTTTATAAAACAGTTATGGACAGTTATTAAACAGCCCTGATTTTTCCTCTCAACACCCGTCCATAAACAGAAAGGCGTTTAGATTTGCTTCCCCCTTTCATAAGCAGCGGAGTATTTCCTAACCTCTCAGTTTTAGTGTGATCCAATTTTCTATTGATAACCCCACAGCAAACTTTAAATAAGATGAACTCAGAGGATTAATTTATTTGTACATGCTCAAAATTCAGGGGAAGGTAGCAACATTCCCTCCTTTTCACTCATTCAGTAAAGAGGAATAGAGAAAGAAAGATTTACAGGGCAAGGACCACAGAGAAAATAATTATCATTTCACAGGAGTCCAGAGTTCAAAGTCCAATGGTGCATTCCTTCACAGAGGTTGGCAGGTTGAAAACTGATGCTGGATAATTCACTTTTCCAGTAAAGTTGACTTCCACAATGAGAAAGCCACATAGAGATGAATCAGTCTTGTAGGCAATGGTACAGAAGTTCCAGTCGGAACAGTGTAGTTGGGGGCCGGACATTCAAACCTGGACAGAGCCAATTTTCTGTGCTGCTGCTTGGTAGAGGGAAGGATGGTAGACAGCTTTGCAGCTCCAGAAGGCAATATTATTGTCTGCATTTTTTTTAAATTTGCGCATGGAATGTGGGCATTGCTGGCTAGGCCAGAATTTATTGCCCACCCTTAGTTGTCCTTGTTCAGTGGGGTATTTTTTAAGAGTCAACCACATTGCTGTGGGTCTAGAGTCACATGTAGGTCAGCACATTTCCTTCCCTGAAGGACATTAGCGGACCAGATGGGTTTTTAAAACAATCGGCAATGGTTTTGTGGTCATCATCAGACTTAATTCCAGATTTTTATTAAATTCACATTTCACCATCTGGGATGGTGGGATTACAAACCCAGGTCCCCAGCACATTACCCTGAGTCTCTGGAATACTATCCCAGTGACAATACCACTGTGCCATCGCCTCCCCACAAAGGGTGGGTATCCTATTGTCTGTGTCCCTGAGATTGTTAATGTTCCAACCATGAAGTCTTGAAGGGAGGTTGCGGGGTCTGTTGTCCGAGTAGACAACTTGGCTCCAGTTGGCCAGGCCTAGCTTATGAAATGTAGATGGCCTCTGTATGGTTCCCTTTGAATTTGGTCTCTGCAGCCCACACGGGGTTGTTAGGGTCTCTTCAGAGATAACGAGGTGCCAATTTCTTCAGTACTGCCAAATACTCCAATTGCTCAGGGTCATAGACAGACATAGCTTCAGCCATTTTAAAAGGTTATTGTCCAGTTTTTTTTTTTAAATTTTAGAAATTAGCCATGAGGATATACATATGTATATAAATATATTATAAAATACAGAGTGTGAGGTCTTAGCCCCCTGACAAAACTCATCAATAGTATGGAAATGATTGAGAATTTAATGAACTCAACCTGACAACATAGGATCGATGGACTTTGTACAGAATGCAATAGATATTTCACTTTTATTGTGCTAATTAAGGAAACCTGCATTTTACAATGTATTATAATTATTTGCATATCAAAATTATACGCCCTTTTATTATTTTATACTTTATTTTAATTTAAATGTTTCTCTTTAATTATGCTATGAATTTATTTACTTGTTAGATTTATACCATCATCACAATTTGGCACCTGCCACCTTGATGATTTTTCAATAAAGCAGTCATCTACCTAAATGTCTCTGCTCAATGGTGATGTCTTCAGTTGGTACCTCATGTTGGTTTTACGATAAGGTAACTGGGCCCCCTTATCAGAGAGCAAATACTGATGACAGCACAGAGCCAAGCCATAGTTCTTCCCTAAAGCTGGTCAGAGTCCATCCAAATAAAAGGGAAGGCACTGTGTTCCCCAGTTCTGGTGGAGAGAGACCGCAGTCAGAAGCTACCGGACGACAATGTGCACTGGGAAATGTGCCCGCTGCATTGGCCTGTTCCTGTTACCGCTGGCCTTTGTATGTATTATAGCCAACATCCTCCTTATTTTCCCCAATGCGGAGACAAAATGGACCGATCATATCACCTTGCAAGTCTGGTTGATGGGAGGAATAATAGGCGGCGGACTTTTTGTAAGTGCATTTTGCGTTGATTTTCTCATGTTCTACCTCTCCCACCTCCCCCATCTGTGCCCTCCATCCCACCACTACCATCACCCACCCACCCTCCCCAACCTCCTCCCCACACTCCCATTTATTGATGTGGATGGTTCCGCAGGCATTATTCCACGCCACCCCCCTCCCCCCCCCCCACCCCACCCCCCCAGGACCCCGGGCGACCAGTCTTGGATGTTGAGTATCATCAGATCATTTAGCTATGGAGGGGCGTCGCAGGCAAATCAGCCCCTGGCCCCACCCTCACACTCCAAAGGCCAATGATAAGTTGGTGACCAGAGGCAGGAACCAATCCCTAAAAGTGTCACTTCGGGTTAGCTAAGCCATTAAAAAAAAAGGGAAACGGACCTCGAGGCTTTATTTCGGGAGGGATAAATGTGAAAAGTGAGGGAAGTTTTGCGAAACCTGTGCCGAGCATTGGTTAGACCATGGTACTGTGCACAGTTCTGGTGGACGTATTATGAAAAGGATATAGGGGCACTGGAGAGGCTTCACAGCAGCTTCCCAAAGATGAAAACAGAAATGTGTGGGTATACATATCAGGAAAGGATTGACAGGCTGGTTCTCTTTTCTCTTGGTAAAAGAAGATTGAGGGTTGGCCTAATAGAGGTCTTTAAAACTACGCAATGTTCTTCCAGATTGGATGCGGAGAGGGTGCTTCCTCTTGAGGGGAAGGAATAAAGCTAAGGGCTGACAACATAAGATAGTCACCAGGAAACCTAATAGGGAACTCAGGAGAAGATTCTTCATCCAAAGAGTGGTGAGAATGTGGATGTCCGCAGGGAGAGGCTTAAGCAGATAGTAGAGATGCATTTAAGGGGATGCTAGACAAGTATATAAAGGAGAAGGGAATAGAGGGTCGCGATGATAGACTTTGGGTGAGAAAAGATGGGAGGAGGCTCAAGTGGTGAATTAACACCAGCATGGGCTAGTTGGGCCTAATGGATACACAAACACAAGAAGTAGGAGCAGCAGTAGACCATCCGGCCCCTTGAGCCTGTTCTTCCATTCAATACGATCATGGCTGATCTTGAGGCTTCAACTCCATTTTCTCGCCTGCTCCTCATTTCCCCCCCACCCCCCCAACTGAGAGGCCAAAAATCTGTCCATTCCAGCCCGAAATAAATTCAACACTGAAGCCTCCACAACCCTCTGGGGTAGATAATTCCAAAGATGCACGTTCCAGTTCTCCACACCTCAGACCTAAACGATCGACTCCTTACCCTGAGACTCTGCCCCTGTGTTCTAGATGTCCGAGCCAGGCGGAAGCAAACCTCTCACCATCGACCCTATCAAACCTCTTCAGAATCTTGTTTGTTTCAATGAGATCACCTCTCGACATTCTTACCGCTCTCTGGGTAAAGAAGTTTCTTCGGAATTCCCCATTGGATTTCCTGGTGACTATCTTATATTGATGGTCTCTAGATATACTCCTCCTCACATTCTTCTCTTTGTATCCAATCTATCAAGATCTTGCATAATTTTGAAGATCTCTATCATGAAGCTATTAATGAGTATAACATTTTGGAAAATATTTTCCTTTGAAAATAGAGGTTTGGCCTGTGGGTCTGTCTTAGTTGGATTAAAGTCAGCTAGTCTGAGTGCTTTGATATGTACTAGTTTTGATATGTAAAGGAGATAGCATGCATTTGCATTTCTTGAATAGAGCATTCAAGAAGTAGGGTGAAAAACTGACGCCTATCTAGCAGCTACCAAACCATATGTTTATATTATAATAAAATTGATATAATGAAAAGCGTTTCATTGTTAAAAGGTGAAGTTCAAAGAGGTTATTGATACAATGAAAATTAACATTCAATGGGGCTGGTAGGTATAACTTCAGTAGTTTTCGGGAGTGCAGAGCAGAGATAATGTAAGATCAAAAGGCAGCTGCAAGCCTCCAACTGGCTCCACAGTGGAATGAACCTCATTTTGAATTTGTAAGGTGAAAATGCTTTGCCTGGTGTTTTGGTTAAGTCTATGGGTTGCTGTTATCTTAATGAAGATTAGTTTGGGAATTTGTTAAAAGCTATGATGGTAGTAATTTGTAGCCATGTGTATATATATTTTAACCTGTGTAAATTAATAAAATGTTTCAATTAGCTAATGTAAAGCCACGTGAACTGGTGGTAAAATTCCTGAATTTAAAGTCGCATCTCAAACATAACACTTAAAATTCTAGGTTATGATAGTTGTTTAAAGTTTCCCTCTGGGATTTTTAAATAACTCCACTTTACCAACTGCATGGGTCATAACAATTTCTATTTGATCTATTCTCTAAATGCCAGAGAAAATAGACCCAATTTACTCAGCCTTTCATCACAGGACAATCTTTGCATCCCAGGGATCAACCTATCGAACCTTCACTGTACTGCCTCCATTGTAAGAATATCCTTCCTTAAATATGGAGACCAAAACTCCACACGGTATTCCAGGCATGGTCTCACCAAAGCCATGTACATTCGTAGCAGGACTTCTTTATTCCTGTACTCCAACCCCCTCGCAGTAAAGGCCAATGCACCATTTGCCTTCCTAATTGCCTGTATGTAGTAATTATGGTTTTATTTAGTGTGTAATGTGCCTTTAAGAATAATACTTGTTTGGAGATATCACATGTGTTATGACCCAGCAGCTGGTAAAGCTGAGCTTTTTAAAAATCCCATAGGGAAACTTTAAACAACTGTCATAACCTATTTTTTTAATGTGGTATGTTGAGATGCAACTCTACATTCAGGAATCAGACCTTCAGTTCTCGAGAGGTTTTATATCAAGGTACATGGGATATTTATTAATTTACACAAGTTAAATATATACACATGGCTACAAATTACTACTAATATAACTTTTAACAAATTCCCAAATTAATCTCCATTAAGGCAACAGCAACCCATAGACTTAACCAAACACCAGGCAAAGTACTTTCATCTTAGGAATTCAAAATGAGGTTCGTTTCACTTTGGTTCCTGTGGAGACAGCTGAAGGCTTGCAGCTGCTTTGATCTTAGATTGTCCCTGCCCTGCACACATAAAACTGCTGAAATTGTACTTAGCATACCTCAATGAATGTAAATTCTCATTGTATCACCATCCCTTTGACTTCCACTTTTTCTAACAATATATCTCATTTCATAGTACTAATTTTATTAGTAATATAAACATATATTACTTGGACTCTGCTAGCTAGGTGCCAGATTTCACCCCACTCCTTGAATGCTCTATTCAAAAAGTGCTCTCTTACATCTCAAAACTAGTACACATCAGGCTAGTTGGCTTTAATTCAATTAAGACACACCCACAGACTAAGACTCTATTTGAAAATAAATTGCTTCCTGCACTTGTTAATCCCCTGTAAGAACTTTGAACAGGAGTTTGATGTATGTATGAGGTTAAGCGGTCAGGGTGGAACTGACTGACTGATTATTTTAATGCATTGGAATAGCTTCATTGCATTTTTATTTCAAGTTAGATCTCCGTGATAGGGTAATTATCTTCCTTTTGCTGTTATTATTCCTTTATAAGTATTTTTTATAATGTATCTAAAACAGCCAATAAAATGGAGTTGAATTGAATTAAGTTGAATAAACATTTGCAAGTTTCGCACCTTTTAAAATATACTTTGTTTTTCTATTCTTATGACCAAAGTGAATAACCTCACATCCACCACAATATACTCCACCTTGTTGCCCACACACTTAACCTGTTCATACCCCTTTGCGTCTCTCTGTCTACACAGCTTGCATTTCTTGATATCATCAGAAAACTTAGACACGTTGCTCCTGTCTCTCCATCTAAGTCATTAACATAGGTTGCAAATCATGAGGCCTCAGCACCGATCCTTGTGGCACTCCACTAGTCACAGCCTGCCGACTTGAAAATGCCCCAGCTATCTCTACGCTTTGCTTCCTGTCTGTTAACCGACCCTCCATCCCTGCAAGTACTCTGCAAGATCTTATTTTGCCTGTTACCCTTTTGAGTGGCGCCTCATCAAACCCCTTTTGGAAATCTAGGAATCTTACATCTAATGGTTCAACTTTATTTACCCTACTAGCTGCATCCTCAGCTCCTGTGTCCTCATTGTCTGACCGTGCTATGACTTTCTAAGTGCATTGCTAACGCTTCCTGAACAATAGATTCCAGCACTTTCCTGACAATTGATGTCAGGCTAATTGGCCTGTAGTTCCCTGTTTCTCTCTCCCACCTTTCTTGTATGGCCTGTCTCTGTGCTATATATTGGTTAAGGACCGGGGGAGGTATTAATTTAAACAGCCCTGATTTCTCCTCTCACCATCGATCCGTAAACAGAAAGGCGTTTTGGATTTGCTTCCTCCTTCATAAGAGTATTTCCCAACCCCTCAGTTTTGGTGTCATCCAATTTTCTATTAATAACCACACAGCAAACTTGTGATAGGATCAACTCAGAGAGTTAGTTTATTTGCACACACTCAAACACAGGAGGAGAGTTGCAATATTGCCTCCTTTTCACTTGCACAATAAAATTAGGATAAAGAAAGGAAGATTTACTGGGCAAAGACCACTGAAGTAAAGAATTATTGCTTCATGCGAGTCCAGAGTTCAGAATCAAAGTCTCCATTTCTGTTATCTCAGTATTCCATCATACTCCTGACTTGTGCCTTGTTGACTGTCAACAGGCTTTGGGGAGTCAGGAGGTGAGTTACCCATCGTAGAATTCCCAGCCTATGGCCTTCTCTTGTCACCACAGTATTTGTATTGTTTATATTGATACCAGTAATCTGCACCAGTGATGAGATTATCATTTCAGAACCAAACTTTCGCATCCTAGTTCACCCTCGGGTTCAAAAAGAAAAGACCCGCTTGCTCCAAGTTCCAACTTTGCAACTTGGTCAGCCGCCAAATCCAGAGCCTTGTCTCGTTGGTCTCTGCTTCCAGTCGCACTTTTGTCCCGTTTGATTATCGGGAATGTTTTCTATTCACAGGTCCTGTGTCCAGCATGCGCTGCAGTACGGGCCGGAGGTAAAGGATGTTGCGGTGCCGGATGCTGTGGGAACAGATGCAGGGTAAGACGTGAGAAGCCTCTTAGTCTGTCCCGTCGAGCACCGACCACTTGCCGGTGCTCTTCATTCAAAACAACATGCAATGAATAAAAAGAAAGACTTGCATTTGTGTAGCACCTCTTATGACCGCTGGATGTCTCAGAGGGCTTCATGTAGCCAGTGAAGCACTTTTTGAAGTTCAGTCACTGCTGTAACCTGTAGTCGATTTTACGCACAGCAAGCTCCCGAAACCATCAATACCATAATGACGTGATAACCTGTTTTCGTGATGTTAATTTTAGGGATAAGATATTGGCTGCGCTTCTTCGAAATAGTTTTTGCTTTTTCTTTTACTGAGTCATGGGATGTGGACGTCACTGGTCCAGGCCAGAATTTACTGCCCATCCCTAACTGCCCTTGTTCAGAGGCGTTTGAGAGCCAACCACATTGCTGTGAGTCTGGGGTCACATGTAGGCCAGACCAGGTAAAGACAGCAGATTTCTTCCCCTAAAGGGGCATTAGTGAACCAGATGGGTTCTTACAATAATCAGCATTCCTTATTTTTATTGAATTCAAATTTCACCCTCTGCCGTGGTGGGATTTGAACCCAGGTCCCCAGAGCATTACCCTGGGTCTCCAGAACAATAGTCAGTGACAATACCACTACCACTTCTACTGCCTCCCTAGCAGCTGTAGGATCTTTTGCATCCACCTGAGAGGGCAAATAGGCCTCAGTTTAATGCCTCATCCAACTAACAGCATCTCCAACAGTCTGCACTCCCTCAGTAGTGTACTAAAGTGTGAGTCTGGATTTTTGTGCTCAAGCCTCTGAAGGGTAACTTTAAACCTAAAAATCTTCTGACTCAGGGGGCAAGAGTGCCACCCACTGAGCCGAGGCCATTATGGCAGATATTGCTGAAAAGAGAGTCATGTAGCTGAAGCTTTTTGTCTTGTACTCATCAGGATATAATATATTATTGGATGCCAAATTTCAATTGATCAGAAGGATTTGTACTGCAGGAGTAAAGGGTATCGATTGGTTGGCAAAATTGGCCGAAGCATTGCCATGAGGTGTACTCAACCAGCCCACACTTGCAAAACCCCAGAATAAAACATCTGCTGTTAGATGTAATTTGACAGCACTCACTGAACAATCCTGAGTGCGCTAATAGCTACACTAACAACCAGTTTAAGATAATCAGTTGAGCTCGTAATGTTGCTCATTTATACTTGCTAGAAGCAATGAACATTCATACACAGAGACCCATTCTCTGCAAACAAAAGGAGACCCCATTGCTTTCACCATGGCATGACTCAGCCAATCAGATTCTTTAATGTTGTTACTCTTGTTACACTAATGTTACCCTTCACACTTTACTGTTGTCCCTCTTTGACTGTTACTCCTGTTAAGCTTGATCTTATTTTGATGTCACTCTTCCCCACTCGCAAACTTGCTATTCCCAATGTTTCTGATTATCCCAGTATCCCAGCAACAACATAATAAGAGCATTCTCAAAGTGCTTCACAGGAACTGTATGAAAGACAACATGACATCGAGCCACACGCACGAGATATTAGGATCAAAAGCTTGGTCAAAGAGGGAGGTTTTAAGGACCGTCTTTAAAGAGGAAATTGAGGTGGGGAGGTTTGGGGAGGGAATTCCAGGGCTTAGGGCCCTGGCAGCTCAAGGCACAGCAGCAATGGCGGAGTGATGGAAATTGGGGATGCTCAAGAAGCCAGAATGGGAGGAGCGCAGAGATCTCGGAGGGTTTTTAAAAACTTCATGGGACGTGGGCTTCACTGTCTGGGCCAACATTTATTGCCCATCCCTAATTGCCCTTGAGAAGGTGGTGGTGAGCTGCCTTCTTGAACTGTTGCAGTCCATGTGGTGTAGGTACACCCACAGCGTTGTTAGGGAGGGAGTTCCAGGATTTTGACCCAGCGACAGTGAAGGAACGGCCGATATATTTCCAAGTCAGGAAGGTGAGCGGTTCGGAGGGGAACTTCCAGTTGGTGGTGTTCCCATCTATTTGCTGCCCAAATCTAGATGGTAGCGGTGGTGGGTTTGCAAGGTGCTGTCGAAGGAGCCTTGGTGAATTCCTGCAGTGCATCTTGTAGATGGTACACACACTGCTGCTACTGTACGTTGGTGGTGAAGGGAGTGAATGTTTGTGGATGGGGTGCCAATCAAGCGGTGCTGGTTTGTCCTGGACAGTGTCAAGCTTCTTGAGTGTTATCCAGACAAGTGGGGAGCATTCCACCACACTCCTGACTTGTGCCTTGCAGATGGTGGACAGTTTGTGGGGCGGGGGCTGGAGGAAATTACTCTACAAAGTAAAAGGGAAGGGGTGAGGAATGGAGGGATTTGAAACCGAGGGGGTCAAAATGACAAAATCACGGTGCTGCTTAACCGGAAACAGATGTAGGTCGGTATGTGCAGGGGTGATAGGGGAACAGGACTCGGTGTGAATTCGGACACGGGCGGAGTTTTGGATGATGTCAAGTTACCCCAAACCCGTGCACTAAATCATTGTCAAGGGACATATAAATAGCTGGTGTACTCCGGCCTGTCTGCCAGTTGACTCTCCTTCTGCCAACACAGTTAATCATGCTTGTGTTCTCTTGTAGATGCTGCGATCTGTGTTCTCTTCTGTCTTTGGTAGCCTGGGCTCCTTATACTGTCTCAGTGTATCATCTACGGGTTTGGCGAATGGCCCACTGTGTGCCGTTGAGTCTGGGGACTGGCAATATCCCTTCCAGGACTCCGAAAACAGGTAGGTCACAAACTTCCCCGGCCAACATTGTTTTCATGTTGCCTTGATTGGCTGGAGGTGACAGTGATGCGGAGAGGGGGGTGGAATGGCTGACGGGAACAGCCAAAACTGAGCGGTTTTTTAAAAAATTCTTTCCTGGGATCTGGGTGTCGCCGGCCGGGCCAACATTTATTGCCTCATCCCTAATTGCCCCTTGAGAAGGTGGTGGTGAGCTGCCTCCTTGAACCGTTGCAGTACCTGTGGCGTAGGTACACCCACAGCGCTGTTAGGGAGGGAGTTCCAGGATTTTAACCCAACGACAGTGAAGGAACGGCCGATATATGTATGGTGAGTGGCTCAGAGGGGAACTAGCAGGCGGTGGTGTTCCCATGTACCTGCCGCCCTTGTTGCTGGTACAGACTGGGATGTTTGTCCATTTGACCCCTACCCTCTGCTGCTTCCAATAGCCAGAGTGTCTCAGATGGCCTGAACTCACCATTTCTGTAAACTTTAGGTACTACTTGAACTTAAATCCCAATATCTATTTGTTCATTTGAGACTTTAACCATACAGGCAACAGGAGACAGTCTGGTGAAGTAACTCAGAAAACTTTACTTAAGTTGTAAGGTAATACTTAACAAAGCAGGGCAGTGACTATAGTCTTTGCTTCCCAGTTCAGCTTAGGGCGCGGGGTGACACTAGGTCTCAGTCCTCTCCCTGTCACTTCTGTGGTCTTCTGCTTCTCCATGACCAACAGGCTCCACAAGCTTGGTGCACACCTTGGCCACTGAAAGTTGCTGCTTATTAACTCTTCCCAAGCCACAGCCCACAGTGTGATCAATGCCGTTATTGTGATCTGATTGGTCGGCATGAGGCAAGGCTATTTTCTGACTGGCTGAAGGGATGCGTGATCAATCTGTGATTGGCCCTCAAGGGTGATGGTCATTGACTGATGTCACTTCCCACTATCCCCTGACTGGTTCCTTAAAATGCCAATTACTTACAGGACCACCCTCCTCATTATAGTTTGTTTCTGTTACTTTTATGACTTCTTGCTAAGATATTGCCCATTTGTATAGGGTAGGGGACGTATAGCTGCCATGCCCTCATGAATGATACCTTAAGCTCATTGTCTCAGACTTTGATTATTTGATGCAAGTTCCTCATTAAATCAAACCCCTATCAGTGGCTGTTTTTAGGGGCCAGTTACTAGGCTGAACTCACCCCTCCTCATCTCATCAGCATGTCCGGTGACAGTGCGGTCCTGAAGGGCTCAGCTCAGGAAAGATGCCACAGGATCAGGAGAAGATAAAGTTTCCCTGCTGCATCTCCATGATACGACCCTGTCCACAGAGAGCAAGCGAGCTGCCAACAGCCAGAGAGGAGTCAGACATTCACATAAGCTATGTGAGGATGTGAGGATCTGTGAATCCTCCTGGGGAGGGTAGGGGCTAAGCTGCATCTCCATGACAGGAGCCTTATCACAGAGGATAGGCGCACTGCCATCAGCCAGACTGGAGTCAAATGTTCACAGATGCAATGTGAGGATCTATGGAGTCTCCTCGCTGCATGTTGTCATCATCCTTCACAAATCTAGCGGATATGAGGGTTTCCCAAGCCACGCCTGCATCGTCTGGCCAATACGATGGTGTCATTGCCATCATCCTCACATTCAAGGACCTCGTCATCCTCATCCCCGTCGACATCTTCCTCATCGGAGGAGATACACAGCTCCTCCTCAGCCAGCTCGTCTCCCCAGTGCCAGGTTGTAAAGGGCGCGGCAGGCAACGACGATGGGTGACGCCCTCTATGGCCTGTATTGCAGGGCTCCACCAGGCCGGTCCAGGCACCGGAACCTCATTTTCAACACCCCAGTGGTTTGCTCCACCAAAGCGCGAGTTGCAGAATGAGCCTTGTTGTATCTTCGCCCTGGTGCAGTCTGAGGGCACCGCACGGGTGTCATCAGCCATGGCCTCTGCGGGTAACCCTTGTCCCTGAGGAGCCAATCCTGCAGCCTCCGTGGACCCTGGACCTGAAACCTACTGAGAATGTAGGAGCCATGGACAATCCCTGGGAATTGTGCGCAGACCTGCAGGATGTGTTCGAGGTGGTCGCAGACCAGTTGAACATTCAGCGAGTGGAAGCCCTTGTGGTTGACGTAGTCGACTGATGGTTGCCACTGAGATCTGAGCGCCGTGGGAGTGCAATTGATGGCACCCTGCACCTGTGCGGAGCCTGAGATCTGCACAAATCCCAGCGTTCTTGCTTCCTCGCTTTCCTGACCCCGGGCAAAATGCACCAAGTTGTGTGTGAGCGCCTTCGCGAATAAGGCACCCGTGACCTCCTGGGTGTACTTGTGGGCGGAGGCTTGCGAGATGCGGCAGAGGTCACCTGTGGGGCCCTGGAAGGAGTCACTGGTGTAGAAATTGAGTGCCGCAGTCACTTTCACGGCCACTGGCAGTGGATGCCCTCCAAGTCCCCAGGGCGCTAAATCCTGCAGCAGGTGGCATACGTGACCAACCAGATCCCTGGACAGGTGCAGACTTCGGCAACACTGGGTCTCGGTCATCTGCATGAATGACAAGCAGCGTCTGTATACTCTGGGTCTAGCTAGGCGCCGACCAGCGGCGTGAGCAGGAGCCCCAGCTGCCCCTTCTTCTTGAGGGTGCTGCTCCTCCCTCTGCCCAGCCAGGCACCTCCGTCACTCCCTTCTCCTTCGTCTCCAATCCTCGTAAGCCGTGAGGCATACAGCTAGGTCACCAGGCTCCATGCTCCCGATGTACTCTTCCTGCAGGGTGAAAGAGAGAGAGAGAGACACATGGGTTAGCATTGGTCTCCTCGAGGCCTCTGCCACAGCTCTTGGTCAATGCCCCTTAACACATGCCGGAGACTTGCCCGTGCCCTCGCTCGAACGGGTGACCCTTGCAAACGCTGCACAACGTTAGTCATTCTGAAGCCTATGCCGACGTGGGAGGTAAATCCGCTGTGTGGGGGTTGTGGGGGTGGGTGGGGGTGATTCCAGCCGACAGGCAAGGTTCCCGGTGTTGGACGGTGGGAGAGGCAGCCCTTCATTGACGAGCAGAGCAGACGATTGCAGACTGGTTTCACAACGGCGTAAAACCGGTTTTTGGCTCTCTCGCCATATTGTCTGCTCTCATCAGCCCGATGCCAATGGAAAATTGCAGCCATTGTCTTAAGTGACAAGTCTAAAAGGATTATACAGTTACAAAACTAATCACACACTGCGACAAAAGTCAACTCTAATATAAAGAATATGTTAAGCCAAATGTGATTACTTTTCTTCTAAAACACTACAAATTAGAACCAGCTTAATGTAGGACACAGCTGTTGTTATTATTTCCTTCCTCTTCACACAATAAATCCCTTCTAACTTTACTGTGCTGATAACACTTGGTTTGGATAAGGTTTTAACAACGTGAGAGGATGTAAGACAAAAACTGAAAAGGCTGGAAAAATGTGGTTCTGCGAACTGGAAATGTGCACAACATGGGCCTCTCCAGCAGTTGTTCTGTGGTTAATTCATTAACGTGTTACCTTCATTCTGTCCAAAGTCCAGTGGTGCACCTCTCTGTCAAATGAAAGCTATGCGGAGCCACATGATGCATTGATGTTACAGTTTAGACAGAATAATGCAATATTAGGTTAATCGATTAACATGCTTGGTGTGGAAACTAAACTAAAACTAATCATTAACCATCAATTCCCCCACATCTCCCTCACCCAACCCCTCCCCAGCAACATAAACTCCATGGAGTTTAGAAGGATGAGGGGGGATCTGATTGAAACTTACAGAATACTGAAAGGCCTGGATAGAGTGGACATGGGGAAGATGTTTCCATTAGTAGGAGAGACTAGGACCTGAGGGCACAGCCTCAGAGTAAAGGGAAGACCTTTTAGAACAGAGCTGAGGAGAAACTTCTTTAGCCAGAGAGTGGTGAATCTATGGAATTCATTGCCACAGAAGGCTGTGGAGCCCAGGTCATTGAGTGTATTTAAGACCGAGATAGATAGGTTTTTGATTGCTAAGGGGATCAAAGGTTACTGGGAGACGGCGGGAGAATGGGGTTGAGAAACTTATCAGCCATGATTGAATGGCAGGGCAGACTCGATGGGCTGAATGGCCTAATTTCTGCTCCTATGTCTTATGGTCTTATGGTCTTCTATTCAGCTCCTTCCTTTTCCTGAGTGAAAGTTCTCTGCTGTCTGGAATACCAGTGGCAGTGGGATGAGTGGGCATTACTGCCCGCATAAGGCTTCAATTGGCACAGACTTAATCATGGTGGAGGAAGGGTCTTCAAGATAGTTTCATGCTTTCCATTGTAGAATTACTAATTAATTGAATTTAAATTCCATCAGGTGCAATGATGGGGTTTGAACCCATGACCTCTGGATTACTGCTCCAATGACAGTACCCCTCCCACATTTGCAAATGGGAGGGAGGACAGAACGGAAGGAGTGTGAGGGAATAAAGTTACAATTGTCTCCCCGTGATGTCAAACCTGACTGAAACCCATTTCTTTCCCCCAGTTACCTAGGCAACCAGACCTTGTGGGAAATTTGCAAAGATCCTCCAAACATCGTCATGTGGAATGTAGTCCTCTTCTCCATTTTACTCGTGGCCAGTGTGATCGAACTGGTCTTCTGCGTGTTACAGGTTATTAACGGATGCATTGGAGTTTTCTGCGGAGATTGCCGAAAGAAACACAGGAAAGATGTAAGAATCTGTTTTGCGTCAGTCATTCTCTTGTGTTTTCCCTCCTTCTGGGACTTTGACCATGTTGATTCTCCAACCGTTCCAGTGCTGGGTTCTAAACTCCTTGTGTTCCCTCTTCAAAGAGTCATTTTCACATGGAAGGAGGCTATTCAGCCCTTTGAGCCCATGCCGGCCCTCTGTACACCAATCCAGTCAGTCCCATTTCCCTTGCTCTATCCCCGTAAGTTCATCTCCCTCAAGTGCCTATCCAACTTCCTTTTGAAATCATTCATTGTCTTTGTTCCAACCCCACCCCCATCAGGCAGCGAGTTCAGAGCATTACCACTAGCGGAAGAAGGTTCTTCCTCACATCTCTTACCCAAAACCTTATATCTGTGTCTCCTACTCCTTGTACCACCAGCTAGTGGGAACAGCTTTTCTTTATCCACCTTATCTAAACCTGTCATCATCTTGTGCCCCTCGATCAGATCTCCCCTCAATCTCCTTCGCTCCAAGGAGAACACCCCCAACTTCTCCAACCCAACCTTGAAGCCAAAATCCCTCATCCCTCGAACCATTCTGGTAAACCTCCTCCGCACCCTCTCAAGGATCCTCACATCCTTCCCAAAGTGTGGTGACCAGAACTGGATGCAATACTCTAGTTGTGGTCTAACCAGAGCTCTATGGAGGCTCAGCATAACTTTCTTGCCTCTGGACTCAGTACCTCTACTTTTTTTTCTTTATTCTTTCATGGGATGTGGGAGTCACTGGCAAGGCCAGCATTTGTTGCCCATCCCTAACTGCCCTTTCCTCTTGTCACCCTTGCTTGTTTCATCAATCATCTAAAGTTGGTGTCCTCTGGTTCACTAATGGCCATTGAATCTAGTAGCTTGGCCATTTCAGAGGGCAGTTAAGAATCATACAAACAGACAAATATACGAATTAGGAGCAGGAGTAGGCCACTCAGCCCCTCTAGTCTGCTCTGCCGTTCAATAAGGTCTGAATTTCAGGAAGAATTTGGTGAGCTCTAAGACACAATGTAAGTCCATCGGAAACTATTTTCAATCAGGGAGACATGGTGTTCTCTGAGAGAAGGACTTAACGAGTGGAAAGGCCCGGGAAAGATTATAGTTAAAGATAGTAAAACAGTCATTTTATAACATGGGAACCGGGTACAGTCATCGAGGTTAGTTGGCGTGGACTACAAATCTGTGGGTTCGGTAAGTGATGTAGGAAGGGACGAGGAATCATGTACTTCTCATACCCATACGCTGCATCATTGTGAGGACCAGGTAGCTGAAGTTGACGGGGTATCCGAAGATGGAGACAGCAATTTGGATGAAGAAGATGAGGTGATTTGTCCCAGAGGACAATTGTCGAAAGCTGGCACTAAAGTTCCATACTCGCCGGAAGGGGCCCGTCAATGGCGACTGTGGGTAGAGCAGGGAAGGCCGCTGGAAAATATAAAGACTGGTTAAATGTACCAGATAAAGGACTAGGAGGTTAGGCCTATGCATTGCGAACATGAAGATCAAAAATGGAAGGCATGGAAATGCAGTATCAGTTCGGACAGTGGGTCTGGGAGTGAACATGCCTCTAGGAAGAGATCGTAAACTGTTGGAAGAACATCTATAAATGGGAGAAGGAGATCAGACAGCAACAGTCCGGAGTGTGATAGAAGGCAGGATAGAGGGTGTAGCTTAATAAGGTCAAGGAATGTGGAACAGACTGATAATGCTACAAGGAGCAGGAGCATATGTGATCGAGTAGTCTAAGTGGTTTCAAATAAATTCAATGATAAATTAATAAAGGATACCAAACAGCAAGAACTATATAGTTGGAAAGAATTTTGGGTATACAGAGGTGCCAAATAGGGGACAACAAGCTCTGTCTCACAGATGGATATGCACTGAAAAGATGTTTCCTGATGGGACTTATAAAGCTAAAGCCAGGCTAGTGGCACGAGAGTTTGAAGAAAAATTGGGTGACCGGGATATAATTAGATTCACTTACAGCAGGGAAAATTATGCCGAAGATCTTTTTGGCTCTATTAGCTACAAAGGGAAGTTGTTCTCCGTCCACCAAAAGAGGTGCCAAACGCAGAAGGGAGCTCTCTGGAAGCTAAATAAATGCGCATACAGTTTAAATGACGCCTCCAGAGTTTGGCATTTCTCAGTGAGGATAGTTTTGTTAAAGTTGGGCTGTCTTCACTTGGAAGCAGACCCGGCAATGTTTTATTGGTACTGTGGAGGGAAACTTGCAGGCATCTTTATGATGCATGTCAATGATTTTTTTTGTGGGGAGGTGGTAGTGAATGTGAAACCATTGTCACTAATGGGCTCAGAATGGAGTTTAAAATCGGAAATCTGGCAGAGCAGATCCCACACCCTTCTACATCAGCAATCCTATTTGGAGAACTTCAATCCCATTGCAATTAGTTGTGGTAGGGCCTCCCGGAAAGATACAGCGGCTTCTGAAACAGAAAGAGAGGAACTCAGGAGTCTAACTGGGCAACTCAATTGGCTAGGCAAGCAAACAAGGCTGGACGTCAGTTTGGCTGCTTTGGAATTGAGCACTACAATGAACGATCCCAAGGTTGAAGAAATCATTCGGGCGAAGCTAAACATTGACAAAATTAAACACGGAGCAGTGTGTTTTGAAATTCCCATCTTCGGTTAATTTAAGAAAAAGAAACTGATTGTGTTGAGCGATGTGGCTTATGTGTGATGGATTTTCGAGTGTGGGGGGATTTATAATATTTCTCATGGTTGGCGGGGGTGGGGGGAAGGCAAACGCTGCCCTTTGGCATGGCAATCTAAAAAGATACGAAGAGTTCCAAAAGTTACATTGGTGGCAGAGACTCTGATCCTTGTTGAGGTGGTAGCTGTGGCATTCTTGATATCAAAGATACCGGCAGACGTTTTAAATGGGAAAGGGTATTCAGATAGGGTACCGATCGAATGTCTTATAGATAATAAGTCACTCTGGGGAAAACGTTCACTCTACGGAGGTGCGTCAATGAGAAGAGATTGCGAATTGACATTGCAAGTCTGAAACAGATGCTCGAGAGTAAAGAGATCGCCAAGGTCAAATGGATTGATAGCAAGCAACAATCATCTGACCGCTGCACCAAAAGAGGAGTGAGCTCCAAGAAGTTATTAGAGATCCCCAAAGAGGAACGTCGTTTTCTTTAAGAAAAAATACTTCTTTTGTGTGGACACGTGAGGTTTTTTTAAGTAGAGGCAGAAGGTGAATCTATTGAATGAGAAAATATATACTGATATTTGTTATTACTACTCTAGTTTGCTTGTGTGGTTATATCAACTTAAGGGTTACTTTCATTTTTTAAGAGAAGGGGAATCTGTTAGGGAAGGAAACAGTTAAAAAAGTTCAATTGCTAATCATTAGATTGTTTAACAAAGCATCCATTTGGTTGTATCAAGGTCCTCTATAGAGGTGTCCTCCTGCTCTCCATCGGGGACCTGGGGTGGAGGTTGTTGCGCGCAGCAGTCCCCTATAATCGTCGGATGTGTCGGTTCACGGACTCCCCAAGATACCTGCCCTTTCTGCGTTCTTGTGGAGTCCGTGGGCCACGTTTATATCGGGGGTTGTCGGCTGCACTCCCTTTTCAGTTACTTAAAAAAAAACCTTTGGTTGTATCAAAGGGTTAACGGCTGAGACTAGCACAGCCTGTGGGAGAATTTCATGACGAGCGGTAAGATTCCCGGCGGGATTTCCCCCAGCCAACCACAGCCGAGGTCTTCCGGTCCCGCCGCAAGTCAATGGACTTCTGGGCTAGGGTGCTGCCTCTCCCCGCGACAGGTCCCACCCGCGATGGGGGCCGGAAAATCCCGGCCTCTGTCTTGGTTTCGGTCTCAAGTGCTAGTGGTTGTTTCGAAATGAACAGTGAGATTTAGATCCATGCTCTGAAACCATTTGCCTGCAGTTCTGTATTATTAGTCCAGTGATGTTACCACTATGGCAACACTTCTCCTTAATTTGCAAAGCACAAGGTTCCATAACTTTGCTGGCTAAACCAACTATTCTCATGCATGTGGTTGGGACAAGTCTTTTCTCCCATTCCACCGTGTGGAAGAAAAATTGCCCACCGGGCACAGGAAGAGGCAAATAGACCCACGCTCCGCGGGAGCAGAGAAGATGGAGCTGTAAAATGGCGGGAAAGGAAATGTTGATGTCAGCTTCTTTACTTGATCAGGATCATCGAATTCATAAGAATGGTTGGAGCACAGAAGGAAGCCATAGAACCACAGAACCATAGAACACCACAGTACAGAAAATAGGCCATTCGGCCCTTCTAGTCTGTGCCGAAATATCATTCCGCTAATCCCATTGACCTGCACCCAGTCCATAACCCTCCAGACCTCTCCCATCCATGTATCTATCCAATTCATTCTTAAAATTTAAGAGTGAGCCCGCATTTACCATGTCAGATGGCAGCTCGTTCCACACTCTCACCAGTCTCTGAGTGAAGAATTTCCCCCTAATGTTCCCCCTAAACCTTTCCCCTTTCACCCTAAAGCCACGTCCTCTCGTGCTTATCTCTCCTAATCTAAGTGGAAAGAGCCTACTCACATTTACTCTGTCTATACCCCTCATAATTTTGTAAACTTCTATCAAATCTCCCCTCATCCTTCTACGCTCCAAGGAATAAAGTCCTAACCTGTTTAATCTTTCCCTGTAACTCAACTCCTGAAGACCTGGCAACATCCGAATAAATCTTCTCTGCACTCTCTCAATCTTACTGATATCCTTCCTGTAGTTAGGCGACCAGAACTGCACACAATACTCCAAAGTTGGCCTTATCAATGTCTTTGGGCCTTCAGGTGCCTGTGTCCGTTCTCTACAACAGCAACACTCAAAACCCAGTCACCCCTTTTCCTCGTGGCCCTGCAAAATTTTTCTCGTCAGATAGTGATCCAATTCCCTTTCGAAAGTCAGGATTGAATCTTCCTCCACCGCTCCCCGACATCTGCTCCTTGGTTTCCTCATGTCGCCACTGCTTGTTTCCCCAATCACCTTAAACCTGTGCCCCCTCACTCTTGATCCTTCTGCCGGTGGGAAGAGCTTCTCGCTATCTGCTCTGTCAAGACCCCTCGTTATTTTGAAGAACGCTATCCAATTTCCTCGCAACTTTCTCCTTGTCAAGGAGAACAGCCCCAGCTTCTCCAATTTGTCTAGGTGACTGAAGTTCCTCAACTGTTTCTCTCGAGTCTTTTCTGCACCCTCTCTAATGCCTTGACATCCTTCCTAAAGCACGGCGCCCAGAACTAGACGCAATACTCCAGCTGAGGCCGAACCAGTGCTCTATAGCGGTTTATCAAAGGGTCCCTTTACTTATTTTTACCTCCGTGCCCTATTTACAAAGCCCGGGTTCCTGTATGCTTTATTGTCTGCGTTCTCAACCTGTTCCGCCACCTGTAATAATTTTTGTACCTGTACTCCCAGGTCCCTCTCCTCCCGTAGCCCCTATAGAGTTGTGCCCTTTATTTTGCATTGCTTCTTTTTGATTCTTCTGACCAAAATGAATCGCTGCGTTAAATTCCATCTGCTCCTTGCCCTCCCATTCCACCAGCTTGTCTATGTCCCCGTGAAGTTTGTAGATACCCCTCTCAGCGTTCACAGTACATTTTAAACCTCGCTCATTGTAATACTGCTGTCTGCTCTTTATTACAGGAGGATAGCTTTTGAACACCTCGGACCTGAAGTGGCCCTGAAGAGGCAGCTCCCACTGTAGACTTAGCAATTTAAAATGTCCTTGTGATCCTAGTTTGTTAGCTTCGGCTTGCCCCCTCTGTCCTGTCCAGCCTTTCCGTTTTCATTCTTACAAAAGTGACTACACGTTTCAAAAAAATCGCTTAATTAGCTCTAAAGCACTTTGGGATGCCCTGAGGACGTAAATGGCGCTATACAAATGCGAGTCTTTCTTTTCTTGAAAAATAAGCCCAGGGAAGGGTGACCAACTCTTACAAAATAAAATAAGTGACAACTTAACCTATGAACTAGCCGGTGGGATTTGTGGGGTGGTGGCAAAGATGGTGGTGGTGACCATAAGAATGGGGGGCTGCGAGGGTAGGGGGGCTGTTGTGGTAAGCATGAGAGCAGGAGGGGAAGGGGTTCATGGGGGGAGTGCTTTGAGACCATAATAGTGGGTGTAAAGTTTCAAATCAACTAAAACTTATGACTTATCTTGTTGAGTCCACACGTCACCATCTCTCTGCAGTCCGCTCCACTCATTCACTTGCAGTCCTGCTCAAATCATTCAAACTCGCCCTCGAGACTCCCAGGATCAGTCTCCCACAGGCTGTCCTAGAAGTACAGGTCAAAATGTGTCCCTTAAGGGACATGGGACAGTCTAAATAAGGAACAATCACTTAAAATACAGGTAGGTTGATCACCTTGGCTTAGGGCTTTACCTGGGGTCGAGTCAGAGACTTGCTGATTCACCCACTGGTCGTCAGTGACTGGCACTAGATGAACATATGAATTAGGAGCAGGAGCAGGCCACTCGGCCCCTCGAGCCTGTTCTGCCACTCAATAAGACCATGATTGTAACCTCCCACCTACCCCTGATAACCTTGCACCCCCTTCCTTATCAAGAATCTATCTACCTCTGCCTCAAAAATATTTCAAAGACTCCGCTTCCACTGCATTTTGAGGAAGAGAGTTCCAAAGATTCAGGACCCTCTGAGAGAAATGCTCTGGGGGCCTGGGGTTCGAATCCCACCACAACAGAATGTGAAATTTGAATTCAATAAAAATCTGGAATTAAAAGTCTGATGATAAACCACGAAACCATTTTCCATTGTTGTAAATGTCCTTCAGGGAAGGAAATCTGTTGTCCTTACCTGGTCTGGCCTACATGTGACTCCAAACCCACAGTAATGTGGTTGCTCTTAAAAGCCCTCTGATCAAGGGCCATTAGGGATGGACAATAAATGCTGACCTAGTCAACGACACCTCCGTCCTATGAATGAAATAATAAAAAAACGGAGGAAAGTCATTAAGTCTGTTCCCTCGCTGAATTAGATCGTGGCTGCCCTATGTCTAAACTATATTTGGCTGCTGTTGGTCCATTTGACCTGGTCCTCTTACTCAACAAAATTCAACTGTCCTTAGCCTTGAACATTTCATCTGGGCTCCAACATCCACTGTTGTTTGTGGGGGGGAGAGAGCTCCAGATTTCTCAGACCTTAGGCCATTTTGTGTGTGAATACATGTATTAGTGTGTGTTGTGCACGTATGTGTGTGTGTGTGTGTGTCTGTGTGTGTGAGCGTCTGTTTATATGCGAGTATACTTATGTGCGTGTGTTTGTGTCCATGTGTGCTTGCACCGTGCACGTTGATTTGTATGTGCGTGTGGCTGAAATTCTTCTGCCTTTCCTCAAGATGGATCTGTCCTTGGAGTTGATAATGAAGCCAGTAGCTTTAGTTCAGATATTCACTCACAACTCCATTGAGTATGGTCATGTCCTCGTGCCTCCCTTGAGAGTTGAGATAGAGAGTGGGAAAGAAATGGGTTTCACTGCCAATAACTGAAGAAAAGGAAACAGCATTATACAGTGTACATACGAACAAGGAACAGGAGTAGGCCATTTAACCCCTCAAGCCTGCTCCCCCATTTAATAAGATTATGGCTAATGTGATAGTAACCTGAAATCTGCATCCCACCCACCCCCGATAACCTATCACCACCTTGCTTACCAAGAATCTACCCACCTCTGCCTTAAAAATATACAAAGAAATGGTGGAGGATGATCCTTTGCATACGGAGGCTGGTGGGGTGAAAAGTGAAGACAAGGGGAACCCTATCATGGTCCTGGGAGGGAAGGGAAGGGGGGAGGGCAGAAGTGCGGGAAATGGGTCAGACACAGTTGAGGGCCCTGTCAACCACGGTGGGAGGGTGGCTTTAGCTCAGGGAAATGGAAGGCATGTCAGAAAGGCTGTTGTGGAAGGTAGCATCATCGGAACAGAGGTGATGGAGATGGAGAAACTGGGGGAATGGAATGGAGTCCTTACAGGAAGCAGGGTGTGAGGAGCTGTAGTCAAGGTAGCTGTGGGAGTCGGTGGGCTTGTAATGAACATTGGTAGGCAGTCTATCATCAGAAAAGGAGACAGAGAAGCCAAGGAAGTGAAGGGAAGTGTCGGAGATGGGCCATGTGAAGGTGAGAGAGTGGAATTTGGAAGCACAATTGATGAATCTTTCCAGAAATACCAGTGAAGCTTGGGAAACGACCGGTACTGGTCTGAACTGGTCTTGTATATCTTAAAATGGAACTCAGACCTGTACCAGTCGTTTCCAAGTTTTTCCTTCCGGGCCATGCTCATGTTCATAGGAACATGTGAACAGGAGGAGGCCATTCAGCCCCTCGAGCCTGTTCCATCATTCAATGAAATCATAGTTGATCTGTGACCTAATTTCATACACCCGCCTTTGCACCACATCCCTTAAATGCCTTTGGCTGACAAAAATCTATCGGTTTCAGTTTTAAATTAACAATGCACCCAGCATCGATTGCCATTTGAGGCTGAGTTCCACATTCCTGCCACCCCTTTGTGTAAAAGTGTTTCCTAATTTCACTCCTGAATGGTTCTGCTCTAATTTTTTGACTATTCCACCTAGTCTTCAACTCCCCAGCCAGCAGAAATGGTTTCTCTCTATCGACCCTATCTGCTCCCCTGAATATCTTGAAAATTTTGATCGAATGATCCCTTAACCTTCTAAACTCCGGGGAATACAACCCTAGTTTGTGTGTAATCTCTACTTGCAATTTAACCTTTGGTGTCCAGGTCTCATCCTGGTAAATCTGCATTGCACTCCCCCCAGGGCCAATATACCTTTCCCAACCTCAGGTGGCCAGAACTGCTCACAGTAACTCCAGGGGTGGTCTAACCGGGGCACCACACCGGCCTCCTCCTATTTAAACATATCAACGTATCCTTCTATTCCTTTCTCCCTCATGTGTTTATCCAGTTCCCCCGTAAGTGCATCCATTCCTATTCACCTCAACCACTCCCTGTGGTAGCAAGTTCCACACTCTGGGTAAAGAAGTTTCTCTTGAATTCCCTGATGGATTTATTAGTGACTATCTTATACTTGTGACCCCCTGGCTTGGACCCCCACAAGCAGAAAAATCTTCTCGAAGTCTACTCCATTGAGTCCCTTCCCAATATTAAAGACCCCAATCATGTCACCCCTTCTTTTTGCTGGTTTTTTTGCCCCACCTGAGAACTGGCTGAGGTCCAATTTCTGCTCCCCTCCATTTCTTTTGCCATGTAATGGACTGAAGCCCCAATAAGAGGCTTTTCCATCTTTGTAAATAGGTTCCATGGTGGACTTTGCTCTGGGCGATGTGAATAAGATGTGCGTGTGTGCGCGTGTGCATGTGCATGTGCATGAGCATGCATGCGTGTGCCACATGCATGCGTGTGCATTGCGTGACAAGCAGATAAGCCAATCACACTGAGATCACTGCTGGACAATATTGGGGCAAAGATAAAAGTCAGTCGATTTCAACTCTCCTTCAATTTCACCCTTTAATATGTTTCTGCTATTGTGGGCTGGGAATTTACCCTCAGATGTTTCCTTTTAATGAGAAGCAAGAGGGAAAAACAAATCCTGCAATGAAAGAGAGGATTGGGGACTAATGGAAAGGGGGAAGATAGTTACGAGTTGGCAGTGATTGTGGATTACCATTGTGGGTTTTCAAAGCGGAGGACAGACAACTCAGAGGGATAGGAAAACTCTGAACTTCAAGGTTTTGGAATCAATTCAATCGATCAGACTAGATTTCAACACATTGGGGATGGAGGCAGAATCATTCAGGGTCTAGCACTGGCTTTAGGACGCTCACCCTATCCCAGAAGGAAAAATCAGTAAAAACTGGGAAATAAGAGTGCTGGTCCGAACTGTGTTTTCCCTCTGGGTTATTATGTACATGTCCTCCCAGTATTGCTTCTCTTTCTCAAGCCCCATTTCTTTGGTAGAGAATTCCCACATCTGTGGGGACAGTGATGGATTTACAGAGAGTAGACAGGTTACATCATTTTGTAAAGGAGACAGGCTTTGTAGCTGAGAGAGGAAGACACGTTTCACAGCTGGTAAATCTGTCTCAGACATGTCAATGATGAAAACACAGTTTCCCATTGGATCTCTGTAGAGAGCTGTGCCCAAACTCTCAGTGCATGTGTTCCCCATTCTGTCTGCTCTCCAGACGATATCTCACTTCAGTAAAACAACCAGGTTACTCTCCAACGGTTTGAATATGCTTCCTCTCTGAATGATTCTCCCGCCCGGCAGTATCGTGTCAATCACGGTCCTGTTCAGGAATATTGACCTCACGTCATCTGGTTGGAGAGAAATCGCTTCGTAATATTCATCCCCACTTTTCTTCATATTACCGATCGCCTCGCTTATCAAAGTGGGGATAATTATCGATGGAAAGAAGAGGGAAATCATGGAATGGAAATTAAAGATATCACGTGTTAATTGCACAAAAATTGCTTTTAATTGTATGCTGGTGGTGGGCACAAACTGGGGATTCACTCGTGCCTCTGTCAATAGAAACTGATTGAAATGTGATTGTTAGGCGAAGACACTAACTCTGTAAATAAATGCTTATCAAGGTGTGTAAATATTGGCTCCAGTTCTATCCTTCACCACTTGGCTTCCTGGAGTAGAACATGAGGGGACGTATGTGAAATGAAAGTTAAGCATTGGGAAAGTGTTTAATGAAAAAGATATTAACAGAATTTCTCACTGCCTCCTTCGGCGAAATTTAAATTTTTGAGAACTTTTCTCTGCAAAACCTCCCTTGAAACTGTTTCAGAGATTGTTTCCTGCTGGGTCTTTATTTACCATAGCACATGTCAAATCATTATGCTAAATAACGCAGATGTATGCATGAGTATAACTGCATGCAAATCGTACCTTTTTTGCCTAACATGCAAAATGCCCTGAAGAACTCATGGTGTACGATAGCAGTCTTGTTCCTCGCTTCCGAGTACCTCGCTCTTCCACGCTAGAGATGTGTTTGTGAATCAGCCGTGCATCTCCTTTGCCCCTCACTGAAGGAACTACTCTTAACCCTTGCATCGGGGCTGTCCATCATGAACAGAGCCCTTAGTGAGCTGGAGATAGAGAGGAGCACAGAGAGGATTCACGCTGAGGCTGATATACTAGGAGCACAAGCGTGAAAATGGGAAGTGACTGACCTGTTGGCGATGTGGGTGTAAATTTTCAGTTTCATCTAAGGCTCCAACATTTTCTGGGTTTCTTTCAGATTTCTAGCGTCTGCAGTTTCTTTTCTGGCTTTTGATTTTAATGGCGAGCACAAAATGGACATTTGTAGAATCTTACAGCACTGAAGGAGACCGTTCAGCCCATTGTGCCTCTTCTAGCTCTTGGAACTGGGCGATCCAATTAGTTGCATGACCCTACCTTTTCTCCATAGCCCTGAAACATCCTCCCCTTTAAGCATCTATCCTAATTCTGATTGAAAGTTCCTATTGAATCTGTTTCCATTGGCCTTTCAGACAACGTGTTCCAAATCATAACAATATGTTACCTCAAAAGAATTCCCCTCCCCTCACAGCCAGCTCTTTAGCCAATGACCTTAAACCTATTCTGCCCCTTCAGCCATTGCAAACAGCTTTTCCTTCTTCCCCCCCTTTTCAGCACCTCTATTCAATCTCCTCTTAATCTGCTTTGCTCGGAGAATGATACCAGCTATTCCAGCCCCTCTGTGCAACTGAAGCCCCTGTTCTCCAATTCTTGGTAAATCTCCTCTGCACCTTCTCCATGGTTTTGACACCTTTCTTAAAAAAAAAAACATGGCGACCAGAATTGGACCCAATTTTCCAGCTGAGGCCTAACTAGTGAGTGAAAAGGGTCATCATAACTTCCGAGATTTTCTCCTCTACCCTTCTATTGATAAAACCCAGGATGGTTGCCTACTGAAACCCATGGGTTTTAGGGCCTGTGGCAACATGGATACAAATTTAATTAATGAATAGAAAACAAGGGATTGGCAATGATTGGTCAATTTTCAGATTGAAGCAAGTTTTTAAAAAATATTCCTTCATGGCAAGTGACTGTCGTTGGCTGGGCCAGCATTTATTGCCCATCCCTAATTGCCCTTGACAAGGTGGTGGTGAGTTGCCTCCTCCTTGAACCGCTGGTAGCCCCATGTGGTGTAGGTACACCCACAGCGCTGTTAGGGAGGGGTCTCCAGGATTTTGACCCAGCGACAGTGAAGGAACGGCCGATATATTTCCAAGTCAGGATGGTGAGTGGCTTGGAGGGGAACTTCCAGGTGGCGGTGTTCCCATCTATCTGCTGTCCTTCTAGATGGTAGAGATCGGGGGTTTGGAAGATGCTGTCTAAGGAGCCTTGGTGAATTCCTGCAGTGCATCTTGTAGATGGTACACACTGCTGCCATTGTGCGTCGGTGGTGGAGGGAGTGAATGTTTGTGGATGGGGTGCCAATCAAGCGGGCTGCCTTATCCTGGATGGTATCGTGCTTTTTGAATGCAGTTGAAGCTGCACTTACGCCGGGTAACAAGTGGTGTTCCCTCGGTTCAGATTGAAAATCACTGCAGTTTTTGATATACATTAATGTCTTGAACTTGGGGCTACATGGCACAATTTCAAAATTGGCAGCAATTTGCAAGTGTAGTTAACAGTGAGGAAGACTATAGTCGGCTTCAAGAGGACATAGACTCACTGATGGAATGGGCAAACGCACAGTAGATGAATTTCACTGCAGAAAATGTTGGGTGATCCATTTTGCTGAACACGATGAGGAACAGAGAATGTGAGTTAAGTGATTTCATTTTAACAGAATGCAAGAACAGAGAGAGAGCTGTGGAGTCTTTGTATACAAAGCTTTGAAGATTCCAGGAAAGCTTAACAAAGCAGTTAACAATACATATGGGATCCCTGGCTGTACCCCTAAAGACGCTGGTTCAGTCCCCAGCTGGAGAATTGTGTCCATTTCTGGGCACTACTGTTTAGGAAAGCTGGGTGGAATTTTGTGGAGGTGACGGTCTTGGCTATCAGCTGGGATGCTGGTCAGACCCCCGGCGTCACCTGTTTTTGGGAGGGCCTGCCACATCATGTTCCACTCAGGCATTTGACCAGGCTAGCAGTGGCTCTTCCCACAAGGACCACAGGGAACAGAAGTCCCGCCCACCAAGAGCTACCAGCCAATCAGACGCAGAAGCTCTATTGAAAGGCAGTGCCGCTGGGAAGATGGTGGCTGCTGCCGGTATGACAACCACCCAAGGCAAAGATTGTCGCTGAATCCCAGGCTTCTGGTATGGCAACTCCTCACTCTGGCCCTGTCCATTGATCGTGCCCCTGGTGCACTCAGGAAAGTATGGATCCCAGAACCTGTCAGTGCCCTGGATACAGGAGGGTCGGATGTGAGATGTGTGGAAGAGCAGAGAGTGGAGGCAAATAAATGTATTAATCCAAAAAACACAATCCCAGTTTGACATGAAGGTCAACAACTTCCCAACTCTAATTCACCCCCATCTCTCTCAGTCCCACCACAGGCTCTAAATTGTCAGACTAGTGGCCAACATCAAGTATTGGACCAGCAGAAATTTCATGCAACCAAATATTGTGCCCCCGCCATAAACTCTGCTCCCCCACCACCAACTCCATCCCTCTTCTTGGGAACTGTCCGAGGCTGCACCAGACTATTTGCAGCAACCTCGAAGTCCTATTTGTCCCCAAGAGGAGCTTCTGACCACCTCCTCATACCATCGCCGAGACTGTAACATTGCGCGATTCCGTCCCAATCCCACCTTGCCTCCTGCTGAAAGCCTCATCCATATCTCTGTTGCCTCTTGGCTTGATTATCCCAGCAATTTCCTGGCTTTCTTCCTATGTCCCTCCCTCTGTAAAGTTGAGATCATCCTGAATTTTGCTGCCTGTATCCGAACTCACACCAATCCCCTTGCTGTTATCCCCTGTGCGCTGAGATATCGGATTTGCATTTATTCTGGCCACTTGAGCATTCCCCGATTTTAATCACTCCACCATTAGCATCTGTGCCATCGCTGACTGGTCTCTAAGCTCTGGAATTCCTTCCCTAAACGTCTCTACCTCTGTTTCCTTTTTCATAACCGGGCATTTCATATTCATAATTTAAACATGGACTGTGCTCTTATGGAAGCTCCTGGAACTACATTTATTTAATTAAAAATGGACACTAACGAACTGTCAAGATGGCTTTCAAGAGGGTCAGGTGACCTTTGCAACTTCCGCCCAGACTAAGAAGCTTCCAGAAAGTTCTGAATTGAATCATCATGAGTGAGGGTCTCCATCTTGAATGGAAATACCTCAAAAGCACTCCATTGTGGAATTCACATGTGCTACTGTTCGAAGTTTATCCAAAACACAGAGTCAGTGGAATGCAGCAAAAGAAAGCTGACAAGACCAGTTATCCGCAAGGTAAGTGTGAAAGACCACCATCTGCATTCTATTGTGTATCAATGGCCATTGACCATGTGACTGAAACGGTCCTCTGATATTGAAATGTGTTTTTTTCCTAAAACTCAGAAGGGACCTGGGGGAGGGGGGGGGGGGTGCAATCTGCAGAATAGCATTAACAAGACAACAGCTGCAGAAAAATTCTGTCTCACCTTCCACCCTTTAAGAGCCTGAAAGGCTTAAAAGTCTTTTAAAAAGCCTCCCAGCTTGATTCCAAAGCTCCAAGTTCACCTCTAAAGAAACTGGACCTCCTGAAACAGCAGCCTTGACTGCCTGACCTCATGACCGACTGAACATTTTTCTTCCCAAAGCAATCTTGATTTCTGACACCCAGCCATCTGAACTTACCTGAATTACAATTCAAGAGTGATGAAAACTTCCTTCTTCATTGTACCCAAACAGACACCTGAGCTGTTAACTATTCTTTTGGTTTATAGTTGTAGAAGTGTGTTATCTTCTTTTATCGTATCATTCTGCAGTGTGTGTGGTATGTGACTGATATAGCATTTAGTTCTCTCGGGTTGAGTGTGTGAACAAATAATCCTCTTTGTTTAAACCCACAAAAGTCTGCTGCTGCTATCTTTGAACTGACCACACATGTCCCTACCTTTTAAAAATTAAACCACACAGATTATAGACAGAGGGAAGAGAGTTCTGGGATTCAGTTTTTCTTTCCTAACCCTGTCTGAAACACCTCTAAGATGCTTCTTAAAACCTATCTCTTTGATAAAAGCTTTGGTCAATGACCCCATTATCTCCTGGGTGAGCTCCTGCAGCGCATCTTGTAGGTGGTACACACTCCTGCGATTGTGCACCAGTGGTGGAGGGAGTGAATGTCTGTGGATGGGGTGCTGATCAAGTGGACTATTTTGTCAAGCTTCTTGAGTGCTGTTGGAGCTGCCTCCTTGTATATTCTAGCCGTCTAGTTCCAGCTTACACCCTGCTCTTTAGGCCATGAAGCCTTTGGTTCTGATGGCCCTCTCCTAGGCTGCTGTAGACCTGTATCAGACAAGGGGGGGAAATGAGCACTAAGGGCAGACCTTCACTAGCCCCTGTGGGCTGGGAGGTAGGATGCAGAGGATTCCAAAGTTTTGTCTCTGTGACTGACTATTTCTCTTCAGATCACTGCTTTTGACTCTCTTACTGTTTACCTGTCTCTATTTCTTCCTGTCCTGCCGAGCCTCATCTCTCTATCTGTCTCTGTCCATATCTATCTGTCTCATCCCCCTCTCTTTCTAGCTTCAATTTTCTGTCTGCCTCTGTCCTTCTCTGTATCTGTCCTCCGCACTGTCCCCTACATGAGGTTCCCGACCTCTCAGTCTTTCCCTTTCTGTTTACCTGTCCATCCCTGTGTTTATATATCCATCAGTGTCTTCCTGTCCTTGTCTCTCTCTGTCTGTCTTTGTGTCCATACCTCTATCTCTCTCTGCCTCATACACACCCTTTCCCTATCACTGACAAAGCCATCTCTGGCCACTCCCTTGTATACCTCACCGCCCACATTTCTCTCCCATCAGATGCATTCGACCTGTACAAGGGCCCATGTCCTGAACCTAATGTACTGCATTCGTTGATGTGCTTGACCTGTACAAGGGCCCTTCCTGTAATCCATGGGGACCTGTGTGTCCAATCTTGCATTTGTCAGCATATATTTAATAAATTGATAATCTAAAATTATACGTTTGTAATTTAAGACTTTTTTTATTTAAAATGTAGAAAGTGCATTGATTTTAATTGGTCGCTGATAGGATAAGAAAATGATTGAACTGAACCAGTATCAACACACACATTGCTGCAAATCATTAGGACCATTTCACAAACTATCCACCAGTAATAAATCATTTATTAATCAGCGAAACAGCGATTTTCATCAGCTGATGCTGAATAGTTCCACCTCGGAAAAAAGAGCACAAACCTCCTAACTTTTTAAACCAAATAATCCCCCAGACACAGGATTAAAATATAAGAGTTGCAGAAAATGAATTCACAACGAATGCAACAATCTGGGTCTTGGGAGTGTGTCTGTCTCTTTAAGTGTCCTCATGTCCAATAGAGTTAACAGAGAGAAAGTGGTAGATATAAGGACAGAGTGATGTCGAATCTGCCTACACTGGTTGAATGGTAAATGCAATGTGTCAGTCTGTGACTCAGAGGTGCAAAGGATCAGGGAGATTGCAAATTTGCTCCTGATCTTGGTTTCTGAATCAACTGGACCTCAGGCAGAGTGATAATTTCAGCAGCATTTCCATTTTGAGAAATCAGAGTGGAGAGCAAAGCCCCTTGCCAAAGAATGCACCAAGGTTGGAAAGAATAAACGAGGGAGCACATATTCAATTGAATAATCTGCTGTCCTTACCCAGTCTGGCGACCATGTGTGTCCAGGCACAATGGTTGAATATTACCTCTGAAATGGCCTCGCATGCTACTCAGTTGTAGCAAGCTGCTCCAGAAAATGTGAAATATCTGCAGTGATTCGAGAAGGCAGTTCACCACCACCTTTGCAAGGCCAATTAACGATGGCAAGGAAATGCTGGCCTTGCCAGCAGCACTTGTATCCTAAGAAAGGATGAAGGAAGAAAAATGATTGCAGGCAGTCAGAATGACTGAGGGAGGTAAGGAACCTCAGAGGCCTGAGTTTATGGGTAGAATCAGAGGAGCAGGCTGAGTTGTCTTGGTCATAGAGGGACAGTCAGTCAGGTTCTGAAACAAAAACAGAAATACCTGGAAAAACTCAGCAGGTCTGGTAGCATCGGTGGAGGAGAGCATGGTTGACGTTTCGAGTCCTCATGACCCTTCAACAGAACTAAGTAGAAATAGGAAAGGGGTGAAATATAAGCTGGTTTAAGGGTGGGGGGGGGGGGTGGGGGAAGAAGGTGGGGGGTGCGGGGGGATTGTTGGGACAAGCAAGCAGTGATAGGCGGAGATAACCAAAAGATGTCATTGACAAAAGAACAAAGAGGTGTTGAAGGTGATGATATTATCTAAAAGAATGTGCTAATTAAGAGTGGAGAAATATGGCTGTGTGTTTGTCCTGGTTATAATCTTGCAATAGTTTGGAAAATATCCCCTTCTATTACGTAGGAATTCTTCAAGTATTGCTTCCTTTTCTCAAGCCCCATTTTTTTGGTGCAGAATTCCCACATCTGTGGGGACAGTGATGGATTTACAGAGAGTCGACAGAGTACATCACCTTGTAAATGAGGCAGGCTTTGTAGCTGAGAGAGGAAGACACGTTTCACAGCTGGTAAATCTGTCCCAAACATGTCGATGATGAAAATGTAGTTTCCCATTGGATCTTTGAAGGGAGCTGTGCCCACACTCACAACGCGTGTGTTCCCCACACTGTCTGCTCTCCAGACGATATCTCGCTTCAGTAAAATATCCAGGTTACTCTCCAGCGGTTTGAACACGCTTCCTCGCTGAATGATTCTCCCGCCCGGCAGTATCGTGTCAATCACGGTCCTGTTCAGGAATATCGACCTCACGTCGTCCGGTTGGAGAGAAATCGCTTCGTAATATTCATCCCCACTTTTCTTCATATTACCGATCGCCTCGCTTATCAAAGCGGGAACATTTATCGATGGAAATCGAAGAAAAACCATGCACTGGAAATGAAAGATATTGGAGAAAGAGTTTGTAACAGAAGTGTGCAATGAAGATGAAATATGGTTTTTCACTAGTTAAAGTCTTTAGTGGGTAAGATACAATCAGAATCTCTCACTGTCTCCCTCTGAGAAATGTATAGTTTCTTGTGAAAAATTTAATTTGAAGCTCTTTGCCAGTGTTACAGAGATTGCTCAGTACTGGGGTTTGTTGATATCATCCAGGAGAACTCATTGTGTGAAATTAAAGAATGAAAAAAACGGGAAGACTTGCATTCACATAGCACTTTGAACCACGAGACGTTTCAAAGCACTTGACAGCCTTTGAAGTATTTTTTGAGCTGTAATCATTGTTGCAGTAAGCACAGCGGCCAATATGTGCTCAGCAAGATCCCACAAAGAGCAGTGAGATAATGACAGGCTAACCTTTCTTTCTCGGGATAAATATTGCCAGGATCAAGGGTGATATCTCCCACTTTTCTTTGAAATAGCACCACGTGGACTTTTACACCCACCTGAGTAGGTACACGGGCATCAGTTTAACGTTACATCTATTAGACAGTACCACTGACAGTGCAGCACTCCCTCAGTGCTGCATTGGGAACATCAGCTTTGAATTTTATGCTCAAGTCAGTCTTGATCCCAGAAAGTTACCACACAGAGGCAAGAATGCCACCCCAGCTGAATCACAGCGGGCACCGTGTGAGAGTATAACTGCATGCTAATCATACCTGTTTGCTTAATACAGAAAATCCTTTGAAGTACTCATGCTGTGTGAGGTAACACTGCCTCTTCACCTCCGGGTACCTCGCTCTTACACGTTCGAGAATGTGTTTATGAACCAGCCGTGCAATTCCTTTGCCCCGCTCTGAAGCAGCTACTTGAAGCCCTTCCATCAAAGCTGTCTGTCCATCGTTCACGATGTGGGCAGAACTCATGCCAACCTGGAGGTAGATGGGGGGTGGGGGGAACACAGGGAGGATTCACAATGGTGTCGATGGATGAGAAGCTGAAACTTAATAGTGGCGAGTCGTTGACCTGCTGGTGCTGAGGGCATGAGGTTGCAAATCCACCTCCCAACACTTTGCGACTTTGCTTTGGATTTCTGACGCTGCAGGGTTTTACTTTTTGACTCGTGGTTCTAAACAAAAGCAGATCCACAGAGGGGAAATGAAGACTCATGGAATCTAACAGAGCAGGAGGCCATTCAGCCCATTGTGCCTCTGCCAGCTCTTGTAGTTGATCTCCAGTTGCAATAGCCTACTCCATCCCCATAGTCCTCTAACATTCTCCCCTTTAAGCGTCTATCCTAATTCTCTTTGAAAGCTCCTATTGGATCTGCTTCCATTGGCCTTTCAGATCATATGCTCCAGATCGTACCAATGTGCTACCTCAAACAAATTCCCCTCCTCTCACTTCTAGCTCTATAGCCAATGGCCTTAAATCTACTTTCCCTGGTTACTGGAAACAGCTTTCCCTTCTTCACCCCTTAGCAAAATATTGCATCGTTTTTAAAACATGATTCAATCTTCCCATTAACTCAAAAAGAAAACCCCCAGCTTTTCTCTGCCCTTTTTTTAACTGAAGTCCCTCATCTCCAACTTCTCTGTAAAACATGGTGCCCAGAATTGGGCCCAATTCTCCAGCTGAGACCTAACCAGTGATTTATAAAAGTTCACCTCAGCTCCCTCATGTTTCTACTATGAGTTCCTACTTATAAAAGCCAGGATATTCACTGGAGTAAAATGGGCGGAATAAAAGTGACAGTAACAGGGTGAATACAGATTTGGCTAAGGGACAGATAATATAGATTTGTGACGGATGCTTGAATCTCTGAATGGAGGGAGTTAAGCAGTGCTGTTCCCCAGGATTCAGGATGAGGGCTGCTGCTCTTTTCAATATACATTAAAGATGTTAATATATTGGCGAATCCTCAACTGTCCACGCAGGCAGCAAAATCTGAGCAACGTTCAGGTTTGGGCTCATAAATGACAAGTAACATATGCACCATCAAGTGCCAGGCAATGATCATGTCCAACAAGAGAGATCTAAATTCCCCAACCATAAACATGGTTAGGGTTCCCACTGATCAGAGAGTGAATTCACCCTGAAATTAATGTGTTTATTAATGATATCAGAGTGTGATATCACCCTGACATTGTTGTATTCATTAATGGTATCACAGGGTGATTTCACACTGACATTCATGTGTTTAATACTGAGATCCCAAAGTGATTTCACCCTGACAATCATATGTTTATTACTGAGATCCCAGAGTGATTTCACCCTGACGTTCATGTGTTTATTACTGAGATCCCAGAGTGATTTCACCCTGACATTCATGTGTTTATTACTGAGATCCCAGAGTGATTTCACCCTGACAGTCATGTGTTTATTACTGAGATCCCAGAGTGATTTCACTCTGACATTCATGTGTTTATCACTGATATCCTAGAGTGATTTCACCCTGACATTCATGTGCTTATTACTGAGATCCCAGAGTGATTTCACCCTGACATCCATGTGTTTCTTACGGAGATCCCAGAGTGATTTCACCCTGACAGTCATGTGTTTATTACTGAGATCCCAGAGCGATTTCACCCTGACATTGATGTGTGTAATACTGAGATCCCAGAGTGATTTCACCCTGACATTCATGTGTTTATTACTGAGATCCCAGAGTGATTTCACCCTGACATTCATGTGCTTATTACTGAGATCCCAGAGTGATTTCACCCTGACATTGATGTGTTTAATACTGAGATCCCAGAGTGATTTCACCCTGACATTCATATGTTTATTACTGAGATCCCAGAGTGATTTCACCCTGATATTCATGTGTTTATTACTGAGATCCTAGAGTGATTTCACCCTGACATTCATGTGTTTATTACTGAGATCCTAGAGTGATTTCACTCTGACATTCATGTGTTTATCACTGATATCCTAAAGTGATTTCACCCTGACATTCATGTGTTTAGTACTGAGATCCCAGAGTGATTTCACCCTGACATTCATGTGTTTATTATTGAGATCTCAGAGTGATTTCACCCTGATGTTCATGTGTTTATTACTGAGATCCTAGAGAGATTTCACCCTGACATTCATGTGTTTATTACTGAGATCCCAGAGTGATTTCACCCTGATATTAATGTGTTTATTACTGAGATCCCAGAGTGATTTCACCCTGACATTCATGTGTTTATTACTGAGATCCTAGAGTGATTTCACCCTGACATTCATGTGTTTATTACTGAGATCCCAAAGTGATTTCACTCTGACATTCATGTCTTTATCACTAATATCCTAGAGTGATTTCACCCTGACATTCATGTGTTTATTACTGAGATCCCAGAGTGATTTCACCCTGACATTCATGTGTTTATTACTGAGATCCCAGAGTGATTTCACCCTGACATTCATGTGTTTATTACTGAGATCCTAGTGTGATTTCACCCTGATATTCATATGTTTATTACTGAGATCCCAGAGTGATTTCACCCTGACATTCATGTGTTTATTACTGAGATCCCAGAGTGATTTCACCCTGACATTCATGTGTTTATTACTGAGATCCTAGAGAGATTTCACCCTGACATTCATGTGTTTATTACTGAGATCCCAGAGTGATTTCACCCTGACATTCATGTGTTTATTACTGAGATCCCAGAGTGATTTCACCCTGACATTCATGTGTTTCTTACGGAGATCCCAGAGTGATTTCACCCTGACAGTCATGTGTTTATTACTGAGATCCCAGAGTGATTTCACCCTGACATTGATGTGTGTAATACTGAGATCCCAGAGTGATTTCACCCTGACATTCATGTGTTTATTACTGAGATCCCAGAGTGATTTCACCCTGACATTCATGTGCTTATTACTGAGATCCCAGAGTGATTTCACCCTGACATTGATGTGTTTAATACCGAGATCCCAGAGTGATTTCACCCTGACATTCATGTGTTTATTACTGAGATCCCAGAGTGATTTCACCCTGATATTCATGTGTTTATTACTGAGATCCCAGAGTGATTTCACCCTGACATTCATGTGTTTATTACTGAGATCCCAGAGTGATTTCACTCTGACATTCATGTGTTTATCACTGATATCCTAAAGTGATTTCACCCTGACATTCATGTGTTTAGTACTGAGATCCCAGAGTGATTTCACCCTGACATTCATGTGTTTATTATTGAGATCTCAGAGTGATTTCACCCTGATGTTCATGTGTTTATTACTGAGATCCTAGAGAGATTTCACCCTGACATTCATGTGTTTATTACTGAGATCCCAGAGTGATTTCACCCTGATATTAATGTGTTTATTACTGAGATCCCAGAGTGATTTCACCCTGACATTCATGTGTTTATTACTGAGATCCTAGAGTGATTTCACCCTGACATTCATGTGTTTATTACTGAGATCCCAAAGTGATTTCACTCTGACATTCATGTGTTTATCACTAATATCCTAGAGTGATTTCACCCTGACATTCATGTGTTTATTACTGAGATCCCAGAGTGATTTCACCCTGACATTCATGTGTTTATTACTGAGATCCGAGAGTGATTTCACCCTGACATTCATGTGTTTATTACTGAGATCCTAGTGTGATTTCACCCTGATATTCATATGTTTATTACTGAGATCCCAGAGTGATTTCACCCTGACATTCATGTGTTTATTACTGAGATCCCAGAGTGATTTCACCCTGACATTCATGTGTTTATTACTGAGATCCCAGAGTGATTTCACCCTGACATTGATGTGTTTAATACAGAGATCCCAAAGTGATTTCACCCTGACATTCATGTGTTTATTACAGAGATCCCAGAGTGATTTCACCCTGACATTCATGTGTTTATTACAGAGATCTCAGAATGATTTCACCCTGGCATTCATGTGTTTATTATTGAGACCCCAGAGTGATTTCACCCTGATGTTCATGTATTTATTACTGAGATCCTAGAGAGATTTCACCCTGACATTCATGTGTTTATTACAGAGATCCCAGAGTGATTTCACTCTGACATTCATGTGTTTATCACTGATATCCTAGAGTGATTTCACCCTGACATTCATGTGCTTATTACTGAGATCCCAGAGTGATTTCACCCTGACATCCATGTGTTTCTTACGGAGATCCCAGAGTGATTTCACCCTGACAGTCATGTGTTTATTACTGAGATCCCAGAGTGATTTCACCCTGACATTGATGTGTGTAATACTGAGATCCCAGAGTGATTTCACCCTGACATTCATGTGTTTATTACTGAGATCCCAGAGTGATTTCACCCTGACATTCATGTGCTTATTACTGAGATCCCAGAGTGATTTCACCCTGACATTGATGTGTTTAATACTGAGATCCCAGAGTGATTTCACCCTGACATTCATATGTTTATTACTGAGATCCCAGAGTGATTTCACCCTGATATTCATGTGTTTATTACTGAGATCCTAGAGTGATTTCACCCTGACATTCATGTGTTTATTACTGAGATCCTAGAGTGATTTCACTCTGACATTCATGTGTTTATCACTGATATCCTAAAGTGATTTCACCCTGACATTCATGTGTTTAGTACTGAGATCCCAGAGTGATTTCACCCTGACATTCATGTGTTTATTATTGAGATCTCAGAGTGATTTCACCCTGATATTAATGTGTTTATTACTGAGATCCCAGAGTGATTTCACCCTGACATTCATGTGTTTATTACTGAGATCCTAGAGTGATTTCACTCTGACATTCATGTGTTTATCACTGATATCCTAAAGTGATTTCACCCTGACATTCATGTGTTTATTACTGAGATCCTAGAGAGATTTCACCCTGACATTCATGTGTTTATTACTGAGATCCCAGAGTGATTTCACCCTGATATTAATGTGTTTATTACTGAGATCCCAGAGTGATTTCACCCTGACATTCATGTGTTTATTACTGAGATCCTAGAGTGATTTCACCCTGACATTCATGTGTTTATTACTGAGATCCCAAAGTGATTTCACTCTGACATTCATGTGTTTATCACTAATATCCTAGAGTGATTTCACCCTGACATTCATGTGTTTATTACTGAGATCCCAGAGTGATTTCACCCTGACATTCATGTGTTTATTACTGAGATCCCAGAGTGATTTCACCCTGACATTCATGTGTTTATTACTGAGATCCTAGTGTGATTTCACCCTGATATTCATATGTTTATTACTGAGATCCCAGAGTGATTTCACCCTGACATTCATGTGTTTATTACTGAGATCCCAGAGTGATTTCACCCTGACATTCATGTGTTTATTACTGAGATCCCAGAGTGATTTCACCCTGACATTGATGTGTTTAATACTGAGATCCCAAAGTGATTTCACCCTGACATTCATGTGTTTATTACAGAGATCCCAGAGTGATTTCACCCTGACATTCATGTGTTTATTACAGAGATCCCAGAATGATTTCACCCTGGCATTCATGTGTTTATTATTGAGACCCCAGAGTGATTTCACCCTGATGTTCATGTATTTATTACTGAGATCCTAGAGAGATTTCACCCTGACATTCATGTGTTTATTACTGAGATCCCAGAGTGATTTCACCCTGACATTCATGTGTTTATTACTGAGATCCCAGAGTGATTTCACCCTGACATTCATGTGTTTCTTACGGAGATCCCAGAGTGATTTCACCCTGACAGTCATGTGTTTATTACTGAGATCCCAGAGTGATTTCACCCTGACATTGATGTGTGTAATACTGAGATCCCAGAGTGATTTCACCCTGACATTCATGTGTTTATTACTGAGATCCCAGAGTGATTTCACCCTGACATTCATGTGCTTATTACTGAGATCCCAGAGTGATTTCACCCTGACATTGATGTGTTTAATACCGAGATCCCAGAGTGATTTCACCCTGACATTCATGTGTTTATTACTGAGATCCCAGAGTGATTTCACCCTGATATTCATGTGTTTATTACTGAGATCCCAGAGTGATTTCACCCTGACATTCATGTGTTTATTACTGAGATCCCAGAGTGATTTCACTCTGACATTCATGTGTTTATCACTGATATCCTAAAGTGATTTCACCCTGACATTCATGTGTTTAGTACTGAGATCCCAGAGTGATTTCACCCTGACATTCATGTGTTTATTATTGAGATCTCAGAGTGATTTCACCCTGATGTTCATGTGTTTATTACTGAGATCCTAGAGAGATTTCACCCTGACATTCATGTGTTTATTACTGAGATCCCAGAGTGATTTCACCCTGATATTAATGTGTTTATTACTGAGATCCCAGAGTGATTTCACCCTGACATTCATGTGTTTATTACTGAGATCCTAGAGTGATTTCACCCTGACATTCATGTGTTTATTACTGAGATCCCAAAGTGATTTCACTCTGACATTCATGTGTTTATCACTAATATCCTAGAGTGATTTCACCCTGACATTCATGTGTTTATTACTGAGATCCCAGAGTGATTTCACCCTGACATTCATGTGTTTATTACTGAGATCCCAGAGTGATTTCACCCTGACATTCATGTGTTTATTACTGAGATCCTAGTGTGATTTCACCCTGATATTCATATGTTTATTACTGAGATCCCAGAGTGATTTCACCCTGACATTCATGTGTTTATTACTGAGATCCCAGAGTGATTTCACCCTGACATTCATGTGTTTATTACTGAGATCCCAGAGTGATTTCACCCTGACATTGATGTGTTTAATACAGAGATCCCAAAGTGATTTCACCCTGACATTCATGTGTTTATTACAGAGATCCCAGAGTGATTTCACCCTGACATTCATGTGTTTATTACAGAGATCTCAGAATGATTTCACCCTGGCATTCATGTGTTTATTATTGAGACCCCAGAGTGATTTCACCCTGATGTTCATGTATTTATTACTGAGATCCTAGAGAGATTTCACCCTGACATTCATGTGTTTATTACAGAGATCCCAGAGTGATTTCACTCTGACATTCATGTGTTTATCACTGATATCCTAGAGTGATTTCACCCTGACATTCATGTGCTTATTACTGAGATCCCAGAGTGATTTCACCCTGACATCCATGTGTTTCTTACGGAGATCCCAGAGTGATTTCACCCTGACAGTCATGTGTTTATTACTGAGATCCCAGAGTGATTTCACCCTGACATTGATGTGTGTAATACTGAGATCCCAGAGTGATTTCACCCTGACATTCATGTGTTTATTACTGAGATCCCAGAGTGATTTCACCCTGACATTCATGTGCTTATTACTGAGATCCCAGAGTGATTTCACCCTGACATTGATGTGTTTAATACTGAGATCCCAGAGTGATTTCACCCTGACATTCATATGTTTATTACTGAGATCCCAGAGTGATTTCACCCTGATATTCATGTGTTTATTACTGAGATCCTAGAGTGATTTCACCCTGACATTCATGTGTTTATTACTGAGATCCTAGAGTGATTTCACTCTGACATTCATGTGTTTATCACTGATATCCTAAAGTGATTTCACCCTGACATTCATGTGTTTATTACTGAGATCCCAGAGTGATTTCACCCTGATATTAATGTGTTTATTACTGAGATCCCAGAGTGATTTCACCCTGACATTCATGTGTTTATTACTGAGATCCTAGAGTGATTTCACCCTGACATTCATGTGTTTATTACTGAGATCCCAAAGTGATTTCACTCTGACATTCATGTGTTTATCACTAATATCCTAGAGTGATTTCACCCTGACATTCATGTGTTTATTACTGAGATCCCAGAGTGATTTCACCCTGACATTCATGTGTTTATTACTGAGATCCGAGAGTGATTTCACCCTGACATTCATGTGTTTATTACTGAGATCCTAGTGTGATTTCACCCTGATATTCATATGTTTATTACTGAGATCCCAGAGTGATTTCACCCTGACATTCATGTGTTTATTACTGAGATCCCAGAGTGATTTCACCCTGACATTCATGTGTTTATTACTGAGATCCCAGAGTGATTTCACCCTGACATTGATGTGTTTAATACAGAGATCCCAAAGTGATTTCACCCTGACATTCATGTGTTTATTACAGAGATCCCAGAGTGATTTCACCCTGACATTCATGTGTTTATTACAGAGATCTCAGAATGATTTCACCCTGGCATTCATGTGTTTATTATTGAGACCCCAGAGTGATTTCACCCTGATGTTCATGTATTTATTACTGAGATCCTAGAGAGATTTCACCCTGACATTCATGTGTTTATTACAGAGATCCCAGAGTGATTTCACCCTGACATTCATGTGTTTATTGCAGAGATCCCAGAATGATTTCATTCTGGCATTCATGTGTTTATTATTGAGACCCCAGAGTGATTTCACCCTGATGTTCATGTATTTATTACTGAGATCCTAGAGAGATTTCACCCTGACATTCATGTGTTTATTACTGAGATCCCAGATGATTTCACTCTGACATTCATGTGTTGAATACTGAGATCCCAGAGTGATTTCACCCTGATATTCATGTGTTTATTATTGAGATCCCAGAGTGATTTCACCCTGACATTCATGTGTATTTTACTGAGATCCCAGAGTGATTTCACCCTGACATTCATGTGTATTTTACTGAGATCCCAGAGTGATTTCACCCTGACATTGATGTGCTTATTACTGAGATCCCAGAATGATTCCACCCTGACATTCATGTGTTTATTACTGAGATCCCAGAATGATTTCACCCCGACATTCATGTGTTTATTACTGAGATCCTAGAGTGATTTCACCCTGACATTGATGTGTTTATTACTGAGATCCCAGAGTGATTTCACCCTGACATTCACGTGTTTATTACTGAGATCCCAGAGTGATTTCACCCTGACATGTTACTGGGCTGAATTTTCCCAGAATTGCACTAATTGCAGTAAGCGTGCGAGTAAAATGGAGTCCTACCCGCCAACGAAAATGGCGGGTTTTCACACCGTATCTTCCAGATCTGCCTCATTATATATTCACACCCCCCCCCCCCCACCCCCCACCCCACCGTGAAACACGCTGTTTCCATGGTGGGCGGGCTCTCACTCGCCTACTCGCCGTCACCTCACTGTTACATCACGCTGGCTGCCACCTTTAATAGGCAGCCGGCCGCAAAGCGCTCATCGCCACCAGCTCACCACCGATGTCCGGGAGACATGGCCAGCAAAAGGGAAAAGGACTGCAGCACCCCCCCTGCTTTAATGATGGATTCTTGGAGCGACTGCTGGATGCTGTGGAGACCCACCAGGATGTATTCTACCCTCACTGTGGCCGCAGGATGGGTAGCAACGTCACCAACACGGCATGGGTACCTGATGGATCGTTGTACTGCTGGTTCCTCACTTGGTAGAGCAGCGCTGAACTCACCGTCAGCACAGGGACCAGTCCAGATCGTGGCCGATCATCTGGATGGCTCTGTTCTCCAATTCTGTCAGATCTTTGAATTCTGACATCCCCCCCCGACCTGTCTGCGACCTTCCCCTCCTGTTGTGAGCCAGTTTGTCCTGCATGGATGGCGATGGGGAGAGGGTATCAGGACGCTTGCCGGGCCAGATGATAAGTATGCCTGGCCCGTGTGGGTGGTGAGTGGTCCCACAGACAGGAACAGGACAATGACGGTGAGTGTGAGAGAGTGAATGGTGATGTCCCTTGAACCGAGAGCGAGTGAGGGCCCTGTGTGTGTGTGTGTGTGAGATGGGTTTGTGAGTGTTAGAGTTGTGAGTGATGAGAAAAGTGACTTACCCTGGTGGAATGGAGGAGATCATTCACTGGGTGGCTGTCCTCTTCTGAAGGGGGTTGGTGCTGTCAACCAGTGCCACAGCCTCCCAAGCCGGGTTGGTGACATTGCTGCCCATCCAGAGTGGGGGTACAGCACCTCCTGGTGGACCTCCACGGCATCCAGCAGTCGCTCGAGGGACCTGTCGTTAAGGTGGGGGGGGGTGGGTGGTGCTGCATTCCTTTTTACCATGTCTGGCCATGTCTCCCAGGTAGCGGTGGTGAGCTGGTGGGCGATGAGCTGGTGGTGATGAGCGCTTTGCTGGCGGGCTGCCTTTTAAAGATGGCAGCCAGCATGATGTAACAGCGGGGTGACGGCGAGCGGCGAATGAGTGCCCGCCCGCCATGGAAACAACGTGTTTCACAGGAGTGAATATATAATGAGGCGGGCTCGGGAAGACATGGTGTGAAGACCCGCCATATTCATCGGAGGGAAGGACTCCATTTTCCCCGCCCGCTATCGCACTTAGTGCAATAAATAAAATTCAGCCGGCGGAGCGATTTCAGTCTGACATTAATGCGTTTATTACTGATACCGCGGAGTGATTACACCTTTGTTGATTTTGGGGGCTAAATGATTGTAAATGGTGATAAGTGAGAATGGGAATCCGAGTGCTTTGACACAAAACGTAAGTCATTTTGAAGTTGAGCACTTCCACAATTCGGAAAGCTGATGGGGCCTTGGGTTTCTGTGGAACTCACCACTCCGCGATTACATTTGGCCAAAATGACCACGCGGTTCCTCTCTTGGAGCCAGGAATGGTAGATGCTCGACATGTAATGTCTTTCGTCGCTGCAAAGGGACCGAACCTGTGCAAAATCCTTTTCTGTCGCCGGGTAAAAGTCCAGGTCCAAATCTGAGAACTTTAACACATCCATAAAAAGGTAAAGGTTAAGATCATTGCTGAATACGTCATGAGGTTTGATCGGCAGGTGGAACGTGATGACCCATGAGGCTTTGTGGCACTCTGAGGAACAAAGTACTCAATTTATTTAAGCTTGTTAGATCAAGCCTGGGCCAATAGATGGCAGATGAGCCAAGGAACACCAACATTAACAATTTGCAGAAAGCAGCATTAACTTAGAAACACAATCCAAACAACAGCCCAGAGGCGCAGTCGGACCAGAATCGACACCAAACCACAGAAGGATATATTAGGAGGAGCGAAAGGTTCCACAAAGGATCAAGTTTTCAAAGATGGCTCTGAAGGAAGAGACAGAGGTGATGTGAGCAATTGCAGACCTTAGGCCCTGGTTGGTGCAAGGCACAGCCACCAGTCATAGGGCAAAGGAAAAGGAAGACACACACAGCAGGCCCAAGGTGTAGGAACACAGGTTCCCCGCAGGGATCCAGGGCCTGGGGAGGTTACCAAGAGAGGAAGAGATACAACTAGGAGGACCTGAATTCTAAACTGGAGGACTTGTACCTAATATCGGTCAGCAAAGGTGGGTGAGCAGGACTTGGTACGGGTTAGGTTAGAGAGGGTTGGCCCAGCTGGACCCCATGCAGGGTGGAACTGGCCGGGAAAGCACTGGAATTGTCAGGTCTGGAACTGAGAGAAGCATGGGTGAGGGTTTCAGCAGCTGGTGGACTGAGGCAAGTGCAGAGGTGGGCAAGGTTACGGAGGTGGAAGTATGCGGTCATTATCTTAGAATGGATACAGTATAAGGAACTCAGCTCAAGGTCAAACAGGCTGCTGTGGTCGTCAACAGTCAGGTTGCACCTCAGAGGGTAGGCGGGTGGAGGGGTTAAATTAGTGATGAGGGAACACAGTTCGAGTTGCAGACCGGAGGCAATGGCTTCCACCTTCCCAAGGTGAAGGTAGTTTGTGACCTTCCCAGGACTGGGATGCTGCACAAGCAGGACCTGAAGGCACAGAGGCAGTGGGTGCTGGGGAGAGATGCTGGAGAGGTCGAGCTGGGTGTCATCGCCATGTCTGTGGAACCTGACACCGTATCTTCAGACGGTGCTGTAGCATGTAGATGAGGAACAGGAGGGGGCTGAAGACAGATTCTTGGGGGTGCCTCTACACGCAACAGTGCACGGACGTGAAGAGGAACCATTGCTTGAGGTACATAGGGCTACATTTGGGGATCTGAGGTAACACGGGGGAAGCACAGGGGTCTTGGTGGGGGAGGGGTGACATACCAGAGGCAGCTGAACAGATGGTCTCGAGTTTAGTGACTGAGAATTCGATGAGGCCACATTTGTGGCAGTTGGCAGCGGGAGAGAGGGTTTTGAGGTGACTGAGAGGAGAAATTTGGGGTGACCTTTGCACTCCGAAATGATTTTGAAATGTCAATGACAAGGCTCAATATTGGTTAATGTGATCCAGCCAGATGTGGCGATGGATGGTTAAACCAGTTGTGTGCCAGTTCAATGAAGTCTTCTCCCATTGGTGGGTGAAGATGTGGGGCATGCCAGGAGGAACCAGTGAGAGAGAGAGAGAGAGAGAGAGAGAGGAAGTGATATAAGGACAACAAAGATGGAAATAAGAGAGTGATTGAGCAGACTGGAATATTATAGTGAATGGATGGCTAATGGCTCAACAATAATCCGTGTGTAAGTGACATACAAGAGAGACTTATCCAGGGTTGGATATAGCAAGGAGTCATGGCAAAATTGAGGTGAGACATTGAAAATGGCCAGGGATATGAAGAAGTGATTTTTTTTTTGTAATGGAGAAGAAAGAAATCAAGAGGCCATAATTTTTATTCTTTTATGGGATGTGGGTGTCACTGACAAGATTTGTTGTGTATCCTTAATTGTCCTTGAACTGAGTGGCTTGTTAGGCTATTTCCAGGGGCAACTGAAAGTCAACCACGTTGCTGTGGGTCTGTAGTCACATGGCAGATTTCCTTCCCTAAAGGGCATTAGTGAACCAGATGGGTTTTTACAACAATGGATCTTAGCTTCATGGTCACTAATACTGAGGCCAGCTGCCATGGTGAGATTTGAACCAGGGAACCCCCCAGAACATTAGGCAGGACCTTTGGATTACTAACTCAGTGACAATACCACTCGACCACCACCTTCCCCACATGAGAGGGCAAGGTAGTGGGGGTGGTCATGAATATGGATCAGGAATTTATGTGGAAGCAGAGGCTGAGGGAGAAAGGGAATGAGGATATCTCAGGGTGAGGTTTGGAGGGATGATAGAGGAAGTGGATTTAAAAGACGAGGTGATGGGAATGGAAGAAGGTGAATCAGCCAAAGGAGGAAAAGATGCCAGAGGAGATGGGGTGGAGACCAGATTCTGGTTTGGTGACAACTCTATAGGGTCAGCATTACGAAAGGTGCCTCATGTCAACTTACTCCTCTGGTAGGGCACCTCCTCAATCCCGACCAGTCCATTATCCGTGTCCTTGGCGCTCTCAGGAAGGTATGGGTCAGCGCCCTAGAAGCAGGAAGTTCGGATGTGAGATGTGTGGAAGGGGAGAGAGTGGAGGCAAATAAAAATGAATCTTCAATGTATTACTCCAAAAACACAATCCCAGTTTGACATGAAGGTCAGCAACCCCCAACTCTAATTCACACCCATCTCTCTCAATCTCTCTACGTCTCAGCATGGTCAGACTGTAGGCTGACATCCAATATTGGATGGGCAGAAATTTCCCCCAACTAAATATTGGGAAGACTGAAGACATTGTCTTCTTTTCCCTCCCACCAACCTAATCACTCTTTCTGAGAACTCTCTGAAGCTGAATCTGGCTGTGAACTTGGTGTCATATCTGACCTGGGTTACGTTTCTAATTTCACACCTGTTCCTTTACCTCTGTAATATTGCTAGCTGAAGAAAACAAAGGCTGGATCTGCGAGCAGGGATAATGGAAAACAAGGTTACTGCCACTGATTCAGTTTTTTTACAGGAGCTGAATGATCAGTGCTGGCCATAGATTGCACAGGGCTGCTACTGAGGGTTCAGATAAAGGTGCCTCTGGTGGATTCACATTGTCAAGACTGTTGTGAGCAGAGGCATTGAGGATCTGCAGAAGCTGTTGTCAGATGAATATCAATGGCTAATGAAGAAAAAAGCTGGAGTTCTACCAGAGGAAGGTCAGAGCTTTGAAGGACTTGCTGCTGAAATTAGCACTGTAAATGCTGAGTGGAATGCCCAGTAAATCCATGAGATCTATCTTTGTTGCATCTGCTGTTTAATGTGGAATTTATAGTTTAAATTGACTGTAATGTGGCCGTTAATTAATCTATAATTTAAGCTAATTTTGGTTTGATTGTTAAAGAAACAGTTATAGAGTGTGAAATCTTGTCCATTGGTTTTCTTGTTGGGGTCATTCAGTAAATTCAGTTCCCTGGGTTTGTTGGTCTCGATGGGTTTCATAACAAAAATTGGGGGCTAATCCATGATCGATCTGAATTCGGATGTGAAATAGGTTCTCGGGAACTTAGCATAATTTGAAAAAAAAACAAGGTTTGACCTTTACTTCAGCAGTGTTCATTGACTATTTAACATGATTGGCTTGGATGCACAGAATTTTGTGAAGAGAAAGGATTTGTCCCTTACTGCCTCGTAGCAGTTTGCAAAAGAGTATTTGAAGGTCCTCGCAGAAAAAAAATCAGGCTCAGCTTAAAATCAGGAGCTATGAAGGCAGAGATTGTTGAAGAACTTGGTTCGTCATTTGAAAATCGAGGAAGAAAATATGTTGCTGCTAGTGCTCAAGCAGAACTAACCAGACTTCAGTGAGAAAAGAAAGGTTAAAATTCAAAAAGTGAAAGAGAGAAAGAAAAGTTAGACTTTGAAAGAGAAATGAAAGAAAACTTGATTTTGAAAAGGAAAAATAAATATCAGAAAGGGAGAAATTAGAATTGGAAAGAGAAAGGCTCAACATTTAAGGGAAATTCTGACTTAGAAGTGGTCAGTCATTATCCCACAGATGGTAACTTTGCACTATTGGCTCCTCTGCCAAGCACACATGCCAGATTTGTAAACTTGCGGTTATGGTGAAAGTATAATAATTTTCGGAATATTTTTCTGGATTATTGTGAAGTAGGTTTATGGGGGTAGCTATAGTTGTGTCTGTCTGTGTGCTTTAATTACATTTAGAGTCAAGTAGACTGCAAGCTTGAAATCATCAAAAGAAGCTAGGTGCTTGACATGTTAATGAGTAAAGATGGATGCTGGCTTAGCATGTAAGGTGTGCATTTTTAGTGCATTTTAATTGGAGAGATTTAGATTTCAAAGGGATCTTAGTCTGTTTGCAACTAGCCAGATAAGCAAGGCTAAGGAGTGTGTTCATTTTTCCCAAAGGCTACTGACAATATTGGCAACATGAAAGATTTTACATTATGAGGATGATACAGTTTCAAAGACATATGGAACAATAGAATTTACATATCAAAAAGAGAGGAACATATATAAAGGAGAATGAAATGGTATGCGGGATAAGGCCATGTAAGCTCTAATGGGAGTGTGTGAAATAGCTTTTGTACATTAGTCTGCTATATAACGAAACTGAAGTTGGGGAAAAGCCATTTGGAATTCCACTGTCAAGTGGACATTGTGTTAGCTTGCTGATTCTGTTTTAAATCTAAAATCTATTTTAGACTGTCGCCTTAAAGGGGGTATAACTGGGAGTCAGGTTAATTTTAGGATTTGTTATAATAGTAAGTAATTGTAGTCTTATGTATGTGCCTGAAAACTTTTATTTTGTTAATAAATATTTTAATTTAATTTTTAAAAAACCTCTAAAGATCTTGGTGGACCCATTACTTATGAATTCAATGCACACATCTCGTAATAAATACAAATTGCAAAACTGTTGTGATAGCATGACCAAGTTTCCCTCATGGGTTTGATTTGCCTGGCACACACCATCTGCCTTATTATAACACAGTTCCTCTCGTACCGAGCCAAATTGCTATTGCAATGACACAATCACCAGTAGAGTAAAACTAACTTGCCTCACATGATCTAAGCCCAGTTTACATTCCCTGCTAATGGGTGAACAATTCAATGCTTGGCGAATTCTGCTTCACAATGGTAGGAAGAGCTGACATCAAAGAATCGAATTGGAGGTGTAAGGTGAGGATGACCCCCCTCTGTAGCTTTAATTTGGTGAATAATATTCACTTGGTACTTAAATTCAGTGAGCAGGGAGTTTACTCTTTTAAATACCTCGATAAGCCTAGCAATCACACAACTCAAAAGTCCAATCCTAGAGTCATTGAATCATAAAGTTATACAGCACAGAAACAGGACCTTCGGCCCATCATGTCTGTGCCAGCCATCAAGCAACTATCTATTCTAATCCCACTTTCCAGCACTTGGCCGGTAGCCCTGTATGCTATGGCATTTCAAGTGCTCATCTAACTACTTCTTAAATATTGTGAGAGTTTCAGTCTCTACCACCTCCTCGGTCGGTGTGTTCAGGATTCTAATCACTCTCTGGGTGAAAAAAAAATCCTCAAATCCCCTCTAAACCCCCTGCCCCTTACCCGAAATCTATGCCCCCTGGTTATTGACACATTTCTTCCCATCTATCCTTTCCAATCTTTCCTCATGACTGCAAATCTGACTGCTAGGGGTCAATATTGTGACTCGACTCCGCACTGTCTCGCCTGAGACTCACTAACCAGAACTGGACATAGTCCCAATCCTGTGGCCAGACCAGAGCTTGGTCACAAATTTATTGGGCTTATATTCTGCTGTTCTGACGATGGAGTTCAACATTGAATTAACCACAAAAGTATCCAGCTGTTAGTGTGGAGAATGAGAGGGTTAACAGTGAGGCATAGAAACTAGGAGCAGGAGTAGGCCATTCAGCCCTTTGAGCCTGCTATGACATTCATCATGATCATGGCTGATCATCCAACTCCATAACCTGCTCCCGCTTTCTCCCCATACCCTTTGATCCCTTTCGCCCCAAGAGCTATATCTAACCCCTTCTTGAAAACATACAATGTTTTGGCCTCAACTACTTTCTGTGGTAGCAAATTCCACAACTCACCACTCTCTGGGTGAAGAAATTTCTCCTCATCTCAGTCCTAAATGGTCTCCCCGTATCCTCAGACTGTGAGCCCTGGTTCTGGACTCCCCCCATCATCAGGAACACCCTTCCTGCATCTACCCTGTCTGGTCCTGTTAGAATTTTATACGTTTCTATGAGATCCCCCCTCATTCTTCTGAACTCCAGCGAATATAATCTCCCATCCCCCTTCTCCTCTCCCCCTCCCCCTTCTTCCCCACCTCCCCTCTCCCCCCTCTGCTCTCCCCCTTCCCTCTCGCCTCCTCTCCCCCTCCCTCCCTCGTCTCCCTCTACTCGCTCCCCTCTCCCCCTCCCTCCCTTCTCCCCTTCCCTCCCCTCTCCCCGTCCCTCCCCCTCCCTGCTCCCCACCTCGCTTCCCTCCCCTCTTCCCCCTCCCTCCCTCCCCTCTTCCCCCTCCCTCCCTTTCCTCCTCCCTCTCCACCACTCCCCCTCCCTCTCCTCTATCGTCCCCTTCCGCCCCCCCTTCCCTGCCTCTCTCCCCCTCTCCCTCGCTCACCCTTCCCTCCGTCTTGCCCTTCCTCTGTTGTATTTCTCTCAGTCTCTCCGTATAAATGTTTGCCTTTTTCTCACTCTATTATATATCTATATATAAATGTGTATTTATCAATGTTTCGCACTCATTTTCTGTACCGGCGTCGTTCTGACATCATCGGATTGTGACTTCAGTGACGTCACAGAGGACAGGTACCGCAAGGGGTTAGATACAGAGTAAAGCTCCCTCTACACTGTCCCCATCAAACACTCCCAGGACAGGTACAGCACGGGGTTAGATACAGAGTAAAGCTCCCTCGACACTGTCCCCATCAAACACTCCCAGGACAGGTACAGCACGGGGTTAGATACAGAGTAAAGCTCCCTCGACACTGTCCCCATCAAACACTCCCAGGACAGGTACAGCACGGGGTTAGATACAGAATAAAGCTCCCTCTACACTGTCCCCATCAAACACTCCCAGGGCAGGTACAGCACGGGGTTAGATACAGAGTAAAGCTCCCTCTACACCGTCCCCATCAAACATTCCCAGGACAGGTACAGCACGGGGTTAGATGCAGAGTAAAGCTCCCGCTACACTGTCCCCATCAAACACTCCCAGGACAGGTACCGCAAGGGGTTAGATACAGAGTAAAGCTCCCTCTACACTGTCCCCATCAAACATTGATAAGGTTGGATGAAGTAAAGTTTGAGGAGGCTCATGTGAAGCACAAATGGAGTTGGGCTGAATGACATATTTGGATGCTGTACATGCTTTCATAGTAAGATCATATTGAACGTAGTGTTTGAAAGGCCGGAACATGACGCAGTTAAGATTCGCAATTTAGTTAAAGTTGACCTCAATGTGATGAGACTAATACCATGCCACTTTAAACAGGGCAAATCTGTTGATAACATAACAGAAAATCATTGATAGAGTTCAAAAAAAAGAATTTATTGCAATATCAGCTGATACACCTAAAGGGCAAGAAATCTACTTGCAAAAAAAAAAAACCATAAATGACTAAAGAGTTAAAAAGTGGCAACATTTAACTAAAAGTTAATACTGACAAGAATGCAAAAAAAACAGCAGTGTCCTTGACAAATGGCCAACAAAGTACAAGGCAGAAAATAGTGAGAACGATATAAAAAGAGTCTTCAAGGCAAAAGCAAAACCAGCCACATCATTTAAAAAAATTATATCAGCAAAAGGACAGTTTTAGTTTAAACCCACCCCAACCACTCTGGCAAATACTCCCCCCAGGGTATCAGTCCCGGTCCTGCCCGGGTGTAACCCGCCCAGTTGGTACTGGTCCCACCTCCCCCAGAACCGGTCCCAATGCCCCAGGAATCTGAAACCCTCCCCGTCACACCATCTCTTCAGCCACGTATTCATCCTGCTATTTCTACTCTGACTGGCACATGGCACTGGTAGTAATCCTGAGATCACTACCTTTGAGGTCCTACTTTTCAACTTACTACCTAACTTCCTATTATCTGCTTTTAGGACCGCATCCCTTTTTTTCCACCTATGTCGTTTGTACCAATGTGTACCTGGCTGTTTACCCTCCCCCTTCAGAATGTCCTGTAGCCACTCTGAGACATCCTTGACCCTAGCACCAGGGAGGCAACATACCATCCTGCAGTCTCATTTACAGCCACAGAAACACATATGTATTACCCTTGCAATTGAATGCCCTATAACTATTGCATTCCCACACTTTTTACTCCTCCCCTGTGCAACAGAGCCAACTGTGGTGCAACAAATTTGGCTGTTGCTGCTTTGCCCTGAGAGGCCATTCACCTCAACAGCATCCAACAGTATATTTGTTTTGCAGGGGTATAGCCACAGGAGATTCCTGCACTGCCTGCCTGGTCCTCTTGCTCTGCCTGGTGGTCACCCATTCCCTTCCTGCCTGTGGACTCTTGGTCTGCGGTGTGACCACCCCTCTATACGTGCTATCCACAACACTCTCCGCCTCGCGGCTGGTCCACCATGTCCCCAGCTGCTGCTCCAGCTCCGAAACTTGGGCTTCCAGGAGCTGCAGCTGGAGACACTTTCCACACACATGATGGCCCCAGGCACTGGAAATGTTCCCTGGCTTCCCACATAGAGCAGGAGGAGCACACCATGGTTTTGAGCTCTCCTGCCATGACCATAAGACCATAAGACATAGGAGCAGAAATTAAGCCATTCGGCCCATCGTGTCTGCTCCACCATTAATCATAGCTGATAAGTTTCTCAACCCTATTCTCCCGCCTTCTACCTGTAACCTTTGATCCCCTTACCAATCAAGAACCTATCTATCTCACTCAATACGCTCAATGACCTGGCCTCCACAGCCTTCTGTGGCAATGAATTCCATGGATTCACCACTCTCTGGCTAAAGAAGTTTCTCCTCATCTCTGTTCTAAAAGTCTTCCCTTTACTCTGAGGCTGTGCCCTCGGGTCCTAGTATCTCCTACTAATGGAAACATCTTCCCCACGTCCACTCTATCCAGGCCTTTCAGTATTCTGTAAGTTTCAGTCAGATCCCCCCTCATCCTTCTAAACTCCATCGAGTATAGACCCAGAGTCCTCAAACATTCCTCATATGTTAAGCCTTTCATTCCTGGGATCGTTCTCGTGAACCTCCTCTGGACCCTCTCCAGGGCCAGAACATCCTTCCTGATATACGGGGCCCAAAATTGCTCCCAATATTCTAAATGTGGTCTGACCAGAGCTTTATAAAGCCTCAGCAGCATATCCCTGCTTTTATATTCTAGTCCTCTCGAAATAAATGGCAACATTGCATTTGCCTTCCTAACTACTGACTCAACCTGCAAGTTAACCTTACGAGAATCCTGGACTAGGACTCCCAAGTCCCGTTGCACTCCAGATTTCTGAATTCTCCCCCAATTTAGAAAATAGTTCATGCCTCTATTCTTCCTACCAAAGTGCATGACCTTACACTTCCCCACGTTGTATTCCAACTGCCACTTCTTTGCCCATTCTCCTAACCTGTCCAAATCCTTCGGCAGCCTCCCCGCCTCCCCAATACTACCTGTTCCTCCACCTATTTCTGTAACATCTGCAAGCTTAGCCAGGATGCCCTCAGTTCCTTCATCTAGATCATTAATATATAAAGTGAAAATTCGTGGTCCCAACACTGACCCCTGCGGAACTCCACTAGTCACCGGTTGCCAGCCTGAGAAGGACCCCCTTATCCCCACTCTCTGTCTCCTGCCAGACAGCCAATCTGCTACCCATACTAATACCTTGCCTCTAACACCATGGGCTCTTATCTTACTGAGCAGCCTCCTGTGCGGCACCTTGTCAAAGGCCTTCTGGAAGTCCAAGTAGATAACATCCATTGGCTCTCCTTTGTCTAACCTACTTGTTGCCTCCTCAAAGAATTCTAACAGATTTGTCAGGCACAACCTCCCCTTGATGAAACCATGCTGACTTTGCCCGATTTTTACCATGCACTTCCAAGTATTCTGAAATCTCATTCTTAATAATGGACTCTAAAATCTTACCAATGACCGAGGTCAGGCTAATCGGCCTGTAATTTCCCGTCTTTTGCCTCACTCCCTTCTTAAACAGGGGGGGTTACATTAGCGATTTTCCAGTCCTCTGGGACCCTCCCTGACTCCAGTGATTCCTGAAAGATCACCATTAACACCTCCACTATCTCTTCAGCTATCTCCTTCAGAACTCTGGAGTGTAATCCATCTGGTGCAAGTGATTGCAGTTGGTCGCCACATGACCAGACTTGCCACATGAGTGACAAGGTTTTGGGCTGCCCGGCGTAGACAAGGTATCCACACCTTACCCCAATAGTGAAGCTGGAAGGAGGGTGGAAGAATGCTCCCTTACCATCGGGCTTGAGCATGACCTTAACCTGGTGTTTGCATGTCCAAATCCCGAAGGCATCTCTAACCTTGGTGCAGCTCCCAACCTTGTCAACGTACCTGGCGAGGAAGGTGAGCACGTCGGTGACAGGGACGTAGGGGTTGTGGAGATGCACCGTCACCACACGGTCCCATTGCAATGGCAGAGCAAAGAGCGGCTCCACCGTCAGGATCTTCATCTCCTGCTGGTCTCTCTTCTCCTCGAACACTTTCAGGAACTTGACACAAGCTGCCACAAGCTTGAAAGTCACGTCGAAACATCCAGCGCTGGGCAAGTCTTGTACACCCTCAGGACTTCTCCCAGAATGCTTCAGTCACTTCTCACCAGCACCCTCTGTTGGATGCTCTTCCTCCTGTTGAGTGCAAGTGGCCTTCTCCTCGATTCCCTCCTGAGTCACGGTGGCTGCGGTGACTTCTCCCAGAATGCTTCAGTCACTTCTCACCTGCGCCCTCTGTTGGACTTACCCCTTTAAATTAAACTAAACCTTTTGCAAGATACTAATATCAAATAATATCAATTACTCTATTCTTCCCTGCTTCTCGTTGTGATAGGATATAGCCCTTACAAATGATGAACCACAAAATAAGACCGTAAAAACTATAAGTGATAAAAATAGGAAATACCTGATGGGTAAGGTGATGGGATAGGAAGGGCATTGGAAAAAGTAAAAAAGATTTATTGGTAAAGATAAATCAAGTGGATAATGTGGAGATGGGATCACCAGCGTGAGAGAGAATGATAGCTTGCAGAGAATGCCAGCATTACTCTCCAAGCCATAAGAATCTACTTGGTGTCAGGTTTCCAGTAAATCATTTACCTGCTGCAAGCTGAGAGAGTGTTCAACATTCTCGACACCTCCACCACGGTGCTGGATACTGTTCCAAGAAAGGCCGATCCTGGTGCCTGATGTGCTGGTTGGATTGGATGTGGTTCAGTGATGTCCCGAGCAGACACAACCACCTGGAAAGACTTTCCAGCGGTGCAAGGCAAGGATTTATACCCTCGTGCTGCTTTTTAAACTGCTGGAAGGATTGGTTAAAAAAAAAACATCAGAGGAACAGATCAGGAGGAGTCAGAGTTGGCAGCGGTAAAGAAAGGCGGGAGTGTGCTGACGTGGGATGATTACAGAGGGCAAAGTGAAGCTGGCAATTGCTCTGATAGACAAAATGTCAATGAACAGCATCCAAGCAGAACAATGGTAAAGTCACCAGGTTGATTGTAATAAATATATTCATCTCGAACCTGCTGCCTGGACGGGCAGTGGAAGCAGATTCAATATTAATTTGCAAATGGAAATTGGATAAACAGTTGGAAAAAGGAAACTTTTGTTTGCAGGGCCCTGGGGAATGGGCAAGGGAGTGGGAGTGATCCAGTACAGTCATGAAGGGCTGAGTGGCCTCCCTGTACCTTATGATGCTGTGTGTGTGTGTGTGTGTGTGTGTGTGTGTGTGTGTGTGTGTGTGTGTGTGTGTGTGCGTGTGTGTGAGTGTGTGAGTGTGTGTGTGTGTGAGTGTGAGGGTGGAAATAACCCATTGAAAGTTCATGTGCGCTGGGTGTTATTGTATCGTATCAGCTCTGGTCTGATCGTGTGATTTTCATCACCTCCCTCAAATCTCTCTGGAGGGGGGTGGGGGCGGTGAGAGTTTCTGGCCCCGCCCACAGTCAGGGTCATCCACTCCCCACTGAAGGTCAATGGCCCTTTGGCTGGGCAGCGGTAAGGCCCCACCGCTTCGGGGGCCGGAAATCCCAGCCATAGTCTTCCCAGCCCTCTGGGGAAGAGCGTCAGCCTCTGGTCTCCGTGTGTAACCAGTCACCCTGCGCCCTGGGAGCGTTCCAGCCAACCTTGCCCCTGCCCTAGCCCCACGATTGGGGTCCGAAAACAGAAAACGCAGACAGGCAGGGAGGCAGAGGAAGGAATCACGGGAACAGCTGACCGGCCGATCGGAGCGAGCGTCCAGCTATCGTCCAGCCTCGGCTCTCTCTCTCTCTGGGGCTGGCCAGAGAGAGAAATCTCCACCCTGAGCTTCAGGGAACGGGACACGGAACCAGATCAGCGGGCTGGCTGAGGTTTCCGAGGAAGGCAGCTAGAGGCCACAGAGACGCGGGGGATGGGTTGGTTGCGCTGGGGCTGGGCGGAGGTTGGGGGAGGGGTGGGGAGGGTTGGCAGGACCATCGAGCCAAACCTGGTGGACTGCGTGTGGCAGGTGACTGGACCCCGGCTGTGGCCATGATCCTGGTGACCGGCTGGTTCCCAATGGCCGGAGTGCTGCACACCTCAGGCAGCGCTGTGAGTCATATTCCAGCACAGACAGGAGGTGGGGGGTGGGGAGGCGGGGGGCGGGGGGGGTGGGGGAGAGAAATAACACCCGCCAGGCACTCAGCCAAGTGGCAGAATGTGGACGGGGTGCAATAGCATCGCCATCGCTGAATCACCCCGCTATCGACATTGACCAGAAACCCAACTGGGCCAGGTGTTAAATACTGTGGTTACAAGAGCAGGTCAGAGGCTGAGAATTGTGCAGCGAGTAACTCACCCCTCCAACCTCCCTAAAGCCTGTCCACCGTCTACAAGGCACAAGTCAGGAGCGTGATGGAATACTCCCCACTTGCCTTGTAGATGTGAGAACGGGAAGTAAATGGAGGCATTAGACACAGTTAAAGATACATAACAATTGACCAAGTGGTAACCCGGAGAACGGGAGCTGATGTTAATGTCTCCACAGATCTACGATCCTGGTTGTGGGCGTATCAGTACTGGCAACAAGGTTGGGGATCATCACGGCTCATCCTACACCGCAGGAGGAACTTTGGTACAGCACGGACAGTGCTGAATGTGACACGCAACGGGGAATGATCAATGTAACAGTAGGAGAACAAGTGATTTTGAATTGTAGCAATGGTTTTCTTCAGATCGGGTGTGGAAGTGTCAGGGATATGACACGTACAGGGTTAATGGTTAATTCGGTTGATCTGGCAACTGTTGACCAGAAGGTCCAGACCTTGAGCTCCAAGCTTAAGGAAATTTTAGAACAGGAACAGGGAATTCACAACACCCAGTTAAACACAGACCAGAACATGACATGGTTAATTCAAAATCTGACTACCATGCTCAAAATTCATGCGAGGATTATCAATAAACTGATCGGGATAGGGAAAAATATTTCAAATGAAGTGAGCAGAAATGATGTTTGCAGCATCAATGGATCCTGGGCACTGGAACAAGCCTGACAGAATTGAAGACAGATTAATGAAGGGGTAGTTCCTTAATGGATAACTAAGGAACATTGCTTTAATCTTTCACAACATAAGGATCATGACTTGACTGGTTGCCAGCTCAGAGGTTTGACACGTGAATATGGAATGAATGTTGAATGTATAGTGAATAATAATATGCTAATAGGCATTGTCTTAGTGATACCTGTTATACCTATGTTAACACCTGGCAGAACATTACATGTAGTAGAAAATATTGGGGTGATACAGAGGGATTATTATATTAGGTACCATGACATTCCACCATATCCAGACATAGAAGGGAATATAGTTAGCGCCACCTTAGAAGGGTGTAGAATGGAGGTCACCACAGTAGTATGTGCGCATCCAATATATTAGACGGAAGAAGCTAACTGTGGATTTAAAGCGGCAGCAAACTGTACAATGGAAACTATATGGGCTGCGAAGGAACTGACCCATGTTGCATATATCGGGAATGGGAGATATTGTATCACTACGTGGCAGCAAGAGATCCAGTACGGGAGCAACCGGATGTGCCCCATCCACAATCATTCAGTGTGCCTACACCCGCAGGTGCCGGCAAGCGTGACGAAGGTGGAACTGGTCGAAATATACAAGAGAGGAGCGGCTACTATTCAGGTCAGAGAAAGCCTTAAGGATAAACTGACACAGTGTTTGAACCAGTTCTCCTACAAAATTCCTCTATTACCAGAGCATTTCACCGCAATTCGGGGTCAGGTTCAGCAGATATACAGAGCTCACTATACACTGCGGCAACAGGTTAGAGCCATAAAAGAGGGTATCGAGCAAATAGGTTCCTCCGCATGGTGGTGGTGGAATTGGGGCTCAAATGTACAAATACACCCGTGGATTCGGATGACCTCCCATGCCCTGGTTGTGACTTAGCTGGTACTAGTTATATATTTAACATACTTGATTCATTGCAGCCGAAGGTCACAAAAGAGGTGGCGCTGGGGGAGTTTTAGCAGGCGGAGAAGAAATTTAGTAAGCCAGAGGCCTGAATTGAAGGGCCAAATGATACAGATGGTCTGACAGTGCCTTTTACAACCCAAAGCTGGATGACTGGCCAGCATCAATGGGCAGCGGGGCTTAAAGGGATGGACAGGCCCACTATAGTTGGCTCCCTTGGGCTAGGCCAAGGGCCAAAAGGAGGGACTGTTAGGATGAAGAAAGTAAGTGAGAAGTTATGGTGAGGGAGAATTCATTATAAGGGAATGAACTGCCTACATTAGAATCTACAGGCAGGCCAGCGCAAACCAGTAAATCAACAGTTAAACAGTTAAACCAGATGAACTTTGTACACTCTCAGGGCTTGCAATCACCAGCAAGGTCCTGGAAGCTAGACTGGACATGAAGGAATTAAAAATAAGATAGATTGGGTGTTCTGGGAGTCAGACTGGAGACTTAGGTTGGAAAACAATGATGATTAAGTGTGCTCTTCAACAGGTAGGGGAAGGACAGATGGTCCCAGCTTAGATAGGAGGGAAGGACTCTGCCTGGGTGAAAAGTGGGATGTACCTGATGCCAGAGATGTATGTGATCAGTAAAGTATAAATTTGCTGAACACTTGTAATTTAGCAAAGTGCTATCTCAAGCTGCCGTGAGATGGTTCTCTCCTTTCAATTGCTTGAATAAACGATCGTGACCTGTACCTGAGCCTCCTGTAGTCCATTTCCCAAAGGTACCACAACACATAGAAACATAGAAACAAGGAGCAGGAGTAGGCTATTCAACCCTTCGAACCTGCTCCGCCTTTCAATATGATCATGGCTGATCCTCTATCTCAACGCCATATTCCTGCTTTCTCTCCATACCCCTCGATGCCCCTAATATCCAAAAACCTATCAATTTCTTTCTTGATTATACTCAGTAACCCGATCTCCACAGCCTTCTGTAGTAGAGAATCCCACAGGTTAATCACCCTCTGTGTGAAGAAATGTTTCTACATCTCAGTCCTAAATGGCCTGCCCCATATCCTGAGACTGTGGCCCCTGGTTCTAGACTCCCCAACCAGGGGAAGCATCCTCCCTGCATCCAGTCTGTCTAGCCCTGTTATTAATTTATACCTTTCAATCAGATCCCCTCTCATTCTTCGAAACTCTAGTGAATACAGGCCCAGTTAAACCAATCCCTCCTCATACAACAATCCTGCCATCCCCGGTATCGGCCTAGTGAACCTTCACTGCACTCCCTCTATGGTAAGTATATCCTTTCTTAGGCAGGGAGACCAAAATTGCACACAATACTCCAGGTGTGGTCTCACCAAGGCCCTGTATAACTGCAGTAAGACATCCCTACTTCTGAAGTCAAATCCTCTTGCAATGAAGGCCAACGTACTATTTGCCATCCTAATTACTTACTGCACCTGCCTATTTACTTTCATTGACTGGTGTACAAGGACACCCAGATCCCTTTGTGCATCCACATTTCCCAATATATCACCATTTAAATAATACTCTCAAAGGCAATTAGGGATGGGCAGTGAATGCTGGCTCCTGCTCCTAGTTTCTGTTTCTATGAGAAGGTGGTGGTGAGCTGCCTTCTTGAACCGCTGCAGTCCGTGTGATGTAGGTACACCCACAGTGCTGTTAGGGAGGGAGTTCCAGGATTTTGACCCAGTGACAGTGAAGGAACGACCGGAATATTTCCAAGTCAGAATGATGAGTGGCTTGGAGGAGAACTTTCAGGTGGTGGTATTCCCACACGTCTGTTGCCCTCATCCTTTGAGGGATTATCCTCCCATTGGGAATCTGCCAGTCACTGGGATCGTGGCCAGAAACTGGATCCAGTCACGAGTTCGCCTGTCAAACTCAGTGTACCAGATTTGGCTTGAAGATTAGAAGTATTCAAAGGACAGGTTACTGAACCTGTTAGGTTACCTGTCAGAAGGCAGGAAAAGAAAAGCTTGGAGGGTTTTTAATTCTATTTCTTAAAGGGCATTAGGGGACCACTGTTGGGTCCAGTACCCTTGGTTTGTTGGGGCTAAAGCAGCTCGCTTGCTTCGTGGTGACCGAGTGGGTTGTTATCACTGAGCAATTGGTAAAGCTGAGTTATTTAAAATAAATCCCAGAGGGAAACTTTAAACAACTGTCATAACCTATCATTTTAATTGTTGTGTTTGAGATGCAACTCTAAATTCAGGAATCAGGCCACCAGTTCTGGAGAGGTTTTATATTAAGCTAAATAAAACATTTTGTTAATTTACACAAGTTAAACTTAAAGAGTCCTAGTCCAGGATTCTCTTAAGGTTAACTTTCAGGTTGAGTCAGTAGTTAGGAGGGCAAATGCAATGTTGGCATTTATTTCGAGAGGACTAGAATATAAAAGCAGGGATGTGCTGCTGAGGCTTTATAAGGCTCTGGTCAGACCACATTTAGAATAATGAGAGCAATTTTGGGCCCTGTATATCAGGAAGGATGTTCTGGCCCTGGAGAGGGTCCAGAGGAGGTTCATGAGGACGATCCCAGGAATGAAAGGCTTTTATTAACATATGAGGAATGTTTGAGGACTCTGGGTCTATACTCGATGGAGTTTAGAAGGATGAGGGGGGGATTTGATTGAAACTTACAGAATACTGAAAGGCCTGGATAGAGTGGATGTAGGGAAGATGTTTCCATTAGTAGGAGAGACTAGGACCCAAGGGCACAGCTTCAGAGTAAAGGGAAAACCTTTTAGAAGAGAGATGAGGAGAAACTTCTTTAGCCAGAGAGTGGTGAATCTATGGAATTCATTGCCACAGAAGGCTGTGGAAGCCAGGTCATTGAGTGTATTTAAGACAGAGATAGATAGGTTCTTGATTGGAAAGGGGATCAAAGGTTACGGGGAGAAGGCGGGAGAATGGGGTTGAGAAACTTATCAGCCATGATTGAATGGTGGAGCAGACTCAATGGGCCGAATGGCCTAATTTCTGCTCCTATGTCTTATGGTCTTAAATATATACACATGGCTACAAATTTCTACAATCATAGCTTTTATCAAATTCCCAAACTAATCTCCATTAAGGTAACAGCAACCCATAGACTTAACCAATCACCAGGCAAAGCATTTTCACCTTATGAATTCAAAATGAGGTTCTTTTCACTTTAGTTCCAGTGTAGCCAGTTGGAGGCTTACAGCTGCCTTTGATTTCACATTGCCTCTGCTCTGCACACACAAAACGGTTGTCTGTTATACCTGGCACATCCCATTGAATGTAAATTCTCATTGTATTACCAACCTCTTTGAACTTCACCTCTTTTAACAATATAACTCCTTTCAGAGTACCAATGTTATTAGTAATATAAACATATTGCTTAGAATCTGCTAGCTAGGTGGTAGTTTTCACCCCGCTTCTTGAATGCTCTTTTCAAAAAAATGCAAGTGCACTCTACCCCTCTTATATATCAAAACTAGTATACATCAAAGCACCCAGACTAGCCGGCTTCAATCCAATTAAGGCACACCCACAGACTAAACCTCTATTTTAAAAGGAAAATATTTTCCAATAATATTATATACATTAATAGCTTCATGACATTGGTACAGAGACAGAGAACGTCTGGAGATTGTTGTTAGAATAAACACATGCAGTTTATTTACAAGCTAATCTCAACAACTACGCTTGTGTACTCACAACTTAAAACTCTGTCTTCACTCTTCAGTGACTAACTCAAGCATGGATTTATGAAAGGGAAATCATGCTTGGCAAATCGACTGGAATTTTGTGAGGATGTAACTAGTACAGTTGATGAGGAGAAGCCAGTGGATGTGGGTTATTTGGACTTTCTGGAGGCTTTCGACAAAGTCCCACATAAGAGATTGGCATGTAAAATTAAAGCGCATGGGATTGGGTGTAGAGTATTGAGATAGATAGAAAACTGGTTGGCAGACAGGAAACAAAGAGTAGGAATAAATGGGTCTTTTTCCGAATGGCAGGCAATGACTAGTGGGGTACCATAGGGATCAGTGCTGGGACCCCAGTTATTCATGATATATATTAATGATTTAGATGAGGGAATTAAATGTAATATCTCCAAATTTGCAGAAGACACAAAGCTGGGTGGGAGGGTGAGCTGTGAGGAGGATGCAGCGATGCTTCAGTGTGATTTGGACAAGCTGAGTGAGTGGGCAAATGCATGGCAGATGCAGTATAATGTGGATAAATATGAGGTTATCCATTTTGGTAGCAAAAACAGGAAGGCAGATTATTATTTGAATGGCTATAAATTGAGAGAGGGTAATGTGCAATCAGACCTGGGTGTCCTTGTACACCAGTCGCTGAAGGTAAGCATGCAGGTCCAGCAGGCGGTAAAGAAGGCAACTGGTATGTTGACCTTCATAGCCAGAGGATTCGAGTACAGGAACAGGGATGTCTTGCTGCAATTATACAGGGCCTTGGTGAGACGACACCTTGAACATTGTGTGCAGTTTTGGTCTCCTTACCTGAAGAAGGATGTACTTGCTATAGAGAGAGTGCAGCGAAGGTTTACCAGACTGATTCCTGGAATGACAGGACTGACATATGAGGAGAGATTGAGTCGATTAGGATTATATTCACTGGAGTTCAGAAGAATGAGGGGGGATCTCATAGAAACGTATAAAATTCTAGCAGGACTAGACAGGGTAGATGCAGGAAGGATGTTCCCGATGGTGGGGGAGTCCAGAACCAGGGCTCACAGTCTGAGGATACAGGGGTAGACCATTTAGGACTGAGATGAGGTGAAATCTCTTCACCCAGAGAGTGGTGAACCTGTGGAATTGGCTACCACAGAAAGTAGTTGAGACCAAAACATTGTATGTTTTCGAGAAGGAGTTAGATATAGCTCTAGGGGCAAAAGGGATCATTGGATATGGGGAGAAAGCGGGAGCAGGCTGTTGAGTTGGATGATCAGCCATGATCATAATGAATGGTGGAGCAGGCTCGAAGGGCCGAATGGCCTACTTCTGCTCCTAGTTTCTATGTTTCTACGTTTATAACTCAAGACTCTCCCACAGATGTAGCCCATGCTGCTCTTCTATTGGGTATTAAGATCATGTGACCTTACATTACAATACTTGTCTTAAAGGTATATTACATATCAGATTACCACATTCCTCCCCCTTTACTGAAAAATTCATTTTACAATTTTTTCAATATATCACGTTATTTCCACAGATCAATTATGTACAAAATCAGTCTCTCTGGGGGTTTCCTTATGCACGTAGAATGTTTCAGCTCCACGGCTTCTGAAGTTTGATTAGGAACCTCCTTTACTGAAGTCGTCTGTGCATCTGGTTCTTCAGTAGGTACCTGTAAATCTGTTTCTTTGATTCTTTCAGGTACAGTTGGCCCTTCAAATACACTTGTGCTCAGATAAGCTCTTTCAACAGGAAATGTTGACTCAGTCTCGAACTCTGGTAGAATCACTTCTGGACATTTGGTTTCTTTTCTTATGTGGTCCACATGTCTCATTATTATCGAACCTCCAGATAATTTCTTCATGCCAGATTTGAACACCTGAACTGCTATCTCCGTAAGTCCAATTGAAGAAGTGGCTGGCTGGTAATTGGCCCGCCAGCGTGAAATCGTGGTCAGGGGCTAATTGTGGGTGGCAGACTGATTCCCGGCCGCTCCCCAGTCTGCCTGCTCCCCCCGCCTAATGACCTGAAACTCCTGTCCCAAGTCTAGAGGTCATGATAACCTCACATCAGCTGAGATGGATGGTGATGTCATCAGAATGCCCAACTCAAGGCTGCCCAATCAGGCGCTCTACTGAGAGCTACGCCAGACGGGGAGCCCATTCTTACTTGAAATGTTTCAAAGGTAATCTCAAAGCCCCCGTGATGGTCTGCTCCATTAACATCCACTGCGGATGTCCAATCACGACCTAAATGGCGATCCTTTATCAGAAATGGTTCCAAGACCCTCCAATTAACAAGAGCAGCCATTGAGAGAGAATGGCAAGAGAGATGGAAAGATGGGAGAGGCAACAATTCACAACCAACCCTACTGGCTGACTGTCCTCACTGTAACAGAGCCTGCAAGGCTAAGACGGGATTCCTGAGCCACTTGAGAACCCACGGACAAAGCTGACATCTCCACTTAACCCCAGCTACCTGCAAGGAAGAATCATCCTTGACCCGAGACTGCTGGTGGTGACATGCTCTGAAAGTTAGAGCCAGCACAGCTGTAATGCTGAGGCTGAATGCATGCGCTCTATTGCTGTGAGCTGTGAACTTGCTTGGCTGTTTCAGGCATCTTTGTCCGCTTTCTGTGACCAGTCACTGTTGACATTATATATCCAGGATTTCCTTGCTTTTTCTTACCTTGTGTCTTTTATGCCACTGTAGGAAGTATACTAGCTCCTTCTGTCCTTGAAACAGCTTTGTTAATTGTCAGTCATCGACTCGGAGGAAGGTTACAACACAGAAGGTGGCCATTCAGCCTGTTGGGTCTGTGCTGACTCTCTGCAAGAGCAACTCACTTCATCCCACCCTCCTGCCCTTTTCCCCATTTCCTTCCAAATTTTTTCTCTTCAGATAACTAGCCAATTCCATTTGGAAGGCCACGATTGAGTCTGCCTCCACCACACTGTCAGGCAGTGAATTCCAGACCCATTCCAGACCCCATCCACTCGCCGCACGAAAGCATTTCTCCTTGTGCCACCACGGTTTCTTTTGCCAATCGCCTTAAATCGTTGCCTTCTGGTTCTTGACCCTCCTGCCAACAGGAAAGGCTGCTCCCCACCGACTTGGTCTAGGCCCCTCATGGTTTGGAACACCTCCATATTCAAGGCTAGAAGAGCCTCTTATCAATTTGACCCTGCCAATCCGTTTTTTAGAAGTTGCTATCAGGTCAATGTCATCAGTAAATCTGACTTTGTTTAAAATCTTGCCATGTAAGGAGATTTCCCTGGTCTCATCTTTTGGTGTGAGATTCATTGGCAGTGCCTACCGTTTGTAACCGGAGCGCCAGTCCCTGTGGAAATTTGCTCACTATACACATTGGCTGCTGTAACCAAGAAACCTCTGAAAAGCATGAAGAGGTTGTTCATCCTTTGACTCTTCACTTCCCACTCAGTCTCCCTATTATACTTGCATTGGAGGTAGATCAACAAGGTTCACTAGACTGATTCCTGGGATGAAGAGACTGTCTGAAGAGGAAAGGTTGAGCAGGTTGGGCCTATCCTCATTGGAGTTTAGAAGAATGAGAGGTGATCTTATTGAAACATAGACGATTCTGAGGGGTCTTGAGAGGGTAGATGCTGAGGGGATGTTTCCCCTCATAGGAGATTCTAGAACTAGGGGCCACAGATTCAGAATAAGGGTCATCTATTTAAGATGGAGATGAGAAGGGATGTCTTCTCTCAAAAGGTCTGTTAATGCCCTTTAGGGAAGGAAACCTGCCATCCTTACCTGCTCTGGCCTACATGTGACTCCAGACCCACAGCAAAATGGTTGACTCTTAACTGGCCTAAAAGGGCAATTAGGGATGGGCAACAAATGCTGGCATTGCCAGTGATGCTCACACCCCATGAAAGAATAAATAAATAAATAAATCTTTGGAATTCTCTCCCCCAGCGAGCAGTGGAGTCTGGGTGGTTGAATATATTCAAGGCTGAGTTAGACAGATTTTTGATCGATAAGGATGTCAAGGGGTGGGGGTGCACCCCTTGTGGAGTTGAAGCCACAATCAGATCAGCCACGGTCTTACTGAATGTCAGACCAGGCTTGAGGGGCCCAATGGTCCACTCCTGATCCTATTTTTTATGTTCCATTGTCTTAACAGCCCAGTGTAAATTGCACCCCACTGATGGGAAGGAGAGGTACAGTCTCCTCAGTGGTGTTCGGAGAGCTGAGCGGGGCTGAAATACCCTGCTTTCTGGCTGCGGCTAATTGCAACACAAGTGGGTTGGACCCGCACAGTCCCAGAAACAGTTTTCAGGCTCACCTTGGGCAGTCTTCAGGCTCCCCAAGCCGGCCGTGCAAGAGGGCTGGAAAGCCCGGAAAGTCATCGGACTCCGCTGCCCCATAAGCAGCACTTAAGGGTCCGAGGAGCCCCGGGAGGTGATTGAATTGGGTGGGACATGATGGCGCGCAAATCCCATTTTACAAGGGCAACTGCTTGAACCAGCCGAGATAGTTTAATCAGCACTTAGCGCAGTACCAAATGGTCAGTACCATTTGATCAACATGGATTGGGATAGGTGAGGACCAGGTACGTGGTGGGGACTGTAATAGATGGAAACATAGTTTGCGCCTATGTTTTACCACGGCTGCTAATCTAAAACATTCCGTTCGTCGAAATCGCTCCACCAGTTCCGTGAACACTTATAACTGCACTCGCTGTTAGAGTTGCTTTCGTTTAGTCTAGCAAGTTTCTCAGGAAGGAGATGGTGTAGTGGTACTGTCACTGGGCTAGTAACCCAGAGTAATTCTCTGGGGACCTGGGTTCGAATCCTGCCACCATGGATAATAGAATTTAAATTCAATAAAAATCTGGAATTAGAAGTCCAATGGTGACCATGAAATTGTTGCAAAAACCCATCTGGTTTACTCATGCCCTTTAGGGAAGGAAATTTACTGTCCTTACCAGGTCTAGCTTACATGTGACTCCAGACCCACAGCAATGTGGTTGACTCTTAAATGCTCTTCTAATGCAATTAGGGATGGGCAATATATGCTGGCCTGGCTGGGACTGTTAGTTCATTGTTGTATTGATCCATGTGGTTTACTTGGAAACACAACAGTCTATGAGTGAAATAGGTACAGGCTTTAGGACTGTACAAGAATGTAGTGGGAACCCCCATTCGATAGGTACCATTGCTAACCCAGTGTCAGTGTAACACTCAAATGGGTGCAAGATTCAGTTCACAGGGGCCAGTTATAGGGGCTGTCCTTTCACTGTGCACACAAGTTAGTGTTGGGAGGGAGAAAAGTGTATTTGTTCAAATATTGAGTAAAGCCAGACAGATGAACTTTGCCTTTCTGGGCTTTGCAACATAGCCAGCTGACCATGCTATCAGATTATAAATAAAACAGTATCTGTCCCTTTGGAAAAGACACACCAGGCGAGCTGTAAGCAGCTTCTTTATAAACTTTAATTCGCTTCAAGGATTGTGAATCTTTGGAATTCTCTAAGGCTGGGGGACATGGATGTTATATTGCTGAATATATTTAAGTCCAGGATAGACAGATTTTGGGTCTCTCAAGGAATCAAAGGATGTGGGGAATGGGCAGGAAAGCAGAGTTGAAGCCCAAGGTCATATTGAAAGGTGGAGCAGGCTCGATGGGCTGAGTGGCCTACTCCTGCCCCTATTTCTTGTGATCTTGAAACTGGGAATTGGGACTAAATTATTCTGGTGTCATCTGACAAGACTCACTCTGTTTCCTGATGACTGAAGATTGTAGCTGTACTCATTGAATCATGGCGCTAGGTCTATTGCCCATGTTTTACATTGCAGGGACCCTTGTTGATTAGAAAGGTCCAAGCACTCATCACTTCTCCTTTGATTTACAAAACATATTCTGTTCTCTTCTGTAGGCATCCAGAATGATGGCCATTATCACTCCAATGTTGCTGACTATGGTTACACCCGTAACACTGAACAAAGAGTAATCATCTTTGCAATGCCATTAGGTCTGGTAATACCATAAGCCTGGTTGCACAATGCACAGGCCTGCTCAGGCCTGTGTTTGGGTTATATTCTGACACAGCTGATGGGGAAGGCTGAGTTGCTCAAATCCCAGAGGGAAACTTGAAACAACTGTCATAACTCATGTTTGCAACTTGTATGTTTTGAGATGCAGGCTTTGAATTCAGTAGTAATAAGACCACTGAGTCTCAAGAAGTTTTTTATATAAAACTAAATTAAACATATATCAATACAAGGAAAATTGTAGACACATACATACATCTACAAAGTTACTACTATAATAACTTCAAAAAAACCCTAATTAGTCTGACTCTCAGTTATATCCCCATTAAAGCAACAGTAAAACTCAGATTTCAACAGACCCTTGGCAAAGCACACCCTGGATAGTCACATTCAAAATTAGTTCCTTTCAGCTCTGGATCCTTGCAGACAGACTGGAGGCTTACAGGCTGGAGGCTTCTCACACTTGTTGGACCTTAAAATGCCTCTACATTACCCATGACCTCCTTTCTCCTTTATACTTATCTTTCTCTTTGAATGTAAAGTTTCCATTGTATCTCTCGGCTTTTAACTTTCCCTCTTCTAATAATAACATCCTTTCATTCCACCAATTTTAACAGTAAGCTGAAAAAGAAAATAAACACATTGCTTGGCATCTTCTAGCTAGGTGCAAGATTTCACCCACAGTCTTGAATGATTTCTTTTAACAAATGCAAATTTACACTTTACCTTCTATCCTCCTTACATTTACCTAATTAACACCTCAAAACTACTATACACCAAAGCACTCAGACTAGCTGGTTTTAATCTAATTAAGACACACTCACACACACACACACACACACACACACACACAGACACAGATCCCCCAGCCTCTATTTAAAAAAAATAATTTCCAATAACACTGTTCTATCTCCTTGACAGTTACAGAATAGCTGGGGTTTGGGATCATATTCCAACCCAGGTCTATAGCATGTGAGCCAGGCTGATGGAGTATTGCATTGCTGGGGATTCCATTATACTGATCAGACATCACACCTATGTGCCTCTCTCTGCTCAGCTGGAGGTTGAAGAGACAATGGGAGATTCTGATGGATTGGGATGAAAGGCTTAATTGAATTGAATGGGTCATGTTAAGAGTTTTAGGTTTTATGGTTGTGTTTGTTTAACTTTATCTCTTTGTCACTGTGCTCCCTGCTGTATTTTTCTTTTTTCATTCATTCATGGGATGTGGGCATCGCTGGCTGGGCCAGCATTTATTACCCATCCCTAATTACCCCTTGAGAAGGTGGCGGTGGGTCGCCTTCTTGAACTGCTGCAGTCATTGTGAGTTATTCGCCACAGGAATCCTAGCCTCAGACCTGCTCTTGTAGCTGCAGTATTTATATGGCTAGTCCAGTTCAGTTCCTGGTCAATGGTAACCCCCAGGATGTTGATAGTGGGAGATTCATTGATGGTGATGCCAGTGAATGCCATGGGAAGATGGTTAGATTCTCTCTTGTTGGAGATGATGATTGCCTGGCACTTGTGCAGCGTGAATGTTACTTGCCCCTTGTCAGCCCGCATGCTTGTCACCTGTTAACTCATCACATGAGAGACTGAACAAGCCTGAAGAAAATTGGGTGGGATCACTCACAGTGCGACCCATTCAAATTTGGTCCCTTTCCCTGTACCCGCTCCACTTTCATCCCCTTTTCCCTGGAGCTGTTCTGCTGTGGTTCCATTTTCCCTGTTCCCATTTCGCTTTTCCCTGTATCTGCTTTATTTGTTTACTATTTATTCTTTCAATAGATTTGGGTTTTGCTGGCAAAGCCAGCATTTCCTGCTCATCGCTCATTGCTCTTGAAAGGTTGGTGGTGCCGCCTTCTTGAACTGCTGCATTCCATAGGAATCGTGCGACGAGTAACTCAACTCCTGACTCCCTAAAGCATGTCCACCATCTACAAGGCACAAGTCAGGAGTGTGATGGAATACTCCCCACTTGCCTGGATGAGTGCAGCTCCCACAACACTCAAGAAGCTTGACACCGTCCAGGACAAAGCAGCCCCACTTGATTGGCACCCCATCCACAAACATTCACTCCCTCCACCACCGACACACAGTGACAGCAGTGTGTGTACCATCTACAAGATGCACTGCAGCAACTCACCGAGTCTCCTTAGACAGCACCTTCCAAACCCATGACCGCTACCACCTAGAAGGACAAGGGCAGCAGACACATGAGAACACCACCACCTGCAAGTTCCCCTCCAAGCCACACACCATCCTGACTTGGAAATCACTGTTCCTTCACTGTCAGTGGGTCAAAATCCTGGAACTCCCTTCCATTAGCGCTGTGGGTGTACCCACACCACATGGATTGCAGTGGTTCAAAAAGGCAGCTCACCACCACCTTCTCAAACTAGGGATGGGCAATAAATGCTGGCCTAGCCAGTGAAGCCCATATCCGGTGAATGAATTTTTAAAAATGTGATGTCGGTACACCCACAGTGCAGTTAGGGAGGGAGTTCCAGGATTTTGACCTAGCAGCAGTGAAGGATCGGCGATACAGTTCCAAGTCAGGATGCTGAGTGGCTTGGAGGGGAACTTGCAAGTGGTGGTGTCCCCATGTGTCTGCTGCCTTTGTCCTCCTAGATGGTAAAGTTTGGAATTTTGGAAGACTCTATCTAAGGAGGCTTGGCGAGTTGCTGCAATGCATCTTGTATATGGTACACACACTGCTGCCACTGTGCGTCGGTAGTGGAGGGAGTGAATATTTGTGGATGGGCTGCCAATCAAGCGGGGCTGCTTTGTCCTGGATGGTGTCGAGCCTCTTGAGTGCTATTGGAGCTGCACTCATCCAGCCAAGTGGAGACTATTCCATCACACTCCTAACTTGTGCCTTGTAGATGGTGGACCGGTTTTGGGGAGTCAGGAGGTGAGTTACTCACTGCAGAATTCCTAGCCCCTGACCTGCTGTTGTAGCTATGGCATTTATATGGCTAGCCCAGTTCAGTTTCTGGTCTATGGTAACCCCCCCCGGATGTGGATGGTGGGGGATTCAGCGATGGTAATGCCATTGATTGTCAAGGAGATGTGGTTAGATTCCTTCTTGTTGGAGCTGTTCATTGCCTGGCACTTGTGGGGCATGAACATTTGCAATCTGTCCTAGTTCATCCCTATTTCCCTTCACCCATTTCACCATGGTTTATTTTCACTGCCCTGATTTTAATTTGACTGCCAGTCTCTCCAATTTCACCACTCCTATAAATGTGTATCCTTTGGACATGTTCACCTGACTTTTTTCCTTTCCTTCCATTTCCAGTAACCAGCTCCATGTGTCAAGGGCTGGTCTAGTGCCCTTGGTTGTAATGATTGTTGGAGCTAATGGAGTTCTGGGTCTCTCTAGAATTCACACAGCTAACTAACCTCGGTGGGTCCTGAGGTCATCTCAGAAATAAATTTAGAAACTGGCCCCTGACAGTTTTGTTATGAGAACTGAATGCCATCTGGAAATATCTCCTTGAAAGGGCTACAGATTGAAATTTTCATGAGTGAGACTGACTGATTTCTGTTAGGTGAGGGTGTCAAGGGATATGGGCCAAAGGTGGGTAAATTGGGTTGAGGTACAGGTCAGGCATGATTTAACAGGATTGTAGAACAGGTTTGAGTTGCTGCGCTGTTCCAGTTATTGATAGAGGGCAGGAACTCTAGACAGCAGCATTCTTCAAAGGGCCACAACAACTTATAGGTCACAATTCCCTGGTACCACATGATACTCAGCTTCATTGGGTTTGGTTCCATATCCAGCACCGTCACTCTCAAGAGCATCCCGGTTCACCAGTTGCAGCCAATGTGGGATTTGATGCACCGCCATTCCCATAGGTCCATTCCATGGCCGTTATCTTAGACGGTCTTGAAATATCATTCTGGATTTTTACTTTTTTGCTTTCAATTCTGCCTAGCTTTGACCAGCTGTGGCTTGTTTCCCTTTATCCTGTGGAACTCTGGCAGTTTTCAGCAGCTTTCCCCGAGAGAATCCAAAAACGGGCTATGCGGAGCTGGTCCCACTGCGGAATGACTCGCTGCAGGCTCTGACGCTTTGCGTGCACGTGGTGTCTGAAGGCTTGAATCGGGATGTCATTCTGTTCTCTTAGGCCGCCCTCTACAGCCCGAACGAAATGTGCTTGTGGTGGGAGAGGGTGTTGGAAGGTAATCCTTCTACCTAGGAAACCAGTACTTCAGCAACCCACCCCCCCCGCCTACCCTGGACCACCCTCATAAGGCATCTCTGCCTGACCTGGGATTGGCCATCAGGGCTGACCACGTTCTGGATGGAGGGCAGACCCACGCAGAACAAGACTTTAACCCAGGGCCACACCTTCCTTGAACCAAAAGTCGTGCTGATAGGTCAGAATCAGGACAGCAAAGAAAATGGCTTCAACGAGCAACAGTCCTTCATTGGAGCTCAAACGGATGTTCACTTGTGGGAACACGTTCCATCTGCTGACAAAATCAAAGCTGTTGATTAGGGATGTGTCCGGATGGGTAGCAATATCATCCGCTGGGGTAGAGGGGATTATGAGATAGGAGGGCATGTGATCTTACAACCTAAAGGTGATTAACAACAATTAACTTCACTGTGACCGTTACATACCTAGAACATGTGCATGCTGCAACACACACATGGGTACATCTATCTAAAAGCATAATATATTAAAAATCTCATGTCTGAGCTGCTTTGTCTCATCTTTTCCCATTTTAACTTCCTTTGCTGACATTTATAATAGAGATTGTCCATGTAAACCTGTCACGTTGTAATTACACTCTCCTGCCAGTTGTGGTGTCATTGCTCCTCTGTTTTGCATCTCCTGGCTCTTCAGCCAGTACTGTTAGGAAATTCCCATGTACCAGTTGAATCTACTTCCCTTCATTCCAAATTATATTAATATTGAAAGACCTTATAATGGAAAAATAATATGTCAACATTTGCTGTCACATGGTAGGTGGTGCTGTTTCAAGAGGCTGGGGCAGTGGTTTCTCCAGCCACTGTGTCACTGGTCAGCTGGGGTCCATTTACCTTTCTGTTTTCCCTCCTGATTTTCTAAGAGCCTGGGCCCTCACCAAACTAACCTGACAAAGTTGCAACCATTTGTTCCTGGAAAATGGGCAGTGACCTACCTACTTCCCTCCCATTCTCTGGAGCTGGACTCATGCCCAGCACTTGGTGTTGCTGTGCAGCTCTGCTTTCAAAGGGTCAGTGTGGCTATTTTGTTCCGACCACTTGATCCCGCCAACCCAAAACTCTGTTTAATAGCCTCAGTTGTACCACTCAGCCCTAAATCAGCCTCGGTCTTACACTGCAACTCATTGCTATCTTTCCTAATTTTCTCTCATTCTAAACCTCTGAATCCCTGGAAACTATCTGTTTCCATCAAATTTGTCCCATCCCTTCATAATTTTAAACGCCTCTACCAAATCACTCCACAATCTCTTAAATGAGAACAAAGATAGCCCCACAAGCCTGTGTACCAGGCAGTATCCCTGTGAATCTACTCCCTCCAACTGTGATAATTATGGTTTTATCTAATGTGTAATATACCTTTAAGAAGAATGTGGTTAAGGATGATCACATGATCTTGAGTAGCCAATAGAAGAGTAGCGCGGGCAACCTCTGCAGTTAATAGTCAGTAGTATGGAGATAGGGTCCAAAGTGAAAGCACACATGAGTTGCTGCTGAGTACCTTTGTATATAAGCATAATGTTTTCCACCTAAGAAGTGTCTGCTGATCAACGCTATCTATAGTACCAACTCGGCTACCACTTGCAACAAGTGTGTGACGAGGATCCACATGATCTAACAAAGAGGCGATGAGGATATAGCAAGCATAAAACAAGCTAATGGAAGGAATAAAGAGAAACAAAATCAGGCTGTACCTCGCACAGTAATTATAAGTAGAAGTTCCGTTCAATTCGACGAAATAACTCCATCTCAGATTGCCGCAATTCAGAAGAATTGATCCTTTCTGTCCAGCCATGGATGATTGGTCTCATTACATTGAACGCCTCGCATCCTTTTTCCAAGCGAACGAGATTATGGGGGAAGAGAAGAGGCGAGCGATCCTCCTAAGCACATGTGGGGATAAAGCCTATGGCTTGGTTCGAAGTTTGACGGCACTCAGTGCCCCAGATTCGAAAAATTTTGGTGAATTGGTGCACCTTGCAAAGGGTCGTTATCAGCCAAAGCCCTTAGTAATGATGCAGCGGTTCAAGTTTAACTCGAGAAATTGAGCCCCGGGGGAGACAGTTGCTTGTTATGTGGCAAGTTTGAGGCAGTTAACAGAACAATGTGAGTTTGGTACATCTCTGAACGACATGCTCAGAGATCGTTCAGCGTGTGGTGTGAATGAGGACATGGTTCAGAAGAGATTATTGTCCGAAACAAATTTGGATTTTAAGAAGGCACTGGCCATAGGAAGTGTAGTAAGGGACTCGAAAGCCATACAGGAAGCACAAAAGGGCACTGTCCCCCACATTGGGCGGGAAGCCCCAGCCAAATAGGGCGCAAAAATGCAAGACCCTGCTGAGAAGCGGGAAACGGCCCCCAAGGTGTTCAATGTTTTGAGACCAATCGTCCACGACTGGATTGACAGGATCAATTCTTCTGAATTGTGAAAATGAGAAAAAAATGACTTGGCAGCATAAACAAGGAATAACTTCAACAGAGGTGGAAACAAGCAGCCTTTTAATGATCGGCAGTTTAAAAATATTGAAAGTTTTTATTGTCATTGAAATTGACACATCCGCAAGGAAAGAGCAGCCTTTCAAACAAAAGAAAAAACCCAGTGAGATCTACAATGTAGAAAAGCTTCAAGCAACAAATTCAGATATTTATTCATTGTTTAATTTGAAGGTTGGAAAGACAGAACCAATATATGTAATGGTGAAAGTAAATGGCAGACCTATCAGAATGGAAATGGACACAGGATCTTCCACTACAGTAAACGAGGAAATACCTTCAGATGTCTGAATTATGGTGAACATCAATTAAAATTAGAAGAAATTGATGCCAAACCAGAACCATATGCTGGTGAAGACATCCAAGTCAAAGACATAAGTAGAGTAACTGTCCATTAAGAAAGCCAATCGGTAAAGCTACCAGTGTTGCTACTGAGAGGCAGAGGACCAAGCCTCCTAGGGCAAAACTGACTAAGGGAGATCAACCTTGATTGGCCACTGAGATTCTGAAAGGAAATGGGAAACGTTCCTTTTTTTGAAAAGGAGTGTAAAAGGGCTCAACAGCCTGTAGGAAAGCAGGCTATATTAAGCCAAAGCATGGTAGAACAGCAGAAAGAAATCGAATAGACCCTGCTTGATGACAGAGTTCGAGACGGGATGAGCAATCTTTGCAAGGATAAAGAAACCCTGCTGAAAGATCTTGCCATGAAGAGATATTAATGTCTGTAATGGAAATTATTCTAAAAATGGAATGGTAGTGGGGTCTGTGTCTATGTGTTTGACTATGTGTGTCTTAATTAGATTACAGCTAGCTAGTCTGGGTGCTTTGATGTATAATAGTTTAAGATGTTAATTGGGTAAACAGTAAGGCAGATAGAAGGTAAAGTATAAATTTGCATTTGTTGAATAAAGCATTCAAGAGTGCGAGCAAAATCTTGCACCTAGCTTGAAGATACCAAGCAATGTGTTTATTTTTTTTTCAGCTTACTAATAAAATTGGTGGAATCAAAGGATGTTATTATTAAAATTAAAAGCCTAGTGATACAATGGAAAAATTATCTTCGAAGGAAAAGGGAGGTATAAACAGAGAGGAATTTGTGTGTGTGTGTGAGTCAGAGGCATTTAAGATCTAACCAGCCAGTAAGCCCTACAACTGTGTCTGCAAAGGAACCAAATCGCAAAGAACCTCATTTTGAATTCATAAAGGTTAAATGTGCTTTGCATGATGTCTGTTTAAAGTCAATGGGTTATTGTTGCCTTGGTGAAGGTTTACCTGGGAGTGATTAATTTGGGGATTTGTTTAAAAGTTATTATGGTAATAATTTGTTGACATGTGTATGTGTTTAATTTGTTGTTAAATTAATTAATGTTTAATTTAGTTTTATATAAAATAAACCTCTTGAGGCTCAGTGGTCTTATTCCTGAATTCAGAGCTGCATCTCAAACATATCAATTGAAAATATAAGTTATGACAGTTGTTAAAGTTTCCCTCTGGGTTTGAACAACTCAGCCTTAACCAACTGCTGTGTCATAACACCTCTCACACACTACAAGATTCTCTCAGGTCTAAGTTTATACCTCTGGGAAAATGTGAAGAGAAACAGAATGAATTCAGCACTCCTCTGGATAAACTGAGGGATGAGTTGTCAGTAATTTTCCAGGAGGCAGCAAACAAATATAGAAAAGAGATGGAAGAGCTGAAGAATCAGCTGCAAGAAGCCAAAGAGGTTTTGGAGGCACAAGTCTCAGAATTTTCTAAGAAGCAGACAGATGATGACATTTTGAGAGATTTAACCATTGAGTTCATTTCAGTCAAGTTTGCATCTGAGAGTAGGCTGGCCAACATTGAAGTGAAAGGAAGGCCGAGATTAAAGTCTGCGCTAGAAAGAATAAGGCACCTAGAAAGAGGATACAGAAAAGCAAATAAGACTTTAATCCTGGCAGCATACGAATACACTTCTGTACATAGGCCTGGAAATCAAATTCCAAACACTCATGCACTTAGTCCAAGAAAATGATGAGCACGTCCCAGTTCCACAGGAACTTGTTTTATTGTTAAATTTCTTGGATTTCTCGCCGGTTTGTGCTCGACAGATCAGAGACTGGACAAGCCGGGACTCAGTCCTATCTCAAGTACAAGAGCAAATACTTCACGGTTGGTCACAAGAGCCTGTATCTGATGAAATGAAACCGTACTTCAACAGAAGACATGAAATAACCAGTCAGGATGGCATCTTATTGTGGGGAGCATGAGTGATAGTTCCTCCAAAGGGAAGGGAGCCACTTTTAATTGAACTACACAGTGTCCATCCAGGAATTTCCCGAATGAAGATCATAGCACGCAGCTATCTATGATGGCCTGCGATGGGTGCTGAAGTAGAGGGTTCAGTGAAGAACTGTGTGCAATATCAGCAACTGCAAAAGTTGCCTTCAACAGCTCAGTTACACCCATGGGAGTGGCCGGGAAGGCCATGGGTACGATTACACATTGACTATGTGGGACCTTTCATGGGAACAAAGTTCCTGCTCATTGTTGATGCCCACTCAAAATGGATGGAGATATATGAGGTGAAGTCACCAACGTCAGGCGCTACAATTGAGAAGCTACGTCAGAGTTTTGCCATTCACGGACCACCAGAAGTAGTCGTTTCCGATAACGACACAGCTTTTACGAGTGCTGAGTTTCAACGGTTTATCAGCCTCAATGGTATCACTCATGTGAAAACTGCATCGTATCACCCTTCCTCAAACGGACTGGCCGAAAGGGCGGTTCAAACATTCAAGGCAAGCATGAAAAGGTTAACTGGAGATTCCTTGGCAATCAAGCTAGCAGGCTTTCTTTTTCATTTTGGACCACCGCTCACACAACAACAGGTGTCACACATGTGGAGTTATTGCCGAAACGCCGTCTCAGGTTGAGATTGAGCTTAATAATGCTGAATTTGAAGGGGAAGGTGGAAAGGAGTCATGGGGGTAAGGAAACTAGACATGACTGGCATAGTCTTGAGAGGGAATTTACTGTGGGAGAGTGGGTATACGTGAAGATCTTCGGATAAGGACCAAAGTGGTTACTGGGTTAAATAAGTGCAGTGACTGGACCTCTATCTTACCACATGGTGGTGGAAGGCTGAGTCATATGTCACATGTGGATCATCTAAGGAAGAGAGAAACAAATCAGCGAGAAATGATTCCACCAGTGTTCATAGCCGGGTCAATGATTTCTGTTGAAAGGACTCAATCCAGTACAGACATGCCTGATGTGTCAGATGTCCCTGCAAGTGTTGAGGATACAGGTCTGCATGTACCCTCTGAAGGGTACCTGGTGTACAGACAGCTCCAGAAAAGGAGGTTCCTGGCAAAGCAGTTCAATTCATAGAGCTGAGATGTTCTTCAAACTTAAGGAAACCCTCCGAAAGACTGAATTTGTAAATTACTTACTGGCGTAAATAATTTGCTAACTTGAGAAAATTGCAATTGTAAATACAAAAAGTATTCCCGAGTAAAGGGGGAGGGGTGCGTTAATTATAGTTTTATCTAATGGGTAATATAGTTTTAAGAAGAATGCTGTTAATGGAGATCACATGATCTTGAGTAACCAATAGAAGGCTACCTCTGTAGTTAGTAGTCAGTGGTATGGAGATAGAGTTTGAAGTGAAAGCACGCATGTAGTTGCTGCTGAGTATCTTTGTAAATAAACATAACTCCACCTAAGAAGTGTTTGTTGATAAACTCTATCTACAGTACCAACTTGGCCACCACTTGCAAAAAAGCATGTGTCAAGGATCTACAAGATCCAACACCATCCTACCGACAGTATGGAGCCCAAAACTGCACAAAATACTCCAACTGTAGTTTTACAAAGGTTAGAGACAGATTCACAAACATCTCAAGTGTTATATTCTTGAGCTCTGCCCATAAAACCATCATCCCATTACATAGAAAATAGGATCAGGTCTAGGTCATTTAGCCCTTCGAGCCTGCTCTGCCATTCAATATGATTGTGCCTGATCCTCTTTCTCAACGCCGCACTCCCATTGTCTTCCCATACCCTTTAACGCCTTTAGAGTCTGGAAATCTATCTATTTCTTTCTTAAATATGTTCAGTGACTTGGCCTCCACAGCCTCTGTGATAGAGAATTCCACAGGTTCAACCCCTCTGAGCAAAGAGGTTTCTCCTCATCTCAGTCCTGAATGGCCGACCCCGCATCCTGAGACTGTGACCCCTTGTTCTAGACTCCCCCCCGCCAGCCAGAGGAAACATCATCCCTGCATCCAGTCTGTCCGGCCCTGTCAGAATTTTATATGCTTCGAGATCCCCTCTCATGCTTCTAAACTCCAGTGAATACAGGTCTAGTCGGCCCAATCTCTCCTCATACGACAATCCTGCCATTCCAGGAATCAGTCTGTGACCCTATCCATCCGTTAGTGACCCTATTTATTGGGGGGGGGGCATTGATTTTAAGGTCTCATGGACCTGAAGCCACAAATCTCTGCTGTCCCATGTCAAAGTGCAATTCCTCTTTTGACTTTTCTCCAAGCAGAGGCACCATTTTACAGTAAGAGCGATCTGCCACAATCCACCATTGTATCCATATTCTCTCATGGCTCCCTTTGAGCCTTGGGCTGGTTGACCGTTCCTCCTGTTTTAGCATTGCCCTTGAGCTTGGACCCCATTTCCTTGAACCTTTTATCCAAACCATTGATCTACAAGGTGAACAGACGCAGTCCCAGGACAGGACTCGGTGGAACACTGCGTTCCAAGGTGAGTGGTTGTTCGGTAATTTACGCTTTTGATAAGTTGTAAGCCACAAAGCTCACTGATAATGTACAAGATCCAACATTTCTGCACTCCTGAGACATGACTTCAAACATGGCCGATGAGAATTTGGGCCCCATTCTCTTGCCTCCTTCCTGACGAAGCTGATAGACCTTGAACCCACCCACTACCCCCCCCTCCCCCCAACTCTGCCAGAATCTAGTAAACCCCCTCCTCAATCGTCCCTCTTCACCCTTATCCAATCCTTACTCTAGCCTCTGCCAGTCTAGATCCTGGTATCTCGGTGCCCCCTTATCCAGCAACTGCATTCCCAGCAACCTCTATTTTTCAAAAAATTCATTCATGGGGTGAGGGTTTTGCTGGCTGGGCCCAGCATTTATTGTCAATCCCTAGCTGCCCTTGAGAAGGTGAGTGGTGAGCTGCCTTTTGAACCGCTGCAGTCCATGTGGCGTAGGTACACCCACAGTGCTGTTAGGAAGGGAGTTCCAGGATTTTGACAAAGGGAGACTGGGGATGGGGGGAGGGGTGGGGTTGGGCAGCTGATGGGGGTGGTGGTGGAGACGGTGGTGTAGTGATAATGTCACTGGACGTGTAGTCCAGAGGCCCAGGTTAATGCTCTGGGGACACAGGCTCAAAACCCAACACAGTAGCTGGTGGAATTTCAATTCAATTAATAAAATCTGGAATTAAAAGCTTAATGATGACCATGAAGCCATTGTTGCTTGTCGTAAAAACCCATCTGGCTCACTAATGTCCCTTTAGGGAAGGAAATCTGCCACCTTTACCCGGTCTGGCCTACATGTGACTCCAGACCCACAGCAATGGTGGTTGACTCATATCTGCCCCTCTGGAATGGCCGAGCAAGCCACTCAGTTCAAGGGCAATTAGGGACGGGCAACAAATGCTGGCCTCGCCAGCGACGCCCATATCCCAAGAAAAAATTTTAAAAAACACAAACTCCTCCCAGTGCTTGCAGCACCCCCCACCCCCCCAAGATTTTCCTCCCTATACCCCACATCCCAGAATTTGCCGAAATACCTTCACCGGTGTCCCAGGGGCTGCAGGACCCTCGCAATAAACTCAGGCCTCGGGTCCGGTCTCAGGACCGGCCAACCTCAAGAGAGAGAGACCCCTCAGAGACTATGGCCGGTCGCCTCTCCCACTGCTGCCAGGTCCCGGGAAGTCTCTCACAAAGAAGGCACCTCTCACAACTTGTGAGCACTTTGCAATTGTAAAATTGGTTAGCATTGCTGCAAAATGGGCCATGGTGTCTAGACTTTTCATCTTGCACCCATCTGGACTGATTTGCAAGGGTATCGAATCGAAAGGGAACCCTCTGCCTCAGAGAGGCGTGTTCACTGAATCCATTTAAGGCAGAGGTCGACTGATTCGTGTCAGGCAAGGTTTATCGGAGGTAGGTGGGAAGGTGGAATTCGAAATGCAAACAGATCAGCCATGATCTTAAGGCCAACTCTTCCGCTCCTATTTTGTATGTTCACATGGGGCTTGTGAAGTCCAATCCAAAGATGACAGAGGGCAAAATGCAAGGCAGAATGGGTTGAGTTTGAGGTTGTAGATTTGCAAAACACCATGAGTAATGTTGGTGAGCTACAGCCATGACTATGATAGAGCGTCAGTGATGGAGACCTGACTTAACCAAGAGGAGGAGTACATTTAATCTCCCTGGCTACCATGGATTCAGGAAAGATAGTGAAGGGAATAAAGCAGGGACCGCAGGAGTGTTCATCAACGATAATGATGAAGCAGTGACTGATGATGCACTTGCAATTTCAAAAACTGAATCTATTTGAATTAGAATTTAGAAGGGGGAGGTAAGAGTGACTGCCCTTGACATCAAGGCAGCATTTGACCGAGTGTGGCATCAAGGAGCCCGAGCAATACTGAAGTCAATGGGAATCAGGGGGAAAACTCTCCACTGGTTGGAGTCATACCTAGCACAAAGGAAGATGGTTGTGGTTGTTGGAGGTCAGTCATCTCAGCTCCAGGACATCACTGTAGGAGCTCCTCAAAAGTGCGCTATGCCCAACTATTGTCTGCCATTTCATTAATGACCTTCCTTCCATCATAAGGTCAGAAGTGGGGATGTTCGCTGATGATTGCACAATGTACAGTACCATTCGCGACTCCTCAGATACTGAAGCAGTCCATGTCCAAATGCAGCAAGACCTGGACAATATCCAGGCTTGGGCTGACAAGTGGCAAGTAACATTTGTGCCACACGAGTGTCAGGCAATGAGCATCTCCAACACGAGAGAATCTAACCATTTCCCCTGATATTCAGTGGCATTACCATCACTGTATCCCCCACCATCAACATTCTGGGAGTTACCATTGATCAGAAACTGAACTGGACCTACTATATAAATACTATGGCTAGAACAGCAGGTCAGAGGCTTGGAATTCTAAGACTTAGTGCGTACCAGCAGTGCAGGAATTCACCAAGGGTCCTTAGACAGCGCCTTCCAAACCCATGACCAAATCAAGATGGTGCTTGCCTCAGAAGGGAACTTGCAGATGGTGGTGTTCTCATTTAACTGCTGCCCTTGTCCATCCAGGTGGTCAAGGTTGTGGGTTTGGAAGGTGCTGTTGAAGGAGCCTTGGTGAGTTGCTGCACTGTATCTTGTAGATGGGGCACACTGCTGCCACTGTGTGTCGGTGGCAGAGGTACTGAATGTTTAAGGTGGTGGATCACGTGATAATCAAGTGGACAACTTTGTCCCGGATGGTGTTGAACTTCATGAATATTGTGGCAGCCGCACTCATCCAGGCAAGTGGGGAGTATTCCATCACACTCCTGACTTGTGCCTTGTAGATGGTGGACAAGCTTTGTGGAGTCAGGGGTGAGTTACTCACCACAGGATTCCCAGCCTCTGACCTGCTCTTGTAGCCACAGTATTTATATGGCTGGTCCAGTTCAGTTTCTGGTCAATGGTAACCCCCATGATGTTGATAGTGGGGGATTCAGTGATGGTAATGTCATTGAACGTCAAAGGGTAATGGTTAGATTCTCTCTTGTTGGAGATGGTCCGACACTTGTGTGGTGCAAATGTTACTTGCCACATTTCTATCAGGAAGCAGTGGGACCGGGATCTGGATGGTTGTCGGGAACTGGAACACAGCGTGCCATCTGGATGAGAACCAGGAGGAATTTTAATCAGATTTCAATTTAATATGGGATTGAATCCAGGATTGGGCGATTGGTGTCAGGGGTGGAATTGGGACTGGGGTTGAACTGGGAATGGGACTGGGCTCTGGATTGGAGCCAGTGGCAATATTGGAATGGGGAGTTGGGAATGAGATTAGGATTAGGATTGGCTTTGGGATTTGGGGGCAGGAGTGGAATTGGGAGCCGGATTGACTCTGGATGGGATCTGCTTTGGGACCAGTGACCGGATTGGAAAGGATGAGTAGGGATTGGCAGCAGGGTTAGAGGATCGGGGGGACAGGAGTGGGATTGGGATTTGAACCGGGACCAGGGTTGGGATTGAGATCTGGATTCAGCATTTATAAAAAAAAAAACCAGGAATGGGATTGGGTTGAAGAGGGACCGGGATTGGGAGTTTGAACAGGAGCCACGTTGGGATCCGAATGGTCTAGGGGACGGGATTGGAATGGGAGTGACCCAGGGCGGTGGGGAAGTGGGACTGGAACAGGGAGAGAGAGAGAGAGAGAGAGAGAGTTCAGGTTGGGAGCGAAGCCCGGGATCGCACTGGCTCCTGGCTGAAATAAGCTTGAAATTGCTCCAGCGTTTGGCGGTTTCTCCACCCCCCACCCCCCCCCACCACCCGCCGCTGTCCGGAGGGGTTGGACCAGGCTTTGAGGAAGCCAGTTTCGGACAGCTGACCGGGCCGCCTCCAGCCCCCTCTCTCTGTCCCGGTCACTGAGCACAATGAGGATCCGCTTTGCTCCAGTCCGCATCCCCCTGGAGCGGAGGCTGCAGACCCTGGGGGTTCTGCAATGGGTCTTCTCATTCCTGGTTCTCGGTAAGTACCTCTCCTCCCGGACCCTCTTACTCCTCAACTCCCTTTTAGGTTTCCCTCCTCCTCTCAACTCCCTGGGTCTCTCTCTCTCTCTCTCCCACTCACTTTCAACTCCCCTTGGGGACCCTCTTTAAACTCACTCTTTGCCCCCTCAATAAGGAATCCCCCTTTTAACTCTACACCCCCCCCCACCCCACCCCACCCAACACCACCCCAGTGGTCCCTGTTTGACTCCCCTTTCTTCCTGGGGTCACCCTTTTCCCCCCCAACCCCAGGGTCTCTTCCCCCTCGATCCCTCCAACACACACCACCGCCCACCCCCCCCCACCCCCCTGACCTGTCTCTGTCCCAATCGCTGGATTCACTTCATCCCCACCCTCAACACCCCCACCACCACCCCCCCCCCCCACGCCTCTTCGCTCTCTCTTCTCCACCCTACTCCCACCGCAGGAGGTGGGGGTGGGGGGGGGTTGGAAACAGGGAGTGGGATGGGGTGGGGGAGGGAAGAGGGACCCTGGGGGGGGGGCAGCGGGAAGTGGAGAAGGATGGGAGAGGGACAGTGGGGAGGGGGAGTAGTGGGAGGGGAACCCACCACACCTGCTTCTTCCCCCTCACCCCCTTGGGTCAGTTCATGGTGCTTTCTTTCCCCCAATGCATTCCTCCCTCCGACCCCCACCCCACCCACCCCCCACCACCATGAGAGAGCGAGCCCCTGACATCAGTAACCGACGAGGCGAATTACCCAATCTCTCGGGGTTGGGAGAGTGTCAGTGCCAATTTTCGCAATCACTGTAAGGAAACTGAGAACTGAAGTCTGTCAACTTGTGAAATAATTTAGTGTCAACATCAGTGCTTTAATGTTTCACCCGATGGGTTGCACAATCAGTGGGTTGAGTGTGCCACCACTGCTGGAGTGGGCGGAGGGGGTACAGAGGGTGCTATGCACAGCTGCTTTGCTGTTACAGGCTGTGTATGTTTGAGGGGTTGCACTAGGCACAGCAAGAGCCCACACCTTGCAGCTTGAATGTATCCCGGGTCTGGCTGGGTTCCGATTTCTCTTTGCCCTCCACACCCCCGCCCCCCCCCCACCTATTGGCCCACCCCTTCCCTCTCACCCTGCCTCTGCCCCCTCCCACCCACCCACCCCTTCCCTCTCACCCTGTCCCTTCCCCCCCCACCCACCCACCCCTTCCCTCTCACCCTGCCCCTTCCCCCCCCACCCACCCACCCCTTCCCTCTCACCCTGCCCCTTCCCCCCCCACCCACCCATCCCTTCCCTCTCACTCTGCCCCCCCACCCACCCACCCACCTCTTGCCTCTCACCCTGCCCCCCCCACCCACCCCTTCCCTCTCACCCTGCACCCCCCCCCCCCACCCACCCACCCCTTCCCTCTCCAGGCAGGCTGCTCTTGCAGAGAGCTGGCATGGACCCGACAGGCTGAATGGCCTCCATCTGTGCTGTGACTGTTCTACGATTCTATAATCCAAAAGAATTAGGCACCCAGGAGACAATTGACATCAAGGTTGGTTAAAGAGTTGGGTTTAAAGGAGGAGGGAGGAGAGGAGTTGAGATTTAGAGGGTGAGTTCTAGAACCTTGGGCTTAGGCAGCTATGCTATTATTAGGACGCCAATGGTGGAGTGAAGGGAAGGCACAAGGGGCCAGGATTGAAGGGTCGGAGAGTTGGTTGGGCTGGGGGAGGGAGATGAGGTTACAGAGGTAGGGAGAAGTGAGGCTGTTGAGTGATTCTTGATCTTGAGGGTGAGGTTTTAAACTTGAGGCATTGGGGAGGAATAAGAGGTTGGAGATGGGTTGGTAGTTTGGATGAAGAGAGGGTTAGAGAGTGGGATTTTTTTTGGTGGGGCTATGATGATAGTTCTGATGGTTGGTGTGATCACAGAGTCATTATGGCACAGAAGGAGGCTATTTGGCCCATTGAGTCCATGCTGGCTCTCTGTGGAGCAATCCAGTCAGTCCCATTCCCCCTGCTCTATCCCTGAAGCACTGTGAGTTTATTTCCCTCAAGTGCCCTCCAATTTCCTTATGGAATCATTGATTGCCTCCACTTCCACCCCCCCCTCGTAGTTGCCGAGTTCCAGGAGAGAGAAACATTAACTCTATCGGGGAGAGCAGATGGATGGTGGTTATGTCCGAGGGAATGGGGTTGAGGGATCCAGAGGTGAGCTCGTACGGGGGGAAGGTGGGTGAGAAATGATGGGTTACTTTTTGATTTCTGTCTTCAGCACAGTGCTGCCTGGCTGCCTTCGTCTTGCTCCTGCTCACTAACTACTGGTACCTTGCTGCCATTTACGCCGGATGGTTGTATTTGGACCGAGAGACTCCAGGGAGGGGTGGCCGGAGATCAGTGTGGATCCGGAACTGGCCTGTGTGGCGCTACTTCCGCGATTACTTCCCGATCACGGTGAGTTGCTGCAGCCCAGCTCGAATTGAACGCAAGATGTGGTGAAGCTGGAAACAAAATTTTTTTTAAAAAATCACGCATCTCCCCTTTCCCGGCAATGGCCCATTGCTGCAAAACAACACCCAGTGTGGGACTGAGTAAGACACAGCGCAAGATAAACAGCCGTCTCCCACCCCCCAACTGCTTCGCGTCCTTTCACTTTCCTGCCCATCCTGTAAGCCTCCCTGGAACGGTTAATGGTTTAATTGTTCTGTGTTTGACTATGTGAGTCTGGTAGCTAATCTGTGTTCACTGTGCTTGATTGATTAAGTCTGGGTGATGACTTAGAGCAAAGTAGACAGAGAAAGACATAGAAGCTGAGTTGTCAGCACGAGGGCAAACACTTTGTGACCTTAAAACTCTTGTGAATAAACTTGTTGCACACTTAGAAACTAGAGGCATTGAGCATAAAAGCAGGGAATTACTGCTGAACCTTTTACAAAGCTCTGGTTATAGACAAAAGAATTAGGGTCTTGGTTGGGTTGGAGAAGCTGGGATCGTTCTCCTTGGGACGAAGGCGATTGAGGGGGGGATCTGATAGAGGGGCACAAGGTGATGACAGGTTTAGATAAGGTAGACAAAGAAAAGCTGTTCCCATTGGCTGATGGTACAAGGGCTCGGAGACACAGATACAAGGCTTTGGACAAGAGATGCAGGGAGGGGGAACGTGAGGAAGAACCTTTTTTGTTTTACACAGCGAGTGGTAATGAGATGGAACTTGCTGCCCACATGGGGGGTGGTGGAAGCTGATTTCAAAAGGAAATTGGATGGGCACCCGAGGGAAATAAATTCGCAGGGATATATATAGAGAGACCGGGGAGGGGTGGGGTGGGGGGTTGGGAGGGGGAAGAATGGGGACTGACGAATTGCTCTACAGAGGGCCGGCATGCACCTGTTGGGCCAAGTGGCCTCCTGCTGGGTTGTATTGATGCTATTATGTGCTGCGACCCACTCACTAGTGTTCCCTGGAAGATGCGCATGTGGGCATCCACTCAGCAACCTTTCCGGAATTCACGCAGTGTAACAAAGTGGAGTTGAAGGAGCATTGGCACCCGGAGCCTCCCAGATTCCCCCCCCCACCCCCCCACCCCGAGTGGGCTGTGAAATTGACGCCCCTGACCCCTGCCCCCCCCATTCCCCACCCCTCCCCCACTTCCCCATCATTGTCCCTGCCGGCTCCCCCTACCCCTCCCAGCTTCCGTGTGCAGCCCGTGACCCATCTCCCTACTCCAACCACCCTTGAGCGGGGGAAATGGTGAAATTTGGAGCCGGTGAAAACCATTTTCCTCTTTGCCGGAACTTGGTGGGTGGCAGACGCCCCGGGGGCGGGGGTGGGGTGGGGCGGGGCAGGAGAGGGGTGGGGGTGGGGGTCCCGGATTGGGGGGTCAGATGTCATCGGGAGCGCCGATCGCCTGTACTTGCTGATTTGTTGAAACCCCACCTCTCTCCCTCTTTGTGAAGCTGGTGAAGACGGCAGACTTGGACCCGAAACACAACTACCTCTTTGGCTTCCACCCTCATGGTGTTCTGGTTGCCGGGGCATTCGGCAACTTCTGCACTGAGGCCACCGGCTTCTCTCGACTCTTCCCTGGCCTCACCTCCTACCTCCTGATGCTGCCCTTCTGGTTTAGGGTGCCTTTCTTTCGAGAGTACATCATGTGTGGAGGTGAGTGCTGTGACTCGTGTGTCTATCTCTGCTCGCGCACGGTTGGTGCCCGTTTATGCCTTTATTCCATTCTTTCCTGGGATGAGGGCTTCGCTGGCTGGGCCAGCATTTATTGCCCATCCCTAATTGCCCCTTGAGGCGGTGGTGGTGAGCCGCTTTCTTGAACCGCTGCAGTCCCTGTGGTGTGGGTACGCCTACAATGCTGTTAGGGGAGGGATCCAGGATTTTGACCCAGCGACAGTGAAGGAACGGCCAATATATTTCCAAGTCAGGGTGGTGAGTGGGCTTGGAGGGGAATTTCCAGGTGGTGGTGTTCCCCATGTGTCTGCTGCCCTTGTCCTTCTAGATGGTAGTGGTCGTGGGTTTGGAAGGTGCTGCCTGAGGAGCCTTGGTGAGTTCCTGCAGTGCATCTCGTAGATGGTACACACACTGCTGCTACTGTGCGTCGGTGGTGGAGAGAGTGAATGTTTGTGGATGTGGTGCCAATCAAGCGGGGCTGCTTTGTCCTGGATGGTGTTGAGCTTCTTGAGTGTTGTGGGAGCTGCACTCATCCAGGCAAGTGGAGAGTATTCACACTCCTGACTTGTGCCTTGTAGAATCTGTGGGTGTGTGAACGTAAGAGTGCCTGTGTCAGGAGCCCTCAGTGTTTGATGTTTTAAATTCCGTTGCAGTGCTGGGTTAGGGAGAAGATCCAGTTAAAACTGACCAATGGTTCCTGTTTCTGGTTGAAAAGAAAGACTTGCATGTACCTAGTGCCTTTCATGACCACAGGACATTGCAAAACACCTTTACAGCCAGTGAAGTACTTTTTGAAATGTATTCACTGTTACAATGTAAGAAAGAGGGTAGCCAATTGTACACAGCAAGCTCCCACAAGCATTTATTGCCCATCCCTAACTGCCTTTATTCAGACTGCATTTAAGAGTCAACCACCATTGCTGTGGGTCTGGAGTCACATGTAGGCCAGACCGGGTAAGGATGGCAGATTTCCTTCCCCGATGGACGTGAGTGAACCAGATGGGGTTTTTGCAAAAAATCGTTGATGGTTTCGTGGTCACCTCCCAGGTTTTTATTGAATTCAAATACCACCATTTGCCGTGGTGGGGTCCAAACCCGGGTCCCCAGAGAATTACCCTGGGTCTCTGGAATACTAGTTGAGAGACAGTACCATTATGCCACCCCCACGTTTTGTTATAGTCCTTTATCCGTGAGCAATGCCACGGGTGTCCACTAGGAATAATGAATGAACGGACATCGGAAAAGAGGCCATGCTGAACCTAGATTTATTTAATGACTCTTTGAGCCCTTTATGCACGAGCAGTGCAATGGGAGAACCTTCCAGTGTTACTTTCAACCTTCCCCCGCTGATAGATTGTTGCCTTTGCTGACTGGCTGTTGCTTTTTGTTTCAATATTGTTGCAGGGCTGGTCTCTTCGGAGAAGTACAGTGCCACTTACATCCTGAGCCAGGAGGGTGGCGGGCAGGTGGCGGTGTTGGTGGTGGGAGGTGCCCCGGAGTCGCTGGATGCCCGCCCAGGGGCTCTGACGTTACGGGTGCTCGGGAGGAAGGGGTTCATTAAATTGGCACTGAAGACCGGGTGAGGGTCAGAGGGAGTGGGTTGGGGATCAGAGGGGGAGGGGAGGTGGGGGAGGGTGGGAGGGGAGTGGGGGGGAGGGTGGGGGGAGGGGGGGGAGGGTGGGAGGGGAGGGGAGGTCGGGGGGGAGGGGTGGGGGAAGTGCCGGGGTGGGGGGATCACCCCCAAGAGGAATGAGAGGGCAGATCGGGGGTGAGGGGTTGGCTCGTGAGGCTGGAGGGGGTGGACATCAATCGACTAACTCCTGCGATGAGGAGATTATGCTTTGAGAGGATTGATTAGGCCAGGTCCATATTCCCAGGAGAAGAGTAAGAAATGTATAAAATCCTTCAGCAGTCGTCAAGAGTAGACGCTGAGAAGATGGTTTCCCCCCCGTTGGGCAGTCTACAACTTGGGGGGGTAGGTGGGTGGGGATGTCGGGGGCTATGACACTCTCTCAGAATGAAGTTGGGAGGGGTTGGTGGCCATTCAGGACTAAGATGAGGAGAAATTTATTCACTCAAAGGGGTGTGAACGTTTGGAATTCCCTCCCCCAGAGAACTGTTGATGCCCAACCATTGAGTATATTTAAGGCTGAGATCGATAGATTTTTGGACACTAAGGGAATTGAGGAATATGGGTAAAGTGGAGTTGAGGTGGAACACCAACCATGACCTTGTTGAGTGGCAGAGCAAGCTGGAGGGGCCAAATT